>NC_140584.1:66697410-67349819 GCF_964204655.1 Triturus cristatus
AAAAAAAATCACCAATGCCACACCCATCTCTTTAGGCCTTATAACCGACCAGTTAGACACCCAGAAAACCATGATTCTGCAGAATATAAATAGCCCTGGACTATGGGCCAGATGTACGACCAGTTTTTGTGTGGGCAAATGGGTTTGCGACCCGTTTGCGCACGCACCTACATGGCCATGTACAAACACTATTTTGCGACTCACAAAAAATTGCGACTCTCAGAATAGTGTTTTGCGACTCGCTATTAGGAAGGGGCGTTCCCTTCCTAATAACGAGTCTCTAGCCATGTATGAATGTTTAGCAACCGCAATTACGGTCACAAAACACTCGTAATTTACTGCCCTCTTCAAGAGGGTGGTAATGGAGTCGCAAATGGGAAGGGTTCCCCAGAGGATCCCTTCCCCTTTGTGCCTGGCTCTAAAAATATTTTTTAAGGGCAGGCAGTGGTCCCAGGGACCACTACCTGCCCTTAAAAAATGAAACGAAAATGTTTCATTTTTTTTTTTTTAAATGCATTCAGTTTTCCTTTAAGGAAAATGGGCTGCATTTAAAAAAAAAATGCTTTATTGACAAGCATTCCCAGCCATGGAGGTCTGCTGAACCCAGCAGGCTATCATCCCTCGGCAGGCAAGCGATTCCGAGTGGGGTCGCAAATTGTGAGTGGCTCATTAATATTCACGAACCTTGCATTTTGCGACCCTATTGGGAATAGCCATCAGTGACACTGTTGTACATTCCAAATTGTGAATCGCAATTTGAGACTTCCAATTGAGTGCAAATTACGAGTCGCAATTCGAATGGTCGTACATCTGGCCCTATGTCCTTATTGTCAAAGTGGTTGGGTGCCGTAGTTAGGTCAAAATATTGCACACACATAGCTAACTCTTTTCTCAAAATTCATGAACTGATAGATATCAAGAGCAATGTGAAGGAATTACACAAAATTAAAAGCAGCCTAGAAATTAACAGGAGAGCCAGTTTGTCTGGGAAACCTGGATTATTTGGGAAATGAGGAATGAAGCTTTCGGACATAGTAACAGCAGTAGTTCATTTTTTGGTTTGAACCGTGTTGGAAATGGCCCTTTCTAGTTTGCTTTCCCTCGACTTTTTTCTTTCCTCCTGTCCCGTTTTCCACTGATATAGGTGCTAGCCTTAGGGATTTGAGCTTGTTTGACACTGGCATTCATTGCCAAAGCACTGTGCTCGTCATATAAATACTGGTGATTGGTGTATACTTGATTGGCTAATTCGAGTTAGCTTTAAGTCCCTTTTCTAGTGATAAGACATATGAAGGTTACTCTTACTTGGCTTGGCATTTAAAAAAGCTATGTGCCAAAGTTATGCATGTATCTTGCTATATCAGAGTTCTCCCTGGGTACAGGGTGCAGTGTTGGGAAGAGGTAGGGCATGTGTGTGTATGTGTACACGCAAGGGTTGTGAATGCACTGAATGGTGTGTTCAGTACGGCGAGGCCTGCTTCTTACATTGGATTAGCATGGGGGAATGTAAGGAAAGGCTATCAAGCAGTATATCCTATGGACAAAATAGTAGCAGTATAGTGTTTGATATTGATGAGTTCGTAATAACGAATCCTCTCCGGTAGTGCGAGTGGATCGGACATTAAATATGTGGAAATGTCACTTTGGGAAAGGGGGCATTTCGATGCTCATGGCCTGTGTGCCTGTCTCCAATTCACATCTGTGTGCTGGGGGGACAGCTACATCTGTGCATTCCTGATAGAGGCCATAAACTTAGGGCTCAAGGGAAACTGCCGACCTCTGACTCTGAGGAGACTTTCTGGATCAGTTATGTGGGGGTGGAATTGGCACCTGCATTCCAAGGGGCGGAGCATTGTTCCCACTAAAGATAGTGGTCAAACCTCCCGGGGTAGCATGGTAGACAGGACAATATTTAGAGAGGAAATGTGCATTTCAAAGGTGGCCTTTTGAACTGATTGTATCTTCAAAGTTCATTGTGGGTATAATTACTGGGGCTCTGGCCTCCGAAAGTAGAGATGCTTTTGAATATGGAACCATACTATGCTGGTTAGACACTGGGACATCAACAAGAGGAATCACTAGGGCAGGATGGACTGCAACTGGATTATCTTTAGACTTGTGGTGGCCTGGAGTTTGTCATGCTCCACGAAGGGGGCTATTACTTGGTTGATATTACCTGGATGTTGCAGGCCTGCAGCTAATTGCCAACTTTTGTGGTCCGAGTCCCAAGTGCTCTTCTAGGGCCAGTTGGCTGGCCTCCTCTCCACGAGATCCCAGGGACACAAAGGATCTCCCCATTTCCACAAGATCATAAGGACAGTGCAGGGTGTGGCATAAAAGGGTGGAAGTGATTGTCAGTTGGGATAAGGACCGTCCTGATGTACACCATCATCACACTGTGCAGAAAAGTGTACTAGTAAAGATCAGCAGGCACCTGAGGTTCTGGGACATGAGGAATTTGAGGAGTGCAGGGGAGGCTTGCAAAGTCTGTGGGACCTGTGCTTACAACCAAGAGACCTGTGGTAGCTTGCACTCTGGAGTGTGTGGTGTGCAAGGGGTGTTGAGGGGCCTGAGCTGGGAGCGGAGACTGTCTTCGACCTCAAGATCGGGAGGACAACAGGGCCTGACATCATAGCCTCCATCCGAGGTCGCTGGCTCCATCTCCCTGGGCCCACGCCACAAGGTACTTTGTTGTGGTGAATGTCGTGATGGGGCCTGAGGGGTTTTGTTGTGCCTTACGGGCACTTACGGCTGGCTGGCGGGAGCTACTGGAACTCACACCTTCACCTGAGGGGAATCATTTCTCCAGACTTGGAAGCAGCCTTTGTCTATGGGGGATAGCAATGCTGCACTAATGCATGTGCCGCTGGGCACCTGGAGGTTTAATCCATATTGAGGAAACTAAGTAACTGTTCTGTTCCTTTTTAGGTGGTTCCTACAGTCTAGTCAGTGTAGCACCAGCAGGGGCAACAATCTGCTAATGAGAAAGTCTGACAATTGCATATAACTTGTTAAGTATTTATACAATGTGTATCTCGCATTTCAATGCGTGTTTAATACAAAGACCATTATTATATACAGACTGTGTGCAGTCTTTTTGTGGCGTACGCAGTGTGTTGCGAGGTAGGTATTGTGCCAATACTTTACAGTTGGGCTCTGAGGATAAGCCTGACTGCTCAGTGGCAAGCTACCCAAGGGTGAGCACAGGTTATGTAACATGTGTATTGTAGTCATCCTATCTAGAGTGGCGGGTTCTGACTAGCATCCCAGCCAGCCAGAAAACCCTGTATGTTTTAATTAAACTCAGCCGATGCACCATCCAACATGCTTTCAGAAATAAAGGTATTGCCCACTCTTATCTGTTTGGTTTGCCTGCTGCTGATTATTGCAGTTATGAAGAAATGAGAACTGTAATGATGAAGAATTCAAAACAGAATTGCTTAGACTGTACGCTGTTGAGTTGCAGTGAGTTTTTACTCACTGCTTAAAGTACTACAAGCCTTTGCATGATTGCACCTTAGCATACACTTTAAAAGTACAGCCGTTTTGTATTTAAGAGTTGTCCATTGCCCATTGGCCTGACTGCCCAAGTAAGCATAGCTCCGTTTTGAAGTTGGGATAGCCAAGCCAGAACTGCAGATTTAGTAGTCCGCTTTTCTATCATACTCCACTGTATGTTCTTCGCAATGCCTTCTCACGTTCTTTCCTCGAGCAAGCTAGTCACATGCTCTTTAGTGTATATCTTGAGTTTCACTAAAGAAAATGTATAAAAGTAGGGTACAAAGGTACTGAATTTAGCATTATGTGCTCTAACCATTCATCTAAACAAGTCTGGTCTGCTGACAGTTCGAATATGACTTAGAATAGTTTTCCAGCTTGCTATATTTTTACATTAAATGTGTGTTAGACTTCTATAAGCTTTCCAAAGTGTCTGTTTTCTTTCATACTCTCAGCTATAGCTATGTTTCTTTCAGAGTCCTCTTATGAAACTGGACTTCATTGGCTAAATGCTGATACCCAGACTTGCATTAGGCATCCCTCCTTATATTGCATCCCTCCTTATATTGAATCCTTCTTTGACCTTACCAAAACATGCTTATGTTAGCAAGCCATGAACTATCCACCTATTTTACCACTACTTTAATTGTATTTCCTGTTAAGTGGCCTGGGCTTGTAAGACAATAATTCTAATTGGGTGCAAGAAAGTATGGGCCCCAGCATGCCTAATGCTTTTGGCTGAAAAAGACATGATGAAGGTCACCACCAAGCAATGAGGACTGTTAACACACCCATATAATAGATGGGCCACACTTCGTGCATAGCACATGTGTGGAATAGGGACTGTAACTCTGTGTTGTGGTCTGTCCATGCTTTGTTGGAGGGGAATTTCCATATGGAATTCTGCTTCATCTGATTCTGAGTGGGCCAGTGTTCCTGCCCCAGTTTTCCTACGCATTGGAACATGGGACCTGATTTCATCAGCCAGAATTCTGCCCCAAAAAAATACATGAGGCTTTGACTGTAGTCACAACCAGGCATTTTTAGGTCGAGCCTGTGCAGCGCATGTGCTGCTCTGCAAGGTAAACTGTATTGGAGCATGGACTTGAAGCTCCGCCCACTCTCAGCTCATATTTGTCTTTTGTCATTGTCCTTCATAAATACTGGCTTCTGATTCGTTAATAGGCTTGTCAGTCCCTCCATAGTACTGCCTTGTCTTCATTTGTAACTTCCCATGAAGACTGTCCTTTCTACTTCGGTTGTTACATGGTATGTCTTATTTAGCCTGTAAGCACTATTTTCTTTAATGGATTTCTCCTCCGGCAGGCACTACATGCGTTCCTGCAACACTCAGCAGGCCATCTTGACAAACAAATGCTTTTTTGGGGTAAAAGCTCCCTGTACCATGCTTTTACTTTAATAGCAGCCGTGGACCTTTCTTTTAGACATGCCTCGTCTAAAGAAAGGGGCGTGGCCTCTATTAACGTGAAAGCGCACCATGGGGCACTTGTAAACAACAAGCATTTGCAATGCAATAGGCCTCGCATTTTAGAAACTTTGACCTATTGGTTTGTAAATGACAATGCCATTTACAATGCCAATAGCTAAAAATCTCGGAATTGCCAGACCTATTGCATTGGAAATGCTTGTTTTCTCTTCTTTTGTGGCAGAGGGAAGCATACAATGCTCCTCCTTGCCAGAACTTAGCTTCACCTTCATGCCCCACATCCCACCCCCTCACCCTCCACTTCCCCCCACCCCCCACACAGAGGCCACAGGATAGTGTTACCACCTTCCAATAACATGTGGTAAATGTATGAATTAAACCCCATGAAACTCTGAAATCCGTGTGTTTTTTACAGCTGGTAAATTTGGTCAAACACAGTAATTCCGCACAGCATTGTTATTTTCACGTGCAGATTTGGCACCCTGCTAGTACAGGGCAGCCCCATATTAGACACTATATGTTCTTTGAGGGAAGCTCTAATTCGGTTATTACATTGTGTCCTGTGCTCAGCCATCCTCATCCAGATGTGATTTCTCCACTCCTGCTAATACAGGTTTGGAAGGTCTTTTCATCCCAGGATGAGTGTATACCTTTTTAAAAAGCATAGGTTTACTTGAGATTCATTTTCACAGATGCGTTTTGACTTGAATGACATAATCAAGAGCATGTGTTTCAATTTCATTATATGTTATCAAGCGTCAGGGTGGTGCTGGTGCCTTAACCAGGTGCTCTTAGGACCAATAACGATTTTCGGAAGGAGATTCACGTATTAATTCCGAATTTAGCTGTCGGAACAAATATCAGAGCCGGACTGGGAACCTAAATCGGCCCTTGCAAACTGCTCGACCAGCACCCCTAACATGTCAAACACAAGGAGGATAAACAGTCAACATGTTTTAAAAGACTCAAAACTGGAGGTCTTTTAACTCGGCCTCTCCAAGTGTGCCTCCTTCACCAATTCCGATAGACACAACTGTAAGCTTTTATAAGATTGCAACGCGATGAGTTGAAGTCAGAGCATTTTTGTCAATATTAGAAAGCCGAGTTGTTTGCGATGTTACTTATAACCCCAAACTGAAAAAAATCAACATTTTTCGCTAGAACCAACACCCCATTAATGTTATGTAAACCCCCAAAATATTTCCTCCTGCTTTGAATATCTATGCAGGGGTGGCGGAGGCATGGTGGGGCCATCCAGATCATGGGCTCACCTGCCTCAGCCCCCTGCCCCCATGCTGCAACCTGGCGCCTGACAGGCTTTCTAACAACCATATCCGGGTGGACTGTAATTCTCGGTTATGGGTAGATAGTGGAAAAACAGCTTTACTTTTCTACTGCTGTGACATAGTAAGAAGTATTTACCCACATTTAGAAGCCGGTGTTTTTGTTACTGGAACTAAAGGAAAGCCATATACAATATGACGTACTCTACATTTACATACTTCTAACTGCCACCTTATCAAATCATCATTTCTGTGATCTGATCTCATCCGAAAACAGAATTCAATCCGAAATGCTCTTGCACAATGAAAACGTCCTCTGAAATGTGGCCCACTGTTCCGCGAGCCGGGACTGGCCTAAGCCATTTGACGCCTTAGGATGCACAGCAGCTTACAACATTCACAATATCTGGCACATATACCTTGGGAATCATCACACTCAGAGGGTGAGATTCAAACTGTACACTGAATTTGCTCCTATGTGACAATCCTTGACCATATATAGGCCTCTAAGTTGGATTTCCCCCAGTCTTCTCCATTTTGGTGAGGACAGTATCCACCAGCACTGACTATACTAATTCGTCCTCAGTATGCCTGGAGATTTCATCCAGTAAGGCCAAGAATTGCTTTCTATCCAGGGTGTTGCAGAAATCAATGCTGACTGTCAAAGTTTTGTGCTGTTTATTACCAGAATGATCGCTACTGTTTTATTGACTTGATCAACTGCCTGACCAGCGAGACTCATGGGAATCATGTCTTCTGCCATGGCGTCTACCTTGAAAACTAGGCCTTTTGTCTACACTATTCTCTTTTGTTAGACAAGTAGAAGTCGTTCTGTCCTCTGCACTCTTGGAGTTAAAATGCAACATCCTCCAAGCAGGAGTTGAGCTGATAGCAATTCTTCCTCAATATTCTTAGTGGCTTACAGGTCTTTTGATGATGGTTGGACCGTGAAATGTTTTATCACATGTTATTTTTTCAGCCATGACAATGTGGGGCACTGATCCTGACCCGCGACCTGAACAACCTTGCACAGCTTGAGTCTTTAGTGCATTGAATCTTCAATTAGATGTCTCACTTGTTTCTCACGGGAAACATCCATTACAACACAGTCATTACAACGACCTACCTTTACAACGCAACTGTTACAATGCAACTGCTTTTACATCACATGCCATTACAATGCATGTCATTACAACTCATTAAAAGGTAAGTAATGGAGATTTATTTAGTATTAGGGTGGGTATGAGTTTTGGGGTACATGGGGATAGTAATTTTTACCCCTACAATATCTAACACTTACCCTAATGTTGCACTCACTGGAGTGGGAATAGTCATTTTTACCCCTACACTATCCAACACTTACCCTACTGTTGCCCTAAAAGTATTATGCGTTGTAGTGGTATGCGTTGTAATGGTATGCGTTGTAATGGAATGCGTTGTAAAGGTAGTTTTTAAAGCTGGATTGAAATGGCATGCATTGTAAACTTATGCAATGTAATGGTAGTTGCGATGTAAAGACTGCGTTGTAATTGCATGCGTTGTAACGTCATATATTCGTTTCTTACTGTTGTCTGTCTTATTTTGCACAGACAGCATTGATCATTTGGTATGTCCAAATAGTCCATTCCCCAGACTCCCACCACCTTGGCTTCTACTCCACTACAAACTGATACTTTTGCAGCTGAAAAATTCACTGTTCGAATAATGGGGGAGGGAATAGCACAGAAACCTGGAATAGTGGCACAAGTGGCTGGTTGGTTAGTACTTACCAAGATTTAATTAGCTTTAGATGTAAAATTGAAAATGTGACTACTACTGCTGAGTAGATTGCAGAGGTTGACTGGCATATGCCATCAGTGCTCAACATCCTTGCTTATTATCCCAAAATAGAAATACTTCCAGCCCCCAGGGGCTGGCATCAATCATAAGGCTAATTGTTTAACGAGTGTCAAAATAAGCTATGGTGATGTCAGTGACTAGCAAATCCTTGATTAATTGGTGGAATCCTACTGATGTCTGTAGATCCATGAATACTCCACTTTTTCACTGAGCGGCTGCAATGAAGATTCTTTTAGGGGTTGTTTGGAGATGGCTCTTCATCTCTAGGTCATCATTCATAACAAAGTTACTCACTTTGATATGTTCCTGGCTGCTGGAATCACTTTTGTTGTTCACCTCCTTTTCGGTCTCAGAGTAACCATTTGCTGTTAAGATCTGAATGTGGAAGTCTTTGCCGGTTCTTAAAAACTCTCTCTTCTCCCATTGTGGTGCCTGTCTATTTTTGGCGCTCTTCTCAGTATCATCCTCATGGTTTTATGGTATTGCCTCTCAGATGTGACTTAGATTGTTGATATGATATTGCCTTGTAACTAGGATAGTGATTCGTGGATTGCATTTTGAAACACTTGCTCATCACATGACAATGCAAAATCTAATCGGTTGTATCTCCATAGGATCACATGCGTGGATAATGTAATGATCTATATTTAGTCCTTCCAGAGCAGCAGGTGAAACCACGTCTCCTGCAGCTCAAGGTTGTAGGACCAGTCACAACCATTAAGAGATAGCATGATGTTGTCAGAGGCAGGTATGAGTTACCCATCCGCTAGATGGCCGTGGTGTGAGGCCTCCTACCTACATTGATGCTCATTGTCTAGACCTGTTTGAACCTTTCTAAGATAACAGTAAGTTACACCCACAGAGATAAGCATATTACTTTTTAATTAAGTATGCACACTTTTTTCTTTGGTTTCTTTTCTCCTTTGGAGAGCACATGGAGCAGGATTAAATGATGATACAGTGATTGGTTGTACCAATTAGATTTTTTCATGTGCAGTTTTCCTCATCCTCAGGATCGAATGTCCTTGTCTAATTCTTTGTATTTTTAAATGTTTTCAAGAGAACATGTCCATACACTAAACCAACGTGAATTAGCTAGTGTATCCACTTCACTAAAACTGCAGTTGAGTGTGCCTGCAGTGAAAAACCATTTGCATTGGTTTCAAACGTTTGTCCAAGGGTCACTTAATCTTTAACTACAGGACTTTTTCAAATGCCACATCATAATCACATCTCCTACTTCCACGTCCCTTGTTTAGAGGATACATTTTGCCTCATGGACCACGTTGGTGTTCACAGACCGTTGTGTAGTGTTTTATCTTGCCTCATACAGTCGTTTTTATCATCTTTCTGAAAAGACCCTTTCATTAGGGAGTGTCCAGCCCACAATTGACTCCAGATGAGAAAAAACAGCTGATCTGGCCCGCGTGTTAATTTCATGCAACAATCATGTCAATTGTGTGTGATGGTTCCTGCTTGAGAGAGATTTTGAAAATGCATTTTGCATGTGGATTTCTCAGACATGCAAAAGTAACATGAATCTCCCACCTGCTGCATGGTTTTCCGAGGCATCCTTGCTCTCTTAAAATGAAACATCATAGTACTCCTGGATCACCTAAGCTCACTCTGCTTCAGGCCTGAGCAGAGTGCAGTTTTTGGCAAATTCTCTCAAATATTTCCAGGAGCTGCTAGATGGCTTTCCTCATACCTGCTTCTCCCGACATACCACAAGTCTTTCATAATCAGCATTCAGCTGGGCCTTTAAGTGAATTGTGAGATACTACCACAGAGCCATACTCATCTTGCACAGTGATTACAGCTAACATTAAAGTGCTGTATGGCTCTTTGTAAGCAACATCCAGATGTAAGAATTACTTTTGGGTCTGATCTTGGAGCCAATAAAGACTATGCTTTGTATGGGCAAAAAGGCAGTCTCCTATCATAAATTCTAGCCTATCACTTGTGTATGTGAATTATGCTCTTCTCACAGAACCAAATATTGGGCTTCCAACTCATCTAATAGGCGTCCTCTAGCCAAATAACAGCTTCTTCATTTATCCGTCACGGGTACCCTAAGCTTATTATCATTAGTCAGTTTCCTCATGTTCTGCTGAATGGTTCCTCTAACCTCATACCACCTCTAATACACTCTCACGCTCTCGAGTCACACTCTTGGCTCTATACTCATCAACTAACATTCCTTTTCTTGGGTGATATTCTCTGCTGTAAACTCCTGGACCACCAACTTCTATTCTCAAAACAGCCTTCCCTGGTCTTTAGTGGGACCCTTGTCTCAATGCCCATAGACAACCCCCTTCTTTTCTGGAGTGATAAGTGCAGCTCTAAACCTTGGAGTGACCACTCTTGTTCCTGAGTGATATTCTCTTCCATAATCATGCTGACTGGTCCATCTTGGTCTTCAGTGGTGCCCTCGCTGAGATCACTAAGGATGCCTCATCCTGTTCTTGAGTAATATGTTCAGCATAAAGCAACTTGATTGCATTCTTCTGTTCTTGAGTTCCATCTTACATTCTTAGTCTCTGGAAAGCCTCCCATATCTCAGTTGTAAACACCTGGTATGCCTCCTGCATTTCTTGGCTACTATATGAAGACTTAAATCAGCAGACTGTGCATCCTGTTTTTAACTTCGTAAGAAGTGACAGGGGGCTCAACAAGGAAGCAGAGGTTACTTGGGTTCAATTAGGTAACTTCTGGCTTTTTACCTCTGTTTTCTTGAGACATCCATACTACCGGATCCAAAACGTAGCACCAAGTACACTTGTTTACCATTTGAACCTCACAGTAGCTAAGCTGAGAGATCCTAGGCTTACTCAGGGAGACGGAGTGGGCTAGAAACTCATAATTTAATATATATGCTTTGACTTATAACAATTCGAAATCTAGCCAGTGCTTTGACTGAAATAAACAACAATGTTTTAATTTCTACTCCCAGCAAAACATAAAGCACACAAAAATAGCATCAGATCATGCACTATGTAATAGCTCAATGTTTAATATTGAGGTACAGTTAATGAGAAAAATGTAGGTGACTAAAGCAGAAATATCCCCTGCACTCCGTAGTTTCCTCAGAGCCACTTTAAGTCACTTGTACATCTTTAGTGGAGTCTTGCAATTACTTCTAAACCTCTGTAACTGCTTTGTTGCTGAAAACGGCTCTCTTTGGCTTCTTGGAGGTTCCACCTATTCCTCACATTTGTGCATTGCGTTTCACAAGCCCTTTGGGGAAGCCAATATGTAAAATAATTACAGGGAGTAAAGGCTGTCACTCAGTGAGTGGAGAAACAATGCAGGTAGAAGCTGCCTCACTGGATGGGGTCTTCCATTAGTCTCTGTGGCGCTTTAGCAGGGCCAAGCTGACTACTACCCAAAACAGGGCTGCACCAACTCAGAGAGCAGCACCAATCCTCAGGAAGTTGGAAGGACACTTCATGGCTCAACACAGGGGGCAGGAAGATGGCAGACAATTTGAGGAATAAAGTTGTTGCCAAGTCTACGGTAATGAGTCCATAACAAGAGCACAGTACAGGACATTGATGGTCACTGTACCACTCTGTTGTTATCCACTTATTATCGTGGGCACTGCTGATGGACTCAGGCAGTGATGATATTCTGCACTGCTCTTCTAGACATATTACTTCTCTGAAACCTGGCTGCATATCTCATACCACAAGGCAGCTCTTTGAAAATATTCATCTAAATTGGCACCATCAGGATGTTCATTATCAGAAAGAGACACTACCCCTCACCGCTCACAATTCTTTGTAAACCGTGAGTATAATTTACAACAATTTTTTACATTGGTGTGCACTATTGCATGTGGCACAATTTCATCACTAAATAAATAAGGACCAGTATCGCCCATGCACCAACGTTTATTGTGATTTTAAAGCCGCATTACGTATGAGTCACGCACCCCTAAAATAACTGATGTCGCTGTACATGGCTCATTGTCATTATGGGGACACATAAGAGGTAGATGGACCCTGCCCCCCTGATAGGAGGTGACAGTCCGAATGAGATGCAGGCTTCCACACCAGTCGGTACATTTATGTTAACTCTTACACCAGAGACGCTACCTGTGCCATGGTTGTTAGATGGCAAATGCTCGGAACAGTATTAGTAATGGCATAGCGAAAATGATTCTGTTACAGAATAAAGAAAAGAGGGGGAAAAAACAACAGGAGTAAAAAGTGGAAAATGTAACACTGTTCAGCTTGGCTGTATTAGGCAAATTGAAAATTGTAATAAAGATATTTAAACTAAATAAATAAGGACCAGTCCTTACCATGTAAATTGATGACCCAAGCCTTTGAAAGGTGTCCCTTCATCATACATGTTCTGGTGAGACCTTGATATCACACCAAGGGTCGAAACGTCGTCAACAGACTGTAAAGACAAACTGATGTTTTTTCTAAATTGAGTTTAGATCTAGGCATAAAAGACAGTTGTTCTTTAACAAAATGTTTTTTGGTTGTTTGGCTTTAAAAAAGTCAATCAATCAGGGTGTATATAAGTGCAACTACTCACCCGTAAGGGTCTCAAGGCGCTGTGCGGGAAGGGGGGGACCAGGTCCTGGATGTTCACGGAGATGAGTCGAAAAGCCAGGTCTTGAGGTCCTTCATGAACCTGGAGAGCTTTGGTGTCTTTCAGAGTTGGAGAGGGAGAGTGTTACGCAATTTAATTTGTCTGACACTCTGTTCCAATCACCTTGTCTTGTGATTTTTCTCCTCTCTTGTGACACACTGCTCTATTTTTTGCAACTGTTCATTTATTTCCAAACTGATTATTCTGTGAAATAATATTTGTTGACATAAATTGAAAATGTCCTTGGATGGGAGATTATATATTATGACAGTCATGTGGTAATGCGAAGCATTGGTGGCATATAGTGGCTTCACTATATAATTATTGAATGTGTTAAATGAGACCTGTGAAAATCATTGTCATATGAAATAATTATATATCCAAGTTCACAGAGGCGTATTACTTATTCATGGTGTAAGAATATTATATCAGAGCAGGAATAAAACAGGAAAGATTTAGGGACTATCCCCACACTTTATTAGTGGCTTCCGTGCCCCACCCTCAATTTACTGGAGCCTGGCTTATTTCAAACAGGCCTAGGAATGTTATCATACTTTCTAGCAAAGAAATCTCTGTCTGATAGGCTCATCCCCAGCTTCTCCTTTGTTACCTATCCACAAATAGGGGTCCTAAGAATACCGAACAAACATACATGCTTCATCCACGTTCCACAGGGATGGAGCAAAGGTCCTGGTTGTAAATATTTGGCATATCCTATTATATAGAAACAGGTAGTAGGCTACTCTCCCACTGAGAATAACAGGCAAAAGGCCTGTTTCTGCTTATATAACCATTTGCTACTCGCACTACCTGTTTGTTCTTCTTTCTCAGACCAGTGAGATGGCAGTAATCACTCTCAGAAAAGAAGGATACACTTGGTCTGTCCCTTCAGACCATCGAGCCCCAATCTGAGTTAAATTATACCATTTCAGAGAAGGCCCTCAGTACACGTCACTGTTGAATTCGTAAGAAGTGACAGATGCTTATTTCCAGTCCAGGGAGGACCTGGCTTGGCAGTTCGGGCTGGACTGTTCCCAGGAGGCACAGGGTCAAGACTGATTTGCATATGACTGGGTTCCAACTGGAATGGCATGGTGAGCAAAAAAACGATGATTTAGGCCCAGATCTCTGTACTGGGGTGAATGTATGACATCGTTCTGCATTCTGTCCATCAACTGTTGTATTTGCAGTTGTTTGTACTGAGCAAAAATCAAAAACCTACAAAGACATGATGTGAGGAGAACTCAGGGTAGGGGTCTATTCTCCACTGAACCATGTCATTGGTTGTTTTCCTTCCCAACAGAGTGGATTACAAGAGTAACATGAAATTACCCAAATTACTCCAAGAACACCAGTTTAACACGCACATATGCCCATTCTTAAGCAGTGCCCATACCTAACCCCTTGTAGATTGTCATCTCCTTTTTTTAAACTTAACACTGTCTCAAACTGCATAAAACTGTCTACTCTTGTTTTTAAGTAATACACACATATCTTTAGCTCAACACTGGGTAGATGTGGCTTTGAGCAGCAAAGCTTAAACAAAGGAACTAGTATAAAGCATTTAGAAGCACCAAAAAAGGGAATTAGAAATTCACGCAACACAAAAGAAATCCAACAACAATTTATAAAAATAGATTATGTTTTTATGAATTTGTGACACCAAGATACGCAAAATCCGCCAGAGGGTTCCAAAGATACAGATTATAAAGTAAAACTTAAATCTCAGCTTTTTTGTCCAAAGCACAAACAAACATTGGTAACCATAAAGTTTAGAAATGTTTGAGAAGTTTGAAAGAGTAGTGTTTGACTACTAAGGCCCAAGTGGGGTGACCAATTGTGACAGGGAGAAGGTCAGGGGGCAATAAGGAGTCTTTGGACCATTATCTGGTCACCAAAGCAGTCTCAAGTCCAGTTCTGCACTTTAAATCAAGACCACCATAGACTTCACTGGATTGGTCCTGATGCTGGGGATGCAGGATGCTGAAAGATGCTCTGGGTCTTGTCCAGTCCCCAGGTCTGTCCTTGTGGTTATCCCTTGATCCATAAGTAAGGTGGGGTGACTTTGGCCACAGAAGTAGAGATGTGCCTTGACGTCCTCTTTGAGCCAGTAGAAGGCCAGCTGGGGTTGGGCTATAGATCTCCATATGCAGCGAGGGCTTCCGCTGTATTCTTTAGTGAAGGCTGTTGTCAATTTTTGTCATCAATCTGGGCTCAGATAACGCTCCTGGGTCCAGCAGACGAGGGTTTAAATTTTGGCCATCGAGAATCGGTCTCTTGTGCTGCCTATTGGGGGTCGTAGCAAGGATCAGATATTCATCAGAGAGAGGTATGTGATGATTGTTAAACTTGGACCCTCCTGAGGCTCAGCCGGGAATAGGATAACTGTCTCTTTGCTCTGATTTTAACCTGTTGTGTATTACTTTTAAAAAGCACCTACCCTGCTCTCTGACGCTGTTCATCGCATGCAGGCATCCCCTCTCAGCGGAGTTCAGCGCTGGAGAGGGTGAACCCTTGGAGTCTCGTCGGCCGCCATTCCCCGCGACGAGCAGAGGGACACGCCCCCTTTTAGGCCACGCCCCTTTTTACTCGTACAAAGCGCGCTGATCTGACAAGCGCCCCAGTTAAACTTGGACCCTCCTGAGGCTCAGCCGGGAGTAGGATAACTGTCTCTTTGCTCTGATTTTAACCTGTTGTGTATTACTTTTAAAAAGCACCTACCCTGCTCTCTGACGCTGTTCATCGCATGCAGGCATCCCCTCTCAGCGGAGTTCAGCGCTGGAGAGGGTGAACCCTTGGAGTCTCGTCGGCCGCCATTCCCCGCGACGAGCAGAGGGACACGCCCCCTTTTAGGCCACGCCCCCTTGCCCTTTAAACATGTGTATGTGCCGGAAGCGCAGCGGATGAGCGCAGCGGGCGCGCCGATTGCGCGCCGAAGGCGCGCTCAAGGCAAGCTCGTCTGCGCTCGTCCGCGATCACGACGCGGCCGGGGCCGGTCCCCCTGCCCGATCCACCAGTGATATCACCATAACATACACTCGGACTGAGTTGATGTCCCTGAGACCTCCCCCTTGTCTGACCTGCCGCTGGTCCATCCCTGACGCTCGGAGCCCTGCCTTTGTTTGTAAAGTCTGCCACTTTTCCCTTCCTCCCCTCGATGAGACATACAGTACAGCTCGCGCTCAGATTTCCACCCCTACTCGTGGAGCCTGCCCTTCTTTCACTCTCAGAGCTGCGCTGATTAACTGCAGATCATTGAGTAAACATGCCATCGACATCTGGCAGTCCCTTCGAGACAACAATTGGGATCTGCTTTTTTTAACAGAAACTTGGCTGAATGACACTACGAATCCCACCATCACCCTCGCCCTTCCGGAGGGTTACTGCATTGTCTGTGCCAATAGACCTAATGGTAAACAGGGAGGTGGCGTCGCATTAATCCATAAATCCAAATGGACGGCTACCTTCCCTCTATATGACCCTCTCGATTGTATAGAAGGCCTTCCTTTCAGTGTCCAAATCTCTCCGTCCACCTCCAGCTCGGGAATACTTGTCTACCGCCCTCCCCATTCTAATACCTCCCATCTGCCGGCCTTGGCAGACTATATCATCCAGCTTAGCACTCGCTATGCCAATTTCACTGCTCTAGGGGACTTCAATCTCCACGCAAATGAGGATTCCTGCTTGCACAGCCAAAATTTTATCTCTACGCTGGCGGCCTGTAATCTAGTGCAAATAATAGCCTTACCCACGCACAAAGCGGGACATACACTAGACATGATCTGTTCCAACCTTCCAAGTATTCGGGCAGCCTCCCCCATCCCGGTCGTTTGGTCGGATCATTTCCTCATTCCTTTTGAGATAGATATTTTTTGTTCTACTAGACCCTCTATCCCCCCTAAAGCATCAGGTAGAAACTGGAGTCGTATCACCTCTGAAACGCTCCAGGAATACTTAAAAAATTCCCACCCTATCCCGTCGTCTGATCCAGACTCTGGTATTGACCATCTAGATGCCTGGATTAGTCAAGCCCCAGAGGCTCTGGCTCCACTTAAATCTATTAAAACCTACAGGGCTACACCTTCTGCACCATGGTACTCCAACGAGCTTCGTCAGAAAAAGGCCGTGTGCAAATCTTTCGAACGCTTATGGAGGCAGAACTATTCCCTGGATAGTAAAACCATTTATAAGACAGCCCTCAAAGAATATCGCAGAATGATCGTGGAGCACAAAAGGGACTACCTGGCTTCCAGAATTAAACACGCTAATAACGGTGCCAGGGAGATCTTCAGCATAGTTAGGTCCTTTACGGACCCCAACGCGCTGACTCGGATTCAGCCTGCCTCCCAGTCTTTGTGCGATAAACTTTCACAATTCTTTGAGGAAAAAATAGAGACCATCTATTCCACTTTCCCAATTTCCACCAGTGAAGACCTGAAAGAGGAATCCACTTCTCACATGCCCCAGTCCCCCTCGCTGATTGACTTTTCAGTCATCTCCGAAGCCGACTCTATGGCAGAACTACTCAAATGTAAGTCTGGCTCGCCCAATGACCCTTGGCCAGCCAAACAATACAAGAAATTGGCCCCCCTGCTCAATCCCTACTTGAACCATATCTGGAACGAATCCCTAAGAATGGGCTGCTTTCCCGCCAAATGGAAACATGCCTCCCTGATTCCCATTTTGAAAAAACCAAATTTGGACCCTGACAACCCCAGTAACTACAGGCCGATCTCTCTTCTGCCTGCCCCAGCTAAGATCCTAGAAAAACTGGTACATTCCCAGCTGGCTAATTACATCGAAACCAATGGGCTCCTACATGACTCTCAGCACGGCTTTCGGTCGGGCCACAGCACGGAGTCAGCCCTTGTTGAAATGGCTGACTCGGTGAGATGGTCGCTGGACCGGGGGTCGATGGCGGTGTTAGTGCTGCTAGATCTTTCAGCGGCATTTGACACCGTCTCTCATAAGATCCTGCTGAGAAGACTGGGAGACCTAGGCATTGGCGGAACGGTTCTTAAGTGGCTTGCTTCTTACCTATGTGACCGCACACAGCAGGTATATACCTCTCCTTACACCTCCTCAGCTAGACCACTCAAATGGGGAGTCCCCCAGGGCTCATCCCTGAGCCCGCTTTTGTTTAATGTCTATTTTACCCCCCTAGCTAAATTGATTGCGCGAACTGGGATTAAATCCACCTCCTATGCTGATGATATTCAGTTACTTTTTACCTTTGAGACTCCCTCCGCTTTTGCCTTTGATCCGCTGAAATCCTGTCTCAGAGACATCTCTAGTTGGATGGACTCTAATTCCCTCCGACTCAATGCTGGAAAGACAGAGATCCTGTTTTTTAACTCACCATCCCCTTTGGATTCCAATCTGTGGTGGCCAGCTGACCTGAGCCAAGCCCCCACGCCCAAAGACTCGGTGAGAAACTTGGGAGTGCGCTGGGACAATCAGCTTAGTTTTAACGCTCAGGTCCAAACAGTAGCAGCATCCTGTTTCGCAAAGATCAAGACGATTAACCGGCTTATCAACTATCTGCCGGCAGGCTGCCGTAAGACTGTGGTACATGCACTTATAACATCTCACCTTGATTACGCCAACGCACTATATCTTGGTATCACAGCAGGCCTTTGCCACAAATTACAGACTGTCCAAAATGCTGCCGCCCGGCTGGTCGAGAGAATCCCAGCCAGACAACACATCTCTCCCCTCCTCCGAAAACTACATTGGCTACCGATAGCCAAGAGATGTGTATTCAAGGCCATGACGCTGGCTTTTCGTGCTTCCAAGGGTAATGGCTCCGCCCACTTGAAAAGCACTCTGAAGCCGTACGTCAAGGCCAGGACATTACGTTCTAACTCCCTTCTTCTCCTGGAAACCCCAAGATTCAAACGTTCTCGTACTGGAGGGAAAACCTTCGAGGTCTGTGCCACTCAGTGCTGGAACACGCTTCCGATCACTCTACGCGCATGTCAAACTGAAGTGGCATTCCGAAGGTCACTAAAGACCCACCTTTTTTCCTCATAAGGTTATCCTCTTTTTCCTACCTTCACTGTCTCCAAGTTTTACCAGCGCCGGGACGCCCCGTTGGGGCAGCTGTGCGCTTTACAAAACACACAAATAAATAAATAAATAAATTGTTTTTGGTGCATAGACATATAGGCTAATGTGGTTGTAATTTACATAGCAGAGAACAGTGTGTTACATAAGCCCGTTTCTTTGTATTTATAGGTGATTTTACCTCGGATTGAGGTGCAACCCAGCGGTCTTGATTCAGGGAGCGTTTCCGCTTAGGAAGATGGTTGCTTCAATTGCGACCCACACATTATATTTCATTTGTGAGAGGCATGCGACTTATACCCTTTCTGGCTCTCCAAGCTTGGTTTCTATGGGTGCACGTGTCACGTCCTGCTTTTTGGAAATCATGATGGCAGACTAAATGGTAACCATTTTTTCCACCCGGTTCTTCACAAGCCCTTTGTTTCTTTCTACATGGATTGGGTCTATTTTTCTTATTTTTCTTATTATCGTCTGTTTACCGTCTTTTCACCTCTTTAGGTAGTCCAGTGGTGCTTTTCTGTTGTGTAACTTTATAGAGACGCAGCACACTCTGTATATTGAAGGGGACAGATGTGTATGATAATATACATATATTTTATGGATTTATTTAGACTGGTTCCATTGCCCTTGTCCTGAGGAGGCCAAGAAGAAATTGAAGGCTGAAATGCGTCCGCGTCGACAATTCTTTGTAGATGAGTCCCTATTAAAATAAAAAAAAAGTGTAACTTAATTGTTTGAAGCACAATAGAGTAAAGGGTATAGAGGTGTTATACCTCATGTGCTTAAAAGACTACCTCTGAGTGTATCACCCAGATTAGGGGCCGATTAGGATGGCGGGCGGACTTTAGTCCGCTCGCCAGCCTAGCGGTGCTGGGACCAGCCGCCAGTGGTGTGGCGGTCCCGCACCTGCAATTATGATGCCGCCGCTACCCCCTTTTGTACCGCTTTGTTCGCCATAAGTTGGCAGGGTATGCTCAGACGTGAGTCCCTTGCTCACTTTGCCACTGGATTCAAGCAAGCCTGGCTGAAGACGGCTGAAATGCCAGAAACTGGTCCTCGGAAGCTTGTTTCCAGTCCAGGGAAGGCATGGCTTGGCAGTTTGGGCTGGACTGTTCCCATGAGGCACAGGGTCAGATTGATTTGCATGTGGCCGTGTCTGAACTGGGGTGGCAGAGTGGGCTAGAGAACGGTGATGGATCAAACCCAGATCTGTTGACTGGGTGTGAGTGTTTGATTGGTTCTGATGCTCCGTCCAGCACCACCCCCTTTTGTACCGCTTTGTTCGCCATAAGTTGGCAGGGTATGCTCAGACGTGAGTCCCTTGCTCACTTTGCCACTGGATTCAAGCAAGCCTGGCTGAAGACGGCTGAAATGCCAGAAACCGGTCCTAGGAAGCTTGTTTCCAGTCCAGGGAAGGCATGGCTTGGCAGTTCGGGCTGGACTGTTCCCATGAGGCACATGGTCAGATTGATTTGCATGTGGCCGTGTCTGAACTGGGGTGGCAGAGTGGGCTAGAGAACGGCGATGGATCAAACCCAGATCTGTTGACTGGGTGTGAGTGTTTGATTGGTTCTGATGCTCCGTCCATCACCACCCCCTTTTGTACCGCCACCTTGGCGGTGGCATCCTCCATTCCCAGCATTGTGGCGGGTGGTGCCTGCCATCATGTCCATGACCATTGAGGGGGGTACTATAGGTACCCCCATGTGCACCCTTCACCCCAATACCCTGGGGGCCTGCAATGGGCCCCCGAAAGCAGATTCTGCATGGCTTTCCATGGCGGGGTCTCTGCCATGGAGAGCCATGCTCCACTGCCCATGCTAATATGGATAGCGGTGTCTAGCAGACACAGCCACCATATGACCCCTTTTCCGCCCGGTCGACTGGTCGACCGGTGGAAAACCGGCAGACGGTCTTTCAGTCCGCCGGGGCCATCCGCCATACTAATATGGCGGGGGAAATGGGTGGCGGGAGGGGAAGGATGTAGGGCAGATGGCCATTGCCATGCGGGTGGTGGTGATCCGCCCTACATCCTAATTGACTCCTTAGTTTGTGAACACTAGTTATCATCAAAACACCTTTTTGGGTATTGGCAACATAGATTTCAGTTTATAATTGTTTGTGTTTTTTATGTTAAATATATATGTATTCTCGTATGTCCTTGTGTTTATTAATTTCAGAATGATTCATGGTCAAAGATCGGTCCCATTGCAATTATGTGTTTTGAATTAGGATTTTGTAATAATGATAGGGTAATTGATTGTGCCCTATGACAAAATAAATAAGATATTAATTCCTCCTTACCTATCTGTTTTGCATATGATAGTGCCTATTGGTGGTCAGCAGTGATTTGATGAATGTGGATACTGACATGACGGCAGGAGCTACTTCAGTTTTGATGACACAGGTGCTGGTTCCAGGGGGTCAGTCGACTTACCTTGGAGTTACTTTTTTGGTCTGGGGCTTAGGAACTACTTTTCAAGGAGCCACAGGCACAGTGCTATTTTTGCTAGCCCAAGGTGCGCCATGTGCAGTCCAGCAATTTTGCAGCCTCTCTTGCCAGGCCCAGGGGTCAGCAAGGCAGTCCTTATCTGGCCCTTTCTCCAGTTCTGTCATGATCTGAGGTTCAGAGTGACAGAGCGCCATAATTATGCACAGAAAGTGCCCTTGGGAAATGATGCAGGCACTAGTCAATTGGCTATCATGATCACTCATGCCCTGTGATGACATCCGGCTATGTGTGTCATCTAGCCATCCAAGAGTGCTCTATTCTGCCCACTCTCAAGATGGATGAACCCCTCCTCAGATGCTAGGAGCTTGGTAGCCCACCTTAGAGGTGTGGCTACCTGCGGGTTACACGCCCATGGGAAAAACAGTTTGACCACTGGATTCCTCTCTCTGTTCTCACATCCAGCCTATCTACCTGAACAAAGGGGCAGCCCTACATGAGTGTGATTACTATTTGCCCAGCAAAGGTGGCTTCGCCTTTGAAGCTCCCCTTTTAGGCCAACACCCAGTGTGGCTTCCTGCAAGCAGGAGCTGACACCTCCCTTTGTAGTAGATTTCTATTTTTCTTGGGCCTTGGAGTAATCCACACTACTCCCCAGGAGAGCAGAAGGCTGTCTGTTGGCCAGCAACTGTGAAAAGCTATTGGATAATCTGGGCGACAGAGTGGAACTTTCTTATATGTTGCCTTTCCTTAAAAGTGACATTGCATTCGGCTTGGCATCAAGTCAGGTTTACTGCTACAGTTAATTTTATACCTAGAAGTACCCATTTTAATAGTCCCATTCAGAAGTCAGCCAGACTGAGAGGTCTGTCAGTAGCCCTGTTAGCCAAGGGGCCTACTAACTTTTCCACAGAAAAACAGCAATTTTGAAGTTGCTATATGACAAATTAAAAGTATATGCCCTACTTAATAATATACAGCTTCCTGCCTTAGTCCTTCCTTAGCGGGTTCTTATATATTGTTAAGGAAAGTGGGGGCTTTGTCATTGGTTGTAATGGCAATGTTGAACTAGCAGTTTGAAAACTGCTCTCCCAAGCTGCAGTGGCAAATTGGAAGCCAGTTTGTACTTTGTCACGCACAGGCTGGCACAATCAGTGTTGAAGTCCTGGGTGGACACTCTAATTTATATGCCATGAGTACCCCTGATACCATATACTAAGGACTTATAAGTAAATCAGCTTATGACAGTTGGGGGTTGAGAGGTTGCCAATTCAGCATGCCTTTTGCAATGGGCTAAAAAACTGCCACTCATGTCTGGTTAGCAAGCTTCAGTGCACTCTAAGAGTCGAAAACCCAGCAGCCTGTAATCCAGTTAGGGCAAAATGTGTGAGAGGTGAAACCTGCAAAAAGCCTGTTTCCTCACAAGTAGTATCCTCTACTCAAGCCCCTTGAATACATGTGTTTGTTCTTGAATTTTACACTGAGCTCTAAACTGTAACCTGCTTCCTTCTGTGCTTGACTTGCATCCTTATCTCAAAATCTAGACTACTCCTCCTGTCCTTGAATTGCACCCTCAGCTCTCAAACCTAGATTATTTCCCTGTCCTTAAGTTGTACACTGACCTTTAAACAGTAGACTATCTCATCCTGTCCTTGAACAGTACAATCTGCTGAAAACTAGATTACCTCCTCCTGCCCTTGTGCTGGACACTCACCTCTAAACCCTAAACTGCTTCCTTCTGTCCATGGTTATTACACTCAGCTCTAAACCCTGGACTGTTCCTCCTATCCTTGAATTATACCCTCACTTCTAAAAACCTAGATGAGGTACTTCATTTCTTTAGGCATACTTGCAGCACATGTAGTTGAAGCCAGTCCAGTCTCGCCTGACGCGGCACATCCGCTTTCACCTGCAAGACGTTTTGTTAGCTTCTAGCCCACTCTTCGCGTGCTAGTGGCTGACTTCATCATCTCTCATTTGCTTGCTTCTCTTTTGTCAGCACATGTTGACTCACTTCCTCTTCTCGTGTTAGCAACCCCCCCAGAGCAAGGCACAAGTACTTGTGTTCTTCTACTGCTGGCGCTTACAGAGCTATCTTTTTCTTTTTGTTGAAGTACTCCATAAGATAGCATGTGTTTGCAGGCCATCTCCCTCATGTGCATCACTCTGTGGTGTTGCTCCCTCTTATTCAAGTGCTTTTGTTTGACACTCCAACCCCCACCCATGAGCTTCTGTGCCACATTTGTTCCTCCTCTCTTACCAGTGTGCTTGTGGCCCCCAACAGTGCTCATTTTCCCCTCTCACTCTAGTGCATCTATACCCACCCTCCACCACCACGTTGCTTTTGTTCATTCCTGATTCTCGCCCGTGTTGCTGACCTTCCCCGCTCTATATTGGTGCCACTCCAGACCCACTTCTGTTCCCCATTAAAATGTAATAAAAAAACAAAAAGCATGATGATGTGGCGGCTGGGCTGTGGATTTTGTAGGCACACACAAGTATTTAAAACATGCATGTGGATGCAAAATGACATGACCCATTGGCCGCATCATCGTACTTCATTTTTATACCCTATTGTTTTTATGTACTTCCTTCATGATGTACCTCATCGAGAAAAAAACACTGTCAGAGCCAACGTGTCTCTAAGGCGAGACTTCATCAATGCATTTTTTCGGTCGAGCCTAGAGTCAGTGTGCATGTGCTGCTCTGCAAGACTTGCTGTAGTGGAGTATGGAATAGAAGCCCCGCTCACTCTCAGCCCAAATTTGTCATTGACTTTTGTCTTTGTCCTTAGTAAATGCAGGCTTCTGATTCAGCTTGTTAGTCCCTCCTTAGTACTGTCTTGTCTTCATTTATAACCTCCCATGGCTACTGGCCCTTTTACTTCTGTTGTTGCATGGTACGTGTTATTTAGTCTGTAAGCACTATTTGCTTTATTGAGTTTTTCCAAATACAGGCACGACGTGCTTTGCTTACATTCAGCGTGCCATGCGCGCTTTCACTTTCCAAGCTGCCCATCACGGTAGTGCACTTTTCCAAACTCAGCCTTCCTTTTCCCCGACGAGCTGTATCTAGCCCCCCACCGATTTTTTTCACACACTGCACCTCTTTTCCTGCACGAAGCTACTTATGGAGATCACGCCCCCACCTCCATGCCTATGTGATCCTGCCTGAGTTCGCCAGAGTACAGGACGATGTGCTGCCTAGAACTAAATAACTAAATGTGAGTTGAGTTTCTTATGGTTTATGTTGTACATTGAATAAGCTTCTTTTAAACCCTTTTCCAGAAAGATTATAGGGCTACGGTTTCTTTTGGACTTTTTTAGTAGCCCCTGATGATACTTGGGCTTTTTTTTCTAAGGGGTTGTGCTTGTACCAGTCTCCCTCCCACCATGCACCCACCCTTAACCCTTTCCTTCCTTTTGTTACATTTAGCATCGCCCCCAGAGTGCATGGGAAGGGTGTTCCTACTTTCTAAACAGCTGAGACAATGGCGGCCGCTTCTTTGTGATGCCATAGGTCTCACATTTATGACAGTTAAAGTTATTGCCCTTGTAAATGCCAAAAGCTCAAACTCTCGAAAATGCAAGACCTATTGTATTTGAAGTGGTTGTTTTAACGGTCGCTCATCATGTTCAGGTTAACATATGGGAATGTTTTTTTTTATTTTTAAATCGCTGCGACTTTGTGCTTTAACTTTTAACATTGTTATTGTTTTTCAATGAGTTACACGTGCTGCAAATTTAACATGGCAGTGCGTGCCTTTCATTTCTGATGGCGGTCGCCAAAATCAACTTTTAAACATCGTTTTTTTTTTTCAACAACCTCAAATTGTAACACTTTAGCAATGGCGCCCATGTCCACTGTCATAATTTTCTAAAATTTCCACCCGCTTTCCCTACGTAACCACGTTGGAGCTGTTGTGTTGTCTGGACCACTACAGCCCCTGCAGACATGACGGACAACAGCAGAAGGTTTCTTTACTTTCGATGACCCTTCTCTCTTCATGCGAAGATAATCTGGGTAATTTAAAGGAATAGGCAGGGGTGTCTCGGCTTATTGCTTATGCCCTCTGTTAGACGGACCGGGAGGGTCGGCCGAGGACAAGGGGAGAGGTCTCCGGGGAGAGCCGTCTCCAGCGATCGTACAGACAAATAACTTCCCCTCCACAGACAGATACCACACAAGGATAAGATTTAGCGTTCTTTATATGCACTTCTTAAGGTACGATGAAATGGTACAAGGAGGTCTGGACTCAGGGGTCCCCTCGATTAAGTCTCTCAAGATAGGAAAAAAGGGGTAGCGGGACAGTCTGTTTACCAGTCTGGTAGTTCGGATGATATGGTGGTTAGCTCACAATCCTCGAGCTTGGTGGTTTAGCTGGTACGGGCCGCGGCAGCGCCAGCAGGTCCCGGTGAAGATGGTCGAGGTACGGTCCGCAGCAGCGCCAGCAGGTCCCGGTGAAGGTGGTCGTTACAACGGTCCGCGGCAGCGCCAGCAGGTCCCGACGAGGATGGATGTTGCAGAAGGCCGCGGCAGCGCCAGCAGGCAGTACGATAGTTCGCAAGGTAGGGCTACGGCAGCGCCAGTAGTCCGTCAAGGCTGAGTTCTCTCGGTGTCTCTCGACTCCAGGATACAACTGCCCCCCTGCTCCGGAGCTGCCCCAGTTATAGGGCAGGCGCCCTTTGATGTCCGGACCCTCGCACTTGGAGGTCGGAGGGTCCGGGATGAAGGTATCCAGACACCCAGCAGGGGGTGGAGCCAGCGCCTGGGGGAGCTGGAGGCGATCGGCACCTGGCGGGGGAGAGTCCTTGGCGCTTCGTTCTCCCATTGACCTGCCAAGTGGTCCGCTCACCTCCTGGGTGGATAGTGGTGCCGGGATGTCGGGGCCGGCCAGGCCCCGGGTTAGGGTCGGATGGAGGCCACGCGGCCTCGTGGCGCAGGGCCCAAGATGGCGGCTTGACCCGGCCGGGGGAGCCGGTGGTGGCTTGGGTCCGTGATACATGGAGGTCCGAGGGCAGGAATTCCGTTGGGAGACGGGGTGCGGGTGATTCTCGTGGGTCACGCCTGGTGGGCCTGGGCTGGAGCCCTGTCATGCGGGGAGGGAGCCAGCCCTTCGTGTGGCCTGTCCAACATGCGTCCCCCCCAGCTGAAGGCGGGGAGAGTCACCCATCTCCTTGGGGACTCTCCTCGTCGAGGCGGAAAAAGCGTGACAGGCCATCCGCGTTGGCGTGGTCTTGGCCCGGTCGGTGCTCCACGGTGAAGTCCATTCCCTGCAGGGAGATGGACCAGCGCAATAGTTTTGGGTTCTCCCCCCGCATCTGCATCAGCCACTGCAGGGGTCGATGGTCGGTTTGTACCCGGAAGTGGGTACCGAAGAGATAGGGCCGGAGCTTTTTGAGGGCCCACACCACTGCGAAGGCCTCCCTCTCGATTGTGCTCCAGCGCTGTTCTCGGGCCAGGAGACGTCGGCTGATGAAGGCCACCGGCTGGTCATGACCTTCGGGGTTCACTTGGGAAAGGACCGCCCCGATGCCGTGGTCGGAGGCGTCTGTCTGTACCACGAATTCCCGACTGTAATCGGGGGCCTGGAGTACAGGGGCGGTGCACAGGGTGGCCTTCAGCTTTTCGAAGGCCGCTTGACAATCGGGGGTCCAGTTAATCCGCTTCGGTTGGTTTTTGGACGTGAGACCCGTGAGGGGCCCCACAATGCTGCCGTAGTCCCTCACGAACCGCCGGTAGTAGCCGGTGAGCCCCAAGAAGGCTCGGACCTCGGTCTGGGTGACGGGGGGCTGCCAGGACTGGATGGCAGCAATTTTAAGTTGCAGCGGGGCCACCAGCCCGCTTCCCACCTGGTGCCCCAGGTAGGTCACGGACCCTTGACCAATTTGGCATTTGCCGGCCTTAATCATGAGGCCGGCCCGCTGGAGGGCCTGTAGGACCTCTTGGAGGTGGAGGAGGTGGTCGGACCAGTGGCGGCTGTATACAGCGATATCGTCCAGGTAGGCCGCGCTGAACTCTTCGAGCCCCGCCAAGACCTGGTTCACAAGACGTTGAAACGTGGCGGGGGCGTTCTTCATGCCGAAGGGCATGACCTTGAAGTGGTAGTGGCCATCGGGGGTAGAGAAGGCAGATCGTTCCTGAGCCCGGGGTGTGAGGCCGATCTGCCAGTAGCCCGCTGTTAGGTCGAAGATACTGAGGTAGCGGGCGGCCCCCAGCCGGTCGATCAGTTCGTCCGCCCGGGGGATAGGATGAGCGTCGGTCCGGGTGACAGCGTTCAAGCCCCGGTAGTCGACGCAGAATCTCAGTTCAGGTGTGGTGCCGGGGGCAGCGGCTTTGGGTACCAATACAACCGGGCTGGCCCAGGGACTGTCCGAGGGCTCGATGACCCCGATCGTGAGCATTCTGGCTACTTCTTCTTGTATGCAAGCCCGTACCCGATCTGGTACGCGATAGGCCCGGTGTCGGATAGGGGGACTGTCCCCGGTGTCCACGTCGTGCAAGCACCAAGGGGTGACCCCGGGGGTGAGGGAGAACAGTGTAGCGAACCGCAGCAGGAGGTCCCGGCAGCCCTGGCGTTGCTCTGGGGTGAGGGCATCGGAGAGCCGGACCCCGTCCACGGAACCGTCGTTCTCCTGGGCCTTCAGTAGATCCGGGAGGGGTTCGGAGTCTTCCTCTGCCCCACTGTCCGTAGCCATCAGGAGGCTAAGTTCTGAGCGCACAAAGTGTGGTTTGAGTCTGTTGGTGTGGAGGACCCGAAGGGGGTCCCGGGGGGTCCCCATGTCGATGAGGTAAGTGACGGGGCTTTTGCGCTCGACCACTTTGAAGGGCCCCGTCCACTTATCTTGCAAGGCACATGGTTCGGTGGGGGACATCACCCACACTTGTTGACCAGGTTCGAACTCGACGGAGGAGGCATTGTGATCATACCACCTCTTCATGTCTTCCTGGCTGGCCTCGAGGTTCGCCTTGGCCATCTCCCTGAAGCGCCGAGTCTGGTTGCGTAGGGCCAGGAGGTACTTGAAGACGTCTGGAGGGGTCTTTAGGGGGGCCATCTCCCAACCTTCTTTGACTAGGCTGAGGGGCCCTCGCACAGGGTGCCCGTACAGGAGTTCGAAAGGGCTAAAACCGAGGGATTTCTGGGGAACTTCCCGGTAGGCGAAGAGGAGGCACGGGAGTAGTACATCCCACTGGCGACGGAGGGGCTCTTCCAATCCCCCAATCATCCCCTTGAGAGTGCGGTTGAATCGCTCCACTAGTCCATTCCCTTGGGGGTGATAGGGGGTCGTGAATCTGTAGGTGACCCCGCACTGTTGCCAGAGGGACTTCATGTATTTGGAGATGAAGTTCGTCCCTCGGTCGCTGACGACTTCTCGGGGGAAGCCTACCCGGGAGAAGATCCCCATTAGGGCCCGGCCAACCACCGGAGCGGTCACAGTTCGTAGGGGCACCGCCTCGGGGTAGCGGGTGGCGTGGTCCACCAGTACTAGGATGAACCTGTGTCCTTGCGCCGTGCGGGGGTCCAGGGGCCCCACAATGTCTATCCCTACCCTCTCGAACGGGGTAGTGACCACTGGGAAGGGTTGTAGAGGGGCTTTCAGCTTACGGCCACTCTTCCCGCTGGCTTGGCACGTGGGGCAGGACCGGCAGTGGTTCAGGACGTCGTTCCTCATCTTCGGCCAGAAAAAGTGGGTTACTAGGCGACTGTAAGTTTTGTCCTGGCCCAGGTGTCCAGCCAGGGGTACATCGTGGGCCAGGTTGAGCAGAAAGTCTCTGAAGCGGAGAGGTACCACTAGTACTCGACCGGCCCCTAGCTCCGCGATTCTTTGTTCGCTGTATAGCAGGTCGTTATCCCAGTAGACCCAGTGAGTTCCGGTGGAGTCCCCTGCGCTCTGGGCGCTGGCTTGTTGGCGGAGTCCCTCGAGGGAGGGGCAGGTCTTTTGCTCCTGGCGGAACTGTTCTTGGGTGGGCCCCCCTTCTTGACGCCATTGAGCCAGGCCGGGTAAGTCCTGGGGTTGCGTGTCCCCTTCGATCGTTGGTTCCGGGGGGTTGGCCTCGTCGTTGTCTTCTACTGGGGCGACCGGGGGCGGAGGTGCTGGCCATTCCGGTTCTTCGGATCGGGGGACGGCACGGGCGGCCATGGACCGGGTGGTTACGCAGGCCCAGTCCGGGAGGCCCAGCATCCCCAGGTGCTCTCTTCTCTCGACGGTGGCCCACGGGGAACTCTCAAGGTCATTCCCCAGGAGGCAGTCCACGGGGGCATCATCCCGGACCGTCACCTTCAACAGGCCGGAGACCCCTCCCCATTCGAAGGGGACGCAGGCCATTTGACACAGACTTTCGGAGTTGTCGGCTGAGCGGACGGGGCAGAGAATGTTCGGCAGGATCTGCTCGGGTTTCACCAGGTGACAGCGGACGGCCGTCACACTGGCGCCTGTGTCACGTAAGGCCTCGGCCCGATGCCCATTAATGGTCACCCACTGACCGTATTTCCTGGTGTTGGCGGGTAGGGGAGCCCGTGGGACCATGTCTTTTCCCCCTAGACACGCTAGAACCATGGCGGCCGGTTCCCACTCTTGCTGGGCCGGCTCATACTCGTCCTGTTCCTCTGATAGTCGTTCTTCCCCCAGGGCGGCGGCAGCTACCTGGCGGGGCCTTGGTGTTTGGTTCTGCGGGCAGCTCGGGTCATTGGCGTAGTGGCCGACTCTCTGGCATCGGTGGCACGTGACGTTGGCTCGGAACCCAGGACGCATCGGGGGGTTGCCCCGGCCGGTCGGGGGCGGGGTGCTGGTCACGGTTGTGGCCGGTGGGCTGTCTCTCCCTCGCCCCTGGCCTCCTCCTCCTCGGGGACGGTGCTGGCCTTGGTTGCTTCGGTTTTGCTCGTGTGGTCCTCTCCGGCCCACTCGGGTGCTTTCCCATCGATCAGCCTCAGCGGCGAGCTGCCGGGGGTCAGTCAGTTTACTGTCGAGGAGGTGCTGCCTGAGCTCGACGAAACAGTTGTTCGACAGGTGTTCCCATACCATAAGGTTAAAGAGTTGTTCGTAGGTTGTTACCTGGCTCCCCTTGATCCAACCCTCGAAGGCTCGGCTGAAATAGTTGACGTACTCCACCCAAGTTGTACCCGGGATCCGGGTGCAATCTCTGAACCTCTGGCGGTACATCTCAGGTGTGAGGCCGTAGCGGGTGAGGAGGGCAGCCTTCATGTGGTCGTAGGACGACATTTGGTGATCTGGGAGCTGCAGCAGGGCATCGCGGCCTTCGTTGACGAACCTCCCCCATAGTCCGGCTCCCCAATCACTCCGGTCGATCCGGTGGGAGGTCATGGCGATCTCGTAGGCTTTGAACCACTGTTGTATGTCGTCTTCTCGAACATACTCTCGGACAACATCCTTGGGGATGTGGACTTTCTTCTCGGTTGCCCCCGGGGTGTGCGGTCGCTCAGGCATCCCCGGTTCTTTATTCTGTTTCCGAAGTTCTATTTCCGCCAGTTTGCGCTCGTGTTCGAGTGTTATTCTTTTTTCCTCAAGCTCTCTCTGTCTTTGCTTTTCTTCTCGCTCTTCTCGGAGCCGCAGATGCTCTAGATTTATTTTCTGCTCGGCTAACTTGAGTTCACCGTCCATCTTGAGTCGTGCCATTTCCAATTCGTGTAGTCTGGTTCTTTCTCTTTCCTGGATCTCCTCCTGCGAGAGGCCCGTTCCCCGCTCCTCGGGAGCCGTGGCGTTCCCCTCTGGTGCGACACTGTTTTGGTCGGAGGGTCCGGCGATCCCAGTTTCTGTCCACGACTCAAGGGCGTGCTTCAAATCATCTTTGGTACTCAGGCCGGTGGTAGCAATGCCTAGTTCCATGCAGAATTGTTTAAGTTCGCGGTGGCTATATTCTTCCAACGTATCCATTTGGAACTTTTCAGTGGAACCGCTATCTTTGGCTGACATCGTGGTTTTGTCGTGGGGTGAGCTACTCTCTGTACGATTACGCGTTGATTCGGATCGCGCCGCTGGCCACCAATGTTAGACGGACCGGGAGGGTCGGCCGAGGACAAGGGGAGAGGTCTCCGGGGAGAGCCGTCTCCAGCGATCGTACAGACAAATAACTTCCCCCCCACAGACAGATACCACACAAGGATAAGATTTAGCGTTCTTTATATGCACTTCTTAAGGTACGATGAAATGGTACAAGGAGGTCTGGACTCAGGGGTCCCCTCGATTAAGTCTCTCAAGATAGGAAAAAAGGGGTAGCGGGACAGTCTGTTTACCAGTCTGGTAGTTCGGATGATATGGTGGTTAGCTCACAATCCTCGAGCTTGGTGGTTTAGCTGGTACGGGCCGCGGCAGCGCCAGCAGGTCCCGGTGGAGATGGTCGATACACGGTCCGCGGCAGCGCCAGCAGGTCCCGGTGAAGATGGTCGAGGTACGGTCCGCGGCAGCGCCAGCAGGTCCCGGTGAAGGTGGTCGTTACAACGGTCCGCGGCAGCGCCAGCAGGTCCCGACGAGGATGGATGTTGCAGAAGGCCGCGGCAGCGCCAGCAGGCAGTACGATAGTTCGCAAGGTAGGGCTACGGCAGCGCCAGTAGTCCGTCAAGGCTGAGTTCTCTCGGTGTCTCTCGACTCCAGGATACAACTGCCCCCCTGCTCCGGAGCTGCCCCAGTTATAGGGCAGGCGCCCTTTGATGTCCGGACCCTCGCACTTGGAGGTCGGAGGGTCCGGGATGAAGGTGTCCAGACACCCAGCAGGGGGTGGAGCCAGCGCCTGGGGGAGCTGGAGGCGATCGGCACCTGGCGGGGGAGAGTCCTTGGCGCTTCGTTCTCCCATTGACCTGCCAAGTGGTCCGCTCACCTCCTGGGTGGATGGTGGTGCCGGGATGTCGGGGCCGGGCAGGCCCCGGCTTAGGGTCGGATGGAGGCCACGCGGCCTCGTGGCGCAGGGCCCAAGATGGCGGCTTGACCCGGCCGGGGGAGCCGGTGGTGGCTTGGGTCCGTGATACATGGAGGTCCGAGGGCAGGAATTCCATCGGGAGACTGGGTGCGGGTGATTCTCGTGGGTCACGCCTGGTGGGCCTGGGCTGGAGCCCTGTCATGCGGGGAGGGAGCCAGCCCTTCGTGTGGCCTGTCCAACACCCTCCCTTACATTGTTTTATCCCTTTTCCCACTGCACCCTGCTAGTGCGGACTGTGCTGCTCCATTTTCCACACCCTCCGTCCAGGCCTCACTCATTCTGAGTTTAGGGGGTTCTCAATGTAGATTTGCATGCTTCTCCTTTCTCTCCCACCTTCTCAGATCACCCTCCTTACATTCTCCGACTGTGCTTCAGCCTCCTGATTCTGCTGTCTGGATGAGTTACCTCTTTCTAGAGAAAGGCGACAGGCTTATTCTAGCTGTGTTTTTGCACAATTTATGGTTTCTTGTGTTTAGTTTACCTAGTTTTAAGTTAATACACTTTTTCTATGTTTTCTGTTTTCTTAATTGTAGCACCCTCTGTTAAAACGTAGAAATGTAATACTGGACTTCATACCTAATACCGACAGGTTTCATTGTGTTTTTTTTTTTTGACAATTAAACGTGCTTCAGTTCTGCCATTCATAAGAGCTGTATTTTTCTGATTTGGCTCGTTCAGATTTGGGGACAGATGTACGACCTGCCGAATAGCGACTCGCAAATTGCATCGCACTTGCGACTCGCAATTTGCGACTCACTATTTTGCATGTACAACAGTGTCTTGGCCACTGTTTGCAATTACCAATGGGGTCGCAAAATGCGAGGCTCATGAATATTAATGATCCACTCGCATTTTGCGACCCCATTTGGAATGGCTGGCCCTCCCAGGGATGGTGGCCTGCTGGGCTCAGCAGACCACTATGTCTGGGACTGCTTTTAAATAAAGCAGCTTCTTTTTTTTTTTAAATGCAGCCCATTTTCCTTAAAGGAAAACGGGATGCATTTAAACAAAAAAAAATGAAACGTTTTCGTTTCATTTTTTAAGGGCAGGCAGTGGTCCCTGTGACCACTGCCTGCCCTTAAAAAATAATTTTGCATGCATTTGCAAATGGCAAGGGGTCCCCTGGGGACCCCTTCATATTTGCGAAAGCATTACCACCTACTTGAAGTAAGCGGTAATTTGTGAGTGTTTTGCGACTGCTATAGCGATCGCAAAACATTCGTACATGGCTATGGAGTCGCTACTTAAAAGAGAACGCCCCTTCCAAATACCAAGTCGCAAAACAGTATTTTGCGAGTCACAATTTATTTGCGACTAGCAAAATACTGTTTGTGCATGGACTCATGGTTTTTAGAGTGCACAAATGGTGCGCATTTTAAAAACCGGTGTACATCTGGCCCATGATCTCTCCAGATTAACGTTTTGACGACTAAATAATTTGGACACTGGAATCAGAATTGAAGTAACTCTGCAAATTACTGTAGGTATGCTATGTCCAGTGCCATGGGAATAATGTGATTTTTGCATAATAAAAGATTTGCCGTATTTGCCACACAGTCCATCATTTGCCGCATTATCTGCTAAAATGGAAAAATAATTAATTAATACATTCAAAAAATATGCTGCATTTCACGGCATAAATTGCTTTTTTTGCCGCATAATTTACTCAACTCTTAGGCATATTTTGGCCCTCCCATGCCGCATAATTCCAGAGGCCTGGGCTATGTCCTACCACTTGTATAGTGACTTTATCAAGAGTCCATTCCTGGGAGTTAGGAAGCATTGTAAACTTGTGCTGCATTTGTGCTTGGAAATGAGATGTGAATGAGGGACTGAGTGAGGATCTTTACGAGTGTGTCAAAGTTTGTATGGCTAAGTAGCTGCTGTGACTCCTAAAGAAATGAGAATTGCAAAATGCTGTTTTCTTGGGCAGGATGTATTTTCAAATTTTGTTCAAGCATCTAACGTCTAGAAAATTATCGGACATTGTGTTATTAAAGTGTTTTCGGCGGTTACAACATACTCCATATATGATATTGTATCAGACCTGCCCCCTAAAAAATAAGTATTTGCAATGCAATAGGTCTTGCATTTTCAAAACTTTAACCTATTGGTATTGTAAATGACAATGCCTTTTATTAATGCATATTTTTAAAGCATAAATAAAAGACAATGTCATGTCATTTACAATGCCGATAGCTCAAAATCTCTCAAATGCCAGACCTGTAGCATTGCAATGAGCATTATTTCACTCAGCGCCACACACTTCCACGCCACGCAATTTAATTCTACACATTTCCATTCCACACAACTTTTTCACATCAAGCAACACAATTACACAACACGCCACATACATCCAATCCACACCACAGAATTCTGCATCATGCCCCATAATTCAACAGCACACCGCATAATTAAACTCCACAAAATACCACTCCACTGCACAGAATGACATTCCACATAATTACAGCCTGACACACAATCCCACTCCACATCATTACAGTACACTCAATACCACATAATGACTATCCACTAATTTCCATTACACATCATGCCACCTAATTCTACTACACAAATGCACTTCACGCAATTCCACCACACACCATTCCACAACTAACAATTCCAAGGCACATAAATCCACTCCACACCACATACATTTGCTCCAATACAAAACGCATGGGTAAAAGACATTCTCATTTACAAAGCCAATACCACTAACTCTCACAAATGTGAGGCCAATTAGAATTGCAAATGCTTGTGTATATTACTATCAGCAGGGCTTTAAGTAGGGAAAAATTATGGGTGCTCTAAAAGGGGCAATGCCTGTATCAATTACTGATATGTGTTTGCCAGGCATTCCTGTCTACTCTCCTCTACGTGTACATTTGAAATGAATTAGTAACCAGGTGTATTGCTGATAGGCAGGTTTGTCAAAGAAACTTTGTAAGTGTAATATATGTATGAGTCCCATGAAATTCTTCCAAATATTTAGGGAGTGTGATAGTATCAGGGATGCTTTGTTAATGTGTTATCCCACTTCCAGAATGTCTACATATTCCACAATCATGAAACTTCAGCAGCAGTAGAGTGCCGTTATGTCACGTGTGTAAGTAGGCTTCTGAGGAGCAGACGTAGGTGCAGAGCAGAGGAGTGCTGGCCATGAGCAGGGCCCTGGGAGAAGAGTTGGATTAGGATTATAATTAGGCCTGGGCACCAAACAAACAAGCAATGGCATAGCCAATAGGTCTCGCCTTTGGGACCTTATAAGTGTTTAGTTATCCAGTACAATATCCTTGGTGCAACAACATCAAGTGTTGCATGGCTAAACACTTATAAGGTCCCAAAGGTGAGACCTATTGACTATGCCAATGCTTGTTTTGAGTGAGTGGTTTGTGCAGGTATGCCACTGTGAGGTAGAGATGCTGCGAGTGCTTTTACAGGAGCCTCTGTGAAATTGCGCTTCTTCAAAATGTGTCTTGGGTCTGGTGTAATACTTCTAGCCCCTATTCCCATCTTCTCGAACCCAATGCATCCTTAAATGTCCCATGTACAGCCGGGGTTGACACTCCTATAACGCCTGCACTCCAGTGACACTTTACCTGTCATGGGTGGTGGTAGTGGTGGTGGACGTGGTGGTGGTGGACATGGTGGTGGTGGTGGACGTGGTGGTGGTGATGGACGTGGTGGTGGATGGGGTGGTGGTGGTGGTGGGTGTGGTAGTGGTGGTGGACATGGTGGTGGATGTGGTGGTGATGGCAGTGGACATGGTGGTGGTGGTGGATGTGGTGGTAGTGGTGGACGTGGTGGTGGTGGATGTGGTGGTGGTGGATGTGGTGGTGGTGGACGTGGTGGTGGTGGATGTGGTGGTGGTGGATCTGGTGGTGGTAGACGTGGTGGTGGTGGACGTGGTGGTGGTGGTGGACGTGGTGATGGTGGTGGACATGGTGATGGTGGAGGATATGGTGGTGGTGGTGGACATGTTGGTGGTGGATGTGGTGGTGGTGGTGGGGGTGGTGGATGTGGTGGTGGTGGACACAGACGAGCCCTGGTAATTTCTCTGTGGCTTGTTCTATGGTATGGTATGTGGTGGTGGACATGGTGGTGGTGGAGGACGTGGTGGTGGTGGATGTGATGGTGGACATGGTGGTGTTGGATGTGGTGTTGGTGGTGGACGTGGTGGTGGTGGAAGTGGTGGTGGATGTGGTGGTGGTGGACACAGACGAGCCCTGGTAATTTCCCTGTGGTTGGCTCTATGATATGGTATGTGGTGGTGGACATGGTGGTGGTGGACGTGGTGATGGTGGATGTGATGGTGGACATGGTGGTGGTGGATGTGGTGTTGGTGGTGGATGTGGTGGTGGTGGAAGTGGTGGTGGTGGTGGATGTGGTGGTGGTGGATGTGGTGGTGGATGTGGTGGTGGATGTGGTGGTGGTGGACCTGGTGGTGGTGTATGTAGTGGTGGTGGACACAGTGGTGGATGTGGTGGTGGTGGAGGTGGTGGTGGTGGTGGACGTGGTGGACATGGTGGTGGATGTTGTGGTGGTGGACGTGGTAGTGGTGGTGGATGTGGTGGTGGACATGGTGGTGGATGTGGTGATGGTGGATTTGGTGGTGGAGGATGTGGTGGTGGTGGTGGACGTGGTGATGGTGGACGTGGTGGTGGACGTGGTGGTGGTGGACATGATGGTGGTGGTGGACATGATGGTGGTGGTGGACGTGGTGGTGGTGGACGTGGTGGTGGTGAACATGGTGGTGGTGGTGGTGGATGTGGTGATGGTGGATGTGATGGTGGTGGACCTGGTGGTGGTGGATGTGGTGGTGGATGTGGTGGTGGGCATGGTGGTGGACTTGGTGGTGATGGTGGACGTGGTGGTGGTGGACGTGGTGGTGGTGGACGTGGTGGTGGTGGATGTGGTGGTGGTTGACGTGGTGGTGGTTGACGTGGTGGTGGATGTGGTGGTGGTGGAGGACATGGTGGTGGTGGACGTGGTGGTGGTGGACATGGTGGTGGTTTGTGGACATGGTGGTGGACGTGGTGGTGGATGTGGTGGTGGACGTGGTGGTGGTGGACGTTGTGATAGACATGGTGGTGGTGGACTTGGTGGTGGACATGGGGGTGGACATGGTGGAAGTGGTGGTGCTGGAAGTAGTGGTGGTGGACGTTGTGGTGGTGGTCGTGGTGGTGGTGGTGGACATGGTGGTGGTGGAGGACATGGTGGTGATGGAGGACGTAGTGGTGGTGAACATAGTGGACTTGGTGGTGGTGGACTTGGTGGTGGTGGATGTGGTGAATGTGGTTGTGGGCATGGTGGTGGTGTTGGATGTGGTGGTGGTGGACGTGGTGGTGGACGTGGTGGATGTGGTGGTGGTGGATGTGGCGGTGGACGTGGTGGTGATGGTGGTGGATGTGGTGGTGGTGGATGTGGTGGTGGTGGAGGACATAGTGGTGGTGGACGTGGTGGTGGTGATGGATGTAATGGTGGACATGGTGGTGCTGGATGTGGTGCTGGACGTGGTGGTGGACATGGTGGTGGACGTGGTGGTGGACATGGTGGTGGACGTGATTGTGGATGTGGTGGTGGTGGATGTGGTGGTGGTTGACATGGTTGTGGTGGACATAGTGGTGGTGGATGTAGTGGTGGTGGACGTGGTGGTGATGGATGTGGATGTGATGGTGGATGTGGTGGTGGATGTGGTGGACGTGGTGGTGGTGGATGTGGTGGTGGTGGACGTGGTGGTGGTCATGGTGGTGGTGGACGTGGTAGTGGACGTGGTGGTTGTGGTGGATGTGGTGGTGTTGGATGTGGTGGTAGACGTGGTTGACATGGTTGTAGACATGGTGGTGGGCATGGTGGTGGACGTGGTTGTGGACGTGGTGGTAGATGTGGTGGTGGTGGACATGGTCGTGGTGGAGGACGTGGTGGTGGTGGATGTGGTGGTGGTGATGGATGTGGTGGATGTGGCGGCGGTGGACATGGTAGTGGTGGACGTGGTTTTGGTGGTGGATGTGGTGGTGGTTGACGTGGTGGTGGTTGACGTGGTGGTGGATGTGGTGGTGGAGGACTTGGTGGTGGTGGACATGGTGGTGGTGGTGGACGTGGTGGTGGATGTGGTAGTGGTGGACGTGGTGGTGGTGGACGTAGTGGTAGACATGGTGGTGGTGGACGAGGTGGGGGACATGGTGGACGTGGGGGTGGAAGTGGTGGTGGTGGAACTGGTGGTGGTGGACGTGGTGGTGGTGGACGTGGTGGTGGATGTGGTGGTGGAGGACGTGTGGTGGTGGAGGACGTAGTGGTGGTTGACATAGTGGACTTGGTGGTGGTGGACGTGGTGGTGGATGTGGTGGTGGATGTGAATTTGGTTGTGGGCGTTGTGGTGGATGTGGTGGTGGTGGACGTGGTGGTGGATGTGGTGGATGTGGTGGTGGTGGACGTGGTGGTGGACGTGGTGGCGATGGTGGTGGATGTGGTGGTGGTGGACGTGGTGGTGGTGGAGGACATAGTGGTGGTGGATATGGTGGTGGTGGACGTGGTGGTGATGGATGTAATGGTGGACATGGTGGTGCTGGACGTGGTGCTGGACATGGTGGTGGATGTGGTGGTGGTGGACGTGGTGGTGGACATGGTTGTGGACGTGGTGGTGGTGGATGTGGAGGTGGTGGACGTGGTTGTGGTGGACATAGTGGTGGTGGATGTAGTGGTGGTGGACGTGGTGGATGTGGACGTGATGGTGGATGTGGTGGTGGATGTGGTGGACGTGGTGGTGGTGGATGTGGTGGTGGTGGTGGACGTGGTGGTGATCATGGTGGTGGTGGTGGTGGACATGGTGGTGGACGTGGTGGTTGTGGTGGATGTGGTGGTGTTGGACATGGTGGTGGTTTTCCTTGGTGAACGAGGTGGTAGACATGGTGGTGGGCATGGTGGTGGACGTGGTTGTGGATGTGGTGGTGGTGGATGTGGTGGTGGTGGATGTGGTGGTAGATGTGGTGGTGGTGGACATGGTGGTGGTGGAGGACGTGGTGGTGGTAGACGTGGTGGTGGTGGATGTGGTGGTAGTGTTGGTGAATGAGGTGGTGGTGGATGTGGTGCTGGTGGACATGGTGGTGGATGTGGTGGTGGTGAACGTGGTGGTGGTGGACGTGGTGGTAGTGGATGTGGTGGTGGTTCTTGTGGTGGTGGTGTTGGCGGTGAACGTGGTGGTGGTGGACATGGTGGTGGTGGTGGACGTGGTGATGGTGGTGGACATGGTGGTGGTGGTGGACGTGGTGGTGGAGGACGTGGTGGTGGTGGTGGACGTGTTGGTGGTGGATGTGGTGGTGGTGGTGGTGGACGCGGACGAGCCCTGGTAATTTCTCTGTGGTTGGCTCTATGGTATCTTTCCTCCATAAATGGAAGCAATTGTTGATTGTTATTTTGAAATCTTAGCAGATAAAGTACTGCCACAACTTGAGTTATTCAAGCATTTTAGGCCCTGCAGCAGGTTGTATGAAAGTGACATGCAAACATAATGCAATGCAGTAAAATGGAATGTGATGGGACAGTTTGGAGAGAGAGTCATGCAGGAGGGAAAACGTATAATGTTATGCCTCAGTAGTGTCTGCCATATATTGAGACTATTGTTAATTTTCGTTAAAAAGAACATTGTAAGACAAATTGCTGTCTCTGTGCGACATGCGAACAGCGACAATAAAGAGAGAGAGTGAAAGAGAGAGTGCGAGCGAAAGAGAAAGAGAGTGAGGGGGGAATGAAAAAAAAAAAGTGTGGCCCGCGATGTGTTTAATCACAGTGAATGACTAATGCTGGAACGCGCCAAAGCCATATGTTTTCAATTAGAATGCGCGCCGCTGCTCGCTCCCACAAGGTGGATGCCAGCACAAGCATGAGTGTGCTTGAAAAGGAGCAGACCGATGGCTAAAGGCCCTCCTAGGGGAGGGCATGTGCGCTGCCTAGGCGAGACCTAAAAAGTAGCTCACACTTATGGATAATAACTTTTCATAAAATGCTGTTTAGTTAGCATCAAGGGAGTTATTTTCCTCTCTCTTAATTTCCTTTTCTCTTCCCTTCTTTTTGTCATTCTTCTCCACTTTGCACATCTCACTTTTCCTTTTGTCTCCAAACTGTGCTCATTCCATTTTCTTACTCTCTTCCCTTTGTCATTTTTGTGCCAGGATGAATGTTTTTCACAGTTAAACGTTGCCAAATAAATCTTTTGTTTTGAGTTGTTAAAGTTTTCTTTTTGCTGAATTTGGTTCTTAGCCTTATTTTTTTCTCATTTTCTCTCTATGAAAAACGGGAGCGCCTCACAGTTTTGAAGATGACATGTTGAAGGAGACATCCAAGGCTCATCTGTCTGCTGCTGGAGATGAAAGTAGAGCCTCTTAAATGCCCACTGTTTGTAATTAGGCTCCTTTGCTGGCACAACTCCCTGTGACTCCAACCCCATTAGTGCTAGCTGTGATGTTCAAAAACAACATCGCCACTCCCCGAGGCTTAATTATGGCGCTCAGTGAAATGCTGTGCCTGCTCAGTTTGGCTCATTGTCCGACCGCACATGACAATGAGCACCCAAGGTCTGTACTTGGACCCACTGAGGTTTGGCCTCTACTTTTCGCCTGCAGCCGCCCTTGCCAACATCCAAGGCAAATGTTGGGGGTTTATTTGCAGCTGGAAAAACACACGGGTCACCAGCTGGCCTTTATCACAAGCCCCTCGGACAATGGTCTGCCAAACCAATCCTGCCTGGCAGTGAGCTCCTTCCCAATGAACGTGGGCACTGGGTGCTAGTGGGCTGAGTGCTAGAGTCCACTAGTGAGATGCGAGCAAATGAGCACGCGCACATCAATGTGCCTGCTCTCACTGCAGTCTGCAAAAAACGGGCTGCCTCTGCTAGGCCATAAAACAGAGCCCGATAGGGAGCCGATTCGAGGCCTCCTTTTAAAAACTGCCGGTGCTTAGCACCGGCGGGACCCGGCCCACTTAAAGCTCTGACTAATAGCTCAAACCACACGAAGGTCATCTTCTTCTGTGGTTTCCATACCTCAAAGAATACTCTACTCCTACTCAAAGGAGTACGTCCAATCTAGGAAGTACAGAACGGAGTCCTGCTGGTTTGTGACACCCCCGCCTCTTCCCATTGTCGATGTATGAGGCGTCCTGCGCCTCCCGCGGAGCAGCCTGTACTCACTGGGTAGCGAGCGCTTTACGAAGCCGCATTCCCTGCGCCTCCCTGCTAATTACTCCGAGAATCACCAGAACTCCTTTGCTCATTTAAGCCATTCCGAAATGCACATTTTTATGAGAGCATTATCGGGCTTATCATATTCTCCGGCGCCTATTATGGAAATGAGCCCCTCGGTGTGTCAGACAGCGAATGTGCGGCAGGCGATAAGATGCGCAGCTGAGTTTTTTTCACTGTTTGACTTTCAGAGGAAATCTGTAGAATTGGACGATCCGGTTGAATCTGTGTGATGTGGACGTGGGATGTGTGTTGAATCAACAGGACAGGGGGATTGTTTGCGCGCTGGGCTCCGTTCGGACGTGAGGGTTGAGCCAAGGTGGAATGGGGGAATTAGGAAAAACAACGTAGGGCTCGGTGCAACGAGGATCGAGTCAGGCAGCCTAACTTGTACAGAGACTGCCCCAGCCTTACTCGCCTTTCAGCTGCACTCACCGAGAGCTGCCTTCCCCTGCACTTGTTTTCCAAGTCAGGTGTTGGTATTTTTATTTGTCTATCTGTATAACTGCATCTGTACGGTATACGAATATTGCAGATGAATACCAGGTCTTTTGATGTTTTGCATGGGTATGTGTCATTTACTGGGCTATACTTTATTGGTTGGTTTTAAGACCACTGTGAGAAGGGCAGGGGTAAAGTTTCAAAACACCCACGTGTATACTTCCTCCTTAAAACTTAGCAAAAGCTCTCCGGTTACTATGTGGGGTGACAGATTCCTTTCATGTTGGCAAAAAACACGAAACTCTGGCATGGACTTTCAGCCAACAACAAACTAAATTCTGGGAATGTGTCTTGCTTCACTTAATTTAATTCCTTGGACTAAACAACTGGTTCAAAAATATCTTGTTCCCCTGCAAGAGATGGCATCGATTTAATAAAAAAAAAAAAAAACATCACAAATACTGGGCTCGGCCTACATGGAGCCATTGGGTCACCCAAGTCATGGTATACTTCCCCTAAAGAGTTGAGCATTTATTGTTGTGTCCCTCGGCCTCTGTTTTTTACACCTATCCTACAGAATATTTATGCAATGCTTTTTTGCCTTTGAATACTGCCATATACATTTGTAACCAAGAACCACCTCCTGGTGCGTTACAGGTGGACGGTAGATAGCACTTTCGCTTTCAGTTATGCTCTGTGCATGTGTGGGCAGAAAAGGAACACTGAAGATGCAGGTTTTCAGTGCGCTGATGATGTGACTCAAGCCACACAGTTCGTGTTCGTGAAGGCTTTGTTTTTAAGCGTTACCCATTGTCCCGCTCGTGGCAGTCATGAAAGTCACTCCAGGCGTTTTTAGTCATACCCTACAGAAGTAAATCATTCTTTGAGGTAGTTTAATCCCTCCAGTGTGAGGGGATGCCCGTTTTTTAGAATCTGGGTGGGCTTCCCGGATTCTTCTTAGCAGTACTGCTTTAGGGGGCTCCCAGGGGCTGACTGCAGAGTGGCTGTTGGTAGAATTAGGGAATGAAGGGTGAATGATGGCCGAGTGTGCAAGAGAATATCCAGGGTATCTCATTGCCATGTTGGAGTAGAAGGGAGTCTAATGTAGCCATCAGAACTCCAGAATTCAGTAGCAAGGTTTCCGTACAGTTTCCACTTTCTCAGTAGGAACTGTTCGTTTGTTTGGACAACATAAACATTGGGATGGCGCTAGACTGATTCCATGCACCCCCTCAGGATATGTTGGCCGATAGTCCTGCTAGCTCACAGTGCCACCATAAGTGCCCCTAAACCTGGGAAATTAACATATGGACTGGGCAACTCAGAACATGACAACCCCGACTCCCCAAGGAATCGTGGTAACAGATCTAGAACCTTTTTGTTCAGTCACTTGTGCATACTCAGGAATATACACAAGAAATACACAAAGGGGTGCATCAATATTTATTGAACCATTGTGATTCTTGTATAGAATATATGCACTGCCATGATTAATAGACGGAAGCAAATGAAAGTGATTAACAATATGAGGACAATGAAAAGGATAAACAATTCTATCCTTGTGCTAAAGCAGAATTTATATGCTGTCATGCAGGTACTGTGAATAATGTACTCCTACTATCTGCTCCGTAACCTAGTTGCCTATGACGGGTGTTCTGCCAAGAATCCCCTACTGTATGATCCAACTCTCTGTTACCTGAAGGTGAGTGTATGCAGGTCCCCATCGTGGCCACACGTTGAACATCCCTCCTCGCAGAGGGTAAACAGGAACTAGCTGGGCTGAGACTCTGACAATAGCAACCTCTCAATGACAGCAGAGTGCTCCTCTAATTTGAACACGGAAATGCATGGGTATTTATAATAAGAGTATCCATGCTTCCGTGTCGAGACTTCAGCCAAGCTGACATTGTTTATTCTCTTGTGATAGCCATGTCTCCTCAAGGCCGAATAACAAACAACATTTATACAATGTGTGTTCAGGCCTTGTGTTAAATGTTCAAGGTATGTATGTATGTATGTATGTATGTATGTGCGGTCTTATATAGCGCTCAAATTACCCTTGGGCATCTCGGCGCTTGCATTGGGAACCCGTCCTGGTTTTTCCCTGTGAGATAACCCATACTGGGCATCCCCAAGGTGAAAGCCAGGCATCCCGCCGCAGGGGGCCGTTGTGGAGATTAAGCAAGCTTGTTGCCCAGAGCTGCATAGTGTGAACTCGTGCTTAGAGTAGGCACCGAAGCGAGAATTATCGAGTCCGTGGACAATTGGGCTCCAGACCCTGCCGCGTCGGGAATCGAACCCTGGTCCCGGGTCTGACCTCTGCTTCAGGGTATGCCTCCTCTAACCAGTGAGCTACTCTCTAACCAGTGAGCTTGTGATAGTGTACTTATGAAGTGGAATTGTAGGCAATTTGGTTTCAGAGAAACTAATCCTGCACTGTCACACAAGCAAATAAAAGAAAGCAACTTAAGAAATGTGTGCATTTAAAATGGCAGTGTTTTTTCCCGGGCCTAACCTAGCCACGTGACAAGGTCTTCTTATGGGAAAGGTGTACTTTAGGCCACCACACAAGCAGGGAGAAAAAGAGTAAGAACTCTAAAGAGACCCAAATATCCACTTTATAATCAGGTATTTTTGGATGAAGCAGTCGTGGCTCCCATGACTCACGGGTGAGGGGGCGCTGCCTCCGCTGCTGGCTGGGTCCCACGTTTTCCTGCTGCTTCTGCAAAACAGGAAGCAGACATTCTCCCTCCCCTCTCCTAAGCCAATCACAACGCTGCAATGGAAGCGTTGTGATTGGTGTGGACGGCTCCCAGCTGGGCGCCTGTAGATGGCCATTTTCTCTATGTAGGCAAATAGAGAAAATGTAGAGTGCGCATGACTGGTTTGGTCGTCCCCAGAGGGCCGACAAAACAGTCAGGGCCCACAACAGGTGGCAAACCACTTCTCCCCTACCCATACCCCCCCAACCAGGCATACCCTCTTGCCCGGCCATCACCAAGCATACCGTTCTGCTTTCTCGCAGTGCGAGAAGCAGAAACAAAAATTGGTATTTCAAATACCATTTTATGTTTCTGCTTCTCGCACCGCGAGATATCAGTGGGGCGAAGCTCCTCCACCCTAATGGAGGAGCCACCCCTGGGATGAAGTGAGAAGAGATAGAACCCCAGGAATCATGAGAATGAGTGCAGTGACAGGAGACTGTGACTCAGGAGCAAACCTTAGCCAGGCAAGAGAAAGATAAAATTCATATTTATTGGATCTATGCCAAGGGCCAAATGGACAAAGTTACTTAATGGCTCCATAGGGAGTTTCGGGCCTTTGAAAGCTTATAGAGCCAAAATGTAGGTGTCTGGAAGTAATTTGAACAACGCAAACCCCAACTCTGCCACAGAAGAGTGGTAAGGGGCAGACATATTGAGACATCATATAGTGGGGAGAGTAAGAAAGGGTTTAAGATGCCCCCAGGCCATGTTCAAGAATCTGAATACCCCCAGCTACAATTAAACAAATTAAAGGAAATGTGAAATAATTGCTGACTGTTAATTAGTCACAGGTCGAGACCCTGAATGCAATGCATTGATACTTGTGGCTTGTGGAAAAAAGTGACACTCCTGATTCATTGTAAATATGGTTTGGTTGAAAAATATAAGCATATAGGTCATTACAATTTTCACAGTACTGGGTTAACAGTAAAATTGCATGCAATTTTACCACTGCTGTGCGGTTCATCAACACCAGTACCGTGCAATTACAAGTAAAACTCCATGGAATCAGAAATTACGTTATGGGAGCGATTTTTCTGGTTCTAAACTACCTACTCCTGAATTCCTTGAAGTTTTAATGCATACATTTACAGCCTGCTCAAAGCAGGTGATAATTCTATGCAGTGGACAATGGGTGGAGTGGTAGGTGAGGAGGGTGTTTGAGAGAGTAGGAGAACTCAGGGCAGGGGTGTATTCTTCATTTAACCATTTAGGTGGGGAGTGAGGACTGAATGTACCTGAAGCCAAAGTAAATATAACTTTTCTTGCTGAAACAACCAGGGGGAAACATTGGACATGGCCCTCCAACACTTGGAAAAAAGGTGTGGGCAAATCTATTCAAACTGAATCAGGCAGAGCAAAATTCCATATTAAAATTTTGCCTTGACTTACTCAGAATTGGGGGTGTATTGGTGTGCACATAAAGAAGTTATGGACATTGTTTCTTCCAAGTGTAATCCTATGTTGTCAAAAAGAACAAGCATTTGCAAAGTCAATGGGTCTCGCCTATGTGAGAGCTATTCGCGTTGGCAATGTATTTTAGCCATGTTGTACACTAGTGTGGCTGCTGTTCTGGCTAAATGTTAGTGGGGTGGAGTGGAGTGAGGTGGGGAGTAGCGGGGTAGATTAAGGTAGAGTGGAGTAGGTTGGATTGTGGTAGATTAGAGTGAAGTACAGTGGGGTATATTGGAGTTGTGTGGAGCATGTTGAAGTTGAGGGGGGTGGAGTGGGCTGGAGCGGGAGGAGTGGAGTGGCTTGGGGTAGATTGGAGTGGGTAGAAAGAAGTGGGGGAGATTGGAGTGTAGTGGGGTAGATTGGGCTAGATTGGACTGGAGTGGGGTAAAGTGGAGTGGAGTAGATTTTGATAGATTGGAGTGGGGTAGACTAGTGTAGATTGGAGTGGGGTAGATTGGGTTAGATTGCAGAGGAGTGGGGTAGACTGGAGTGGGGTGGGTATATTTGGATGGAGTGGGGTAAATTGGAATGGAGTGAGGTAGATTAGACTTGAGTGGGGTAGATTTGAGTGAAATGGGGTAGTGTGGGCTGATTGGAGTGGATTGAGGTAGATTGGAGTGGAGTACATTGAATTGGGATCAATTGGGGTGGGGTTGGGTAGATAAGAGTGGGGTAGATTGGAGTTTTGTGCAGTAGAGGTGGGTGGATTGGTGTGGGGTAGATTGGTTAGAGTGGGGTATATTGGAGTGGAGTGGAGGAGACTGGAGTGAAGCGGGGTAGGTTGGAGTGGAGTAGATTGGAGTGGGGTAGGTTGGAGTGGCCTGGGGTAGATTGGGATAAATTGAAGTGGAGTGGGGTAGATTGGTGTGGAGTGAGGAAGATTGGAATTATGAAGGGTAGATTGGAGTGGAGTGGGGTAGACTGGGGTAGAGTGGAGTGGGGTAGATTGGAGTGGAGTGGGGAAGATTTGGGTAGGTTTGCATGTAGTAGAGTGGAGTGGGGTAGAGCAGAGTAGGGTGGGGTAGATTGGAGTGGGGTAGGTTGCGATAGATTGGAGTGGGTTGAAGTGGTGTGGCTTGGGGTAGATCAGGTAGATTGGGGTAGTTTGGAGTGGAATGGGGTAGATTTGAATGGGGTGGATTGTGATGGTGTTAATTGAAGTGGAGTGGGGTAGATTGGATTTGAGTGGGGTAGATTGAGTGGAGTTGGGTTGATTGAGGTAGAGTGGGGTGGAGCGTGGTAGATTCAGAAAGAATGGAATATTGTAGATTGGCGTATATTGGAGTGGGGCAGATTGGATTGTGGTAGTTTGGGGTGGGATGGCCTGGGGTAAATTGGAGTGGATTGGGGTTGATTGAGGGTTAGTGTGTTCAATTGGAATCTAGTGGGGTAGATTGGAGTGGAGTGCGGTAGATAGGAGTTGGGTAGATTGGAGTACAGTGGGGTACATTGTGGGAGAGTTGAGTGGAGTAGTGTAGGTTGAGGTAGAGTGGAGTGGAGTGAAGTGAAGTGGGTCGAATGTGAAAGAGTGGAGTGGAGGAGATTGGGTGGATTGCAGTGGCATAGGTTGGTGTAGATGGGAGTGGAGTGGGATAGATTGGAGTGGGATAGATTGTGGTTGATTGGAGTGGTGTAGATTGTGGTAGATTGAAGTGGAGTGGAGCAGAGATTGGAGTGGAGTGGAGTAGATTACAGTGAAACGTGGGGTAGATTGGAGTGGGGCAGATTGGGTTAATTTGGGTAGAGTGGAGTGTACTCAGGTAAATTGGAGTGGAGTGAAATGGGGTAGATTGGAGTGAAGTGGTTTAGATTGGACTGGGGTAGAGTGGGTTGGAGTGGGGTGGATTGCAGTGGAGTGGATTAGAGTAGAGTGGGGAATATTGGAGTGGAGTGGGGTAGATTGGGGTGGAGTGCAGTGGGGTAGTAGACTGGAGTGAAGTCCAGCACATTGGAGTGGAGTGGGGTAGATTGGAGTGGTGTGGTGTAGATTGAATGGAGTGGTGTAGATTGGCGTGGAGTGGGGTAGATTACAATGGAGTGGATTAGAGTGGAGTGGGGAAGACTGGAGTGGAGTGGGGTAGATTGGGGTGGAGTGGAGTGGGATAGTAGACTGGAGTGGAGTGGGGCACATTGGAGTGGAGTGGGGGATATTGGTGTAGATTGTAGCAAAGTGGAGTGGGGTAGATTAGAGTGAATTGGAGTGGAATGGGTTGGGGTAGATTGGAGAAGATTGGAGTGGGGTAGATTGGAGTGGAGTAGACTGGAATGTTGTAGTATAGATTACAGTGGAGTCAGGTAGAGTGGAATTGCATGTCAAAGAGTGGAGTGGCCTGTTGTGGAGTAACATGACATGGAGTGGAGTGGCGTACAATAGAGTGGAATGTCGTAGAGTGGAGTGCAGTGTTGTAGAGTAGAGTGGCATAGAGTGGTTGGGCATAGAGTGGAATAGAGTGTTGTAGAGTGGTGTGGTGTAGAGTGGAATGGCATATTAAGGAGTATGCATGGTGTGGTAGTGCACTGCTATTACATAGAACACATTTTCAATTGAAATGACTAGATGATTGCAAAGACATACAGTTTTACTGTGCACAAGCAATAATGTGTGGAAAGTCATCACCTAGTGTTTCGATGTGTTTTGATCGTATTCAAATATTTGTTTACACTACATTTCAGAACTACAAACAAATGTGCTTTATTTGTACTCTCCTAATTCTGATATATTCTGAAATATCAGCACAGTTCATTTTTGTTGTGTGGTAGAAAAAAGCCATTTGTTTCACAGCAAGATTGTCACATAAACTCTCTCACTTTGAAGTTAGAGAATTAAAGTAAACACTAAAATTATGTTTCTCATTCCAGTCAGGAAGTCACCATGATGACCACATGTCAAGAAAGCAAGCACTATAGAGTTAAATATTGATAATCAGTTACACTGGCACCCAAGAGTCATTATGCACAAAATAACTCCGGTTGCCCATCTTCTGTTTATTGGTACACCACCACCATGCCAGTTCCTGCCAGATAGACACAAAGGGCAATGCTACGAAAATCTACCTGTGTATGTCGCTACCTCTTCTCCAGTTCCAGGGTTTGACCTCTACATCTATCAGTCATTAATTCAACTGGGCTGTTGCAGTATTCGAACTCAATTCAAGTAAATTGGAAGCTGTAGCCAAGTCAAGGTGAAGGCAAGTTAAGGTCATGATCACAGCCAAATGGTCAGTCATTTTCATTAGACCGTAGTTACATTTTGCAGCTGAACAGTAGATTCTGCAGAAATCCTCTTTTGGTAGTCCATCTGTAGATCTGATTTTGATTTGAAAAACACTTTAACTCGTTCTACATGTGAAGTAAAAGAGTGGTGAATTTTGTGATTAATGTGGGCTGAGGTTTGACTCCCTGTCCCTCTGTGGACCACAGAACATTCCAGGGAGTTGAGGTCTGCCTTCAGCTGTTCTGATTCAGAATTCTTTAAACATGAAGGCCTGTTGTGATTGGTTGACACATGTACAATCAGAATTGCAAAAAACAGCATGTTGCTTGATCAATTGAAACTGACTTCTGTTCAAACAATCAGAAGTGTTTTTATATTTAGTACATTCTAACTGGATGCTGTGCAGCCAATGTGAACGACTCTTGAACAAGAAACACAGACTGTTCCTTGTAGTGAGAGCAAGCTGGTGTTCTTTTAGCATCTGAGGCCCACCGCAGAAAATAATATGCTATTGACTGCAATTTGTTTTCTGTCTGTGGGTGCAAAGCAAACTAAAGGCAAGCAAGTCTCACTGAGTGATCAACTTCCGCGGACAAACACATAAGTATCTATTATGGTGTCAATGTGATTGATGCAGTTCATCTAAATTAGTTTTTAGCAAATGTGCTGTTTATGACAAGAAGTTGTTGCATCTTGTTATGAGTATGGTGTTGACGACTCTTCCTACAATTTCCCTTCTGATAGTGAAACAGCAGGGTTAAGGAAACAAACACCTCCAATTCTCTCCAAATGTGTACCTTGTCTTCCTGGAAAATGTAGGTGACAATCAGCAATGCTTCTTCTAGCCTTCTGCATTTTGAAGGCACCAGAATGGAGGCACTGTTCATAAGGGGAAGCAATGTGTTAATTGACTAGGCCACCCCTAACCATCTTGAGACTCATTCATGGGACACACGCCAATTCTGTTTATGGTGAAGTAGTTTTGTGAAAGGGGTTCACCAAAGTATTAATTTGTGTATCACAACCTACTCGGAACCAGGCTAAATCAAGGGGAGGACACTGCCAAACACTCTTCTATTTGTCAATAATGTATACCATTATAAACAGCATCTCCCAGAATGCTATAGGAGAACTGGTGAAGTCTTGCTGATTGATTGTTGACACCCCCCCTACTGAGTCATGTGGTTTACAAGCCTCTATGGGATGCACGTCCATGCTTTTGAGTGACACTTTACCTGGAATACTACAAGCGGCACTTCAGTGATTCCCAACAAACATTCTGTTTAGTGCTCACAATGAATAAAAACGCAAAAATCGTGTGGGCACTGGTAGTGTTAGCACTGGTGTTAAACAATCTTCTACATGTGAATAGTTCAAAAACACTGTGAACTTCATCTACCAGAATGCCTATAAGAGAACTGATGCTGGCCTGCTGGCAGTGTGCTCCCACTTCCCACCCTCCCTCATTGATTTCTCGGCTTCTGCAGGAGTCCTTTTCACTGATGAGCCACCTTGGGATCCACAGTTGGAATAATATCCTGGTATACTACAACCGCTACTTCAAGCGCTCCAATCGACCTGCTACTCCCCACTGAAGAGAAGTAAGATTTGATGGCACGGAGTCCCCCCCTCCCTTGATCAGGCGGAAATCCCTTAGCCAATTAACCAAACAGTTTGGACACACCTCCAGCCCAGAGTATGAAGCGATCCGACTTTGCTGGAGATGAAAGACTCCAAGCACTGTGAGAACTGGTGCTGAGTAAGCAGCGTCTGTTCCACAGTTGTCCCCCTTTCAACATGGCGGCAGGTAGAGACTCCCAAGAAAAGACTGAAGAGCATGAGAACTGTGCCTTCTATTGGCAGGAAGTCACTACTGCCAGGGAAAAGCTGGACAGAAAAGGCTTTATTGGGGTCACAGGAACCCCAAAATCCCACTGATGTGGGTGGGTGCCTGAGATCTTATCGTCCTGAGAAACAAAGAGAAGCCTATACTTAGTAGAAAGCAAACTGAGAACCATTTTATCATTTGTACTGAACACCGACGGAGCTTGATAATGCTGTGCACCAACCCGAAGAGCAGGCGCTCACCAGCTGTTCCTATAATGGATTCATTAGATGAAACATTAAGGTGAAACAGCTGGTGGGGGCCTGCGCTCCTGGTTTATACACTGCATTATGAACCAATCTGTTTTCCCAGAACAGCATAGAAAGGAATGCTCAAGTGAACCAGCTCAGAAAACACTTTGCGCACTATGTCTCGCTAGGGTCCCTTTTCATGCAGAGTGTTGACTAGATCAACACCACCCTCTGCAAAGCTCCTCTCCCAACTTAACGTACACACTTCATCTACATGTTCTCTACATTGGGGATGCATCTTTCAATGTTGGTTTATTGGGATCAAAGCTCCTCCATTGATCAGGAACAAGGCACCAGTGGGAGAGTTGCTGGGAATCCGCGCAGATCTTTAGGCTCCATCTTCGGTCAGTTTCCCACTGCCGCTGACCAATGCGCTTAAGTCGTAAGGGTGATGTCAGACAAAGCTGTTTCTTTCAGTCAGCATTACTTAACTTTCCGAGACTTCGTTTAGTTTCCCTTTTATAAGTATGCGCCTAGAGGTCCTATCATGAAAATCCAGCACTGTCTGAAGTCCATGCGCATGACCTGGGGTAATCTAACAGCTACCAATGCTTGCTCCGAAAAATGCATAGATTCGTTTGCAACTACACCGACCTTAGCAAAGCTTTTATTTATTTATGTGGTTGCCCTTGATGTTAAGTGAGTTCATCTGCTACAATTTTCATAGACAAGAAAACACGCCCCTGGCAAAGGGACATTGATAGCTCTGTGCACTTTTGGTTGAACGCCCGGCTGTTCTTTGCTCAATGCTTTTTTTACTGCTTTGATGCAAAGTAGTTTCACAGTCTAGTCCCTTAACTAGAGATGAGGGCAGTGGGGCACTGATTGCCTCATTTGAGCCCTGATGAAGCATGCCTGCGACGAGAGACGCCTCTACAGATCCGGTGAAGCCGACTGCTTGGCTGTGGCAGGCACCGAGCCTTCCCACTTGTTTGATAGGGGAAGGAGCTCCAGGATATGTTTGTTTGTGGAGGGCGGAGGGTGCACACTCTTTCTGAATAGAATCCTGGTTCAAAGTTTGCAGGTCCCTAAAAAGATTAGGGAGAAGCGGGTCAATGGAGGCAACTCTAGTGAAATGTAGCTGAGTTTCTCCAGCGCCTTGCTTAAGTTGTCTAAAATGGATGTCGTTCCGAATCTGCCTGCAGTAGCAGTGACAATCTGTGCTGTCACTTAGAAGTGTAATCATCCCTAAGCATGGCATTCATGCCCCATACATAGTGAGGAAGCAGTGCAGTTGATGGGCCTCATTTACAAGGCCCTGTGCGCCTCCGGAACGTAACTTTTAGTGAAGGTCCGGCAGCGCACACTGCAGGGCCATATCTACAAGGCCACATAATGCCACCCTGCGTAGATTTACATGGCCTTGTAGATGTGACTGAGGCAGCTCAGTGTAGGTCGCTGCCTTGCCTCACACTGCGATAGGAAGGTGTGCCATGGCATTGCAGTATGTGTTCCGGCATGACACCCATGGCATTTGACACTTTCCCAGATTTATGAGATTTCATAAACATGGCAATACTTCAAAAGCCTACGCCTCCCCAGGGGAGGCGTACGGGAGGTGCAATGAGGATAAATACCTTTTTTTCCTCCTTGTTTTCTTTTTTCTATATGCAGCACACATAGAAAGAGGAAAAAGCCTCTTGGAGTTGTTTTTGTGCAGGAAGGTGTCCCTTCCTGCACAAAAACTATCCTCCGTGCAACGCAGGCAACCTTGTACCATGGTGCAAGGTTGCCTGTAATGGCGCATGGCAGCCCATTGTGTGCCAGGGCTGGGGAAAAGGGCAGGAATGCGCTGTATTTGATCATTACGTCACATTCCTGCCCTTTTCTTTTGCAGTAGGGCAGCGCTGCAAGAAAGCCTGTGGCACTGCCCTATGGCTAAATTTAGTAAATGAGGCCCGATGCCTTTATTGAATCTGTTCCTCAGTTGAGGGTAGCACTGGTCAGCACATTGTTGTATGTAAGGGCATGTTGAGTTAGGGTTCCCCAGAAATCCCTCTATGTGGCTGTATCATGGTTCTTTCTAACGTCTATGTAACTTTTTTTTGTTGCAGTTTTATATAGCGGGAACTCGAGCCAAAGGTATTGGAGCACTTTTCATTAGCTCCAATTACATTACACAAGGGCACATTCATTTTTGTAGATACAGCGAGTTTCAATGATTCGACCAATATCCGAGGATGTTGAGGCGATGCGAAAACTCAAACCCAGTTCCAAAGTCAGCAGCTCTGGTTGTTACCTACATCCTGTCCCCTGTATTATTTTGTTTGACAGCTCTTTGCAGTTTTTCTGGAAAGACAACTGTCATATTAGCCTGGAGTGCATGAAAAGTAGAATCACCTTTTGCACCCGGGTTCACATTTGTAAATTGCTACCTATTTGAACTATGCAGGATCTTCCTTTCGTAGGCAAATGGTGCAACTCAAAAGTTGCCTACCCTTTGTACGTCACAAATACGTGCCAGATACTTAAGAGACGCACAGTATGAAAGTGCACTTACCACATGTCTCGTGTATGATTTAACAAACTAATGGAAGCGTTGCACTTGACATCATTATTAAGGAGTGCATTCACTGTAGGATTAGAGAATTTAGTCATATTAATGTGTTTTACCATAACTGAAAATGATAATTAGACCACCCTCATTTAGTAGGTAATGCACTTACCATAGGGATGAAATGTGATTTTCATATTATGTGTGCGCTAATTCACACAAATACATTTATTGATTTGCAAACTAGATAGAAACCACCCTACCTATGCAGAATGCGATTTTACTTGAAACAACATAAAGTTTATGTAGTGTGTGCATTCATATTTCATATATTTGACTTAAATGTAGTTCTTAGCCATACTTACAAATGATCATTTTAAAATCTTACTGAATGTTACATGTAGTGTGAAACCTATTGCATAAGAAACGTATATTAATTTGTGTTTGAATGTAAACATGCATATTAAAGGTGCACCATTGAGTTAAAGTTTAAGTTGTCCCTAGTAGACCTGTATTTCAACATGTTGCATAAAAGTTGATTTAATTTTTCTGCTAACTCAACGTTTTTCTCAGGTATTCACATGCAATGTTAGTTGCAGAATAGATACATCATTCAGCTAGAGATAGAGACAAGAGCCTGAGAAGAAGATCTTGACGAAGGAACTTGGGGAACCAGAGTCTCAACTAACAGATCTATTGAGTAAATGTAACCAACTGATGTGTATGTGAGAAACTGATGTTGTTTCCATGACTTGTGTGCACATTTTTCGCTATGTAGCCCTTTGCTACCTGAGATGAGAACCGAACTGAATCAATGGACTCCAGATGATGTATACGAAGGGGGTGTTACTGAGTGGACTTTATGTGTTATAATGTAGGTTTTACCCAGTCAGACTTCAGAACCCTTTTTTCCAGAGATGCTGTAGGAGGTCTTTTTCATACCTTCTCTGCCACTTAGAGGTTTAGAACTCAAAGCCTATCTGACCCCTTTCAAGTGTGGTTTAGGGTAACACTTTTCTCTCTGACCCATAGAAGACTCTTGACTGAGCTTCTATTCTGACATCTTCTAAACTTAATTTTCCTTGCCTGATTCTGATTTCCTTTATGGAATTGCCTGATTATGTAGACTCTTTAGATTAACAGAACCATCCTCTTTATCTGGACCTTAATTGCTGTGATTCTATATGTACCTATGCTAGTTTCCAAAAATGTTTCGACCAGTGGCTCCCCCGGCCCACTGGCTCTTGGCTGCGGCTCCCCACCATCCCACATCATACTTGGTGGGATGCAAGCCCGGCCCTATGAGTACCTCCTTCCTTCTCAGAGAAAACACCCCAGATAAAGCTGACAAAGGTACTACAATCAATATGCAGTGCAGCATCAGTGAGGCAGCTGCCCCCCCACCTGTGAAGGATCAATGAACACTGTGGCCCTTCCAAGGCCCACCTTGGCAAAACTGCAGTCTCCGTCCATATCCGAACTCTGCCCGACCAGACGTCCACATGCACCAACCTTCTCCCCCCTGAAACAAGTATCTGGAATTTTCCCAGTGTTTCCCTTGCCCTGTGGTGTCTTCATCACTGCTGCCCCAGGAACCACCCCTTAAAAAAAGTTCTTCAAGTGGAGTAAACAATCCCCAGCAGGGTGAACACAATGCGTGTGTGTATGTACGTCCCACCTGTTCTTCAGATTCCCACTCCAGCACAATGCCCAAAATATGCCCAGTGATGTCATCTGGTTGCATAGCTGCCAAGCCTCCAGACTGCCCATGTTTGACACTTCAGTGTCCTTAGTGTGTGTGAGTGACACTCCACTTCCCAATGAGTGACACCCTCCTGGAAGTAAATCAAATCAGAAAGCAGCATCCAAGCTCTCTCTGTGAACCTTCCACCATCATATCTAGACACATCACAAGAAATTAGCACCCTCAAAAAAGCCAGACCCATTGAGCACCATCAATTATGTAGTGAATAATCAAATTCAAAACTACCTCTAGGTCGGAAAAAATGTGATTGTGAACCAAACATCACTAGGATCTCTAAATGGGCCAGCAGCCCCCAAGAGTCACCCAATCCGATCTCGCTTGTTCTCCATACAAACTGCTCTCATCTGTAGTCTCACACTGCCAGCCACATACACCCTGCCTGTCTCTGAATCCAAAATTAACAATCTGCACATCCCAGATGCCATCATCTTCCTTTTCTCACCGTCAGTCCGCCATCTCCTTCCTTTCCTCACCACCGGTCCTACACAATATTACAGTGGAGTGCTTTGATTTATTGAGCTTTATCTCCTTCTTTGCATGCCCACTAAACACAATCCCAGTCTGGAAACCACCAACCTCTGAGATGTGGCAACACATTTGCAGAATTGTTGAGCTGTGCATAGATACTTTTATTTTGAGAAAGCTTGAGAGTGTGCTGTGGGGACAGAAGTTGAGCAGGTTGTCTTTTTTTCGGTCTGGTATGTACATGCTTTAGTGGTAGCACTGAAGGTATGTAACACACTCCCTCTGTTCTCAAATAAACCAAAGCTTACTTGTGAATGAGACTCTGTGCCTCATCTCGAAGCCCAAAATAGCACTTTCTTTTAATATTAGCCCAGTGGCTCCAAACTCCGTGCAGGGTGTACAGGGCCCCTGTGTAGGCATGACGGCGCACAGGGGTGCCGCAGCGCACAGATTGGGAACCATTGGGATCTATGCATAGGCAACATACCGTGAGACTTTTCTCTGAGCATCAATTGCTTTTTTAATATTCTTTATTGCAGTGATGGAATTTCTTGTTTGGTTAATTCTGGTGCACCTAAGCTTCATTAGGAGGTTTGTTGTTATTCTGTACCTTTATAACATGGTGCTGCGAGATGTGTATTTGAACTTAATTTTGAATTTGTAATACATCTTCTGAACGCAAGCTACCAATTCCTGACCCTCATTGTGTAGCCAAACGGGCTGTACTGTTAATTGAATTTTGATTGATGTTAATGCTATCTCCCATCACCTCTCAGTCGGAGAGAAAGGTCTGTTGGAGGACCAAGTGGGGCCAGCAAACTCTATCACGCACGTTCAATGGTACGAGCCATAGCCTACTAGGCTCTCCTGTGGGTATATGCTTAGTGGGTTCTGCAGTTTCCAAGAAGAGGATAATAGAACCGTAAAATTTATGATGACTGATAGGAAGGCACAGGGGAAGATGGAGGCAGCCTGAGGTCAGGCTGATACCAATTTGGGAAAAAGGGGGTGGTGATGGACAGGGTTTCTGAATGATGCAGAATACTCTTACCAAGTCAAGAGATCATGGTTTTAATCCATCACCGTTTTTTAGCTCACTGCACCATCCCAGCTCAGAACCTGGCTACATGCAAATTAGTCTGTACCTGTCCCAGTGCATGATGGGAACAGGGCAAACCAAACTACCAAGCCAATTCTTATACTGGGAAGGAAACAAGCTTCCGGGGACCGGTTTCTGGCATCACAGCCTTCATCGGCCCGGCATGCCTGAATCCTGATGGTGCAATGAGCAAGGGACTCACGTCTGAGCATACCCTCCCACACTAAGTGTGGATAAAATCGATTTGGGAAAAAGGGGGTGGTGATGGACAGAGTTTCTGAATGATGCAGAATACTCTTACCAAGTCAAGAGATCATGGTTTTAATCCATCACCATTTTTTAGCTCACTGCACCATCCCAGCTCAGAACCTGGCTACATGCAAATTAGTCTGTACCTGTCCCAGTGCATGATGGGAACAGGGCAAACCAAACTACCAAGCCAATTCTTATACTGGGAAGGAAACAAGCTTCCGGGGACCGGTTTCTGGCATCACAGCCTTCATCGGCCCGGCTTGCCTGAATCCTGATGGTGCAATGAGCAAGGGACTCACGTCTGAGCATACCCTCCCACACTAAGTGTGGATATAATCGATTTGGGAAAAAGGGGGTGGTGATGGACAGAGTTTCTGAATGATGCAGAATACTCTTACCAAGTCAAGAGATCATGGTTTTAATCCATCACCGTCTGATACCAGACAGGAGACTCCCAACACTGTCCATGCTTTATAGGACCTGAAAGTTAAAAGCAAAGTGAGCGGAGTGAGAGCCAGGAACTCTTGCACCTGCCAACAAAAGCCGACACTACTTGTTGCTCGCTCTGGCATCAGCCACTTGCATTCTTTTAATGCACAAAGCATCCATCTTTATGAGCAAAAGACAATTGCTTTCTAGCTCTGAGGCCCAGACTCCAGGGGATTTCTGGCACCAGCCATTAAGTGCTATCAAAACGGAAAACTTTCCCCTGTCCCTAATTCTGGCCTGACGAGTTCCCCAGCCACGGCAGCTTTCCTTTTTCTGTTGACATTCCACAGGAAGTTTCCAGTCGGCCGCTCAGACTTCTCCTCAAGCGAAAAGCTGTGGTGAGGTCTCTGGGGGAGGACAAGACCGGCACCAGCAAAATTGACTCCTGTGGTTGAGACAGTGGTGCTATAAGTGTTGGGTGGGTTAGGGAGCAAGCCTGTGGAGCACACAGCTCTGAATACTTACCTGGATGAGATGGGTCACAGAAAAAATGTGTGGGAGGTAGGGGCATCTGGTTGTGCAGGGAGAATGCTGTAGGGGCTACCATGTCCGCAAATAAACTCATCACATTCACTGAAGTGACTGAGAAGAAAGGGATCATTGTAAAAGAGGTGCAAACAACTCCTCCCAGTACCACCCTAAATCATGTCAAGAGTCCAGTTGCAACAGAAGAGGAACATGAGTCTGAGGAAACAATTAGAAGTCAGAGAGGATGTAAATAAACGTGGCTACAAGAAAGACTTCCACATGTAAAGAGCACCTTCCAGTCAGAGAAGCTGCTGGTCAGACCCAAAATGTTCTTATCAAGGCCTTATCTTTTCCATAGGGCGGGTAAGAGTAGAATCCTAAAAAAAACTTCCAAACCTCCGACTGGTCTTCTCTGCCTGAAAAAAATACTTTTTTCTGTTTGACCACATGAAAATACTGAGCTGGATATGACGTAATATAGCCTTATAGCCTGCCTTAGTGGGCCATACCGGCTATTAAAGGCCTGACCAGCGTTAAAGGCCCAAGCCGAAGGCTAAAGTCTTTAACAAGGGAGCGGGCCTTTAATGGCCGGTATAGCCAGCTATAAGGCTAAGGCTATATAGCTAAGGCTATATAGCTAAGGCTATTAGAACATTCCACCCCTGGAGGGTAGAATGTCGTAATGAAAGAATTGTCTTCAAAGGAACTCTCAACACTCCAATGTTCTAATATTCATTACACCCAAGGACGAGACTACAATTAATACATTATTGAATAGCATCACTCCTGTGGCCACTGTGAGGGATGCAAAACATATTTGTAAGAATGCTTAGGCTGATATATCTGGATTGGTACAGTTGTGTTGTGGCGATCTGAGAATGAGACGTGGAGGTCTGAATTGCTATTCCTATAGTTAACACTTTTGCTCCATTGCAAAGATGATGTCTGAATTTTGTTGTTTCAATTGCTACTGAATTTTAGTCATCAGTTTGGTTCAAATTCCTTTTTTTTATGATGGCTATACAGGCTGAGTACCGGCAAAGAGACAAAAAAACAACTTAGTCCATTTCGACAGAGCCAACTCAGCCTTTCATCCTTCCAAGGTTGATAAAACGGTTAATAACACTTGCAACGTCGGTACCTTCATAACAATGAAATTGATAGTAATTGTAGCTTTTTCCAGGAGCTAGAGTAGAACAGACATAAACATTCCAGACTTGTCTCCTCCTTGGGTACTTGGTTGACCAAAGGCATTGAAGTGTTTTAAAAGAGCAGTGACTTTAAGTAGCGTGTAGTAATTTTTAATTTTGCTTCAAGACTGGGCAGTAGACCAACGAGTCCCCTCCTATACGTTTACAGTGCCAAATGTATATCTAAAGTGACCTACGGGATCGGCATTTGGGGATAAGTTAACAAGGTTGAGCTGCTGACAGTGGCAAATACGTTTTTGAGGCGGCTCCTCTGTGGACCCCCATTTTTGTAGTGCATGAGGAATTAGGAGTAGGCTACTTATCGGACACCGTGGCCGCCTGTCCTCTGGCTCTTTGGGTGAATATTTGACCATCAAACTAAGCGAGGCGGTTTTAAAAGATTGTTAGGCTCTCGATCATGCACTACACATCCCTTGGCTTCAGTTCATCAGGGTCTCCCTCCAGAACCTGGGAGGGGAGACATTCAGCATGCCAGAGGGGATATGCAAACTGATTTTAAATGCATGAAATAACACTTTATAGGCGGAGGCTCATGGATAGAAGAAGGGCTTGCATTAGCAAAGCCCTGTGCACAACGTCATTTCCTGTTAAAGATGGTGTTGGCTACAGAGCCATACCTTTTTGTTGTTAGAAGTAGGCATGACCGTTATTTGCTAACCAGGTTCCGATTTGATTTACCGCCCTTCTTGTTAGCTTACCGTCAGGGCTGCAACTGGGGCCACAATTTTACAACATGCGGTTGTGACAATAAGTCCCCGCAGGATACCCTGCGTTTCACAATGTTTTTTAGTTTTTACTAAATGCCCTGGAAAGTGTATATTGTCCCTATTTTGAAAAAGGAAAACTTTTTCCAAGTCAGGCTCTTAAGTTTTTACAAATGTTGTCAGGGGATATCATTTTTAATGTACTCTGATTTTTTAAAGTTTTGCAAGGTTGAGTAATAGCAGCGATTAGGTACCCCACGAGAGTTAAAACGATTATGCCCTGTAACATGTACTGTATCAGCTGTGTTTGCACTATCAGTCGAGTTTTTAAGTCTTCTATTTTATGCTTAATTTTTATCTGTATTTATTGAATATGTATGTTATCTGATGTATTGTACTCTGTACGCGCTTTTATGTTTTTTTCTACTTAAAACCAAATAAAGCTAACTTTGATTTGACTTGACATAAACTATTGTGTTTCTCGGTTGTGTTTCTTTTGATTCATTAGGATGTTGTGCTCTGATGCAGCATCGACTTTTAGAAGTGCATGGATCTTATACGTAAGTTTTATGTTGCAAAACCACTCTATATTCCCTGTATGTTTTAGCGAAGTACGTTTCTTGGAAGCTCTTCGCCCAATAGGTTTTCTGTTATCATCTTCTCCTGTAGGCTTTCCTGTTAGTCTATTTGCATAGCTCCCTGGCTGGTTTCAGCCGTTTCTCTTTAGTGATGGCCGTTTAGTTTAGTGACAATTTGATGTCCTCTGTTTAGTTTGGTTTGTTGCCTGATCGCTGCTCTGCTGTCATCTTTGTATTTCCAAGCTAATCCGAAGGTGCTCAGACTCCTGTACTTTAGAGGGGCAGCGTCTCTTAGGGTGAGTTTAGATTTTAGCCCTGGGATTTGAGGCAGTGTTAGTGGTTTGCCAGACTATTGTTTTTTCCCAAAAATTAATGTATGATATACATGCATGGTGGGGCTTTTGGTGATTGGGGTTCATCCATTGCTCTGTTAAATTGTAATTCCCATTTTGCTTCCACCTACCACAGCCTACCATTCAGTAATGGGTCGGTCCACTTTACCCACCGGCGCCATTCACCTCAAGTGACTGCACTAAGCCTATGCGCATTAACCACACCCGCCTAAAAGTAGCTCCTTTCTTTTCAGTTACAAAGCTGTTTCAAAGTGTGTTTTTTCACTTACATTTTTTTTGTATTAACTTTAAATATTGTTCCTTTTGCCTGCGCCCCTTCATAGAGTTTGGGTTTTAAGGTGTTTTAGTGACGTAATATACTATGTGCCTTCAATGTGAGTGCTTGACTAGGTGGCAATTTATTATTCTCTACTTCATAAATAGCAATGATAAAATGCATATGCAACTGAAATGCTTGTTATTTAAATAATATCAATAGAAAAGCAATATATCATATGTTTACATTTTTAGATTTCTATTGCACGCATAAAGCTACCTTTATATGTTACAGTGCTTAATTTGTAAAATATGAAGTCCAGGTGCTCAAATGTTTGTCGGAGGCCACACCTACTTTTCACAGGCCCCACCCACTTCCTCCACTGGCTCCACCCACTTACTCTATTGGGTCCACCAACATCCTCAACTGGCACTGCTAAAAGTCAGATGTAATACCCGATCTGAATATTATATTTCTTTCGCCTTCATTGATTGATTTTGCTCCCACAAAGTGTTATTCATACTTTTTGAAATGTCAATCATACACTTTCATGCTACTATAAAGAACCATCAGACAGCGAGTCTAAAGCTGATCTAAAACTTATGGGCCCGGCCCTTTTCAGAATCATGGACCGGTCTTTATTGTTGAGTTCCCAGATATTAAAACAAACATTGCCTGCATTAAGCTCAAATCCATGAAGCCTTCCATACCATGCAAAACCCTTATACAGTGTGTCTTTACAAGTTGAAAACAGCCCAAATTTACAAACATGGCCAATTTTTTTATTTAGCTTTCTGATTGTCTAATGGGGGGGCTACTTTTATTTTGGTACCCGGACCTTTATTCTTTCCCAGTCCGACGCTGTATAGGTACAGTTAGGAGAAAATTATTTTTCTACTGTTATTTCAGTTAAATTAACAAATATTCCTACTTCATAATTTTCTACCGAACTGTGTTCAAAGCAGGTAACCGCGCTCCCTCTAGGGCTAATTTTCATGCATTACAATGCAAATATTCCTAGTATGAGTAGTACCATATAATACTTTCACTTAACAGTGCTCAAGCTAATGTCTCACAGTGAGAGAGTCTCAGCCAAACAGAAGAAATGTTATGTGGGGCGACTGGTCACGACGGGCCTGAGACTGACTGAGTATGGAAAATGCATCGTAAAATATGTTTGTGACAATTTTGGCTTTGTACGGTGATGCAGGGAAACATGATTAAACAATACTGTAGTTTCACACATGATGGATGACACTTTGCAGGTCTTGACTGTACAGGATCAACAGGAAGGCAGGTTATGAGGATTTTATAGGATTGGAATTCATACAGCAATATTGATGATACCTTAAAAAGCTTTATCAATATAGATGATAAAACATCTCCATACAAGTCATGAAACAACAATCATATTTGTAAGTGCCGTCAAGCACCAAGAAAGCAAGATCTGCGATTACCCTCCTGAGCATGGCATGCTATTTTGCTCAGCCGGCAGCAGTATGTTGAGCACAGGCAGTGACTACACAGCAGCCTCTCTGAGAGTTCTCATGCAAATGTGCCATGTCTTGATGAGGAGTTTTCCTATTTTCCACTTGTCCACTCTGAAAGTGGAAGCATACCCACTGAATACGCCATAGATAGGACTGATACAATTCAGCAGGGGAGCAGCAAGTTGGAGTGTAGGCAAAATCAGGAAAAACACCCAGCTCCTTCAAGCATCGATAACCTGATACTGATGTGGTGGACTCTGTCTAGTCAGTTACTCAGTCAGTACAATGCTCTTAATAGCACAGTTGGAGACTAGGCTGCGCAGTCGGGTTAAATTAAAGTTAAAGGCCCTGCACGGCACCTGCTCTTCTTCCAGCCTTCTCCTCCTGGCCCGGTCCTGCCAGTGGCATTGTAGAGGTCAGGTGCCCCGTGCCTGGCGCTGGAGGCATAAGTGCTCAGGGCAGTCCTTGGACTCGTCACTCGGTCGTTCACTTTACAGTTCACTTCATGCGTATGAAGTGAACTGTGAAGTGCACCGGCGCAAATTAAGCACTGGTTTACTTCCCTACTCTCTCCCCTCCCAAATGTTGTCTGTCCATTATTACAATTCACTGAATCTCACTCATTGTGGTAATAGAAGCTGTTTTCTAAAGAAAATAATTATCACCACTGTGACCATCTGTACGTTGCTGCTATAAAATGTTGATACAAAACTTTTCACGTTTCCTCCTAATCTACAATGCCCTTAATGGCACAGTTGGAGACTAGGCCATGCAGCCGTGCTGCTAAAGTCAGGGTTAAAGTAATGTTAAAGGCCCTGCACGGCCCCTGCCCTTCTTCCAGCCTTCTCCTCCTGGCCCGGTCCTGTCAGTGGCATTGTAGAGGTCAGGTGCCCCGTGCCTGGCGCTGGAGGCATGAGTGCTCAGGACAGGCCTTGGACTCGGTGGTTCACTTCACAGGTCACTTCATGCGTATGAAATGAACTGTGAAATGTGTGAACCACCGAGAAGGCTGCAAGAAGGAGGGCAGGGGGGGGCGGTGCACTGCAGGGCCGCCTGGCGGCTTTAACTTCCTTAACCCCAGATTTAATTTGGAGCCGACGCTGGTGACCATCACATCATGCCGTCCACAACCCACCAAAAAAAAAGCAGCGTTGGTAATGGCATATTATATTACGGCTGTTACTTATGGTTACTGTTATGGTGGTGGTAGGAGGACGGACACCGACCTGCCTTTAAATTCGAAAGGCGGCCTAGTCGAGGTTGCTGTTACTGCCTGCACTACGACGTCGTCGGGGATGGGCTACCACCTCAAATGCTGATGACTCGTGGCCGGGTGCGTACGTGCAGGTGTGCCAGGGCGGGGCATTTTGAAAACATTCTACGCACAGTAACACCGCACACCCTACCCCAGCAGAACCAAATCCAGCCTCCTGCCCAATCGGAGTCCCACCCACCGGCAATGGCTGCCGCTTAATTATAGAAAACAAATTCAAAATGCACATCGTGACCACCACGACTAAATCAATAGAATCTGATCAGCATATTGAATTGATTCATGCAGGCAGTAAATAAATTACGAGTCAGATGGTCTGGATCGGTATGTGAAGCGCCGAGTCAGTGAGGTAATTTATGTTGTGTACAGTTGCAGATATCTTGTGTTTTTTTCAGACCCGGCCCTGATAAATAAGCACCGGCACAAATTAAGCACTGATGTGTTGGCATCTTCTTTATTTCCTCTTCATTTTTGTAGAATGTGCTTGCTAAATAATGTAATAAACAAAAAATAACCATCATACCAGCTTGTCAAGGCCAGATCAATGACTGTTTCGTTGTGGTATAGTTTGTGTGCCTTGTGTATTCTGCCCCCCCCCCCCCTTACAGTTTCAGACAATGAGTCATGGAAATATAAATGCCTCCTTGCTGCTTTGTGGTGCTACGTGGTTCCCGTGGTACAAAACCTGACTTCCCGTCATTGTACTGCCTAGAGCTGTCTGGAGTGGGGTGGTACTTTATATTGGTGTAAGGTATTTACTCCCTTGAGAGGTCTCTCAACCTGATTCACTTACTCAGTCATGATGGCCCTACCACTGTAGATGCATCCAGACATTCATGGTGACTGGGATGTGAATAACAAGGGCCTCAGTGTAAAAGTGACTTCTCCTGACTGGGATGTTTGTAGTTTTAATTCTTGAGTAACCTGGACAGCTGCTCTCAGACGCTCCAACCATGCAATTTTGGCAGACAGGTTGTGCTATCACTGTGCGCCATTAAAAGTTGTTCTCTGTTTGTGGCTGTCTCTATCCACACTTGAAACAGCTGCAAGTGGACGCCTAGTTCAACAGCAAAAGCTCAGTTCATATTACATCCATTAATCTCAAGAACCATCCCCATGTTCCTATCACTTGCAGCATTGTTTTGACTGCTCATGACCCTGAAAGTCCCAAATGAGCAGAGCGGGGGGGTTATAAGACGAGGGGAGAGCTCCTCTGAGATACAGCTGCTGATGGAGGTTGTGTGTACTCTGCAGTGATGAGTCTTTGGAGGACTGAAAAAATAAAAACATTTTATGAAGACTTCGAGTTCCTGGTAATGAATTTGTTGTAGCCATTTTGCACTTTTTAATAACTGTTTGTTTAACTGTTTCAGTACCAGGGATATACTGCTTTCATGCGGAATTCCGTCGTCACTGGGAACTTTTAGTAAATAGGCCACGTTACAACGCATGCGATACATCGCATGCCGTTACAACGCGGTCGTTACAATGACCGCGCTGTTACATCGCATACCATTACAACGCAAGTCGTGACAACGACTTGCTGTAGGGGGAGCTGGATGTTGGAATAGCATAATCTACTATTCCAACTCCAGTATGTGCAACAGTAGGGAAGGTGTTGGATTTTAAATCCAACACCTCTGTCCCCTATAGCAAGTCGTTGTAACGACTTGCATTGTAATGGCATGCGATGTATCGCATGCAATGGAAACAATGTTTCCCCTTATAGTTAGGACCATGTTTCCACAGGAAAGGAATTAATTGGTTTGCTTATAACTTTGGCATTGTTTGACAAATCTTCATAAAACTTTCAAAAATAAAGTCTCATCCTTCTCAGCGCTTTGCTGGAAAGTTTCAGGGTGATCCATCTGTCGGGGCTGAAAGAAGGTAGGGGGCTCCAGAAAACACATCTTCCCTATGCAGTTTTCTATAGGAAACCGCAAGAATGGCTGAACGGAATTGCACCAAATTTGGAAGAAAACTATATTTTGTTTGAGAAAGTATGCTTTTTGTAATTTGGTGTATATTTCATGCAGCAGAGCCAACAGATATAGACATAAGATCTGATTGGCTTCCACCACATCAACAAAGATGTGAAGGCAGCTATTTTAGAACTCAGTCCCCTTTCTGTAACATAAGCAATAAAATCATATAGGGGCAGGGGTTATTTTGACTGGACCCATGATAAAATTAAGAAAACATGGGTGTGGTCCTGCTCTTTAAACTAACTCATCCCCCGGGCCAATTTTGAAATTATGGAGAAGGGGAGTTGCAGCCCCCTCTCCCCTGTCCTCACAGAGGCCCAGGAAGCCCAATCCTCCTGGGCCCGATCTAAGCGTGTCCCAGGGACATCATTTCCTGGGACACTGCTGTTTCCTGTCCACGATAGTGCAAGCATTCGATCAATTCTCTCATTTTCCTGGGCAGGGAATACAACTTTGCTCTTGCCCGGGCGGGAGCACAGAAAAGAGCACTGGAGGCAACCACAGCAGACTAGTAGCAGGCTCCCGTTTGCACCAACAATGCATGCCAGGCAGGAAGCCTGCAGGGGCCACATGGGATTAGGGGCTCCTCTGGCAGCCCCCAACAATTGACATGTTGTGAGTTACTAAGGTGGGCACCTACAGTAAAACAATTGCTGACTCCCGCCATCAAGGCTGGGGAGCCGGGAGGCCCCAACATTAAAAAAGTTGAGGGAACCCCTGGTGGGCACTTTGGACCCCCAAAAAACTTGTTAAGATTAGGAACACACACAAAAAGGAATAATACGTGTGGGGCAGGAGCCTCTCATTTATTATTCACTGCTCTAGACAAGGAACAACCCATAATGCCCTGTGAGGGCTTTTAGTACATATTTTTGGATCCTGGTGGTGCTCCTAGAAGAAAGCAAACACAAGGAAATGATGGACAGAGCGCTAAAACTTTTCAGACACTCACCCCAGTCACAGATCAGGGTTGAATCCATCATCGTTCTTTAGCTCACTTTGCCACCACAGTTCAGACACAGCTATATGCAAATCAGTATTGACCCTGTGCCTCGTGGGTACAGTCCACCCCAAACTGCCAAGCCATGTCTTCCCTGGACCGGAAACAAGTATCCTGGGACCGGTTTCGGGCTAACAGGCCTCATCCGCCAGGCTAGGTTGAAACCAGTGGCAAAGTGAGCAAGGGACCCACGCCTGGGCATACCCTGCCAACTTAGGGTGAACAAAGCGAACACAGGGAGATGATGGAAGGAGCCCTGAAACTTTTCAGACACTCACCCTCAGTCACAGATCTGGGTTGAATTCATCTTCGTTCTTTAGCTCACTTCGCCACCCCAGTTCAGACATAGCTATATGCAAATCAGTTTGACCCTGTACCTCCTGGGAACAGTCCAGGACAAACTGCCAAGCCATGTCTTCCCTGGACCAGAAAAAAGCATCCTGGGACCGGTTTCGGGCTAACAGCCCTCATCAGCCTGGCTTGTTTGAATCCAGTGGAAAAGTGAGCAAGGGACCCATGCCTGGGCATACCCTTCCAACTCAGGGCGAGCAAAGCGAACACAAGGAGACGATGGACGGAGTGCTGAAACTTTTCAGACACTCACCCCCAGTCACAGATCTGGGTTGAATCCATCATCGTGCTTTAGCTCACTTCGCCACCCCAGTTCAGACACAGCTGAATGCAAATCAGTCTTGAGCCTGTGCCTCATGGGAACAGTCCAGCCCGAACTTCCAAGCCATCTCTTCCCTGGACTGGAAACAAGTATCCTGGGACAGGTTTCGGGCTAACAGCCCTCATCAGCCAGGCTTGCTTGAATCCAGTGGCAAAGTGAGCAAGGGACCCAAGTCAGGGCATACCCTGCCAACTTAGGGTGAACGAAGCAAACACGAGGACAGAGTGCTGAACCTTTTCAGACACTCGCCCCCAGTCACAGATCTGGGTTGAATCCATCATCGTTCTTTAGCTCACTTCACCACCCCAATTCAGTACAGCTATGTGCAAATCAGTCTTGACCCTGTGCCTCATGGGAACAGCCTCAAAGATATGTTGAATTTGTTTTTTATAAGACTTTTAAAAAAAATTGTGCCAATCACTGTTATTGAACTTTGCAATGTGTACATTTAGAAAATATACATTTGATTATAATTCTTGGTGACTTTTTGACAAAGGCATTAGATCTGCTTTATATACGATGGTCCCTTGATAAAACCAATAGGCTTGCTTTTTACATTTTGCTGTTCTGAGATAAATAGATATACAGACTCACACACACACATATATATAAATATACATGTGCAGAGTGTAATGTGCCACTTATTACCTTTGTTGAGTGAGCTGAAGGACCATGAGTTATGTGAGCGTGGCCTCGAGTGGGTCATGATGCTCTTCACCACCCCCCCATTTTTAAGAATATGAAATAATATCATATTACAGGCTGTGCGCATGACAGCATGAGAAAGACTTCTATGTGTACAATCTGTGACAAACATAGGTGTTTGAGGAGAAGGACTAGGTGTATTTTGTAAATTTATGTGAATTACTTCAAAAGAAAATAGTTTCACCAGAAGTACTAAAAGATGTAAACCGAGAAGGAGGCAAATGCTCTGCTTTTGACTATAGAGAAGAATGGCAGCTGTAGATACTACATTTAAATGATAATTATTTTTGTTAAAGTACTTCGAAGTCAAATGCATATAAATCATTGAGTAAGAAAGATTAGTAACTGTAAATGTGTCAAGGTTTTTATTCTAAAAATGTCAATACAAACTTTGATAGGAACAAACAAATTCCATCAGAAAGACAGGGAAAAGTGATGTGTGTGTGTGTGTGTTAAAGAGAGAGACAGAAATGAAACAGAGGTACAGATAATAAAATGAGGAAAGAGGGAAGAGATTTTAATCTGTCTAACATCTCTATTAAGGATGCTATAAACAGTTTTGAGCGTCTCCAGGGCCATGGATAATGTTCAGAGTTGCAAAAATTAATTGTGCCTTTCGTGCTAACTGTTTTATTCTTTTACCCAGGAGAGGCAGAGGATTAGAGGGGAGCCTGCGGAGGCTGCCGTGAGCATGCCTCTGTTCATATTTTTAATTTTAGAAGCTGGAAAGGCGTTCAAGCTCCCGAGCACAATGTGATGTCTGCAGAGGCACACAGGCTTTCCGTAAGGGTTATTCCCTCTTTCTGAAATAAGGCTCAACTTTGTGCACGTTGAGAATAGTAAATCGGAGCACCACCAGGGACTGCAATGTGTAGATTAGAAAATCAGTAACAAAGAACACCTCCATGCAAATGTATCTCATTACCATGCCTGAACTGGAAGCCAGCAATTCAAGACAGACACCTATGTGCTCTCCAGTCTTCATCACATATCACCCTAATGCTGTAGAAGGGGAAGCAGCAAATGTCTCTTTCACCTGTTCTCAGGCTCCCTAGAATTGGCCCTGCGCCCTACAAATAAAAAAGCTTCCAACAAGCATAGCCAGTTTGCCTGAGCCCAGCATTTCAGGGGCAGGTGCCTAAAATGTAGGATATCCTACACCTACACATGCATACGTACACATGAAAAAAAATCAAAACACATGAGGATGTAACCCATTAAATGGAGAAGATGATTCTGTTCATGAATTAAACTGTAGCAACATTCCTTGATTTGGGTGTGACAAAATCAGAATCTGTATCATTATACCTTTCCCAGGACCTCGAAACATCACCATCGACCTCACCACAATTTAAAAAATAGGGAATCATCTTCACCGATGATCCCTCAATCACACCCCAAGCTAACATAGTATCTACACTTGTCGACATGCAGCTCTCCATCTGACAGAACTGCCCCTTCTTGTTGAAAGTTCAAGAGTTTTGGTAATAGCTCACCTGCAGTATTGCACTGTCATCTGCACTGAACTCCCAAAGTACCTAATAAAGAGCTTTCAAAGATGTCACCCATGAACCAGATGGTTCAGGCTTTGTAAGCATAACCACATCAACGCAACCGTAAAGGGCCTTCATCTGGCTTCTACTTGAAGGAAGTGCTGCGGCAACCAATGATGGATGGAATGCTGAATAAATTAAACATTCACCCCCAATCAAGAGATCTGGGTTAAAGTTGATCTTTTGTTCACCATGCCACCCCTGTTTGGACCCAGCCATATGCAAATCAGTCTTGATCCTGCTCCTCATTGGAACAGTCCAGCCTGAACTGCCAAGCCAGGTCCTCACTGGACCGGAAACAAGCATCCTGAGACTGGTTTCATCATATCAACCCTTATCAGCCAGGCTAGCTTGAATCCAGTAACACAGCGAGCAGAGGACCCACGTCTGGGCATACCCATCCCACTTATGGCAAAAAATGATGTGACAACAGCCTGGCTGATACGGGGTGATGCTCTGAAACCGGTCCCAGGATACTTGTTTCAAGACTATTTGCATATGTCTGGGTCCAAGCTGGGTATCTCAGTGAACAAAGAACGATGGGTTTAACTCATTTCTCTTGACTCAGGGTGAATGTTGAATTTATTCATTTATTGCTGCAGCAGCTACTTGAAGCAAGGGTCAAGATTAAGGAGCTCTGCATGATTGAGAAAGTTGACACAGCAACAGCCAATTGCATACAACTAGAAATGTAAGTTTCAGAACTAGCAATGCACAACCATTCCACACTCTAAATGAATGTAAAGCCAGTGTTTAAACTTTAAGGAAAGGAAATTACTTCATTGCTCATACGTAAATGAAATCAATTTTACATTTAAATTAGAGTGAAAACAATATTTTTGAACACCTCTTAAGGAGGGGGTCACACAAGAATGATTTGGGTTCAAATCTGCTATGCTACACGTTAGTTGTAAGGGGTAACTAACTCCATTAATATTGGTTCTTTTGTTTGTCCATGAATTTCTATGCAACAGTTTAAGTGTCTACTAGCCGAAGCATGGCAAATCAGTAATATTCAGAAGTCATTTGTGGGACTAGAGGGCATACAGGGGCTACTGGGCATCAACTGGGGTCATTTGCCACTTGTGTCTTGGTTCTGTCCTACCATGGCTCTGCAAACTGTGCCATTTCCAATCCTTTCTGCACTTAGCTATCAGAGTAACTGAGACGAGCAGTCCCAGGCTTCTCAGAGACGTGGTGGGGTGTCAAGAGCTTAGAGCTCAACTGAAAAATAATAGACACAATCATACAGTGTCTAGCCCAATACCTACCTTTTAGGAAAATAAAGTTCTTTTAATGTGAGAGCCAAACTCAGTACAACACAATTCAATCATTGCAATGTGTAGGGTTGAATTGCAGTGATCATGTGGTGCTGCACTACTCTCTCCTTCCCGCTAATCATCTTTCCTTCCTCTAAGTTCAGGAATCCCGCTATTACTGTCCCATTTTCTAAACTGTAAGCAGGGATTAGGTTCAGATGCACATTGCCTACAGTTCTTATTAATTTTTGATGATAAATTCGGTTCAAAGTCTTAGGATGGTTCTTTGTACCAAACAGACTCAAGCAAGTGCATCTGTCTTACCTGTACACTTCTCTGTATCTCTCAGCACCAGGCACATCAAGGACCCTCAGATACCAGATGTTACGAGGCAGGCATCGGGCTATGGAGCACGAGAAGGGGCATTTCTGGCTCTGCAGTGCAGACTCCCCTGGGGTTTGTTCACCATTGCAGAGATTGTGCTTAGGAAAATATCTATTGGACTTGGTTCATGCAGGCTTCGGTGGTGGCATCAGTTCTCAGCTGCATTGATCCTCAGACATCAGCTGTGACCCGGTGCTCCAGCTGTCGGGTGTTGCAGCCTACAGTCCTGGTCCTCATTTTGATCTAGGGGCAGTTGCAGTCACAAGGCCAAATTGGGGCTTCCTACTTGAGCATAGCTGGGACTTTCTTGTCAGGGGAAACCCCAGTCACACCAGCCAGCAGTAGGTTTCCAGGTCGACTCAAGGTGACATCCTCTGGTATAGTATAGCGGATGAGAGTATGTAGCCTTACGGCTAGAGCGGTCAACCTCAAAGCTGGGGAACTTGGTTCGAGTCTCGGCAACAACGCTAAAACATCCTGTGATTCTGGCTAAATCACTTAATCTCCCCGTGCCTAACAAAAATGATTGAGTCCTTCTGTAATGAAACTGGTGTTCGTGTAAATCGCTCTGATACCCAATATCTCTGGTCTAGTTTGCGCTATATGAACCTCTAAAAAAAAAAAGAAAAAAAAATGCTCACACCGAAGTAAGGAGCTCATTACGATGTTGGGTGGAAAGCCTACGTGCGACACGTTTCAGACTCATGACCGACCGACTTGTGGTCGGCGGCTCTGACCACACGATTATTATGCAACCGAACACTGTTCGGGTCAGAGTCCTACTGTTCCCTATGGGAGCTCGTGTTCTTTCTGGCAACCGGCTGTAACACAGGCTTCTCTGGGGAAATGGGGTGTGTGCGGAATACCCTGCACCCTGTCCCAGGCACCCAGGGTGCCTGCCACACAGTGCAGGGTTTTACAGGGTGGTCCCTTAGGTACCCCCTCGGCCATCAACCATAGGCTGCATGGGCCAGAGGGCCTTGCCAGGGGCCCCCTAAGTCACTTTCCAACACCATTTCCATGTCGGAAAGGCTGTTGGAAATCAACATCATAATCCCAGTGGAGGAAACGCTGTCCATAGGGGTGTACAATATGGTTCCGACCGACAGGAATACTCTGAGAGTCAGTCGGAACTAAGGTGGAATGACCGCACGGTTTACATTCCAACACAGCGAACATCGTAATCGGGCGGGCGGACTTTAAATTGACAGAGTCAGTTGGAAGCGCTCCGACACAGTCGGGAAGATTCAGACTTTGCGCGGAGGCTTTCCACCCAACACCATAATGAGCCCCTGAGTGTTTAGAGCACTTAAATTATTTCAGAGAGTCCTTCTTATGGGGAAGCACACTACCAGCCTGAAACACTCATACACCACACATAACATGGCTACCATTCCTCAAGGACGACTTACAGTTCTGAAGTGAGCTTTCAGATACTCTACTAAGGTCGACACGGGAACTACCATCACAATGCAGGCATTACAACTTAATGCCATTACAAGGACTCTATTGCAACACAGGTACCATTACAATGCACGCCATTACAACGCATGCTACTACAATGCAAGTGCCAGTACAAAGCATGTCTTACATCACTTTTATGGTTAAGGTAAGCGTTCAGATGAGTTTAAATGTACTTATATGATTTTCGTTATTTTATTAATTATTGTAATATTGTAAGATGAGTATTTAATGAGTGATTTTTAAAAAAGATTAAATATACGTTTTTGGACAAAGTATTTTTTTCTTTGGAGACTGAAAAATATAATGTAATATTTTTATAAAATTAATTATATTAAGAAAAGGTTTGTAACTTAACCATTTACATTTCCTAAACATTTATGTAGGGGTGTGAGGGATTTATGGGTGGAGAAGTGTATTAATACTCGGGTATTCATTTTAATACTGGAGTATTATTTAATTAGAGAATTAATAAATATAATTTTATATGTTTTGTTAAAAAAAAGTATAATAAAAAAAAGGGTTTGTAAAACAGCCCTTTAGGCATAGGATGTGAGGATTTAGGAGTTATGGTTTGGGAAGTGCATTAATACTCAGGTATTCATTTTAAAACACAAGTATTAATTTATTTGGACAATTAAGCAATATAATTTGATATTCTTAAAAATAATTTATAATAAGAAAAGGGGTTGTAACATAACCCTTTAGGCACGGGATGTGAAGAATTTAGGGGTTATGGGTGGTAGGGTGTATAAATACTCAGGAATAATTTTAATACCTGAGTATTAATTTGTTTAGACAATCAATAAATATAATGTATTAAAAAATATTATAAACAGAAATGGGCTTGTAACATAATCCTTTAGGGAAGGGATGTGAGGGATGTAGGAGTTATGGGTGGGGGATTGTATTAATATTTAGGTATTAATTTTAATGCCTGAGTATTATTTTGTTAAAAACATTAATAGTTATAATTTAATATATTTGTTTTTTAAAAATTATAATAAGAAAATGGTTTGTAACATATCCCTTTAGGTATGGGATGTGAGGGATTTAGGGGGTACAGGTGGGGAAGTGTATTAATACTCATGCATTACTTTTAATAACTTTGTATTAATTTTTGGGGAGAATTAATATATATAATTTTTTTTTTTTTACAATAATTTATAATAGAGAAGAGTTTGTAACATAACCCTTTAGGCACAGCGTGTGAGGAATGTAGGGGTTATGGGTGGGGAAGTGTTAATACTCTGGTATGAATTTTAATACATGAGTATTGTATAAAGATTAATTGTTTGATTTGAAATATTATAAAAATTGAAAATGTGAAAAAAACACATTTATAATTTAGAATAGCATGTAAAAATATAAAAATAATGAATTAAGTATAACACAACACGTAATAGTTGTTTTATAGTACTAAATATATTTTAAGTAAAAACAAACAAAAGATGTTATATATAGCAATAAATATGGAGTATACTTACAAAAATTCAGTAAGCATTTTTGAAAAGTCAAGATATTTATGTAATATTTTCTTTTAATGTTAGTATAATTTTAAACTGTGTCAATATTTTATTAAACATTAAAAACATATTTTTCCCCAATCTTTTCTATTATGTTCAATGGTAATAATTGTCAATTTTTCCTTTCTACTTTCAGCCTTGATTTACGTGGTTGAACGTCTGTGGCTCAATGCGGTCAAAATCGGATACAAGGGAGAGCTGCGATCAGGTAAGAACGTTTAATATTTGAAATCTACAGTTGTCGGTGGCCAACTTTTTTGTAAGGAGAGGAGGGTAGTGGTTGTAAGGTAGTTAGTGCAAAACTTAAATGTTTTATGTGTTTAAACCCATTTTTTATCCTATGCAGGTAGCTGTTGCAAGCCTATGTTGGGACGATTGCGGTTATTGCAAGATACTTTAAAAAAAAAATAGACAAATCAACAGAATACTTGTTGTGACTTATTTGTGATAATAGCAAATTTTTTTTTGTGCCATGCTTTTTTAGTACTGTTCTGAGTTTTTCTCTAATTCATGCCACATGTTTAAAAGAAGGATTCCTGGGTTCGGATGCAGGCCTTATAAAAGGGAGAAGGTTTTTTTTTGGAACTGATTTTTTTAGGGATTAGTATGTTTTGGAACTGGGTGAACAAGGATGGACTTGGGCATTTTTTATTCAATATGGAAGGTGGATTGGAAGTATAGATTAGATTTGCTGTTTATTTTTGGGGAAAAATGTATGGGTTTCGGGTTTTGTTTAGGATTTGCGTTTTTTAATTAGAACAGGTATTTAAACCAACTAATAAGTTGCTGGTACTGGTGTTTACTCCACTCTGTGTTTAGAATTTTTGATCGGGAAATTTAGAAATGTCATGTATTCATGGTTAAACCCGGTGGATTATTGGAGTACAGAAGACTTTTGGTGACAGGATGAATTGAAACAACACCAAAAGTTGAAGAAAGAAGACTTCTGCAGGTAGGATTTCCCAAACTCTTAATAATTTTACATAAATAGTTTAAAAAATGGCAATTTAATTGTTTTAAAAATAAAATAGGCAAGTAAGTTAGAATAAGCGATTAGTTTGTATTAGAAATGTAGTATGCTTGACAACGTAAACTGTTGCATTTGTGCCAATAGTTGTGCTGAATTGTTTAAAATTTTTTGGGGAGATATATGAATTCAGACTACCTGTTGAAGATTGCGCTTTTCTCATTACTTGGAAACTTTGCTCCTTCTTCAAGGTTTCCAAAAAACTATATAAGTTTGGGTGAGTTTTTCCGATAGAGTTGTTGGAGGAGTTGTTTGTTGAAGGAGTTGTCCAATCGCATTATTAGTCTTCTTGCCAACCTCTAACCAGGTCGCGTAACAGTTCCACCAGTCAGTTGGGAACCATGGTTTCTTCTTGCGACCCGACCTGCTTAGATGGCCAATCCATGTGTCTTCAAAATAATTTTGTATGGGGTCCAATTTTTCATTGTTTCGTGTAAAGTAGTCAGATTCAGTAATTGATGTGTAGTATTCATCTAGACTGTTAGGTAGCACAGAGCAAAAGGCTGTTAGTTTCTTGAATTGATATTCTAGTTCACTGTCTGATATGTAGTCTTCAACAAGTGATGATGTTTGTATTTTATGCCAATATGCCGGTTAAAATTGGAAAAAACATCCTTGAATTTGGGTTTCTGGGTAAAATGTAGTAATAGTATTAATCATTGATGATTCAAAATCAACAATCACTTTTCTAGTACTATCATTTAGAGTTTTAGTTTTTGTTACCGACAATAATTCAGTATACGTTGAAGCTTGCTTATCAGTCAGTAAACTGCACACTAAAGGATCAGTGGTGTTTTTAATGTTGGTAGCATGAATAGTGTATACTTGGCTGAAGAGATGGGGGTGGACTTAAAGGTACCATCCATCATCCAAATTTCATTAGTTCCCAGTTAAGCTAGGTAATGGGGGGGGGGGGGGGTGCTAAAAATTTGTATTTGTTTTGGAGGGTTTTTGTTGTCATGTAAAAGGAAAGATTTGTTAGTAAAAGTTACTGTAAATTATTAAGATATGTTGATATCTGAGTAAGTTTGAGGTGTTACACGTTGAGAGTTACTTGCCTGTTTTTGTCTCTGTATAATACAACCTAGATTTGGAATAGTAGGCATAGAACTAGCTACATGCATAGATATGTTTTGGGAAACTTCCCTCAAACTTGAGCCACAAGGTTCATTGGAGGTAGATGCAAGGGTTTTCATTTGATCAATATTTTAACGAACTTCAATCTCCATTGCAGAGGCAGAGTGGTTATGCTAGGTTGTTTTTTCAGCAGTGTCACCAAGAGTAATAGCTCTGCCTGTGCAATGGGATGCATAATACTGCACACACCTCCAATAACTCCTTACAATAACGGTAGCCACCGTAACTCAGTAGCCTGTTTCCCCTGCTTGATTTGATATAGTTTGCTTGATTTCTTACTTTCATTCTTTATTTGCAGATAGATAGAAAAAAGATTAAAAAAATGTTTTAGTGAATTGGTTTGTGAATGTGTTTTTGTAAAATCTTACCTAGAAGGGAAAAATGTTTTACAATTATTTATTTCACAATCTACATTTCTTTTTGATAACAATGGTTATTTATCTGAGGTTTTGCTGTGTTTGCTTTGAATTGTTTTTGGGTTGATACCTGTGAAAAGAAAAGTATTTGGGGTGATAATTGAGTTTTGGTCATATGTTACCTTAAAGGGTTTCTCTGTTCTGTGAAAAGTAACTTTCGAAGATGATGGTATTGATTTTTATATTTGTGGAGATTGTGTTCTTCCAAATAGGTGGTGCAATATGACTTGATCTCTATAGAAAGGAAAAGACAACAGAATGTGTTCACGATTTGGTTTAGAAATGTGCTTTTAATATTATCCTGCAAGGGAAAATGTTTGGAAATTATTTATTTGAGATTCTACATTTTTTATTGATTATAATGTTCATACTCATTAGGCTATGCAATGCTTGCAATCAAATGTTTTTGTCCTTGAAACCTGTGAAAAGAAACTTATTATTGGTGATAACTCTGATTTAATTCAGCTTTACCTTCAATGGGTTGGCCTTCTGATAGTGATGATTTGTTTTTTTAGGATGTGTTCTTCTACACTGGTGCTGTGATATGGGTTGATCTGTAGAGAAATGTAAAGACGACATGGCTGTATATTATTATTTTTGTTTTCCAGTGGAGGAATGGTTTGCATTAGACCTGTAAAAGAGATAATGTATTTTTCTTTGGCTAGTTTTTACATACTCCATTTACTCAGTGTCAGGATGTGCCCCCTGTCATCCTCGAGAACCCCTCGGACTCACCTGTGTCATCCCCCTCTTTCCCTTTGCAGCACCCGGGTTTCAGGAACTCAGCCACTGACTTTGATACGTCTGTATTACCCGGGCCCTGGCCCTTTAACGAATCGGCCGCCTCTTCGCAGGACGACTCCGCCCCCTATGACGTTGCAGGATCGGATTCGCCGTATCGAAAAGGCGGGGATAAAGATGCGGAACTTGAAGCAGACGAAAAACGGACCCAAGAGAAGGAGCGAGAGACCGAAGACGAACAGACGGTGGAGAAGCAAGCGTTATCCTTCCCTGACGACGGACGCCCTTCTGAGGAGCCAGGAGGCTTGACCCACGCAGCGCCCCGCCACGGACCCGGAGGTTCGTGGCTCCAGCAGGTACGGGACCGCTTCCTCGGGTCGGGGCGGAGGGTGGTGGAGAACCCTGTGAATACTCACTAAAGTAAGCGAACGGCTCATCTGCTGCTCACAAGTGTGATTTCTACCTGGTGGTGGTCTTCTCCCTTCCTCCACACCTCCTAACTCTTAAGGTGCTCCCTCACGTCCCTTCCCTCATCTCACCACAACGTGCCTGAGGCTAAGGCTGTTTTTTTTGTTGTTTCCTTTTCATGGTTGATGTCCTCACGTCCCATCTTCCGAGAGCCCAGAAGCGACCTGACCAGACCCCCAAGAGAAGGACCCTTTTCAAGAGGATATCTGGCAGCCAAGCATCGGGACAACCGCTATAGATTGGATTACTCTCAGAAACTGGACATCGCCCTTCGTTGTGTAAATAAATAAACCCAATCACCTTAAAACTCACTCTCGGGTCTCGTGTTCCTTGACCACATCGCTGCACTCAGATAAATGTTTTTATTTGGTTTAGTGAGATTGGGTCAGGAGTGATTTTACATTTCTCTTCTTTAATACTTTATGGAATTAAACAGTTTCTTGTATAGCATTTTTACCCGTTGAACTATTTGAATGTTCATAAACCCTTTGGATCGTTTGTATTATGTTGTGCTGTGTTTTTTCACAACCTTTAATTTCACAGGTAAAAATTTGAAGTTCTGGTAAAGAAAAGAAAAAGTGAGTATTATTTCCTGTTCATGCTTTCTGCTTAAATACTGGTACAGTTGAACACTTTCTTTCAGGGCAGCACTCCTAGTGTTTTACTTACTTGAACTGTAGGTGGCAGTGTTCAAAAGCAACCTGTCTCTTTTTTTTCCTCCGTGCTCTGATGCATGTGGACACCAGGGAAATCAGTGATCCACTGAGCACAAAATGGTTGATGGCTCAATTTATACGTTTTTGTGTGGTGAATGGTAATTTATAGCAAAATAGGATTTTGATGGCATTTTTAATTGTGAACTTAATTCTGACAGAAACTATATTTAATACGTAATGTTTAGAAACACAAGTTTTTTTCTTTCATGTTTAGAACAGCATCCATTTTTTTAGGCCACTGAATACAGAAATTTACTAAAAATAGAGAAAGGACACCTGAAATATTCTATTTTGCAATGCACGTGATTCTTTTTGTATCAGCATTATATTGATTAGGTTTTTGTTAGTCTTGTTGAGTATAGTAAATGTTCATTCTCCATTTCATTTCCTTACTGCTATCTCAAAATGAAGTGTTTCCGTTTTTACAGACATTCATGAGAAGTTGATAAACACAATTATATGTTTATTTTAATTGCGTTGTAATGGTATGCGTTGTAATGGTAAACATTGTAATGGTATGCATTGTAGTGGTAGTTATACATTTTACTCTATGGTACTGCTTTGTAATTGTAAATTCATGCATTGTAGTTGTGTTTATGTTGCAATTCCTGCGTTGTAAAAACTTGTGTTGTACTGGGATGCTTTGTAACGTCCTCAACTGGTCGGCACAAATGGCCCATGTTACAAACATGAGCAATCACACAGAATTAATAATACACCCTTCAGGATGGGATAGAACATACTAAGTTAAACACTGTCTTTAAATGGCAGAAGCCCTAATGAAGATAATGGAAAACACCAGAATTATGAAAAACCTGTTCTCTGGGATTAAAAACCATTTGCAAGAAAGACGTTTGGAATAAGAAGAAGATCCATAAGAAGGACTATGTAAAGTCATGTTAAGGACTCTAACCACTTGCAGTACAGTGTGAGCATACTCTGAATTGTGTTTAAGAAGAACTGTTTGTATTTAGAGAACAAGGTTGTAGCTGTTGCCCCTACTTGCCAAGTACACTTGATGAGTTATACACAGATGATTGATCAAATTATAGTGAAAAGTATTTTTACCTGGTACTGTATTTTGGCTATAAATCCTCTGGTTTCCCAAATTTGGAGCCGATTCCAATCCTGGAAAACGGCTGTACAAATCGTTGGATGGAGCGTTTTTTCCGTACAACTCGTACCTGGTAAACTTTTCTTACAACCTAGGAAGTATGATTCGTACAGAAATCTTTCACGCGACGTCTGTATGTATTTAAGCAGCGGTTTCCAGCCCTGCAAGTACGATTCGTCCCTACGGCACTCCGTATGGCTCTTTTCTTACGGGAGCCAAACACAGCTGTAAAAGCAGAGTCCCCAGGGATACGAGTCGTACAGGCCTACACCCCCATGCGTTGTGTATGTACGGTGCGTACCCCAACATCACGTATGTACTGTGTGTACCCCCAACATCGCGTACCCCAACATCGCGTACCCATAACATCGCATATGTACGCACCATACATACCTGATGTTGGGGTATGCGATGTTGGTGTACGCGAGGTTGGGGTACGTGATGTTGGGGGTACGCACAGTACATAAGCGATGTTGGGGTACGCACTGTACATACACAACGCACGGGGGTGTATGCCTGTACGACTCGTACCCCTGTACGACTCGCACCCCGGGAACAACTTTTCCCAAGATACGAGTCGTACAAAGTTCGCTTCGTAGCGGGTAATGGCATTCCCCGTGTATTGGACGTTTTCCGTACAAATCGTGAATCGGAATGCCGGTTCGGATCGTACTAGTACGGTTGGACTGCATTTTTACAATTTGTATGGAAAAGTGTCCGGGTCCGTCTGGTACAACTTTTCCCGATCCGATTTGTAAGGATCGGGCCGATCCGTACAAATCGGATCGGGAAAAGTTTTATTTTTCCCATACGAATCGTACTTCACGGGTCGGACGGGACTTGTACGATTTGTGTGGAAAAATGTACCGATACGAGTCGGGCGGGAAAAAAAAATACAGGATCGGAATCGGCCCCTTTGTGTATACGTTCTTGAACAGTTTTTGTTCTTGTTTCTCCGATACTATGCAGAGAGACCGGAGGATCCCTTATCATCACACCTTGAGTGCTGTATCAGTTTTACCAGCTTTTTCCAGGTGCTCTTCATGTAGGGAGCAAGCTGGGCCTCGCCTCTGTGAATAATTGCTATTCCTGCAGAATCAGACACACTCCTTTTTCTCTCTCAGAAGGCAAGTGGGCTTCTAGGTTTGTTCACCCAGATCCTCTACTCTTCCAGCAGAAAATGGTGGGCCAGGTGATCTGCTTTAATTTCTGTGTGATTTGCTCTCGGGCAGACACCAAGCCTGGTTGGACAGTAGCTCTTGGTGTACTCTGTAGAGCACTCCACTCTTTGGTCAAGAAGAAATGGAACAAAGTGGAATGATTTGGATCCCACTTGTACACACACATTTTCCATACAGAGTTTGTGTATCCACTGTCCAGCATAGTTTGGTTCTTTACAAGAGTTGCTCTCAGGCTTCTCTCCAGACACAGCCTTTGTGTATAAGTGACCTTTCGCACAGTAGTCAGCACTAAGGCTGTTTCCAAGATAGGACACCCAGAACATGAGCACAAGGAAGTGCATTTTTCCTGCATCTGGCTCCCTTTCTATTAATCAGGGACCGACAAAAGTGCAGACCTTACATAAAAACTTTTTCACACTCTCAGTGTCGTCCTGGCACACCTCCACTTTCATTTACTTATGTAATGGTGACTGCCAGGGGATTGCTTGGGTAGGGGAAGTGGCAGCACTGGTTCTGCTTGTTGCATGATGATGTGGGCTGGGCCCACCTCAAAGAAGGTGATCACTAGCACAGAACAAGATTGTGGTTTCAATTTTCCACCTCTGACCCATTTCCTTGGGGCCTAATTTGCAGTTCGCCAAATCGTGCTAAGGCTTTTCTGCTGGTGTCAGGAGCCTCAAGGCATGCCTAGAAGCACAGAAAATGCAGCAAAAGTTTGGCAATTCCAATTTATGATATCTTGGGCACCACAGGACAAATTTTAGGTTTGAAGAGTTACACTTCTGGGGGCCTTTTCCAGCCACCAGTAGCAGCTACAGGACTTGTTTTAACCTAAAACCAAGGACTTGTTCAGCCTCTAAGAGGCTCTGCACCACTGCGGTCTCGCTCTGGAAACAGCAGTTTCGATGTAATGGCTCTGAACCTATCTTCCTCCCCAGACCTGGTTATCTCCTGACCATGGACCTTTCAGCTACTTAGCAGTGCCCTACTGGTCCTCTGTGGCAGAAGATAATCTGATACTGCCCTCCCCAGCACCCCCACTTGTTATGCCTTTTACAGTTTGCGTGCAAAAGCCGATTGTACAGTGCCCACTTTTCTAGCCACAACAACATATGCAGTGTGAAAAGAAATCAGCAGTGTCCATTCCTTCGTGCCACTTCAGCAGGTTTACTGCCCACTAGGCCTGAAGGAGAATCAGGGAGTTTCCTGTCATTAGTCACTGTCGATGATGAAAAAGTCCTCAAGATTTCATGAGAATAAGTCAGGAAGGGGTGTATCCCTAAGGCACCTGATATGGGGCAGCAGCAGTGCAGGCCCTTCTTCCTTTCTTTACAGACCCCTTTTCAGACACAAGAAGTGAGGTGCAAAGATTTGTGCCTGGGAAGTCTGACCACATAATTTCTTAATGTTTATATGCAGCCACGCAGTTCTCTTGTTTCGGAAACTTCAAAGATGCTTCCAGCTGTATCTCAGAAAAAGAAGTGTACAGAAAGAGAAGTTAAGAATTGGTAATTCCCAGAAAGTTAATTAACTAGAAATTGCTGCTTGCAGCTCTGTAATTCACTACCCTGAACCCTCCCTCCAGCAGGAGAACCTTACGCACTCTAGAATGGGTTTATTGCTCAGTGGGGCATTTGTCCTGCCAAGTAGCTACTCCGAGGTATGGACGACACCTTCTTATAGCCACGGTTTCCTAGCTCAATAATAAAAACATTCAAAGGGATAGGTGTCTGCAAGAAGCGTTCCATTACCGGAGGAAAAACTCCAAAGGGCAGCCAAAACATCCTGGTTAAAGGAAGTACAGGAAAATCTGAAGAAGGAAAGGATCAACATGGCAGCTTTAGGATGAGTGAGCACATGCAGATTTGAGCAAAAAGCAGGGCTGCTAAGCGTCCAAATACCAGGTTGCGATTAAAAGAAAATAATGGGGCATAAAAAAGATCCAGGAAAAATGTATATTACGCTGGCATAATTACCATAATTTCACGTTACTCTTGTTATGTAAAATTCATGAAATTAAGGGGCTCATTATGATGGGCGGACATCAGTCCGCCTGCCATCATAACGGTGATGGGACCGCCCGCCAGATGTGCGGCGGTCCTGGTGCAGTTCAGAACACAAAATCTCCTCCTGCTTCCACGGACGGAATGATTCCACAGTCACACGCACATACATACATCATACGCTGGTGGGGCCCATAACACCAACATTCATTCTCATCAATCTATCCGTGCCTACAGAGGAGAGATCTTCAATTTATTTCTGAACTACAGTTCTATTTTCTTTGGATGGAGGGTAACCACATCTATTTAATTTACCCTAACAATTCCTCCATCCGGAGGACGATCGGATCATTTAGTTGAACTAGAGATTTGATGACAAACACTTCAATTCTTATACTAATAAAATAAAAATTTCAAGAAATAACCAGCCGACACAGTTCTTCAAACAATAATTTTCTTTATCTAATTAAATTGCAGATTAAATCCTAACAAATGCAATAGTATCTTGTGTCATAATTACCTATTCTGACTAATTGTCGTTCTCTAAGTCAGAATCGGGTCCTCAGAAATTCATCAAAGAGTCTACAGTCCCATCCACTGCTGTCAGCGTAGTGAATAGCATCGATCAGGGTGCGTCTCAAGCTCGTTGGGTGGTAACCTCATTTTTCTCTCTGGACTACTAATATTTATACTAAAATTTACATATAATAGAAACATTTCATATTTTCTAGGCTTTTCATTGGCTGAATTCAGCCCCGTCCCAAGATTTTAAGAAACAAATTAAAAGTTCTCATACGGATGATGTATTAAACTAGGCGTATGGGAAAATCGTTCCCAGGTCAGGAAAGTATCAGTCTATTGTGAAAAGGTGGCTCTTGGTTCCTAGTTTGCAACATTTTCTTCCGTGTTCAGGGACATTGGCATCTTGCCCAGAGTAGTCTTCATGGACCTGGTTCAGGGGTTCAAGGAGAGGTTGCTACGTAGTCAGTGCAGACGCCTTCCTCTGCTGTCAATTGCATGAAGTCATGTATTTTAGTGTGGATTCAGTTGGCGGCCATCTTTTAGCATGCCGAAATAGTCAACTTAAGGTAAAAGAAACACAAACCGTAATTAATACATAGAAAGGAATAAAACAATGTTATTCCCTCATTAATACCCTTATGTGTATGAATTTATCTAGCCATATGCGACATTTGAAGCTGTTAATGCTGGTTTATTTAAGCGCAAAACACATAAACGCGGCTTAAGCCAAACATATAAATTTAATATGCGTTCAAACTTAGTTCACTTATTATTTTGGCCATGCAAATGCTTTCCCACGTTTATTCTCTTGGTTAATAAGGTTGATTAATTCAATCACCACACATCATTATTCATTAGAATTAGTTCTTTAGTTGTTTTAATAAAACTTATGTAAATGGATTGGGTATACCAAATATTTTATTTGACCCGCTCCAGCAATCCCCCCTTTGGTGATTTTATCACCACCAAAACAACCCAAAAATTTGAAATGTCTTTTTGCTTAATTAAAATTCTGTTTCCCTTTCATCTTCTCTCTGGGTTCTATCATACATACTTTCCTTCCACTCTTCCATTTCTATTTCATTGAGATCTTTTTCTGGTTTCTTTTCTCGCTTTTTGTAAATTTCTCTTTTAACCTTCTTTTTATTTCTTCTATATCTACAACACATACATCCTAATCTAAGTAGTAATAATACGAAAATCACACAGGTCAATGGAAATAATATTTTCCCTATTATAGTACTACCTAATTTACCTAAGAAAGCTTTTATAGAAGCCATCTTATTACTAATTCTAGTCCAGATACTTTCAACCTCCAGTGGTTTTATTTGGTCATGCAATTCTGTAATATTTTTGATATAGACTTTTAGATCTCTGCTTTCGTCAGGAATGTAAGTGCAACAATGTTGAACTTTCAGCGTTCCACAGACTCCACCCTCTTTTGCCAATAGAATATCAAGGGCAAGTCGATTTTGCATAATCATAGCACGCATGGCAACCAATTCAGTGTTTACCAATAGAAATCCTCCAGCTGTGCTTGTTGACAAACGATCCACTATGGTGGACAGTTTCCGAATATTATTTGCATTCAAAGATATTCCCACTGCTGGTATCAAGGCTCCAAAAATATCACCTACAATTTCTAACCAAGTTTCTCTTCTGCTACGCATTAGTAGGTTATTTGGTCCACTATTTTCTACTCTATCCATGTGAAAAATCTTTGGAAAGACCAGGCCTACATAACATGTGCCATACCAATGGTTCGGCAGCCTGTAATGAGCCTTGTTCCCACAAATATAATACAATCCAGGAAAAACTGGGTCTTCTCCACCTCTAAATCCCCATCCGGATGCAATGAAGTATGTATCATGACACTCACTTGTCCCTATGTATATGTAATCATACTGGGATCTTTCTCTCATGATGCATAATTTGCCTTTCTGTGGTGAATCTATAGCTATTGTTGGTCTAACATCACCTTGCGTTTCCTTGTTCCCATCTATTGCCCAAATGTTTTCCCCTTCTTTATGTCCTTCTGCATTCTTGTATATTTTCAATCTTCTCTCCTCAACCATATCCAAGAATGTTTTCTCTTCTGGTTTCAAACTGCAAGTTAAATTGTTCTTAAAAATATACTCTAGAGTTAGTCCTTTAGTTTCTATAAAAATTTCTCCTAATGTATTAGCTTCTTTAGCTGGATTTAATTCTTTATTCATGGGCAATCGTCGAATATTATCTATGTTAGACAAATTATACTCTAATTTTCGCTACATGTTATTCCATAAGTTGCTGGGAGCTGATGATAAGTCACCCCTTCTGAAACAGATGCAGGTAATTGCATGCAGAGGTAGCAATCCCTTACTTCAATTGTTTTAACATATTCATACAACAATTTTGAAAACACATTACTAGAGAAATCATTTATTGACCTATCTTGATGCGCATGCTCTGTGCTTGTTCTAACCGGTATTACTTTTTGTGAGTTCTTCACTATATTAGTCATATTCTCAGTATGTCCTGCTAATGTATCCAAAGTTACTTTGAAAGAGATCAAAAGAGCGAGTACGCTCCAAAGAAGCATTAATAGTCCTGTACAACAGCAACATGTCTTGCACCATCTTCTCATGAAGGTACATCTACTCTTATTATCATCTATGTTAGCCATCTTGTTAGATCTAACCGTGTCTTTTGACTTAGCCTCTTCTACTCTGCCTCTTATAGCTCTAAAAGTTAAAACTTATCAAGTTGTCCGAATATTGCCATTTTCCTTATTCAATCCTGTGTATTCCTACAAGGATCGCCTGAAATTTCTCAGCTAGGCCTTTCGTCATTTTTCACTTCTTTCTCGTCATCCACATGCAGGATTTCCTGATCTTCCGCTTCTTCTCCAATGTTGGATAAGATAACTCTCAGTATTTCCCCAGTTTCTTCTTCTTTTATCAGTTTCAGCCAAGTCTCCTCTGGATTTCCTTGACTATCTGCCTCTTCTCCTTGTTCAGGCAGTGCCACGTACGTCCATTCAGGTGACTTATATTTCTGATTTGGCTTTCTTGCTCGTTTGTTTGCTTCCGACACTTCTGTTTCTCCCTCTTTCTCTGGATGCTGACTAGTTACTTCATTCACTTGTTCAGCCTCTGAGGGTTTAGCTCGTGTCAATCTGTATCTTAGTTTCTTAAGTTTAAGTTTATTTGGCCAAATGTCTCCTTTGGCGTTCCTTCTTGTTTTGCCGTCTTTGCTGTTTCTTTCCTCGATCCAAGTTCTCTTCCTCAGAACTCGACCTTCTGGTATCTCTGTTTCACTGTCTTCAGATTCTGTTTCATTTGATTTTTCCTTTTCAGAAGTCTCCTTTTCCACCTCTTGGGTTGGCCCTACTTCTGTCCCTCCTCGGGTCTCCGGCACGCAATCTTCTTGCTGACTAATTGTCCCTTCACCTATCTGGGTGTAGCAGTTCCCTACACCTCCTCGGGGATTTTCCGCAATCTGTCCCTCTCTTTCTGCAACTGTCCCTTTTTCTTCCAATATTTTCTCAGGTGGAATTTCTTCGACTCTCTCATCTGGTGTAAATGTTACTTCTGACTGGATGTTCTTTTCTTTTCTTTTCTTCTTTCTGTGTTCAACACTTACGTTTTGTTCTTCTCCAGAATCTGAAGTATCTGAAATCTGCAATCTTTTCCTCAGTATTTCCTCTCTGGGGGTCTGAACTAGTCTTGGCTCATTCTTCCCCCTTTCAGGGTTTTCTTTTGTTTTTATGTTCTCACTGCTTGACTCATCACTTGATTCTGATTCGTCAAAGTATTCTTTTCCAATGCCGTCTGCTGGATTTGGAACTCTCAGAGTGTGACTAGCATGTATCCAGTTTTTCAGTCCTGCACACTTCACAGCAGTTGTTGTGGTCAAGATGACCTGTCTTGGCCTTCCCCACCTTGGAACCAGGCAGTTTCTTCTTCTGTGTACTTTTATCCTTACCCAGTCCCCTGGGCTCAAATCATGGGCTGGTTTCTTTTCAAGTGTGGTGGCATCCGCTCCAACCTGGTGAAACACAGAATGAACTGTGTCAGCCAGGCCTTTACAGTAATCCAAAATCATGTCATCAGTTATAGTCATCAGCTTGTTGACTGGCACAAACACATGTCTCATGGCACGTCCCATGATGATCTCGTGTGGACTCAAACCTGTGGTTCTATCTGGAGTAGACCTAATGGTCATCAAAACCAGAGGCAAGACATTAGGCCATTTCAAACCTGTGGCCAAACGCATTTTTCCAATTCTATTTTTGATGGTACCATTCATTTGCTCGACCACACCAGAAGCCTTTGGTCGGTAGGCACAATGCAGTTTCTGTTGTACACCCAATGCTTCACAAATTAGTTTCATGATCTCATTGTAGAAATGTCCTCCTCTGTCTGATTCAATGGTTATGGGGAACCCGTACCTTGGGATGAATTCCCTCAACAATAACTTGCCCACTGTGATTCCATCATTTCTTCTGGTTGGGTATGCCTCCACCCACCTAGAGAACAGACAAACTACCACCAAAACATACCTCAGTTTGTTGTAAGGGGGCATTTCAATGAAATCTACTTGCATTCTAGTGAAAGGTCCTCCCTCCCGACCTATGGTACCCAGACTCACCACTGTTTTTCTTCCAGGATTGTACTGCTGACATGTCAAACATCTCTGACAGAGACTCTCTGCAATCAGCCTGAATTTTGGATTATACCAGGTCTGTTTAAAGGCCCTTATCATGGCATCACTTCCCAGATGTCCTTGGCCATGATACATCCGTGCCATGGTTGACATCATGCTATCAGGCATTACTGGTCTTCCATCCCGATAGACCCACACATGAACCTTTTCCCTGGGTGCACATCCTGCTTTTACCCACTGCCTCATTTCTTCATCTACTGCCTCATCCTGCAATTGCCTCACTTCATCCCATGTTCCCACAACGTTAGTAAACATTATGAAGCAAAAAGACATTTCCTTTTCCTTTGACCGATTAATCGAATATTTGTTTCGGGCACAATACTGAGCCATGTCATTGGCAAACCGGTTTCCGGTAGTGATGTAATCCCTACCTTGTCCATGAGCAGCACATTTTACCACAGCCAATTCTTTGGGCATTTGTATTGCCTCAAGCAATTTTCCAACCACTTCTGCATTCCTTACGGGAGTTCCACTTGAGGTCAGGAAACCGATTTGCTGTCAAAGTTGGCCGAAATCGTGGACAATTCTGAAGCCATACTGGCTTCAGTCATCACAGTCACTCTTGCATTTCTCCCAATCTTGCATGCCTTGGTTAATGCCACTATTTCTGCTACTTGAGCGGATCTAACTCCTTTCAAGGGTGATGCCTCTATAACTGCTGAAACTGTACATACTGCATAGGCTGCACTCAACACTCCTTCTTCCGTTCTCAAACAGGATCCATCCACAAAAATCACATGATCACTCTCTGGCAGTGGTAGATCTCTTATATCAGGACGAGGTTTCGTGCAGTAATCAAGCACATCCAGACAATCATGATCAGCTTCTTCTCTTATCTCCACTCTCTCTGCATCAGGCAAAAGTGTAGCTGGATTCACATTTACACATCTCTCCAGACTCACATTGTTTGCACCTAGAATGACTTTTTCATACTTAGTCAGCCGACTATGTGACATGAACTGTGTTCAACTCCTTGTTAAAAGGATCGCCACACTATGGGGTACAAACACTCTTACTGGATACCCCATCACATTTCCCTCACTCTGCTCTAGGCTTCGACATGTAGCCGCTACAGCTTTCAGACATCCTGACAGACCTATTGCCACTGGATCTAGCATTGACGAGAAATAGGCTATTGGCCTCCTTTGTCTTCCATGTTTCTGTATCAACACTGAAAGTGCACACCCATTTCGCTCACTACAGTATAGCTCAAACTCCTTTTCATAGTCTGGCATACCCAGTGCAGGGGCTTCACAAAGACTGTTTTTCAGCTGTTTGAATGCCGCCAATTCTTCTTTGTTCAGTTCAAGGGGGTCTTTCACCTCACTTTTTGTCAATTTCACCAATGGTTTGGCAATCAGGGAGAAATTGCTTATCCACTGACGACAGTAACCAACCATTCCTAGGAACATTCTTACTTCTCTTTGGGTCATTGGAGCTCTCATTCCTCTAATGATTCGGATTCTGTCTATGGTTACTTTTCTCAGGCCTTTCTCAATATTATGACCCAAGTATGTCACTTCCTTCTTACAGTACTGCAATTTTGTTGGAGATACCTTAAGTCCTCCATCTGCCAAATGATTTAGCAAAACTATGGTGTCCGTTTCACAAGCCTCACGTGTCTTTGACGCCACTAGTAGGTCGTCAATATACTGGACTAAAACTGAATTCTCAGGCATGGTAAGACTTTCCAGAGATTTCATTAACAGCTGATTGAAAATGGAAGGGCTCTCTGTGTACCCCTGTGGGATTCGGCACCATGCCAAAATATGGTTTCCGAACCGAAATGCAAAAAGTGGCTGGCTGTCATGATGCAATGGTATGGAAAATAAAGCATGACACAAATCAATTACTGTGTACCATTCTGCATCATGTGGGATCTGATATAAAATCACTGAGGGATTTGGTACAATTGGACAACAGGAAACAACAATCTTGTTAACCTTTCTCAAATCTTGCACAATCCTGAATTTCCCACTTGGCTTTTTCAGTCCCATGACGGGAGAATTACATGGACTGCTCATTATTTCCCTCAGCACTCCTTGCTGAATCATCTTCTCAATCAAAGGGGTTACCCCGGCTATTATTTCTGGGGTTAGTCTGTATTGTGGGATGTTGGGGTAAACAGCTCCCTCTTTTACAGCGATTCTCAATGGGTCTACATTTCTCATCAGGCCTACATCTTCCCCAGTGAAGTCCCAGACCGCTGCTTTCACTGTCTGTTTCAATTCCGGGGGCAATTCATCTGGATTGAATACTGCATAGGTTGTAGCAACCTCACACTCTCGGTTAGCTATGGTCATTTTATACAGGACATCCTCGTCTGGTGTTTCAAAAGCTATTCCGTCTGGTGTACAGAAAATGGTGCAATTCATTTTGCAAAACAAATCCCTCCCTAATAGATTCACAGGACTGGTGTCACACACCACGAATCTATGCATGTCTGCAAATTTCCCTATTCTGACCTTTACAGGATCAGTAAGGTACGTTTTAATCTGGGTGTTTGACACACCAACTACTTGGATTGTTTCATCCGAAAGAGGAAGATTTTTCACATCTGCTGATCTGACAGTGGATCGTGTAGCTCCAGTGTCTACTAAGAAAGTAATGTTTTCATCATTAACTTTCCCATCTACAAATGGTCCTGTCTGATCTATTTCTAGAGATGCGCCAAGTACGCACTCTGCTTCCTCTTTTCGGCACCGTCAATAGATTTCTTCTGGCTCACTTTCGTCATTGTGCATCCAATATTGTGACACAGCGCTCGCGCGTTGCGGTTTGTTTACCTGTTCTTCATTGTAGAATCCCGTTTCCTTGCTATACCTCTGTGTACTTCGGCTCTGTGGTAAGGGCGGTTTTGGCACCGGATTCTGTAGACTAACAGCCTTCTGCTGTTGCGGCAATGGGCCACACCCTCACACTGCACCTGTGGATTTAATGACGGATTTTCATCATTAGCAAGAGGTGGATTTTTACACTCGGATTTCCAATGCCCTAACCTGCTACAGTTGTGACAGGGAAACTTCTTCTTGGCTTCCTCAATGTTACCCTTTCCCTTTCCTGGACCAAACTTTGATTTTATGCCTGGATTATTGGCTTGTTCTATTAGCTGAGCTTCCTGTCTCTCTGCAACTTTTACTTGAGCCCACATTGCTTTGTCTTTTAATTTCCGCTGTTTTGCCTCAATTTCATCACTAATTTATTTAGCATGTCTTAGGATCTCATCTATTTTCTTGCTCTGCCAGTCCACGGTGTGCTGCTTGATCATGTCCCCAATCTCAGGACGCAGACCATACACAAATCGGTACACAAAATGGCTCAGGTCCTTTTCTCCCAGACTGTCATCCCCACTAAACTGTTTGAAAGCCAGAATTAGCCTCTCATAGTATGCGTGGACTGACTCTTTCGCTTCCTGATGTGTTCGATCTATTTTAACCCAATCTGTTTCTTTTGGGGGCACTTTATTCTTCAAAAAGGCCATGACCTGTTCATACTTCTTCATGACCTCCGGGTCTGGAGCTCCTGTTTTGGGATCTCTCAGGTATTCTTTAGTGGGCCAGTCTATGACTATCTTACATTCTGCCCACAAGTCTGCTGGCACTATTATATCAAACAGACTATTCAAATCAATCCACAGTACTTTGGATAATTTCACAAATCTGTCAACCTGTCTGTACCACTCGACCGGCTTTTCCCGTAATCTAGGGAAGTCATTTGTAAATGACAAAATGTCCTGTCTGGTCCATGGGACATGCACATATCCTCCTCCTGGAATCTCTCTCATAGGTAACTCCATTACCACTTTTTCCTTTTCTCTCACGGGAAACGCTGGGAATGTTCTGTCTGAAATGTCATCTCGTTTCCTATACCATCTGCTCTTCCATTTGTCCACATCTCCCCGTTTCCTTAATACTGTGATTATGTCCCTAATCTGCCCTATTCTTCCTACAGCATTCAGATTCTCAATGTCTTTTTCTGTGAAATCCACTCTGTATGGTTTCTGTAAAGCTTTTACCTTATCCATGTCAATCCCCATTTCACTGGCTATCTCTGCTAATCTGTCATTTAAATTTTTGCTCTCCAAGTGATGCTTTTACAGAGGAACAGTAGTTCCTCATCTTGTTAATTTTTCAGCTTTTCTGTGGGAATTGTCCCTACTACCAATTCGTCTAACACCATCCTCAACTTGGCAACATCAATGGTATGTGATTCTTTTTCTTTATCCTGCAATCCTTTTAGCCAGTCATTCAAATCTTCAGTAGTTATGCTTACTGACTTTTCTGCATTTCCTGGTTCTGTCAGTCTCTGTGGTTCTAACATTGATCCCTCTACCCTTCGGTTTCTCTCAGCAGTATCAGAACAATAAAATGGATTCTTTGACACAGGTAGTTCACTTTTACCCATAACATGTCCCCAGGAACTTTCTTTTGTTTTCATCAGGGGCTGTTCTGCCTGTCTTTGGTTCACATACGGGACTGTTAGCCCATGCTCACTGCTTTTCTGCTTCTCAAAAATAGGCATAACAGGACCTATGGTCACAGGGACTGTAACTGCTTCTAGATTTTTCGTTAGTTCCCTTATTTTCTCAGTCAATTCTAAGGTGGTTTCCGCTAGTTCTCTAGAATTATCGTTCTCAACCCTAGTTCCCTTCTCTTTAAGTGAATTTCTTCTTTTTACTTCTGGGGTCTATAACTTCTGTTTTAATGATTCTGAGAGTCTCCCTTACTGGGGTTCCTGTGGTTGGTGTTTCTGGTTCTTGCCTGTATGGAGGCGGGCTCTTGTAAAACATATCATCTAGAACATCATAGTCAGTGTCACTAGCCCCATACCTCCGGGTTTCTACATGATTTCTCTTTTCTAGGCATTTTCTTCCTCCACTTTCTCCTTCTGTTCTAAGAGGAAATAATCCTTCTGTCATACTGGCATCTCACCACCTCCTCATTCTATCGCTATGAGTTTCTCGATCATTTGGCCGTCCGAACATGTACCTATACCTAGACCCGTTTCTCTGTTTTTCTCGCTCATGCATCTCGTCTTCCCACTCTGTCAATGCCTCAAACTGTGTAGACCTGGGTCGCGGATCTAAACTCATCATCCTCTCCCGTAGGTTCCTTAATATGGCCAAATTAAAAGACCCATCCTCTGGAAACGCTAGAACTCCGTCTTCCTTTGTATACTTGGCCCAATTGTCTAACCAGATACAGGTATGGTACCCATATTTCGCAACCATAAAGGATGCGGGGGTCTTTGCCGGAGGGAGTAACTGTCCTTCCCTAGTCACAATTTTCTTGTCTTTTACAAATAAATTTTTCAATTTACTGAACACAGACTTTTTCTTTCTCTCGGGTAAATGATAATACATTTTCCTGTCTTCATGTGAACTCTTTAGTCTTTTCCTACCACTGTTCGATCTCTAATCCAATAGTAGCGCGACTCTTATTCACGCACCGATCCTGGCGCGTCTACGTCACTGTCAAAACTTCCAATCCTTACGCGTCTCACACTAACGCACCAATCCTGGAGCGTCTACGTCGTTGTCACAACTTCCAATCCCTACGCGACTCACACTGACGCACCAATCCTGGAGCGTCCACGTCACTGACTAGCTGTCCAATCCCAGCGCGGTCCTTCTGACGTCTACAGTCGCTGCAGCTGCTTCTACTCCTGACTCCTGTCCTCAGTCTACCCCTCCTTTACAAAACTACTCGGTAGACTTTGTTTCAAATTTACAATACTGGTTAGTTACAACGTACAAACATCTCCATTGTCTGCTCCGCTAACCACAGAATAGCAAAAGACCTTTCCCACGAGAATCCTGTTTTTCCGAGAGCAGCGCTTACCTCTGCCCTACTACAGAATTATTACGTCCGTTGGCAAAGTAGCGCATCCCTCTACCTCACCCTTCTACCACGCATTAATTAACTGTTCTCTCCAGAACTAAAACACATAGTTGGAAACGTAATGCTCCTGAGAAGTAATACCAGAGTTCCGCAATTAATTCAAATGCTCTTTCATTCACTCACTTTCACACAAAGAAGTATCATTCATTCACACAGAATCCTGCTTTCCCGAGAACAGCCAACAATCTGTCCTACTACAGAATTATAACATTCGTTAACAAAGCAGTGCTTACCTCTACCTTGTCCTTCTAACAAGCTCAGAGAACACTTGCTACCTTTTCAGTAAAAAGCGTTATCGGCATACCTATTGGTTTCCTGGTACTTTAGACTGAATTTTCACAAATAACTCTTTGCTATCATTTACACTTCTTTCACACAGAAATTGTCTCTAATGGCGACACACAGCGATGTCACCGAATCGAACCCAGACAATGCGACGCGTAACTCCAATTTTTTTACGCGTTTCCCCGTGTACCTACAGGCAACCACAATCCCGTCTTTCCCGAGAACAGCGCTTACCTCTATCCTACTACGGAAATGTCACCGACTTCTTACATCCCAGAAGCCGTACAAACTACATAAAACTCAATACGACTTCAACATATAGTGTTAATACCTATATCAATATCAATCAATAATCAATAAGCTATATATACATGCCAAATCATCAAACTAAAACAATAAAACCCATCTCTAGCTACCCAGAATACTGGTAGCTATATATATATATATATACAACTCATCAAACCTAGACAATAAAAACCATCATCTTGCTACCAAGAATACTGGTGCAGTTCAGATTCAGAACACAAAATCTCCTCCTGCTTCCACGGACGAAATGATTCCACAGTCACATGCACATACATACATCATACGCTGGTGGGGCCCATAACACCAACATTCATTCTCATCAATCTATCCGTGCCTACAGAGGAGAGATCTTCAATTTATTTCCGAACTACAGTTTTTTTTCTTTGGATGGAGGGTAACCACATCTATTTAATTTACCCTAACAATTCCTCCATCCGGAGGACGATCGGATCATTTAGTTGAACTAGAGATTTGATGACAAACACTTCAATTCTTATACTAATAAAATAAACATTTCAAGAAATAACCACCCGACACAGTTCTTCAAACAATAATTTTCTTTATTTAATTAAATTGCAGGTTAAATCCTAACAAATGCAATAGTATCTTGTGTCATAATTACCTATTCTGACTAATTGTCGTTCTCTAAGTCAGAATCGGGTCCTCAGAAATTCATCAAAGAGTCTACAGTCCCGTCCTCTGCTGTCAGCGTAGTGAATAGCATCGATCAGGGTGCGTCTCAAGCTCGTTGGGTGGTAACCTCATTTTCCTCTCTGGACTACTAATATTTATACTAAAATTTACATATAATAGAAACATTTCATATTTTCTAGGCTTTTCATTGGCTGAATTCAGCCCCGTCCCAAGATTGTAAGAAACAAATTAAAAGTTCTCATACGGATGAAGTATTCAACTAGGCGTATGGGAAAATCGTTCCCAGGTCAGAAAAGTATCAGTCTATTGTGAAAAGGTGGCTCTTGGTTCCTAGTTTGCAACATTTTCTTCCGTGTTCAGGGACATTGGCATCTCGCCCAGAGTAGTCTTCATGGACCTGGTTCAGGGGTTCAAGGAGAGGTTGCTACGTAGTCAGTGCAGACGCCTTCCTCTGCTGTCAATTGCATGAAGTAATGTACTTTAGTGTGGATTCAGTTGGCGGCCATCTTTTAGCAGGCCGAAATAGTCAACTTAAGGTAAAAGAAACACAAACCGTAATTAATACATAGAAATGAATAAAACAATGTTATTCCCTCATTAATACCCTTATGTGTATGCATTTATCTAGCCATATGCGACATTTGAAGCTGTTAATGCTGGTTTATTTAAGCGCAAAACACATAAACGTGGCTTAAGCCAAACATATAAATTTAATATGCGTACAAACTTAGTTCACTTATTATTTTGGCCATGCAAATGCTTTCCCACGTGTATTCTCTTGGTAAATAAGGTTGATTAATTCAATCACCACACATCATTATTCATTAGAATTAGTTATTTAGTTGTTTTAATAAAACTTATGTAAATGGATTGGGTATACCAAATATTTTATTTTACCCGCTCCAGCAGTCCCACCAGTGCAATTAGGATATGCCCGCCATACAGGCGAGCACATCATGTCCTCTTAACATTGCGGATGGTGCTGCTGGCTGCAGCACCGACCGCAATGCTAAAAGAGCATACACAGCATTTCTCTGCACCACGTGGCAGGTACCAAGCGGTGCCTGCCACTTGGTGCATAGAACTGCAGGGGGTACCACCCCAGTGCACCCCCCCACAGAGGGGGCTCGCAATGGGCCCCCAAAGCCAGTCTCTGCCTGTCTTTTTGCGGCCGGATATCCGCCCCAAAAAGACAGGGTGAAGGGCACATCATAATCACTACGGCGGTGCCTGCATGGCACCGCCGCAATATTGCCCTGGTTCCGGGTTCCACAAGGCGGGCAGAAAAGGACCGCCTTGCGGAACCATGGCGGACGGACTTTCCGTCCGACACGGAACCTTTGTGATTCCCACCACCATCCTAATTTGGCCATGTGTAAATCTCCTTCTGATAGCGGGAGGATCGCCACCGTGGTGGCGATCCTCCCGCCATCATAATGAGCCTCTCAGTTAACCCCTTCAGCGCTGCGCGGATTTCCGCGCAGTGCTGAAGGTTCCGAGCGCGGGCGGGGCCATGACGGAACGGTTCCGTCATTAGCACAGCCCAACCGACGTGCATGACGGAACCGTTCCGTCATAAGCGTCGAAGGGGTTAATGAGCCTCTCAGTTATTATGCCACATTGCATAATTAATTACTGTTCAAAGTAAAAAGTTACCACAAATGCCCTGTTCGCTGTAAAGATGTATCTAGAGTGCACAAGAACAAGACGAAAGAGAGAATGCGAGATCCTGTTGTTTGTGGTGCTTATATTTTTTTAACAGTTTTGTGCAAAATGCATCCTCACCAAAGTGAACACAAGGACGCATTTCGCACTAAAATACAAAACCAAATGGCAGTTTTGCATTTCATGTAGTTGCGCATATTTTTGTGTAATTTGTCAAAATTAAATGAAACAAATCTTACACACCCTTAACCAGGGCTGGTTCTAGGATTATAGGGGTCCAGGGCAAAGGAGAATGTGCGAGGTCCCTCTAATTTACATAAGTGACACATTAAGGGCTCCAAAAACTGCTTTGTGCAGACTCCCCAGGGCCGCAGCTCCTCCTCTCAGCCTCCTACAAGCACCTCTTTTACAGCTCCTACTGATCTGAAGGTGTGAGAATTGCTTGGGGGCTGAGAGTTAAACCTGTGGGGCGCTGAAGTGCTGACAATGGGCGCCCATCAGTGTCTCTGAATGTGCAGCCGGGCAGAAGGGCTAATTGCAGGGCATGACTGTTTGGCCAGACATCCTGTGCCTGCCAAACTGTCATGCATGTTCTCCACCCGGCCAAACCAGGGCACTCAGGCCAATCACGACGCTGCTGTCATGCTGGTGACAGCAGCGTCTTGATTGGCTAGGGGAGTCTTGGAGCTTGTGTGCTTCCTACTTGCTGGAGACTACAGAAGAGGATGGAGGAGATGCATCGACCGGCAGGTAAGTGAGCTTTTTTTTACTTTCTTTCTTTTTTATTGTAATTCCCCTCCACCACTCCCCACCCAACCACTACATTTCCCTAGTGGCCCTACTGCTCGTAAGCAAGAACAGCAGAGCTAAGTGCAAGTTCAGGGAGCACAAAGATCCCCTGTATGCTGTGACCGTGAGATAGGAGCCACAAATGGTTGACTTAGAAGGATAGACTATTACTCAAAAATAGTAATTACTCCAGATCTGGTAAAAATAACTTTAAGTCTGGATTCAGAACCCAGAAAAACATTTACAAGGCTGTTACTCTGGTTCTTTTATCAAGTACCAAAGTTACAGTTTCCTTTAGGTAATGCGTGCGCAAAGTGAAAAACACTACACTATACACCATACTCAGGTAACGCATAGTTCCGTTCAATACCCAAATAATGTATAAGAATTTAGATTGGTTCTGATCTGCTACAGACCTACCTGTGAGCAGAGGCCAGGCGGAATTGTATAACTCTTTTACATTCATCCTTCACAACATGCGTGTTAACATATGTGTAAAACACAACATGCTTAGCCCTTTACCTCAGCTGATCTTATTTTAAAAGGAGGGCACTAGAGGTTGCAGATAATAATCCATTTATATGGCTTATTACAGTGAGTAAGGCTCCTTTTGAGCGTTTCAGGCCACAGCAGAGATTAAGAAGCATTAGCAAAGGTTCAGATTTGGCAAGCTGGTGTGATGATTATTTAAAAAAATATATATTGCAAGCATGTGACACAAAAAGAAAAAACAAAACATGCCACAACCTAAACATGTCTGCCATAAAAATGTTACATTTAAAATCATTCACTGATGCAGCTCTTTTACTTGTGTTTTTTCTCCAAAAGAACACCCCCTTTATGCATGTTGTTGTTAACATTTGAAAAAAAGACAAAAATAAATCACCTTTCTAATGGCAAGCAACTAATATGTTACAGTGTACATTTTTAACACCTATTTTAAAAAAGAAATGGCAAATAAATCCGCATTTATTTGAGCACTTAAGCGTGCAGAGTAAATAAATAGCCAGTGTTCAAAGGGAATATAAAAATGCATTCAACAGCATACTTTGAACCGCTTTGCAACTGAAACATAAGGAACTATATTTAGGTGGAAGTGAACACTGTGCACATCCTTTGTGTCATCATTCAACGTGAAGTGAACCCACTGCCCTATGATGCACGCTATGGTGGGCAGAAACAAATATGGATTCGAGTAAAACAGACTAATGATAAAGACTGCTACCCAAAAGCCCTTCTACGTACATATAATATATATTACTTTTTGGGAAAACAATAATCTGGTAATGCTGTCTTAAAAGCCAGCCCTAAAATCTATAGGTACAACATAAAAACACATGTTTTTTTCTCATGAGTACAACCTACACATCTCACATCTGGCATATTCAAAGTAAAATGTGCAACAATACCTGACACCTCAATGGAGAAATGTTCTAAAATGTTCCATGGACAAGACTCTCAATGGCCTAGCTGTTCAGAAGAAAAGTGATGTAACAGCCAACACCCAGAAGCAAAACCACAGTCATGCAGAGTTTTGAAACGTGAACATTCACTTGATGTATGATTGGAAGTACATTGTTCTTTCACAAGCCAAACAACCCAGCAGTAATAGATCATTGACCAACAGAGAAACCGTAAAATACTACAAAATGGATCATTCACTTTAATCAATTATTAAGAAAGACACTGACACACGTGATAAGTAAAATTAAAAGAAAGTTCAATAATTGCCACTGTGTCAAAAGTGAAGTCTATCAATACCTATAGCATCAAACTGAAGGTTTTTTACATGTCTACTGAACAAAGAGCTGTACCTGGCTGGCTTGTTTGGGTGAGACCTCTTCCGTCATTGGCTTGATTGGCTGTCAATCATGACATTTCATTGATGTTATTTTTCTTTCGACATAAATTATTTTAGTGATTATTTACAAAGTAGGTTTTTTTTCGCTGCTCACCCTGCTGCCAGTCATGGAGGCCGTATCTGAACAATTGGTTAGTGGAGCTCTGGATTTATCTTTTTTTCATATTTGGCATCACCACAAATATGCAGTCAATATTTCTAATTACTGCTCCATCTGGACCCGCAATCTCTGTAGCAGCTTTCTTTTAGCACACATGGACAGACGTTTAAGTGCCCTCACGCCAAGATCACTTGTTCGGGCTAGGCACAGAACATTCCCAGGAGGTAGGTCTGAGCACCGTGGTTTCTGCACACCAGCCCCCGCTCAAAGTTGGGGGGTAAAAGCGGAAAACAAGTCCTTAAAAAAATGTGCTGGGACTAATTAGCATTGATAAATCATAATGACGGTAGAGGAATTGTATTCACGATAAGTAATTCCATCCACTTACAATGTGGAAGTGGCCGATTTTGCAAACCAAGAAGTTAATAAAATGATGCAAAAATGTGAAAAGATATGTTTTTTTTATTTATTTTAGTTTTTACGAATCAAATGTGAGTTTTTCACATTTTAGTCTGCAATTGAGCTCATAAATGACTGAAATGGAGACTTTTATTTTTAATAAACGTGCGGAACTCAGGATTATAGTTTAACCTGCATTTATGAAGTAAACAAAATGTGCATCTTTTAAACAAGCAAACGTGCTGTTCAGACACGTTTGCTTTCTGCAGGTTCAATTTGTCCAGCAGTGGTTTCTTCGTGAGGACGAGTGGGTGTCGGACCCCTCCCGCTGCAGCGGCGATAAACATAAAAAATAAAATGGCAACAAAACGATTCCATTGCCATTTTATTTTTCACGTTTAGCGCACAGCAGCCTCCAGCTGAGATAAATGGGGGGGTGCTCTTCTCTGCTTCTGATTGACAGCATAGAGGACTTGTGGAGCAAGTTGGACCCTCCAAAATGCGCATGTCAGTTTGGTCGTCTCTCTTGAACCGGCCAAGGAGACATGCACACTTAGCAGCTCTCCAATCAGCTGTCTTCGAGAGCTCGGTGTGCAGACCAAGTACTGGCCTAAAGGGACTGAAGCAGCGTCCAGCCAGGACGCTCCATCCAATCTTGGCTCTGCTCTCATGTGTGTGAGAGTAGCACCAGGATTGGTTAGTGGAATTTCCTGGAGGCTGGAGCTGACAGAGGAGGGACTGAGGACGATGTCGGACGTGCCGCAGGCAAGGTAAATTACTTTATTTTTTATTATTTGCCACTTGGTGGCCTGCATGCACGCACCCACTCACCACATAGTTGCCTACCCCACCAGTGCATATACGCGCCAGCCGCCCCTGAATTTGTCTCGCTTCAAAGCAGGAAATCACTGCACATTTGCAGTTTTTTAGGTGACAGAAGGGTTAATGGTGTGAATTTCATTGTTAGTTCTCATATAAAACATTCAAAGATAACCCCTTACTGGGCCTCTCTCACAAATAAAGGTGATGACACCAGTGGGAAGGAGGTTTTAAAAAGCACCTGAGGCCAAGTTACACGTGTCAATGTTTGTAAATGCAAGCGGTTATGGATGTCATTTGGGGTTGCCTGGGGTCACAGCAGGTAACCTGTAGCTTGTCCCTTGTGACCCCTGGAACTGCCTTTGTGACCACTTGCTCAGAGATGGCAAATTATGTGCTGGGAACACAATGGCAGTTCATCCTTATGGACGTCGGCTGAGGCTTCACTTTCGTTGTTTTCTGTCAATTTTTATTACACTAATAGTGAATATTATTTTAATATTTACTATTAGTGTAATTATAAAATGGATTACAACTAGCTGGAAAATTACCCTCCCTGGCAGTTGAGGTAAGTAAAAATAATTTTAAATGTATGTTGTGTGAGTGCTTGCAAGTGAGTGTGTTTATGTGGGAGTGAGTGGGTGAATGGGTGTGTATGTATAAGCATGCGTGTGTGAGAGAAAGTAAAGGTTAAATGATCATGTTTTGTCACTTCTGCTACTCCTGACATTTTGGTAAATTGACGTTCATGGAAGCAGCTGCAGTGTTGGTTCACAAGGTAATACCTCTCTGCCTCCTTTGGTAACTGGTAAGTAGATAGGAGTCCTCGCCCTAAAAATAGTGGGGGACGCCGTCCACCCACGGCCTCCCTCAACTTATGCCCTGGCTTATAGACATTGTCATGCTGCTGTTAGTAGCAGTGTAGCACTAACAATGCATAACTACCTCTATAGCTACACTTACCCTTAAGACAGTGATATGCTGCATTTGAAATGTGACAAGGGAGCTGTGCTCAATGCATGATGGTAGTTTGGCATTGTCGTAGAGGTAGGTCGCAGATAAGGATGTTGTGTTTCTGTAGTTTTCCTCATGCAACTTATGACTTTTGTTTAGTGTGCACTGTAAAAAGAGTTCTCTATTGGCTGCAGAGATAGTAATGCCCCGGTGTAGGACTGCTGATACTCACCACATGGATACTTGTGTGGCCTTCCACCACTTGCTTCACAGCTTGTTCACCAAAGGAAAGTGGCCTGGGTAATGATTTACAAATCTTGCTAAAAGACATTACTTCTGTGCATGGCAGTCAATTCACCAAAATGCCAGAGATAGTGGAAGTAACATCACACACCTTTTAATTCCAGTGACATCACAGGAAGTTACATTATAGGACCCAATGTCTACCCAGCAGGTGATGTCACATGGCATTTCACCCTGATTACATCACTAAAGGTAAGAACCCTGCAATAATTGCAAGACTAATAACATTCCTTAGCAGTTGCTAAAGCTGATAAATGCCTAGTTGAGTTATCAAAAATATTTTAACTAATATACAGTCATATGTCAGCAGTGCCCCTACTATCTACCCATCTGCAAAAAGTTGTGATTGCATATGCAAATATGGTCATATGCAGTCATAACAAAAGTACCTAGCCTCAATGAGTGAATGGCAATGCTTTCAGCAACACTTCTACCTTACAATGTGCATGTCAAGTTGGATATTCCCAATTGTCAGAGACTGGCTAACATACAAGTCCCTAGTATATGGTACCCAGGACATATAATCTAGAGTGTCCACCCAGGGCTGCAGCACTGATTGTGCTACCCTGTGTGTGACAATGCACAAAATGGCTCCCAGCCTGCTACTGCAGACTGGAAGGGCACTGGTAACACTGCTAGGTCGACTTTGCTATTCAAACTAATGGCAAAACCCCCACTTCTCTTAACAATATATGCAAGTCTCCCCTAAGGAAGGCCTATAGAGCTCTACGGCTGGGGGCTGTATATTATTAAGTAGGACATACATTTTTATATATGTCCTAGCAGCTTCTAAATTGTTAGTTCTAGTAGGCCCATTGGCTAACACAGGTTTAACAGCTGACCACCCAGCCGCTCTAACCTATGAATATGACTATAGCTTGGTACTGTAAGGTATCAAATTAATCATGGCATTAAACCCAACCTGATACCCAGGTCGAATTTAATGTCACTATTAAAGAAATACAATGTTGCACTAGACAACTGAGAGCATTCTGCCCACCTGGGGTGTTGTGTGAATGACTTACAGGCTTGGGAACAATAGCAGCCATCTACAGGGCAAGGTGTTACCTCCCCTTCCCAGAAAACCACTTTGGGTGTTAGCGCAAAAGTTGAGCTTCAAAGGCAAAGCCTCTATTGCTGTACAAATGGCATTCATACTTCTGAGGGGTGTCCTTTGTTCAAGTTAACAGGCTGGAGACAGAGAGGGAAGACCAGTGCCCAAACTGGTCAACCCGTGGGCTTGTAGCCCACAGGTAGCCACATATTTAGGGTGGGATACCAAGCTCCTGACATCCGAGGAAGGGTCCCGACATCTTAAGAGGGGACAGTATAGTGCACTCTGGGATTGCTAGATGCCACACATATCCAGAAAGTCTCACCAAGAGGGAGGTGACCTGGTAGCCCATTGGCTAGTGACCGCATCATCCACCCTAGGGCACATGCTGGGGAGAAATATGGACCCCTGGAACCCTGCACCTCACCAGAACTGGAACAAGGACCAAAGAATGACTGCTGTGCTACCCCCTGGACTGTACAAAGAGAGGCCGCACCATCTTATGGACTGTATCTGATGCACCTTAGGCAAGTGAAGAGAGGACTGTGCCTGTGGCTCCTGGCTCTGGGAAAAGTTGTGCTCTAGACCAAAGGAGTGATGCAAAGTAACAGTGGACTGACAACCTGGAACCTTCATTGGGGTCAACACAGTTGAAGTAGCCCACATTGGCAAGTTGGTAGTCACTGCAGAAGATTTGCTACTAACTGCAGCTGGGTATCCCAAGAGACTGATACAGCCAAAAGTTGCAACTGAGCCAGTCGGACCCAGGAATACCATCTGAGTCCAAATTGGTTGCCCAAGATGGACACCAGCCCCCACCAAATAATTTAGCTGGGACTGCTCTACACAGAGACTGAAGAGAACTTCGAGGGACTCAGCCAGTCTGTGGCCAAAGTCATCCCACCTGATCCTTGGACTGAGGAATACCCGCAAAGGTACCCCTGTCAACTGCACAGCATCCAGAACATCCATAACCATCTTCATCTCCTGTATCCACAGCATCAGGACCACTCCATTGAAGTCTCTGGCGGTTGTGCTGTAAAGTTTGGAACAAGATGGGAAAATGCTCTGGTGGCAAGGTAACTGTTCAAATCTACCCCATTGGCTCTCCAGACTTTCTCCATGACCGATTTGGTCGACCAAGCTGGGTGGAGTAGTCAAACTAACCATGTGGCTAAAGTCAGCATGATCATCAGCGTGATCTTGCTTTGTTGACACTGTAGAGCGTGTAGGGGAGGGGTGCCTGTTCGGCTGATATCAGCTATTTCTAATGCTATAATGTATATTCAGGGCTCAAGCCCTACAAACAGAAATGGGGGGACTCACCAAGTTAGGAAGAATGGGTGCGACATCACCACATGTGACATCAGAGGAAGTGACATCACAGAAAACGACATCACAGCACATGACATTGTATGTGGCATCACAAGAAGTGGCATCACAACCCATGACCTCACAGGAAGTGACTTCAGATATTAAGACCTCACATAGATTTAGCAGGGCTACCATGGGTACATTTGGGCGCATTAGAATATTTACCAAATTAGATTTGGCGTTGGGTTTGTTCCAAAATGTTGACGCAAACTGGACGTAAAATCTGGGCCTCAGTTTATACATTTATTTCCCACAAAGAAATTGGCAAAAGAAGAAACATGGCAGTAAATCTGTTCTGCTTAATTGGTTGCAAATTCTGACTTTTAAAATACCTTATGGGGCTAAGGCATCTGCTGCAGAGATCGTAGTGTGCCAGCTAAGTCTCAGGGAATAATAATAATGGTAAGGTAACTCTGGAAGATAACGCTGTAGAGATCTGCGTTTTGCCTTGTCCTAGTTTTGAATCAAAGTAGCATAGAGGGTTAATATGTCTCCTTCAAAGCATATTGTGTAACACACAGATGATTGATTTTTATTTTATGTAAATAGGTAAGCGGATTACTACTTTTAAGACAGAGATCTTTTTGCTATTTGCAATTCATAAATTGTAATCCATCTAGTATAGCACAGTGAGGTATGAATGACATGTGGCTCCTACACCTTGTAACCCTCACTGTCATATGTAACACATCCTTTAAATGAATGTACACACGTATGATTGATTGTAAATGTATATTATGTACGTGTGAAGTAAAGCACTCTGACACCCTGCATTGGGATGGGTAGTGCTAAACCGCTATAAAAATCTCAAAATAGTGGTATTTAAATTGTTATTTGTGTAAATACTGCGACAGCCAACACATCTGACATTCATACAGTGTATGCATATTTCTTCTATACAGGAACTGAAAAAAGTTAAAACCATATCTCTCCTAAGTACGTGTGAAGTGAGAAGATGTGTTTCTTTGTTTCCCCTTTATTGCATGCAGGTGTAAGGCTCCCGATAGCTCCCAGCCAGGATACCCCAATACAAAGAATTGAATGGCCCTGTAACTCCGGCTTTTGTTATGGGCGGAGCTGGAATCTGATAAGCTGCTCTCCCGCCTGCACGTTGGTGCTCGGAACAAAGGCACACAATTTGCAGGCACTGCTGAAAGTGTCCTGGTGCCAGAAAATCACACCTGGATGAGTTCAGCATATTTCTGTGAATTCCGGGAGAAGTAGGAAAGGAAAGTTGCACTCTGCTGAAAGTGGCTAGCTTTGCAGCAGGGTAGACGGTGTCTTAACTCTGAAATTAGTGGGTAGATAGTGTCTACCCTCATAAAATAGTGGGTAGATGGTGTTTACCTGTGTCTACCCTCGAGCCCTGTTTATAATCAACAACATTGGACTTATAGGCTTATGGGGAGAGCAAGTCTGTGGCACAATGGAGATGTGAGCCACACTCCTATGCTCATCTGAGTGCTTCGCATTAACATTGACTTTAAAGGACGCATTTACAGCAGGCCGATATGTCAGTAGCACATGCGTACTTTTAAATTCACCCTTCAGGCAACATTGAGGTCAGCACAGAGGACCCAAGGATGTTTTCTAGGTGCTGAATGTTAATGCCTCCTACTACCCCTTCCCTGTTTGAAAATGAAGATCAAGGTTTTGTGCATTAGTGCCTGGTCAAACTAACAAGCAGCTTGAAATGTTTTTTTTCATCTATTTTCAAAGTGCAGTGCTGTGCCAGCTCTCACTTCTTGGGCCTTCTGTTTTTGGCACTGGCATTGCGATATTGCAGTCCAGGGTGCCCAAGAGTATTGCGAGGGGCAAGCCAGGGGATGTAATTGTGACCCCGGGTGACCCCTAAATGATGTCTATACTTCTGTGTAGGTGTGGCACAAGTTTTTATTCTGATGTGAGTTCATACGTTTCTGCACTGCTCGAGCATGCACATTGTTTAATTTGTTATCCAATTATGCCTCTGGTGAAGTTTTCTTCTATAAAAAGCCTTCTTTTTTGCAGGAAAACAAATCCTGCCAATAGTGGCATTGCTTTTGTGGGAGGCAGGTGGTGTGCAACACCTGTAAATATTGTGGCCCAACTTGTCCTCTACCACTGGTGGCAGCTGAAGTCAGCAAGAAAAATAACTGCCCTCACAGTATAGGAAGACTGACATTATTTACAATTCATGTTTTACTTACTCTTGTATTCCATAAGAGTATTAGCTTTTTTAAGGATGTTGTGTTTCTGTAGTTTTTATCATGCAACATATGACTTTTTTTTAGTGTGCACTGTAAAAAGAGTTCTCTATTTGCATTCAGGTTGTGGGTAGGCGATGATTGGGAGCTGTGGAGTTTAGAACAAACACAGTTTAAATTTCTCACAGTCCCTGTCACTAGGTTGTAAAGGGGTATAGAATACATGCCACTCCAATCTTTGACCTCTCTATAGAGTGCAGAGAACAATGGACAGGTTTTCCAGTTGTATTTGTGATTATATGCAAAAGCTTGTGAAGGAGGTACACACCTATCAAAATATTGAAAGGGTGCACTGTGTGTAAGGGTAGTGAAATAAAGGCGATGCGTAGAAGTATGTGCAGGAGAGAGTGAATAGATGGTGTTGAAGAGGCAAGCGATGAGGTCTGAGATATGCAAGTTGTTTCAGAAAGATATGAGAAGAAAAAGAGCATAAGTGTATAGCCAAGAGACTGCAGAATAGAGTGGTGTGAAGTGGATTCCCGAATTGAATGTGACACTCTGAAGGTTACTGCCCCTTACACAGTCCAGAGTATTGTTTAAATAATGTTGAACTCACTGAAAAAAACAAAGGTTACAGTTAGGTTAATATTTTACATACTCAAAACCACTGAAGTTCACCAGTTACAGTTAACTCAAGTAACTATGATTTGTGCCCTAAGGTAACTATAACTTGTGCCCCCGCCATGCACGGATTTCTCATTAATACTTTCACTGCAAATGTGGCCATTATATTATATCATCAATGATTTCATCATAGAAGATGTCATGAGTGTTGTAATCCATGGGGTGATTAGCCGTACATGGCAAGGGCGAGAGTTATAGTTACCATAGGGCACGAGTTACTTTAGATAACTATAACTAGTGAATTTCAGTGGTTTTGTGTCTGTAAAATCTGAGCCTAACTATAATGTCCCTATAAACTTTATTTTCAGTAAATTTCTCATAAAAAAATCTATTTCCCAAATATATTCAGGGCCACTGGAATTATGCGATTTTGCAGCTGTGGCATTTTTTGCATACTTATGGATTTGCTGCATTTGCCACATAATCCATTATCTGCTGTATAACCTGCAAATGTCAACAAATAACAATTTTGTTTCCAGTTCAAACGGTACAAAAGTTACAAAAAACGCAGCAATACGTGTTGTTGCACGATGGAAGGCCCTTAGCAAAGGGTGACTGATCACCTTGCTGTTACTTGTAGCTATATTTGGGTGTTTGACTTGTACTAATGACATTCAATCTATGCCCAGGCAGTGATAGCAAGTGTGACAAGCATATGCAATGCAATCGGTCTCGCCTTTGGGACCTTATATGTATTTAGCTATGCAGCACAGTAGCCTGGATGCTGAAACATCTACTGTTCTTTAACATGGAGGGACAGTAAGCACCACACTACTTGACACACCAGATATGGGAACACAAGGAGAGAAATATTGCCTTTCAGCGGGAAATCTATATAGTCAAAAGCTCTGTTTTTAATATAAAATTAGGGACCTCGGTGGTCATATCACTGAAAATACAGGATTTGAAAAAAATAATATTGCCTACGGGTGCTCGTGAAAAACAATTTCTATGGAATGGAATCTTGAGAATGCTAAAGTGATTCTGGTATTTTACTGACGGCTGCTGGTCGTTTTCTGTCAAGAAAGTTAAATAGAGGCAGTTGCCAGAAAAAAAAAGTAAGTCTCTCAGCAGAAAACAATTCTGGTATTTTGCTGACCTCTACTGGTCGTTTTCTATCAAGACAGGTTAATAGAGACAGTTGAACAGAAAGAAAGTCCCTAAGCGAAAGCAGACAAGTCCTAGGGCTGATCTCCAGAGCCCACAAAGTACATACACATAGAAGTATATACTAAAGTATATAAAAGAGGTCTTGAATGCTCAACCTAAAAATGAGAAAATAATGAAGTTTTACTTTCACAAACATTGTTGACTGATGTTGCATAATTTGCCTTTTCTGGTTGCATAATTTAGTCAACCCTGCCATATAATTTGACCCTCCCCTGCCACATAATTCCAGTAGCCCTAACTATAACGTCCTTGTAAACTTTGGTCTTTTGCAGTGAGTTTCTATGTTTTTTAAAGCTATTTTCAAACTATAGTGTCCCTATAATCTTTTTTTTTGTGAATTTCACAGTTTTTATTAATATAAATTGTACTACAATTTGACCCATAAGTTCAATTTACAAATATACATTTTCACATGTTTATGAATACATTTTATTGACAAATTCATTCTTCTTTGATATTTTAAAATGTATGTAGTCTTTATTTAAATGCAATGCATCAAGTCTGTCTTTTTTTAAATTCATTTTGTGGATCAACGGTTCCATTCCCAACCAAAAGCACACATTCGATACTAAAACGACAACGGATTTAATACAAAAAGATGCTGTTGCAATTTCTATAAGTGTATCACTGACTGTGTGAAGGTGTGAGTGGCTGCGTGAGTAACTATGTGGGTGTGTGAGTGATTAAACGTGTGCGGGAGTGGGTGTGAGAGTAGGTGAATGAGTGGCTGCGTGTGTCATTGGTTTTGTGGGTCTGTTAATGGGTGAGTGTGATTGTAAGGGTGTGTGAGTGGTTGTATACTTGTGTAAGTGAGTGTGTGAATGGGTGTCTAAGTGGCTGTGTGGGTATGTGAGTGGTAGTGTGAGTGGTGTTGTGGGTGTGTAAGTAGGTGTGTGACTGTTTGTGTGAGTGACTGTGTGGGTCTGTGAGTGGGTGTGCGAGTAGTTTTGTGGGTTTGTGAATGGGTGTGTGAGTGGCTGTATGGGTGTGTGAGTGATTGTGTGGGTGTGTGACTAGCTGTGTGGGTTTTGAGTATGTGTGTGAGTGGTTTTGAGGGTCTGTGAGTGGGTGTGTGAGTGGTTGTATGGGTGTGTGAGTGGGTGTGTATGTGGTTTTGTGAGCATGTGAGTAGGCATGTGAGTGGCTATATGGGTGTATGAGTGACTGTGCGACTGGTAGTTTGGGTGTTTAAGCGAGTGGGTGTGTGAGTGGCTGTGTAGAGCTGTGAGTGGGTGTGCATTTGGTTTTGTGAGTTTGTTAGTAGGTATATGAGTGGCAGTATGGGTGTGTGAGTGACTGTGTAAGTGTCTGTGTGGGTCTGTGAGTGGGTGTGTGAGTGGTTTGTGGATCTGTGAGTGGGTGTTTGAGTGGCTATATCAGTGTGCGTGTGGTTGTGTGGGTGGGTGAGTGTGTGTGAGTAGGTGTGTGAGTCTGTGAGTGGGTGTATGTTTCCTCTTAATTGGGTATGGATCCAAGGATCCATGGAGGATCCACAGATCTTGATGTGGTTAAAAACAATTTTGAACAAATTCTTGCCCAGGAGGGGTCCCTCATACACCCCTCTATCAGTTACATGGCATCAAGGTACCTCTACCCTGAACTCTTCTACAACTTTAAAATTGTGTCCCCACCGGGAACGGAGCCATGATGCACAAAATGGCAGATGCAACTTTTCTTTCAGGTTATGGCCAGCCAATCACGGCATTGTTATTGCATGTGTATCTCAGGCTCCACCGTGGGTCTGCTGCAGTAAATCTGTGGCTCTAGATGTGCATACATCTTTTTACTTGAATAACTCTAAAACTACTGAACAGGTTTACACCAAATTACAAAATACATGCTTTCTGGACCAAGCATCTATCTTTCTGACAAATTTGGCATAATTTCATTCAGCAGTTCGGGCTGTAGTAGTGTCTAAAATCCCTATGGAAAACTGCATGAGGAAAACCCATTTTGGGACCCCCTTTTTCTCTGCACCCACTTTACAGATCAAACCCAAAACTTTCCAGACAGCAGCTGAAGTGGCTGGCAAACTAGTTTTGCATATTCCATGAAGATTTGTCAAATAGTGCCAAAGTTATTAGTTTTAAAAAAAATGTAAACGCTTTTTCTAGGAAAAAAGGTCCTAACTGTATATATCTCACCAACATGTAGGACGGAAATCTTATCCAAAGTAGTGGTTCAGGCACTTTTGAAATTAGTTCCAAAGACAAGTCCCACCACAACATGCCGAACTTGCAGCGGGTGCATCTGCTCAGGTGAGGGTAGGCTCACGAAACATCAACATCTCCAGAAATTTGCAGAGCAATCACAGGGTCGACTTGATATTCTTTTAAGTAAAGCAAATGCGTTTCGATGATTTATGCCTTCCTCAGGACTTACAAATTAAAAATACGGCACATTCCCATCACGGTCTTTAAAATGTCATAGTTAGGTGTGATAAAAGAATCTGTTTTTGTTTGAAAAAAAACCTTAGAAATTCACTAAAAGAACCAAAGGGTAAAGTAACGCTATAGTTAGGTGAATGTGCCAGTGACAACATTAACGTTTTGAACTAAAATCCACAGAGCAAAGCTAACTATAACTTGCACCTTTATCTTGGACTGCTCATGACCTCACATATTTACTCACTCTTGACATGTTCTATGACATCATTTACGACATCACTGATAACATCTTCCAATGAGTGTGCTAATTTGTTTTATAGCCTACATAGTGGTGAGTAGCTTCCATATTACTTCTCTACCTAATTTTGTACTGCCTGTGTCCAGCTAATTGGTGTAAGTGTTTACAAAACGCAGTGCTGCTAATTCTAAGGCTGTATCTCAGATGTCATGGGTCTGATCTGTTCATTATGAAAAGTTACGATAAAGACAGTAGGCCAGCATTTCTATTTTGAATAAAATGTTAAAGCCAATAGGCCTTTGAGAGGTATTTATTTTTTATTTTTTTTATTTTAGCACGATTTATTGTGATCAGCAATTCAGATCCCTGAAGGATACAGCATAACTCAGATCCTGTGCCCCACGGCCTTGGTGGGAAGGTTGCTGCGGAACTTGGCACGGACCATGCTACTGTTACCATGGGCGTGAGTTACCTTCCTCCAGATCACACGAGTTTTATTGGGTTTGCCACCAGGAGTTACGGTGTTGTTCTTGGCTTTGTACATGTATGCGCATCGCTTGCCCATGTAGAAGTCTGTCTCATCTCGTGCATAAACCCCCTCGATTTTCAGAAGAGCGATGTGCTCCCTCTGGTTTCGTAGACCACATTTGTAGCCAGAAAAAATGGCCTCACTCCACAATCTTCCAGACATTCTGTTACTTTATAGTTGGGCTGTTGACAGCCTCATGCTCACAGTCACCCAGAGTTTATTTTTTATTGCATTATGTTAAAGCCCATAGGCAAGTATTTTACTATACAGAAGTTTACAGATTTCCTTAGTCAGCAAATGTTATGAAATTGGTTAACCCCATCCGACAAACCATAGAGGTGGAAGATTTGCATGGTGATAATCCAGACCCTTTTAGTAGGGCTTCATAGGTTTAGTCATCTGTAATTCTCTTGTACTAATCATAAATTACCAATATTTATATACACATACATACATACATAGGGGCTTTGGATGAGCCCTACACTGCCATTGATATCGTTAAGTATCATATACATACTACTTTGCCTGTGACAGCATAAAGAGTAGGGCAGTTGGTCTGTACACTTCAGGCACTGGCTCCATTGCCCTGTGCCAGTACTCCATCTGGAAATGAGTGTGTTTCAGTGCTATGCTTGTCTGCCACAACATTACTTTTCAATTTTTTCATTTCTTTCCTTTTTTGATTTTTAGAGCATTTTGCTGCACCCCAGGCCGTACTGCTGGGCTGCACTTGTGCCTCTCTTTTCCAAGGCCAGACAGGTTGCACCGGGCATCAGGCGTTTTCCCGAGAGGCTGGAAGGGTGGGGACAGATTTTGTTACTGGGGGCCGATTTGTAGCACTGCAGATGTTTTAAAAGCATCCGATGCAGAGTTCCTTGTATGTTCAGCAGTTTTTAGACAATAATAAAAGTTTCAAGTTCACTCTGGTGATTAATGTAAATGCTGGAGAAAGATATTTTGTCTAGTGACAATTTTCTCTCATCTAAGGTTGCGCAGAGGGTTAATATGCCTGATGCAAAGAAAATGTACTATGCAGATCACGGAACAGTATTATATGTGCATAGCTCATTGGGTTAATGCTTTTGACACAGAGATTCTTTTATTACTGTGCAGTTCACAAGTTATAATCATAATTTAGCACAGTGAGCTATGAACTGCCAACAGAGAGCTCCATGCAAACTGCATGGTACAGGTTAGACATTTATGTTTTTCCCAGTCTTTCATTACTCTATTATTATGAAAAGGGATTTGTTTGGGTAGAAATAAACTTGTATTAGGAAAATCAACCCTAACTAATCACTGTGTTACATTTTGAATCCTGAGTCTGAGCTTCTCCAGACCAAGCACACTTAAAAAATGCCTACCAGTATGGCTGAAATTTGAATCCTACACCTTGTAGTTTTTTTTGTCTTTGTATCATCTTCTATACTCTTATTTACACATGTATGATTCATTGTGTGTGTCATGTAAAGTGATCTGACACCCTACACTTCTATGAAAGGCACTACAAACAAATAAAATACATGTGAGAGATGGAGAGGCACTGTTGGAGGGTGATAGTGAGGGAATCATTGAAGAACCCCAACAAAGATTGTTGGATCATGGTGCTCTGTCAGGGCATCATTTTCTATGCTTTAAAAGCGAATACATTTGAAAATATATTGTAGAACGCACCTTTTTGCCATTTTCCCCCCAAAATGTTCTTGGAGGGGAGAACGCGCCTAAGGCCCCATTGTAGTTGTCAGGCTCACTCGCTGTGCTTGCTCGCTATGCATCCTACGGAGGCTGGTCTGACAAAATTTGCCTGGGCTGCTTTGGGTTCCCATCAAGCCATGCTCTTTTCATCCACAGCATGCCAAATCCAATGCGTCGACTGCTTCTAAACTGATAGCTATTTTCGAATTGTGTTGTCCACTCTGTATCACTGAATTGCCATTCCAAGATGGCTGGCACATTTAGAAGCACTGAGTCAGCCATCTTGGATTATCCACAATGCTATTCCAAGATTGCAGCGCACTGCAATGTTTACTAAAATTCCATGCTAGGATGATATTGTGGGGTATATCACTGTTTTAATTTTTCATGATGTTGCTTCTAAACACGGTGGCCATGTTGGAACTACAAACTCTGATACAGAATGTACAATACAAATCCAAGATGCCTGTCTACTGCTATTTTTAATTTTATGTATTTTGTAAGCATACACTCGCCATGAGTAGGCAGAAGCATGATTTCTTTTTTTCTATCTTTCTATTTATCTTACATATGCTTGTTGAGTTTATGCTTGTGTTTTATTGTGTATGGATAAGTGAGTGAATGCAATGAGTAGTCGATGGCTGGATGAATTAACGCATCAGTGCAAGGGTGATTGATAGAGTGAATGCACGAGAACTTAGTTAGACCCTGAGCTCAAAAATAACTGGAGAGTCACCATCACCTTTTAGCCAGACATACTACCATTACAATCACTGGTCCATATTTATTACAGGGGAAGAAATGGTGCTAATGATTAATCTGCTAACGTTTTTGTTCTTTGTGAATCTTTCACTGACAAAAGTCCATAAATACTAGACATAAATACTAACATTACCGTATCATTTTAAATAGAGAAATGATAACTTCTTCCATATACTATCTACTGAGAAATAAGAACTGCAACATCTGATAAAGAGAGAGCTCTGGCAATAAATACCACATTTAACAGCGATGACTCGTGCTTTAATATCTGAAGCATCCAGCTAGCTTGTTATTCTAAGCCCTGATAAATGTCTGTCTTTAAAGCCCACGTCACATGTTCTTTACTGAGTAAAGAGGAAAATATGACACTTTCAATGCTGATCACAAAGTGTCTGGGCCCTGCAATCTGCAGTGTATGAGATCTGCTTGCTGGAATATTTGAGAAACACGTGTACAATCTACCCTGACAGCTCATTAAGGCCTTTACCAGCAATTGTGCGTTAGCAGAATCTCTCCACTTAGGTAATTGCAAATTTGATTCCAGGCAATCCATACATATACTGCTGGAACACAGCCGGGATTGCGGCGATTAATTGGACAGCAGTTAATAAGGAATGTACCGAGGTAGCTCTTTCCAGGCGCTGCAGGGAGATTTGTACCAGAAACGTCGAGCCTCGCTCCTCGGTAATTCCAGCAAGCTCAGTGGGAAAAATATTTATGCAGACATCAGAAAAGGGTGAATACATTTGCATGCTAATGTTGTGAATTTTTCCTGAGGTGACAATGTGTGTTTTGGAGATGTCAGGTGAAGGTGTCTCAGGTGTGGTTGGTGGGAGTGTTAGTGACTGTAGGGTTAGTAGGGGGGCGGCTGTGCACATAATAGAAGACACAAGTAGTTTGGGGCATACACCTGCTCCCTCCCCCATCAGTTAATAAATCCAGATGAGTACTTTATTCCCTGGAGAGGATGATTGTAAATCTCTCCCTGTTGCTCCAAGTTGCCCTGAAAAGCACGTGCCTCAGCTCTGATACCAAATATTCCTTCACATACAACAACTAATATCTCTACATTGTATGCAATGTAATGGCCCGCCCCCTATTCATCTGCCCAATTTGTATTTTATTTAGTAGAACGTGACCATGATATATCTAACTTATTATTTTTTTACTTCATTTATGTATTCAACTTATTAACATCAATAGAAACTCACTTTCAATACGAGCTTTAGTGTTAGCTTAATTAGATATGTGCAAGTTCTCTCGCGAGTGTGAACTTAAAAAAACCTTTTCCTCTTATTGTAAAAGGGGGAAGGGCAGAAACCAACCTTGTACGTCCTGTTTAAGTCCAGAAGCAGGTTGAGCTGATGTAAGCATTCAAATTGCAGTCATATGTTTATTCCGGGCCACATGCTGGCACCTACGGTCATAAATAGCCTAATTATGCCTCTTAGAAGGACTCCTATTTCTTCACCCATTATTCATCCGTTTGGGCTGAAAAATATGTGACCGGATGAAGTTATGTTTTAAAAGTTCTGTGGAAAAAGCGGCAAAAACTCAGAAGACCACCACGATAAATGATATTATTGGTTTTCTAGGCTGTGTATATTTTCAACATTTATGAATGCTTAGAAAACGTGAATTCAAATATGTCTCATGTTTGCTACCCTACGCACATCTTTGCTCAGCTACTAGTTGTGAGTCCTGATATAAAGCTTACTTTGTCCATTACCCCCCCATATGTCCTCCTCATCCCAGTCCTTACTACACAATTGAGGCAATCCTGCCTCCTGACAGGCTATCTCAACACTAGTATTTTTCTATGTTTAATACATAAACCCCTTCCACCCACTGCCATGCCTATTTTTTTTTCCTGTCTGACGAATGTGCTGTCAGAACGCTGTGTAATTCTGCGGTAATGTCAGTGTTTTTCATTTTGTTTTTGCATTTATTTGACTATGGGTTTCTGGCGATGTGTTTCTGTGCCCACACTGGCCTTACTGGTGTCTTGATGAGTCACATCCCTGCTCTGCTCCCGATACGCTCCCCGCGCGTTTGCTTAGCTGGGGCGGGGAGCTTTACTCTGCAGTCGGGGGGTAGGCTGTTCTGGTGCTGAGGGCTTCCAGTAGGACCTGGCTCCCACGGGCATGTCTTGTTTTTATATGGATTGTGAGGGATGCAGCAGGGCTGTCTTCTGGCAGTCAAGTCTCGTGGACAGGTTGTCTGGCTTCCCATGAACCCATCACCACTTCAATTTGCCCATATGTCATTGCCTTGTCTCCATCAATTACAGCTGACAGTCTGCCCTGAACATTTGACGTTGGAGTCTTTGGATTATTCTTCCTTGGTGGCCGTGGATGTCCAGCGTCCCATAGGCCTACTACCCTTAAGTGTTACAGTAAGCATTGGGTTTCTTTTGTAACTTGGTGGGCCTCTCATGGCGTGGATCCTGTGGTTGGTGAGCCAGCCTCTATTCTTGAGATTTTCTGGGATGCTTTTTTAAAAGATCTTTCCCCTTCCACTTTGTCTGCTCAGTGGGCTGCTGTCCGGGCATGTAAGGTTTCAGGGGCCTCCTTGGAGCGTTTTGCTCCTTCGGTGGGTCGGCTCCTGTGCAGGTTTCAGCTTCATCATCCAGTCACTCCTGTGGTTGTGTCCTCTTGGAAATTGCCGACTGTTCTGCTTGGTCTTCAATTATCCCCTTATGATCCTTTGTTGGAGGCAGATTTGCTGTGGTTATCTGCTAAGTTGGCCTTCCTGTTGGCCATCACCTCGGCTCGGCGGTTGGGTAAATTGGGGGCCTTGCTTATCTCTTTTCCTTATTTGCAGTTCTTGCCTGACAGGGTGGTGTTGTGGCTTGACCCGCCCTTTCTCCCTAAGGTCTCCTCCAAATTTCATTTGCAGCAGGAGGTGGTTCTTTCTGATTTTTCTGGGGATTAGGATGCTCTTGTTCCTTCTACCTTTGATGTTCACCGGGCCCTTCATGTTTATCTCCAGCGTACCCAGGGTTTCCGTCTTTCTCCTTCCCTGTTTGTGTCCTATGGTGCTGTGGCTAAGGTAAAGAAGGTGTCTACATCCACCATCAGCCAATAGGTGCGTTTGGGGGTTTGCCAGTCCTATAAGTACTCTGGCTCAGGTACAGGGGTGTTCGACACAGTCAGTGTCCGCTTCTTGGGCTGAGGCGGCAGGTGTTTCATGCACAGAGATTTGTAGGGCAGCTACCTAGCAGTGCCATCATACTTTTGTCTGGCATTATCGCCTTGATGTCTTGCATGCATCTGAGGACAATTTTGCTGTTGGTGTTATGAATGCTGCTGTGCCTCAATTTTGTTTTTGATCAAACTTTGCATTCTGCATGGATCCTTGGTGTCATGAGTTTTCTTGGTGTTTTTGCTTGTGAGGTCCTCACTTGTGTGAGGACTGGGACGAGGAGGACATATGAGTGGGTCATGTGTTGGTACACACCGTTAATCTTCATTTTCCCGATTATGATCCTTATTGTCCCAGTCCTATTCCCTCCCTCCCTCCCTCTCGCTGTGGTTGTGTCTGGTCTTGTTGGAAACAGGCATGGCAGTGGATGGCATGGATTTATGTATTTTATTTATTTAATGAGTTTTATATAGCGTTGGCTAGACCCAAAGGTATCAGAGCGCTTTACATGAGGTTCCACAAAGTTACAAAATTACATCAGGTAACAGGTTACATTAGTTACTAGTAAAACATTTAAAGAGTATAGAAAATGAGATAAATGGAAAGGAGAAAGGTAAGGGGGTAGGGTGAATGAGTAGGAGGTAGATACAACGGCGAGACGAAGGGAAGTCTGCCCTAAGTCCGGCTGGGTAGGTGACGGCCTAGGGGGAAGTCCACGGCCCATCTCCTCTTTAGCTATCAGGTAGCTCCACCGGGCCTCGGCCAAATAGCAAGGTCTCGGCTGAAAAACATTTAAAGAGCATAGGAAGGAGAGATAAATGGAGCGTAGAAGGGTAGGGGGAAGGGTAAAGGGGTAGGGGGGAGATACAACGGAGAGAAGAAGGAAAGTCTGCCCAAAGTCCGGCTGGGTAGGTGACAGCCGAGGGGGAAGTCCACAACCCATCTCCTCTTTAGCTCACAGGTAGCTCCACCGGGTATCGGTCAGCTAGCTAGGTCTCAATGGTCAGAGGAAGATCACATAGTTTATGTCATGGTGGGAGAACCGGGTTTGGGAGGATGGTGGGGGAGCACCCCTAGCCTCGCTGGTGTAAGCTCGATGAGCCAGTCCATGGAATCCGATGTGGTTGGAGGGGCTTCTCTATTTGCTGCAGACCGGTGGTGCGAGAAGGGGGTGGGTGGTGTAAGGGCTGCAAGAGTGAGGAATAGCAGGCAGGAGCCTATTAGTTTAGTCCATTTGTGTGGTGGCCATGACGAGGTCAGGCACCCGGGTATTCTGAGATCCCTCATCCACTACCTCCTGATGATTGGGGCTCGCACGGCCGCCATGTTGGAGTCAGGCATCCTCCTCCATAAACATAGAAAAAATATTAGCATTGCGATAGCCTGTCGGGAGGCCGGATTGCCTCACTTGTGTAAGGACTGGGACGAGGAGGACCTTAATCAGTGTAATGAAGATTACCGGTAAGTAACAACACATTACTCATCACCAAGCAGCCTGCCTGTGTCTTGATAGCAGGGTGCGTGGCCCCACACACAACTTTCCTCACGTCCCTTGTTTCGTGTGTACACCAAACAGCACAAGCTATTGCTACATTTAGTTGTAGGGCACAGTAGTCACCACGTGAATGATTTTTGCTGGGGGTTTTCCAGCAGTGACGTATTAAGGAGCTGTAGCTTGTTCAGCTAAGCCTGCAAGTCAGCTGATTTGCTGTTAAAATAAGGACCTCAATCAGTGCCTGAAATGTTGTGAGTTACTACACTCTGCCTTCTTGGTCACAGTCATTGTTTATTTCCTTAGGTTTCTCCATGAATTGTCTCTGCCTCAAAATCCAGGCTGAAAGGGAAAATCTGAATCATTTCCACAGTGTCAAAAATATGCTGCCTGAAATAAGAAATCTGAGGGTCATCCACAATCTCAAAAAATGTCAGAAAATTTGCTAAATGTCCAAAATGTATCAGGAATAAACAAATCCTTTCTTTGTTTCATAAATATATACCATCACTTAGAACTGGGCCAACTCATAGATTGGTCTTCTGTCATCTGGCAATTCACCCAAACGTGCCCATCTCTTTTCCTATCCACATTCCTATTCCTCTTCCACTCTTTCTATTTCCTTCTTTTCTTTCTCCTTCCATAGTATTTCTTTCCCTCCCTCCCTCCTTCATTTCATCCCCTCTCAAACTCGCCTTTGGGTCCCCCCTCTTCTCCTGTAGGGTCATCCCTAAATTGTTTTTGTCAATTGTTTCATAAATGGCGACATTGAACTGTACTTCAACGTATTTGGGTGGTTAGAGCTTGAATTTTCAAACAAGATATGTGTTTGTTGCAGGAAGCCATTGGTTCGTCCGGGGACCAAAGGGCTCTGAGTCAATAAAGATGGCGTGGGTAGGGACAGGTTATTGTAGAGTACCCTCTACTGCCTGTCGTGTCTTGGACCAAGAATGACAGACACGACGTATATGTATCAGGAGCTTTATTCTACACGTCTTACTCAGTCCCTGTCCCTACTCTGTACTGCCCTCTTCCTGCCGCTTCTCCTTCCCTTCCTCTGCCCTTCTGACTCCGCCCGCTCCAACCACTATACCGCTCACTCTCGACATCTACCCCTTTTTAACAAAAATGAAATGACTGACTTGTTTACAGTTCTTCAATAAGTCTTTTCGGCTTGCGGATGTCCCTCCTCGGTCGAAGTGACATCGTTCCTGCTGCCAACTCAAGTTCTCCTTGAGCATCAGGATACTGATTCTCGACAGCCCCAGCAGGTTGTTCTCTGCCTTCACTCTCTTGATGCCCCAGCATCCTTTGGAGCGACTCTTTCATGACTGGAGTGCATTTCTGAAAATGTGACACATTTCGGGTAACTCTTCGGCTGTCAGACTCTGCAGTCACCATGGTACCCTTTTTTTGAGTGATCATCAGAGGCTCGGCTCTGAACTTACAGTCTGTTTTCCTTTGCTGTTCCTGCTTGACGAGGACACAGTCTCCTTCATGGATGGATGGTGATCTCGCTCTCCGTCTAGCGTCCGCGTATGATTTCATTCTATCTTTCCCACGACGGTCAGCTGCCAAGACCTCTCGATGAATGCGAGCCGGTGAGACTGCTCTCAGAGCGCCTTCCCAGGTGGGTATCCGGTTCCTGATTAGTCTACCCAGCATTAAGGTGGCAGGGCATTTTCCCGTGGTGGCATGTGGAGTTGTTCTATGAGCCCTGAGGACTTCATTGAGAGCCACCTGAAGATCCTTTTTCTCAACGGTCTCTTGTTGAAACGCCTTCTTCAGGGTGGCCATGAATCGTTCAATGGTACCATTGGCCTGCGGCCATAGGGGCGTGACTTTTCAATGCGTGAAGTTTAGATGTCTTGCAAACTCACCAAACTCATGTCCATTAAAAGGAGGGCCATTGTCTGTCTTGAGTTCTTTCGTAATGCCCCACGCCGCAAACACTTCATCCAGCACCGCAACAGTGCTTGACGCACTGGTAGAAGAGACGAACTGGGCTATTGGTAACCTTGAATACTCGTCCATAATTGCCAGGACATACTTTCCTGACTGAAGAGGTCCATAGAAGTCCATAGCAAGTTCTTGCCACACATCACTGGGCAATTTTGTCATTTGCAAAGGAGCTGGGGATACTCCTTGACTGACGAGTTGGCATTGTGGACAGTCTTTGAGGGTGAGTTCTACCATCTGATCCAACAGTGGGAACCACACTCGCTCTCTCAGAGCTCTCTTAGTTGCAACCACTCCTCGATGACCTTCGTGGGCGAGATTAATGATACCCTGCCGTAGATGCGTCGGAATGACAATCCGTTGGTCCCTCAGCAGAAGCACTTCCGAGGTGGCAGAAAGTTCCTCACTCACATGTCGGAAGTCTTGCAGCTCTTGACTACTTGCAGGATCCTTCCTTTCCTCCTCACTGTCGTGTCTCCACCTATTCGTCTGCAAACGACGGAGTACCTTCTGCAGAACGACATCCTGCGCAGTAGCCTCTCGAATGGCCTCCAGGGGAACCGCTGGTGGTTGAGCGTGACCCACAACAAAGTGGACATACTCCTCCGCTATGGACGCTCGAGACGCCAACACTGCTTGAGGGTGGCGTGACATGTAGTCAGCCAGATTCGCTGATTTTCCCGGTTTGTGCAGTATGGTGTAGGTGTATTCCTGCAACCGCAGACCCCATCGCTCAATCCGAGGGGGCATCTTCGACCTGGGATTTCCAAATATGGTGACGAGCGCCTGATGATCAGTCACCATTGTAAAGTGTTTGCCGTAAATGAAGACATGGAAATGTTCGCAGGCCCAGACAACAGCCAGACTCTCTTTCTCCGGTTGAGAATACGCCTTTTCGGTGTCTGACAAACTGTGACTCGCATAGGCCACAATATGGCGCTGATACTCATCATTATCATACTGAGCCAGGATTGCACCTAGGCCCACCGGGCTAGCATCAACAGTTATTTCCGTCTTTCTTTTGGGGTCAAAATATGCCAGATTGTCGGCCGCCTCAACAGCCCGTTTGATCTCTTGGAATGCCCGCTCACACTGAGGGGTCCAGTCAAAACGTTGTCTTTGCTTTGTGAGAGTTTGGAGAGGATGGCTAATTGTGGCATAATCCTTGATGTATCTGGCACAATAACTGGCCATTCCCAAAAAGGAACGAACATCACTGACGTCTTGAGGGCTCTTGGTGTCATTTAAGGCCATCACTTTCTCAGGGTCAGGTTTCATTCCTGCTCCGGAGAACACATGCCCAAAGAACTTGAGGGTGGATTGATGAAGCTCACACTTTTCTTTGTTTAATGTTAGATTGGCATCCAGCAGGGCATGACATACCCGATCGAGAGCCTTATCGTGTTCTTGAACATCCAACCCGTACACAAGAATATCATCGCTGTAGTTCAGCGTATTGGGTATATGATGTATGGTTTGGCGTATCGCCTCTTGAAAGATTTCCGCAGCCGAGGAAATGCCGAAACTTAATCGTGTGTATCGAAACAAACCCAAGTGAGTTGCAAAAGTTGTTATGTACCTTGATCTTTCATGCAACTCCAGCTGATGGTAGCCCTTGTTTAAGTCTAGTTTCAAGAACACCCTGGCACCATTCAACGCAGCAATCATGTCACTCAAGTGAGGCCCCGGATGGCGTTCCCTTTCAATAGCAGTGTTAGGAAATCGCATTTCCACACACAGCCGCACTTTCCCAGAGGAGCCTTTCTTTGGCACGATGACTACGGGTGACACCCACGGGGTGGGGCCGTCAGTCCGTTCAATAATGTCAGAGGCGAGTAGTTCTTGAAGCTCATCCTCCACTGCTTGCTGGAGGTGGTAAGGCACTCGCCTGGGATGTTGAGCGACAGGTCTTATCTGGTCATTGATGTGAAGCCGAACCTGACATCTATTCATCTTTCCTAGCCCGGTGAACAACTTGGGGAATTTGTGTAAGATGTCTTGGTTACCACTGACCCGGTATAGAATCTCCACCAAGCGAAGTCGCTCCGCCGTCAGTAAGCTGAGAAGACAGTCAGCTTCTGGGCCATCAATCACATGTATGAATGCTGACACCGACTTGTTCTGATGTCTGAGAGTGGTTAGAAATTTTCCTAAACAGGGGAGTGGTTTCTTTGACATCCAGGTGAATACCCTGACGTACGCCGGGCTCAAAGGAGGTGGTGACTTCATCTTTTTATACTCCGTTACCGGGATGTAATTCAATGATGCTCCGCTGTCCAGAACAAACTGCGTGGCATGATTCCCCACACTAATGTTCAATCTCGGGTATTTTTTTAGTTGGTCCGGATCTGCGACCATGCTTGCATATTCAACAGTGTATTCTGATTCACACGACCCTGATCGAGAGTCTCGGAACGGTGATCTTCTCGCCCAGTGAGATCTCCTTGACTCCCTGCTGGAGTGTGACGAGCTAGACGACGATTTTGGCCAATCTTGTACGGCTTTCGCATGGTGTCGCCTGGTGTCAGAGCGAGTTGGCCTTGTCCCTTCGTTCTTCCTTTCCCTGCGATATTCTCAACACGTCGCTTCAAAATGATTAGTTCGTCCACATTTCCGACATTGCTGCCCCATGGCTGGACAGGCTTCTCTGTGTGGGAAGTCATACCCGCACCGATAGCATTTCCGTCCACCATCTTGTCTCCTGTCTTTCCTGCCTGACTCATGCCTCCTGCGCTCTGTGCGTCGCTGGCGGGAGGATGGTCGGGGCGGGTGCCGTCGCTCCTTTGAATATCTGCGACTGTGACTGACTTGCACTCGACATACTTGCTCTCGTCTCTCCGGGCGCCCAGTCTCCATGCTCTTGGCTTGCTCCTCGGCTTGGTCATAAACTCGGGTCATTTCCTCTATTTCCTCCAGGTTATGACTCTTCCTCAACAGTCTCCTTCTCAGTGTCTCAGACTGACACCCATCAATTATTTGTGACCTGATAGCATCATCCGGTGAGAACGCATCAAATTCACAATCTCTGGACAGTCGACGTAACCTCGTTATGAACGTGCTCATCACTTCATCACTTCCTCTTCCCCTGACGGGCTTGGTGAAAAACATATCGTTCGTAATCCACATTTCTTTTATGCAAGAATTTCTTGTTCAGCGCCTCACGCACTTTATCATATGTTCCTGTGTCCGCTCTCGGCAGTTCTTTAATGACCTTGCGAATTTCTTTGCCCACCAGGTTGTGCTGCGCGATCACTTTGTCTTCATTCTCGGTCACTTTTGATCCCTTGATGTAATCCTCAAAGTCCTCAAGCCATTCTTGCCATCTGGGGCCCATACTCTCTCCAGCCATCAGTGGTAACGGCTCTGGTGGGCGCAAATGTGACACCCCTGTCACGATCGGTTTGACTTCAGCTCTTTGCGGCGAATTGTGGTTCGACATTCTGACAGCACACTCCTGGGGTCGTCTTGTCTGTGCACGTGCTTGTTTGTTTTGTTGTTCTCTCCTTTCTTTCTTCTTCTTTTTTTTTTTTCTTTTTGCCTTGGCTGGTGCTTGTTTATTCTTGCCTGACTTCAAAATGGCCGCCCCATCGATTTCATGGGGATGTCTTCTAGGAAACCGCCTGACTCCAAGATGGCCGCTACATAGAGCCTCTCACTCCCACGAGGTCTTGGTTGTACCTCTCATCACGCTTGCCACACTTCTCTCAGCACTCCCGCAGTCACAGCACGCTCTCAGTGCTTCGCGCACACTTGTGGAGCAGTTCACCTGACAAGGTAGGCTCAGAATTGAGCTTCCGACCGATTTCTTCGTGCGCGTGCCGTTCCTCACGCATCAGGGGTGAGGTTTCGTTTTCGCGCGCACCAGCGCTCCTTCGGCTCCACTCTTCCACGGGGCTTCACGGCAGTCACAGGCGTTTCCAGTAGAGTCGGGGTGGGCTCCCGCTCTATCCTCCTTACCAGCACCTCAGCTTACACACCTCGAGGCGACTTCCACTTCGGCGCAAACCGGCGCTCTTAATTCCAAAGGGGCCTTCCATCGATTGTACCATGGGGACAGAGATGCTCCTCTTAACACGTCAGAGAACACTGGGCTGCAGCGTCCCACCCTCGTCGCCAGCTGCCGTGTCTTGGACCAAGAATGACAGACACGACGTATATGTATCAGGAGCTTTATTCTACACGTCTTACTCAGTCCCTGTCCCTACTCTGTACTGCCCTCTTCCTGCCGCTTCTCCTCCCCTTCCTCTGCCCTCCTGACTCCGCCCACTCCAACCACTATACCGCTCACTCTCGACACTGCCCAACATATTCATGCCTGTTGTGGAACTCATATTACATATAGTCTAGAAAACAGAAACCTCTGAAACTTAAAATGGGCTGGGGGTGAGGAGCGGGGCAGCCCTCGGGTGCCTCTACTTTAGCCCTACTTGTTCAGGTCTTTTGGGGTCTTAATACATGTACAGCAACCAGAGCTCGAAAACAAATACTGTTGGACCCTCAATCAAAGGAGACACTGAGTGAAAATATGGGTATCACACAGCCCTCAAAAGGCCCAATCGACCTGCTTGAGTCAGGTTTGCTAAATCTACCTCTCGGCCCCTACAAGTCCTATATGCATCTTAAAGGGTGTTTATTTAAAGCTGTTAACAGAGGGGAATGTTAACATCAGCTTGTACGACTGGATGAGTCTTCTTTAGGGACAACTCGCTGTGGTGTGTCCATCTGAAAGCATACTTAGACAGAGGAACAAACATGTTAAAGGTTAACGTGGTGAAGGGATGGATTGTTGATTGCCAAAGTGTGAGATGGGGAAGCCAATTGTTGTTTGGAACTAAAACCCACAGGGTCCGTTTATATCCATTAATCGAACACAATATCAAATTGCCAAATAGAGGCAATGCGAGACATACTTAGGAGTGTAAAATTATACAAGGGGCTGGATGAAACGTGGCTAAAGTCTTTGTAGGGCAATATGCTCTTTCCGAAATATAGGCCAGAAGAATAAAGCTTTTATGAGGTCCCAAGTGCTCCGATTCGGAATTTGCAACAGCAAAAAGCTTTTTGCAATGTACTAAATCCATTTAAGAGTCTGTACATTGTCACCGACTCCTAAAATGGATGTAGAAACAGATGGGGCGTTTTATAGGCTCCCTGCCAAATAGCGATTCCTATTTAGCTGTATCAGTGGTTTATGACTGAAATAGTGATTGTAAACAATTGAAAAGTTATCGACCCCCAAGCTCGGTTCGTAACCAATTTGCACAAGGGTAGGAGTCCCCTTAGGAGAGAGTGGAGCCAGGAGCGACCTGTGCTACAGAAGGTCTCAAAGTTTTTCATTTCCCAGCCAGAACCACAAACGTCTACATATATTGGCACATTGGCTCAATACAGGGCACAGCTACCTTGAGCATCAGCCCAGGTCAGAGCTGACGCTGCTTTGCCATGTGTGCCAGCCCAAACTGGGGCTGCCTCCACCCTGTCGTGTGTATCGGCCCATAGAGGGGCACCAACTGCCTTGCCATGTGTAGTGGCCCCAGTAAGGCTGCAACAGTCTAACTGTGTGTGTGAGCTGCAACTGCCTTGATGTATATATCGGCCAATGTCTGGACTGCAATTGCCAGGACGAGTGTCTGAATCACTGCTGAAGTGGGGGAAAAATCCCAGGAGTGCCCACATAATGGTTTCGGGGCCACTGAGCAAAGCAAGACCATCCAGGGAGGCTGTGCTCGGAGAAGATGCTAGCTGTACCTACTCCCTTGGCAGCTACGGTCAAAGCTGCATGAGGTTAGCGGGGCCCCTGCCTGTGGTGGGACTGAGCAGCTGAGCTTGTGCTGTATGTAGTGCAAAAGACTAGAGCCTAATTTCCTAACCACCACAACACCGGGGTAAGAACCTGAGTAAACGGTGATTGATTGCGCTTTTGACTTGTGGGGAAATGTAAACTGCGCCTAACCATATTCATGCTTCTACCATACTTTTGCTGGGGGCTGATCCAACTAGGGTCACCAGGGTGGGACAGTCAGGGAGAGGAAGTAAGTTGTGTACTCCCAACAGAGAATCATGACCATGGGTACCACCTGGTATGCTGGATTGAATTCTGGAGTATTAAGTACTGTTGCTAAATTACAGTGTAATTTATTTTTCCAAAAGGCAAACACTGAGTTGAACATTTAAGTTATTGTGTCTGTTGTTTTATTGTTGAGTTCTGATCTTATGTACTCCACACTACATAAGTGAGAAGCAAGGCAGCCTTAGCCGGATCGATCCCATGACACCAGTAGCAAACGACCACAACCACAATGTATGGGGCCCCAAAGCCCCTGTCTGCCCTATAGCGCCCTGAACGGGTGTGACACACATTATAACAGGGGTCTCCCACCTTTTTTTTTAATAGGAGCTACTTATTTTAATTGAAAATCATCCTGAGCTACTACCATTATTAGTGATGCAATTGTGACCACATCAAATAGGATTACATTAGTGGTCACCCTATGCAGGATTACCACAAGTGATCACCCCAGGGCATCAGGCTGGGGTGTCAGCACTTATGTAAACAAAGCTGTATCAAAGTAGAAGGCCTTTACATGGGTAATACATAGCAGCCATGGCTACAATGCCACTGGCACCAAGGCGATAGTATTAGTAATAAGTCTCCCCAACGCCCTATGATTTATCACTGAATATTGAGCTTTAAATATATTTTGGAAATGTAACCTTTTTTTCTACAAACATCAGGTTATGAGTTAAAAAAATACACACATTCTCATCTCGAATACCTACTTTTTAATTTTGCTACTTACATATATTAATTCAGCCAAGCAAAAGCTTCTAATTTATTAAGCTGGGCTGCACATAGGAGAGCTACTTTTAGATAGCTGGAGAGCTTCCAGTAGCTCACGAGCTACTCGATGGAGAAGCCTGCATTAAAATATGTCCTTATCTCATTTGTTCTCTGAAGATTTTACACAAAGCCCATCATCCTTATCAATTTCTTTTACACAGCTGTCATGCAGTTTTGGCAACTGCTTGAGCTACAGACATTAATAAAGTTATCCGCAAATTATTGTACTTACTGCTTGAGTCTGTGATAGCCTTAGTTGTGATGACTGCATGACTTCCAGCATTTCCCTCATGCTCCCCTTGGGTAATTCTAAACATATAATGCTACCAGCACAGCAGGTTGATCAATACACGGTTCATTGACCAGCTTCCTTACCATTCATTTGTTTGATGATATTCAGCCCTGGTTGATAGAATTAAATCTATATACGTTGGTAATGGATCAATGACAGGCATCCTTCATTATGTTTGTGAACATCAAGCATTGATTGACCTTGGTTTATAAAGCTGTTGGATGCTAACTGTTCAATAAACATTGTCCTTGACATTTGCGAATTTCAAACATTGCCTTTTGTTAAGTGCTGATATTTTAATGACTCAATTACCCGTGTTCTTCAGTGTGTTCATTAATACCAAACTTTTGACTTTACTTCGAAAAAAGGCATGAGCAGGAACTCAATAATAGTCAACATATTTCACACAATGACATGTGCTATTAGTAATATTGGCCTGCTTCAGCTCATCAGGGAAGCTAAACCACTGTACCGTGGAAAGCATGCATTGCTTCCTTCAGAAGCCTTATTCAGTGGTGTGTGTGCTGCAGAATTGTCTATGCTAGCGATTCAATTGTCCATTTAGAAATATGTGTGGTGCTTGGCCATGCAAGGTCTTGTTTGTACACACAACATTGTCGTTCAGTACAGAGTCCTCACGGGGTGGTATATTGGCTTCTTTTTGATGTAGGGTGACTTCCCCCCAATAGAGAATCTTTGGTTGGGATTGGACTATACAAAAATGACAAGGTTGTCATTGGAAGGGGAAGTTGTCGCAGCTTCTGCCCATTCTACATGGTGGGGCGCTGTGGGGGCAGTGCAGGGGCAGAGCGGGGCAAAACAAATATATATATATATACACTTACCTTCTGCTCCCGTGCTGCGCTTCACTGCTCCTCTGCTCCCGGCACTGCAGTTCCCATGATCACAGGCTCCCAGCTCAACATGCAATCCCAGCGCTTCTCTCAGCATGAGAGAAGCGCTGGGATTGGGCAGAGCTGGCTGGTTTCATGCCCCAACAGAGTCTGGGAGCCTGTGCTCCTGAGCCCTGCAGATATCTCCAAGGAGTAGCCTGGAGATATTCAAGTGCACATGTCGGTTTGGTCAGCCATGGACGGCCGGAGAAACTGACATGCGCACTTTCAGTGCCCACTACTCCTCCTCCCCTTGCTGGTGATGCTGCAACCTGGCCCTTCCCCAGACTCGGCGGACAGAGCAAATCTGGCCAAGTCAATCAAAAATAAAATGATAATAAAAGTGTTTTATTATCATTTTACTTTTCATTTATGCCTTTAAGCAGTGGGGCGATGCTCCTCTGCTATAGCGGAGGAGCCACCCCTGAGCGAAATACACCAAGGGGCATATTTACAAGGAGTTAACGCCACCAGAACGTCACTTTTTTAGACGTTCTGATAGCCTTAACTCCTTTGCCTTATTAACAAGACAGCGTTAAGCCACTTAACATGGCTTAACGCCACCTTGTAAATAATGCCCCTATTCACGCAGCACTTAGCCTGAAAGGGCCGTGCAATAGGTGTTGCAGTGGGCGTTCCGCCTCAACACCCATTGCTTTTTGATGCAGGTCCATACTTACAAGGTGTGGGGCAGCACCAAAAAAAAGACTAAGAAATACCTGGTCTTAAACAGGCGACACAAGGAGAAATGTTTTATTTCTCCTTGTATATTGCTCCTTCCATGTGTCCTGCATTCTGTAGCACACATGAATAGAGCAAATCACCCCTACATCACAGGCAACCTAGCAAAATGGAGCTAGGGTGCCAGCGCTGGCCCTAGGCAGCTTATTTAATGCCAGCTGTTAGACCTGGCACTATTGGCGTGGGTCTCCCTACCATTTCTTGCTGTTGCCTCTTATGTTTTTGCTGGTTGTAGATGCTTTGGGCACTGTGCCACTGCTAATCAGTGCCACAGTGCAAGTGCTCCCTATGTTAAAATTGGTGTATGGATCAGTGACTCCATGATTGTCTTCTTTGGTTTACTTATCAGACCCTAGTACAGTGCACTGCGTATGCCCAGGGCTTGTAAATCAAATGCTGCTGGTGGGCTTGCAGCACTGATTGTGCCACCCACCGGAGCAGCTTGTAAAGTGTGTCTCAGGCCTGCCATTGCAGAGCCTGTGTGCAGTCTGGCACTGCCATGTTGACTTGGCAAGTGCACCTACTTGCCAGTCCCTAAACCTTCCATTTTCTACATGTTTGCCACCCCTAAGGTAGGCCCAAGGGCAGGGTGCATTGTATATAAAAGGTAGGACATGCCATGATGTGTGTGGCATGTCCTGATAGTGAATTATAGCCATTTTCGTTTTTCACTATTGCAAGGCTCCCTGTTCCCCATAGGCCAGAATGGGCAGTTTGATTTTAACTTCTTATAATCCTAACTGACCCAGGGAACATGGTAGAAATTCGAGTTTATTATGCCTGAACTCAGAATGATAAAATACATCTTTTAGTGTAGTTGGTTTTAACATTCTGTGTTTGAAATTACCACTTTTAGAAAGTAGGTATTTTCTTGCCTAACAATCCAAGCCTGCCACTGCTAGGTTGAGTATTCCATGTCTGGTTTCTGAGTGACAGGGGCTGGGGGGCTCCAGGAGACAGGTTGAGTCAGCACAAGGCTGAATAGACCTATCTTCATTGGGAGTGGTGGGAGAAGTTGCACCTGGGCCTGAATAGGGCTGTGCCTGCCTTCCACAATGCTGGCTCCACCTCCTGTGGTGCGTCTGATGACCCTGGCCCACACTGTCAAAGGAAAGAAGGAGTCCTATAAACAAAGTGCTCCAGGACAGCACAGAACTGGTTGGGACTAGGTAAGATACTCTCTGCCTTCAGAGACAAAGGATGTTGGTGTATAAAAGGGGGGACCCAGATCTCAGAACTTTTGATCACTTCTGGGAATCAAGATGAACCTTTGCTTAGGAGAAGAACCAGGAAGCTGAAGGAGGAGACTACCCCTGTGCTGAGTGTTTGGGGGTTGGCCTGCAGTGGTTGCTTCATTGCCTAAGAAAGGAGAAAAGGACTGAGTGTGCTTTTCATCAACTTGCAGAAGATCTCCAAGGGCTTGAACTTGAGCTTGCCTCCTGCCTGAAGTCTCAGGGATACAAGACTTCACCAACCAGCTCCCCCCTGAATTCCCTTGCTGGGAATTGAAGTGCCTGCTGTTGTGCTCGGCCTTCTGAGAGACTGCATTTCGCTGGGAGCTGGAAGTGCAACTCAATGACGAGAAGCGTGTCGCGACCACAGCAGTTGCCGTCGCATCGCCAAGGAAGCGTGCCGCCACTGTCGCCATCACATCAACGAAGTGTGGCGCATCACCGGTTAAGTGTGCCGCCACCGCAGAGGTCGCCGTCGTATCACCAGAGAAGCGCGTCGCAGGGCCTGTCGCGGCTCCAAAGACCATCGAGTCGCCACATGCCCGTTGGGCGTGCAAGCATCGCATCAACGTTGTCGCATCGTGAGCAAGACGCTATTTTGTTGCATCGCACAGGAGGAGAGTATCGCATTGAGGCGCTATCTTGTCACATCATACCGGAGAGCAGTAAGAAACTGACGCATCGCCTCCCCACACAGTAAGTAAGCGAGCATCAACTCCCCTGCGCAGCAGTAAGGAACCAACGCATCCACTCCCCTGAGTGTAAGGAACCGATGCATCACCTTCCACGCGACACTTTTGTTTGAATTGCGTTACGCATCCAAGGTACTTTGACAGTAAAGTGTCGCATTTACAACTTAAGAGAACTGAACTATTTCCTACCATTTGAAAGTCTATTTTTGAGTACAGCATTGTGGATTTTTGTCGTTTGGTCTCGTGTTAAGTCTATATAAAAATTCTTTTTTTTTTATAATACAACCTGTGTGGTGTCTATCTGTAGTGTTGTCACTGTATTACTGTATGAGTTTACAAATGCTTTAGACACTGCCTCTGAGCTAAGCCTGCCTGCTGGTGCCAAGCTACCAAGGGGGTGAGCACAGGTTATTTTAGGAGTGTAGCCCCTTACACTGACTAGACGCAATGGTCCCTATTTGGTCAAAGGTACCTACCTCTGCCAACTAGAGACCCCCAAATCTAACATTGGTGGTCAGTGGTGAGGATTTGGACTTGCATTTGTGACTTATATACTGTGATTGGTGTACACTACTAGTGAGTGCAGACCATAACGCAACCACATACATTTTGGTAGAGTTTTTTCCTTGGAACTTCTTTTCTATTTTTGATTCTTGAGAACTGCCAGTCTTTTCTACCACGAGTAAACCAGCATCCATTGCATCTGTAGACATTGAATTGGAAGAAGAGAGAATTGATGCTTACACCATGCCTAATCTCAAAGCTTTGTGCAAGAAATTTTAAATCTCTGTGAAAGGCCTCACCAGGAAAGAGGAATACCAAAAGGCGCTGAGGGCCTGGTTGGAATCTAGGAATGCCAGTGAGCATCCTGAGGAGCCAGTGGTAGAGGCAGATGATTTAGATGAGCAGCTTGAGAGGCCAGTGGGCCTAACCATGGAGAAAGTACCTTCAAGGGCAGGCAGCAGTGTTTCTTCCATCCAAGGGTCTGTCCCCAGGAGAGCTGGAGGTCAGAGAGAGGGAGAGGGTGCACAAGTTGGAGCTAGCTAGGCTCAAGATGGAGGGTCAGAAAGACAAAGAGAGCAAGAAAATAGAGCTTGGGATGGAATTAGAAATGAAGAAGTTAGCCTTAGAGGAAAAGAAAATGCATTTTGAACATGAGAGAGGGTTGAGGGAATTGGAACTCAAGGCCAAAAGTTTAGAGATTCCTCCCTCAGGTGGCAGCGCAATGCTAGTGCCTGTAGAAGCAAGAGCCTAAATCCCCAAAGAAGTAGTTAAAGATTTCCACAAAAATGGGGATATTGACTCTGCTGAGTTGGGGTGGCGGGTAGTTCTAAATCCGCTGGGCAGGGAGGCAGGGTGGGGGGTGGGGGGACGGGGGCAGTTTTGTAATGTTGGTTTGTGTTTTGTTTCAGGTTCATCACCTACTCATTGGGCTATTGGGCTGGCTAGGCTGGTACGGGAACACAAGGGAGACACACGACCGTAAGCACTTCTCACATCTGCCCACGAAGACGGCATCACATAACACGACTCAAGGGGCCTCTGATAGAATACTAGACGCTCATACACAGCAGCGCTGTCCTTCTTTCAGTGTTCTGTCCTGGAACGTCAACGGGTTAGGGGACAAGATCAAACGGGGACTAGTGCTGCAATATCTTAAGCGTAGAGGACCTGCGGTTGCACTCTGGCAAGAAACGCATTTAGTGGGCACAACCACCAAAGCCCTAGATAGATGGGGGTTCAAGATGGCGATACACTCGGAGTTCACGACGGGGTCCAGAGGGGTGGGCATATTAGTCAACAAACGTTCTCCCCTGATTCTTCTTGACTCTCGTCCGGAGGAGCATGGCCGGTTTGCGGCACTGACCTGCCAGTGGGAGGGGAAAGTCTACAATTTGGTGACCGTTTATATCCCCCCGACACTACATCAGACCTCCTTTAGGGCACTCGGTGAATTCCTGTTGGCGCTACCACAAGGGGAACTAATCTTGGGCGGAGACTTTAATGCGACCATGGACCCGACACTGGATAGGTAATCACACAGGGAGCACGGCGGCGCCACCTCCATTCTCCGAGAATTTACGGAGGCATTGGGCCTCGTAGACACTTGGAGGGCGTATTGGCAAGAGGAGAGACAATACACATTTCTTTCGGGGGCACACAACACCCTTTCCCGCAAAGATTATATTTTCACATCACCCGCGGGGTTCAAAGGGATGACCGAAGTGTCGCACCTCCCGAGGGGTATCTCGGACCACTCGCCAGTGGTCATCACGTTTGCGACCGTCGACCCGCGTAGACGCACTGTGTTCCCGGTCCACCCCGGATACCTTAAAATCCCTAAAATCAGTAAGGCCCTCAAAGCGACTACTAAACAATATTTCGCAGAAAATACCGAGTCCGTCAGGAGCCCGACGACCCTCTGGGAGGCCTTTAAAACAGTCCTCCGCGGACAGGCCATCTCCATAATTACTGATCATAAGAAAACCCAGCGACGCGAGGTGCTGGAGCCAGAGCGAGGGGTGAGTGAGGCCGAGGCAATCCATGCAACACACGCAGACGATGATTCGGCACATAAAGTCCGCATTGCACAGCATAAATACAGGGCCCATCTTTGGGAGGGAGCACGTGCTAAACAGGTGGCGACTCAACATACGGTCTATGAACTTGGGGACAAAGCAGGCAAACTGCTGGCATGGCTGGAGAAAGGGGACCGTGCGGCGCGGTGGGTGGCTCGGATTCGGCTAGACACCGGGGAATTTACCTCGGAGCCGCGTCACATAGCGGGGACGTTCGCGGCCCACTACCAAATGATATATACGCCGGAGGCCTCCTCTACCGTGGCCGATAATGAGATCTTTCTTCGGGACATAGCAATGCCGAGGCTGACCCCTTCTGGGGTCGAGGCCCTGGATACAGACCTCACGGCTGAGGAGATCACACTGGCGATTCTGGCCCTTCGCACCGGGAAGGCGATGGGGCCAAACGGAATTCCGATTGAATTCTATAAGCAAAGCTCTTCACTAGTGGTCCCACACTTACTTGCCATGTATAGAGAGGGTCTATCAGCCGGGATCCTCCCTCGGGATCAGAGGATGGCTACGATAGTGGTGATCCCGAAACCTAACAAACCGACGCACGAGTGCTCCTCGTATCGCCCGATTTCATTGTTGAATGCAGAGGCGAAGATTCTAGCCAAGGTACTGGCGACAAGACTACAGCCATACCTCTCGACCCTAGTCCACCCGGACCAGTCGGGATTTATGCCTCACCGAAACACGGCTCTGAATATACGGCGTCTCCACGGGATTATTGCGTGCCGCTCCTCGTTAGAGGAGGATGCGGCCATCCTGTCATTGGATGCGCGGATGGCGTTCGATAGGGTAGAATGGCCTTTCCTATTTGCTGTCCTCCGCCACATGGGACTTGGACCCAAGATTTGCGCGTGGATTCGGCTTCTATACACCCAGCCACTGGCACAGGTGGTAGTAAACGGCCACGTCTCGGACGCCTTTCCGTTGGGTCGGGGGACGAGGCAGGGGTGCCCCCTTTCCCCGCTCCTTTTTGCTCTGGCTCTGGAGCCTTTGGCGGCGTGGGTGCGACAGGACCCGGTGATCCGGGGCCTCAAGTGGAAGGTGGGATGGGAGGATCGTATCTCCCTTTACGCAGACGACGTCCTGCTATATCTTGTCTCGCCGGCACGCTCCATAGCCTGCCTCCTCGACATTTGTGCGTCGTACGGGAAGAGGTCCGGCTATGAGATCAACTGGGAGAAATCCGTCGTCTATATGCTTCACGGCTCCCCGCCTCGGCTCCCGAAGGGCTGCAATATCCGGGTGGCCAATGAAGGATTCAAATATCTCGGCATATATGTAACTGCGGATCACGACAAATTTGTGGCTGAAAATCTAATGAAGCCCCTGCACAGGCTTCGTACCGACGTCAAACATTGGCGCTCCTTGCCCCTGACACTGCTGGGAAGGGCTTCACTTTTCAAAATGTTGGCCCTCCCTAGATTCCTTTACGCATTGCAAAATACCCCTTTCCCGGTGGTGCCCTCGTATTTTGCTGCTGTCAACGCAGAGGTCACCGGCCTCTTGTGGGAGGACAAGGCGCCTCGGATAGCTCTTCACAAGCTCACCAGAGGGTGGTACGATGGCGGTATAGCCCTCCCAGACATCAAAACCTATTACTGGGCGTCGCAACTTATGGTTATAAATCAATGGCTCCATGTGCCTGGAGACGACCCTGCGTACCGCATGGATAGGCAACTGCTGGGGGCGGAAGGGGTAATGGGAGCACTTTATAACCCCAAACGTGGTCGCGTTCCGGCAGGGCCCGCGGCGCACACCCTCAGGTTGTGGTTTGCGGCGCAGCGGACAATGGGGTGGGCGGGGAGGATTACCCAGGCTACGCCTCTCTGGGAGGCAAAACAGCTCGGGGTACTACGCACCACCAAGGGGTTCCACCAGTGGGATCTAATTGGCATCTCCAGGGTCGGAGACCTCTGGAAAAAGGGAGAGGTGGTCACTTTTACCCAGTTACAGGCAGACTACGAACTGGCAGACACCGAACGTTTCCGATACTTGCAAATCCACCACGCACTTCGGGCGGCGATTCCTCCTGGGACACGGCTCCCGGAGTCATCGCCCCTGGAAGACCGGCTCCTCACAGAACACCTAATCCAAAGAGCGACGTCCCTAACCTACCGGAAAATAATAAATAATCGTCCGGATCCTTTCTTAACCCTTAAGAGTAAATGGGAGGCGGAACTCGGAGACTTAGATGAGGCGGAGTGGCAATCCGCGCTCTCCTCCCCCAAAGAGGTGGGTATTTCGTCCAAACTAAGGCTGGTCCAACTTAAAATTCTACACCGCACATACTACACCCGTACACTACTATTCAAATTGCAACGGGCGGACTCCCCCGACTGTCTTAGGAACTGTGGACACGAGGGAACTTTCTTTCACACCTTATGGGACTGCCCAGTCGTAGCGCTTTACTGGAAGGAAGTGTTGCACACGCTCTCCAGGGTAACCAAAATCCCGACGCTCCCGGAGCCTCGGAGGTGTCTCCTCAATATCTGGGAACAAACGGACCACAAAAGAGTGACACAGTTCTGGGTGACGCTGGGGCTCATGCTGGCAAAACGTAATATAGCCCAGCGATGGGGATCGGGACAGTCGCCTACCCTGGCACAATGGATCCGGGACATGGACTATGTGATGGTGGTTGAAAAAACGGTATACATGCATAGAGGGTGCCCCAAAAAATGGTCCCAGGTATGGGGTGGGTGGAACGTATTCCGGGGAAATATATGTGAACCCCTGCCAGATATCTCTGAATCTGAACTCAGTGACCAAGAATAGACGTCCTATTGCTACCAGTGGGAGGGGATGGGAATGACGGTATGATCCGTTTGGATTGGGTTAGTGTCTCATATGTGCCAGTACTGAACTGATGGTATCCTTTTGGTGTACTTTCCTGCTGGGCCTGATGCTAGATGAGAGGTGTTTGTGTTTGCAAAAATTAATAAAAATATTTAAAAAAAAAAAAAAAATGGGGATATTGGTCAATGGTTTTGGGCTTATGAAGCTGCAATGTTGGCCCACCGGGTCCCTGAGAAGGATTGGGGAGCGGGGTTGTAGGGCCGCTTTGTTAGTGATGGGAGGGACACTATATTAAATTGACCTACAGAGGAGCAGGTGTCCTATGCCCACATGAAGGGAGCTCTAATGCCCAGATATGGTTTGACCCCAGAGTTATGCAGACAAAGGCTTAGGAATTGCAGAAAACTGGAGTCTACCACTTGGGTGGAATATGTGTCTTTCTTTTGCACAGCATTAGATGGTTGGGTGAAGGGTAGCAAAGTGGATAATTTTGAGGCGCTCTATGATTTGTTTGCATGGGAGCACTTGTCCAATAATTGTTTTCCAGAGCTACGCCAGCACCTTATTGATAGCAAGCTGACTAACCCTAGGAAGCTTGCTGAGGAGGCGGACTGCTGGGTGAGCACCCGGGTCCAGAAAGGTCATGTGGGAGACTTCGCCAAAGGTGGACAGGGTCCCCAGCAGGGAAGTGGGTGTGACAAGGGTAAACAGAGGGAGTTCCAGAAAGGTGTCCAAAGTAATTCCCAAGGGAACCAAGGGAAAGGTTCCCAGACTCCCCCTGAGAGGAAGCCAGGGGCCCGACAGATAAGCCTGTTCACAGGGGACCTAAGACTTGCTTTAAGTGTGGTAAAGAGGGCCACTGCTCTTAAGATGCTAGATGTCCCTTGTATGGGAAGACAGCACCCACTGGTGCACCACCCCGGCAGATGGCTAGTGTAGCCCTGGGGGAGGAGATGGGTGCCCAAGGTGGGTGGGGTCCTGCAGAGATGTCCCTAGACTCTTTAGAAGACTGTGAGGTGGTTCCCAGGACCCAGCTCCCTGATAACACTAAGAAGTACAAGCAGTGGGTGACCATCAATGGTCATAGGGTGGAAGCTCTTAGAGACACCGGAGCCAGTGTGACAGCTGTCAGTTGTCGGCTGGTGTCTGAAGAGCAGGTAATCTCCAATGCATTTTACCCAGTTGTTGCTGCTGACAACACAGAGAACCACTGCAAAGTGGCTCAGGTTCCCTTTGAGTGGGGGGCTCTCAGGGACTCTTCAAGTAGCTGTGAGGCCAGCCATGCCTGTTGATTGTTTGTTGGGTAACGATTTGGAGAGCTCCCCTTGGGCTAAGGTGGAGCGAAGTGCTCATTTAGAAATGATGGGTTTGCCTTAGTGGACCTGCGTGGCCACTCGGTCTATGGCAGCCAATAAGGATGTTTCAAGAGGACCTGGAGCCTGAGAAAATGGCCCAGGTGCCTGCCTTAAAGAGAAGAGGCCGGGGGCAAGGGAAACCCAACCCATAGCTCCCACGGTCCAGGAGGAGGCAGACCTTGAGGGGAATGCCCTGGAACCTACAGGGGAACTGGTAACTGAACTGGGGGACCTGCCTGAGCTGACCCATTGGCAGCAGGAAGGAGGACCCTCCAGGGAAGAGTTCTGCGAGGAGCAGAAGAAGTGCCCTTCTCTTGTAGGTTTGCGGCAACAGGCTACAAACCAGGCAGCAGGTGATCAGTCTGGATCACATTGGATCTACTAGGAGAATGGTCTCCTGTATAGTGAGTCTAAGGTTGCTGAGCCTGGGTCAGCCCATGTGCTGGTGGTACCCCAGTGCTTCAGAGACTTCCTACTGGGCTGGCACATGATGTGCTGTTAGCAGGACATTTGAGCCAGGACAAGAACTTTGAAAGGCTTGTCTCCCACTTTTATTTGCCCCAAATCCGCAAGAGTTCAGACACTCATTGCAGGACCTGTCAGACTTGCCAGGCAAGTGGAAAGAGTGGGAGGAAGCACAAGGCTCCTCTCCAGCCATTCCCTGTGGTCAGCACCCCCTTTGAAAGGGTGGTCATTGACATTGTGGGGCTTCTGGATCCCAAAACAGCCATGGGCAACAGGTTCATCCTGGTCTTGGTGGGCCATGCCACCCGGTACCCGGAAGCCATCCCTCTCAGGACAGTGACAGCCCCGTGGTGGGACGTGCACTGATGGGGATTTTCTCCCACGTGGGGTTTCCCAGAGAGGTGGTGTCAGACCGAGATACAAACTTAATTTCTAAGTATATGAAGTCCCTGTGGCAGGAGTGTGGGGTAACTTATGAGTTCACCACTCCTTATCACCCCCACGGTAATGGGCTGGTTGAAAGGTTCAACCGGACCCTCAAAGGCATGATTATGGGTCTTGAGGAACCTTTGAGGCGTAAGTGGTACGTCCTCTTACCATGCCTTCTCTTTGCTTACCGTGAGGTGCCACAGAGGTCCTTAGGGTTCAGCCCCTTTGAATTTCTCTATGGTCACACAGTGAGAGGACCTTTGAGTTTGGTCAAGGAAGGCTGGGAGCAATCTCCCAGAAAACCTCCACAGGAAGTATATAGCTACATGCTGGTTGCTTCATTGCCAAAGAAAGGAGAAGAGGACTGAGTGGGCTTTTCATCAACTTGCAGAAGATCTCCAAGGGCTTGAACTTGATCTTGCCTCCTGCCTGCAGTCTCAGGAATACAAGACTTCACCAACTAGCTCCCCCCTGAATTCTCTTGCTGGGAATTGAAGTGCCTGCTGTTGTGCTGGACCTTCTGAGAGACTGTGTGTCTCTGGGAGCTAGAAGTGCGACTCAACTACGAGAAGCGTGTCGCCACAGCAGCAGTTGCCGTCGCATCGACAAGGAAACGTGCCGCCGCTGCCGCTATTGCATCGCCGAAGCACGGCGCATCACCGGAGAAGCGTGCCACCGCCACAGAGGTCGCCATCGCATCACCAGAGAAGGGCGTCGCAGGGCCTGTCACGGCTCCAAAGGCCATCGAGTCGCCGCACGGCCGTCGGGCGTGCATGCATTGCATCAACATTGTCGCATCGTGAGCATGACGCCATTTTGTCGCATCGCACCAGAGAAGAGTATCGTATCGAGGTGCCATCTTGTCGCATCGTGCCGGAGAGCAGGAAGAAACCGATGCATCACCTCCCCACACAGTAAGGAAGCGAGCATCATCTCCTCTGCGCAGCAGTAAGGAACCGACGCATCCAGTCCCCTGAGTGTAAGGAACCAACGCATCACCTTCCCTGCGACCCTTTTGTTTGAATTGAATTACGCATCCAAGGTTCTTTGAGAGTAAAGTGTCGCATTTACAACTTAAGAGAACTGAGCTATTTCCTACCATTTTAAAGTCTATTTTTGAGTACAGTATTGTGGGTTTTTGTTGTTTGGTCTTGTGTTAAGTCTTTATAAAAATACTTATTTTTATACACAATGCTTTACCCACTGCCTCTGAGATAAGCCTACCTGCTCGTGCCAAGCTACCGAGGGGGTGAGCAGGGGGTTATTTTAGGAGTGTAGCCCCTTACCCTGACTAGACGCAAGGGTCCCTATTTGGTCAAAGGTACCTACCTCTGCCAACTAGAGACCCCAAAATCTAACACCAGCGCTAGGGCAAACGCAGGGTAACACGGTATTTTTGTAAATACCACGCTTCCCTGCCTTTAAAAAATGTCAGAGGGTGGCGTTACCAATTTTAGAGTAACACCGCACTCCAACATTTGTTTGTAAATATTCCCCCAAAAGTGAGCCTTTGACCAAAAGAGGCTATGGCCACCTTTTGCTTTTGAGTTTTTAGGACTATTTCAGTTTACCACACTGACCTGCATGAGTTTAAGGCGAACTGGGTAAGTTATTGATATGATGGATGTGGAAGTATGGAAAAGTTATGAGTAAAATGGAAATGAGAAACGAGTGGACAGTGAAAGCATAGTAGCAAGAGGGGAACTAAGGGTTATAGCAAGTAGAGTAAGGGAATTACAAGAGGGAAAAATTAGTATTACCAGAGGTGGCGAACACAAGAGGAGAGCTATTCTTGAGAGACTAATAGTACAATGTGAAGATTAATTGGTAGGTATTTGTGGGAATGAGAGAGAAGTTGACCATGAGTTTAGGGGATGCAGAGCACCTGGAATCCTGATAAGGGGGAATGTGAGCGAATGAGAGTTGCTGCTGCTAAAGAGAACAGTTGAGGGTGTGCTGAAGATCTGCAGGAAGGGAAAGGAAACATGCTAGGGTGTGAAAAGCGTGGCGCATAGGGATTGGACTTGACGTTTCTAGGTAACAAGGGAGGGCTGCTAGGACAAAGCAAACCAAGAGTGGTAATGGGGAAGGTACATGTAGAAGGATGCTGGTAAGGAAGGAGGCAGATGGAATAGAATATGAGAACGCAATGGAGAGCCACTGAGGGAAAGGAGAGCTGCAGTTTAAGGGAAGGGATCTGCTGAGCGAGATAATGAATATGTTCTGGGAAGTAGATGGAAAGTGGCTTAGGGGAAGAGAAGAGTTGCTGAAAGATGATGATGGAGCCGTTCAGTGAGTGATATAAAGGTGCGATGGGTGATAATTAGATCTGCTCAGCTATGTATGTTGATCTGCTTGAAGTAACATTGAGAGCTGCAGAAGGGATTTAGAGTGAGAGGCACCAAAGGAAATGGAGGCACAGAGAATTGCATAAGGGTGGAAAGGGAGCACCTAAGGCTTGCAAGAAGATTTGCAGAGAAAACGAAAAATGGCTGCTGAGGGAGGGAATGCGGCAGATCTGCAGAGGGAGGAAAGGTGGTGTGGGAGTGTAAAAAGTATGTAGGCTAATTGTGAGATAGTCATAAATAAGACTGAGAGCTATTGAGGACAAATAATCTGAGGGAGAAATGGAACTATGTAGTAAACAAGCGCTTTGGTGCAAGAGAATGGAAGCTGCATTTCAAGGAACAGAGGGGTGCAGAAGGAAAAGGTGAGGGAAAAGGAACTTTATTCCAATTGGGAAAGAGCCCCCGAGGGATGCGGACTTCAAATGGACTGAATGGGAGCTGTTTTGCTAGCCGGTTGCTGCAGAGAGAGGAAGGGAGAGTTGCTGATGGACAGGAGAGCTACTGGTGGGAGTAATGAAAGCTGCTTCTCTAATTAAAGGGAGTGACCAATTGATGGGAGTAAAGCTGCCAAAGAAGGGCATTAATGCACCTGCAAGAGTAGGGTAAAGAGGGCTGATGACGAGGAGAGAGAAAGAGGATTAGGAAGAAACAGGCAACTGCTAAGAGAAGAACTTTGAGCTGCTTGAGATGACGTAGATAGATGCGGAATGGGGTGCAAAGATCAAGGAGATGCTTTTTATGGTGCAGATCTTTTTATTCAAATTTGCATGCCACGTATAGAAACACAGGAGCGTCGCAGCACTCATTATGAGTCATATATATTAGCATCGGCATAAGGATTTGCACAAAAGTTATTGCAAACACAGAACCCCCACACCCACCCACCGTCACACTCGGTAAAAGACAAGACAAATGTCAAGAAAGAGAAAACTCTGGTATTGGATCTTTAGGTTATATCTGTCATCAGGAATGGAGGATGGGTTTAGTCAAGCAGAGTATGCGTAGATAATTGGGGCAAGTAAGCTCCTGAAATTCCTTCGAGAGGAGAGAAGGAATGGGCGTCAGAGCTCTTCAAGCGAGGCGGTTTGCTTTATAAGTGAGAGCGTGATCTTTTCCATTCCCAATATGTGCCATAGATGGTGGAGCCAGCCCAGGTCTGTGGAAATACGGCTTGCTCGCCAGTGTGTAAGGATATATTGGAGAGCAGCAGTGAGATAAGTGCACTCTTTCTGCATGGCTGCCCCCACTTTGTACTGAACTGCTGATGTGCTTTGACTTAGTGTACCCTGGGCTCCTGCCAATCAGGTACCCAGGGCCTATGTTAATCCCTAAAACTGCTTTGAAAACAAAACCCAATTGGCACCTCTCTCCACAGGTCAGCCCCTGGTAAATGGTACCACAGGTACCCAGGGCACTGTGACCAGGGAAGACCTCTGAGAGCTGCAGCACTTATTGTGCCACCCTTAGAGGCCCTGTACCATTACACTCACACACTGCCTTTGCAGGCTGCATGTTTTGGTGCAGAACAAAGTGAAGAGTCGACATGGCACACATCCCTGTTCAACACTCCGTCCATCATTTCCTTTGGTTTTTGCTTTGTTCGCCATAAGTTGGCAGGGTATGCTCAGACGTGAGTCCCTTGCTCACTTTGCCACTGGATTCAAGCAAGCCTGGCTGAAGACGGCTGAAATGCCAGAAACCGGTCCTAGGAAGCTTATTTCCGGTCCAGGGAAGACATGGCTTGGCAGTTCGAGCTGGACTGTTCCCATGAGGCACAGGGTCAGACTGATTTGCATATGGCCATGTCTGAACTGGGGTGGCAGAGTGGGCTAAAGAACGGTGATGGATTAAACCCAGATCAGTTGACTGGGGGTGAGTGCTTGCAATGTTCAACACTCCGTCCATCATTTCCTTTGGTTTTTGCTTTGTTCGCCATGAGTTGGCAGGGTATGCTCAGACGTGAGTCCCTTGCTCACTTTGCCACTGGATTCAAGCAAGCCTGGCTGAAATGCCAGAAACCGGTCCTAGGAAGCTTATTTCCGGTCCAGGGAAGACATGGTTTGGCAGTTCGGGCTGGACTGTTCCCATGAGGCACAGGGTCAGACTGATTTGCATATGGCCATGTCTGAACTGGGGTGGCAGAGTGGGCTAAAGAACGGTGATGGATTAAACCCAGATCAGTTGACTGGGGGTGAGTGCTTGCAATGTTCAACACTCCGTCCATCATTTCCTTTGGTTTTTGCTGACACATCCCTGTGTGCCATGCCGACAGCCCACTGCCCTGGCATAGATCAGTCACCCCTCTAGCTAGGTGTGCTATACCAGTGGTGAGGGTACAGGTGCATGAGCCCTGTACCCCTACAATGTCTAAGTCCATTCTATGACATTGTAAGTGCAATGCTGCCACTAGGATAGGGTGCTGGGAGTTTGTCATTATGACCTCCACAGCACCATAATGGCTACACTGAAAACTGAGAAGTTTGGTACCAAACTTCTCAGCACATTAAACCAACACTGATGCCAGTGTGGGATTTTATGAAAAATGCACACAGAGGGCATCTTAGCGATGCCCCCTGAAAAAACGACCTACCACTAATGTCCAGGCTGAGTGGCTGCTTTCAGCTGCCACCAGCAGACATGTTTCTGGATCCCTGGGTCGAAAGCCTGCTGCTTTTGGGGGCCTGAAACAATGCACATCCTGGGACGAGGTGCCAAGCCTCCTCCCTCAGGATGGGCAGAGTCCACAAAGGGGAAGCTTTAAAGGCTTGCCGCCTTTGTGAGGTTCCCCAGGCCACTTGCTGCTTTCAGCAACTGGTCCCCACTGGTTCTGACCCCCACTTTAGGCGGGAGAACCGGTGGGAAAAACAAGTGAGGAAGAGAGGTGTGCCCACCTCTGCCAACTCCACCCCTCAGGTGGGGGAGGCGAGGTGAAGCAAAACCCTCAGTCGAGGCCATCTTGCATATGGGGGTACCGAGCCAACCAGGGAAAGGCTTATGTCCCCTTCCACTGGAGGGTGGCATAATAGGGGTTGTACCCACCCCAGGGAAGGGACCCATTGGTCCCAACCCTTTTACCTACCTGTAACGCCCCTAAATCTAGTATTTAGGGGCACCCCTGAACCTTGCTTCCTCAGACAAGAAACCAGAAGAAGAAAAGAAGAAGGACTGAACAGCCGTGCCAAAGCTAACAAGAAGAGGACGCCTATTGACTTGGCCGCAGCCCTACTGGCCTGTCCCCACCTCGAACTTGCTCCTGCTAAATCCCTGTGTGTCCTGCAGCCAGCAACCTCAAGAAAACCGGAGGACCTGCCTGTCTTCCATCCCAAAGACTCTGTCTCCCGTGAACACTGAATTTGTTTAGCAACAGACTCCAGCTCCGCAAGAATCTGCGGGTCTGCACCACTCTGTGCACGACACCCAAGGCCCGAGTTCGAGTGGCCAAACACCAAGAGGAGGTCTCCCCGGTGATCCTGACCCAAGATCCGGTGATCCCTGACCTTACTCAAGTCTCCAGCCGACGCCTGCAGCTTCAAACCAGAAGGTCCCTCCAACCGCGACCAGGACCTGGTAAGAAGATCTGACCTGAAAAAGCCCCCCTGCATCTGACATCCCACGGCCTTAAATGGCCCAACCGATGGTGCCTAACCAGCCCCAAGCATACCAACTTACCTCTCCAAGTGTTGGTCACACCCAGAAGACCTTCGTTCCTGAGCCTGCAGTGTGTTTGCAAACCGGAAAAGCTACAGGGAATCAGACGCCAAAACAACACTCTGCACTCAGCCACCCCAGTGCAGCTGAGGGTGCACCTTTTGTGCTGGCTTGAGCCCACATTTGCCCTAAGCTTAAGTCCAGGAGCTTTGCTCCCTCAACCCAGTGGCCTGCTCGTCAGCAGCCACCAACCAGAGGCCCCCTGTGCCCATTGGTATAATAATGGGCCTCAGCATTTTGCTCCCTGTCGCCCTAGTGCCGCTGAGTTTGTAACAAGAGTGTATCCTTGACTTTTGGGGACCCCTGAGCCTAACCACAGAATACCAACTCCCACAACGAAGTACTTACCTGCTAACAGATAACACTATTTCCCTCCCTAGGATAACCTGACTGTTTTTCTGTGAAACGTTTCTAAGTGTGGAGTTGGAAAATCTAAGAAATCCTTTTAGAATTGTACTAAATAACAGAAAACGCTTTTACTCACCGGAAATGTCCCAGTGCAGTATCCAGGCATACTGTACTGTATAAGAGAAGTCATCTGCAAAGTAATCTACTGGTCATTTTACTAAAAAGCCTATACAAAGTAAATGTACTGTATTTCCAAAGCATTGCATTTTCAGTAAAAATACTGTAATCAAAACAAAGTGCATATACAATTGCAAACCAAACTGTGTTACAACTGCATTACTACTGTAAAGGATTTATTGCTTACCTGTTCCAGGCTTGCTTGGTTCAAGAAAATAAAATACCTAAAAGAATATTTTTTTACACTACAACAATTGGTCTGAAGTTCAGTCTTTGAGTGTGTGAATTCATTTGCTGAGTGAGTGTGTACAACAAATGCTTAACACTGTCTGCTGATACAGCCTTACTGCTCGACCACACTACCACAAATAGAGAGTAAGGTGCTATCTACTTTTACCTCTGTCTACCTTTGGGGTTCCACTGGACTCTGTGCACACTATACCTCTCTTTGGTATAGTATATACAGAGCCAGCTTCCTACAGCAGTTCCAAGGACTAATCCTATCTGTTGCCTGTGTCTATTTTATTGGGAAATTGAGGGGATTCAGTGGACCTAGGGTCATATAAGCAGGGAATCTGGGGAGTTGTGTGTTGAGATGCAAATCTATATAGTCCAGTATCTGGGTCCAATACTCCTATATTTTGGGGCAGTCTCGCAATATGTGCAATAGCGTGCCATGAGAACCACACCCCCTCCAACAGTCCGGGCTATGCTCCGGATTACCTTCATGCAAGCTCTGTGGCGTAGGATGCCAATAGGTAACCACCTTGGTGGCTGTTTCAATGCTAGTAGTTTCGGGTGCTGTATGTCATGCTCTGTAGTAATTCTCACCCCATTCCTATGGGGACAATTGTCTGCCGAGCTCTTTCTCCCAGCGTTTTTGACTCGCGTTCGGTAATGGCTTATAGGACTGACCCAGAATGGAGTACAGTTCAGAGATAAGTCGCTTATCGGATGTTTTGGTTACAAGCCACTTCTCATATGGTGTAAGATGTCTCTGCATTCCAATGCAGTTTTCCGGGTGTAGGAGCGAATGGCATAATTGCATGTAGTGAATTCTCTCTGTCTGTGGAAGTGTGTAGTCGGAACATATCTGGGCAAATGAACATGTGGCCAACTCAGTTGCATTTTGTCTGCCACCATGCGGTAAATGTTCCAGGATCCAGACGTGGGGAGAAGTCAGGGTTATCGAACAGTGGTGTGAGACCTCTATGGTTGCTCTAGTGATGGGAGATACGTAGAGGCTTTTGAGTCGATGTGTTCTCTTCAAGAAAGGAATCTTCGATAAATGTGATCCTCCTGGTGCTGTATCCTGGAACAAACATCTCTCAGGCTCATCTCTATTTCACTCTACAAGATAGCGCGGTTGCACCACTTGATAGTCCAAGGCCACCTGCATTTGGGGGGTAGACAGGTCTCCTTCACAGTCTTTTCCCAACCAGATAAATTGGTTCATTTCATTTGGTAGGGTGTGTATCATCCTTGTAGGGGGTGTCACAGGGAGGGTCTGGAAAAGGTACAGGGTTTTAGGCAAAGTCGTCATCTCAAGTGATGCCACACAACCAAGCTAAGATAGCTGGTGGTGCTTCCAGTGGGAGAAGTCACTCCTAAGCTGCTGAAGTATAGAACCGCAATATAGGATGGGAGTTGTCTGAATTGAGAAGGCCAGCTGGATTCCCAGGTATGGAATAACTGTGTTTGCCCATTGTATCGGGTATAGTGCTTTAAGTTGGGGCACCAGTGTCAAGGACATTATTAAGTTAAGAGCTTGAGATTTGTTAACATTAACCCGAAAACCTGAGGTGTGGCCAAAATCTGTCAATTCCATTAAAAAGGCTGGGAGAGCTGAAGTGGGATTGTCTACGGAAACTAAGACATCATTTGCGTATAAGCTGATGATGTGCTGTTCCCCACCAAAGGTGACACCGGTGTTGAGAGGGTTGTCTCAAACCGGCTGGGCCAGAGGTTCCATGTAGACAACAAACAACAGAGGCAACAATGGGCACCTCTACCACGTACCTCTGCTAATGAAAAATGAGTTGAGATTTGGCTATTCACTCTGACTGTCACTCTAGGGTGGTCATAGCAGCTTAGTATCCAGGCTCTGAATCTCTCTCCAAACCAGAAGTGGGCTAAGGATACTCAGTGATATGGCCAGTGCACTCAATCAAAGGCCTTCTCGGCATTGATCGTCAGGAACATAATCTTCCTGGACGAGCATTTAGCTTTGTCAATGATATGCAATATGCGTTTAGTGTTGCCATGGCATTGTTTTTTTGGAAATAAACCCTGCTTGATCAGGGTCGATGATGTGCGACATATGAGGACTCAATCTGGTGGTGAGTATGCAAGTAAAGAGTTTTATATCTACTTTTAAGAGGGATATTGGGCGATATGAGCTGCATGGCTGTTTATCTTTTCCTGGTTTAGCTATAACCACAATAGATGTTGTAAGCATCGAGGCAGGTACGGATCCGGCCCAGAAAATGAGTTAAACATTCTAGCTTGAATCAAAGCTAGAACCTGGCAAAAGTTCTTGTAGAAGAGAGTTGGGAACCCATCTGGTCCCAGAGATTTCAAAGCTTTCAGGTGGGCGATAGCCAACATGACTTCTTCTGGACGGATAGGGCTATCCAGAGAGGTTGCTTGTGCCAGAGAGAGTGTCATGTTGTGTTTGCCTCTTGAAGATATGTAAGGTGGTGTACCGGATCAAGGGTTTGTCCAGTGTAAAGTTCCAAGTAGAAATCTCTAAAAGTAAAAGCTATTGATATATCATTGAGTATTTCGCTACTGTCCACTGATCACAGGACGTGGACCCCATTTACTTGTCTTTGTACTCGGAGCTTATTAGCCAGGAGGTGCCCGCATCTGTCCCCCATACATAATATGTGTGTTTTAATGAGAGTGCAGCGTATTCTGTCCTATTCAAGTCTATACTCGCCAACTGCGAGCGGGCAGCCATTAATTTGAGCCAAACTTTCAGTGCCCTGGTATGTTGATGGATCGTTTCTAACTCTTTCACCTGGCGAGATAGGTAATCTCTCTTCTCCTTGTGAATGTTGCTAGCTGCAGCAGAAATAGCTATCTGCTCTTCCCTTATGACTGTTTTTAAGGCCTCCTATAGTATGCCGATAGAGATGTCTGGAGTATCGTTTAATTCTAGGTATGTGTTTATGGCTTGGTGAATCTGCTTCACTACTGCTGGGCTGTGTAAAAGGGTCTCTCACAATTGCCACGTTCGGGTGGGGAATGCCATTGGAGGTACCTCTAAATAAGAGAGACTGCAACATGGTCTGAAAGAGCAGAGGGCTCTATCTCGAACATGGCAATCAGTGTACTTATATCTTTGTCCCTAGGAAGAAATATAGTTGAACATACATCTTATGGGTCAGTGAGAAAAATGAATATTCTCGTGAGTGTGGGTAAAGATCCCACCCTATATCCAACAGTCCCAAGTCCTGTAACCACTGATGACCCCAACCCTAGTACAGCACCCCCGCTTGGCCATGCTTGTGTGCAGTTCTATCCATGTCATTATTGAAAACTAAGTTGAGGTCACCTGCCAGAAGAACCCTTTGCTCTGGTGTAGACATGAGCTCAGTCACAGCTCTTCGAAGCAAGGTTTCCTGTCCCTCATTAGGGGCATAAAGAGTGACAACTATGAAGGAGCGAGCCCAAATGGTCACATTGTAAGCTAGGAGTCTACCTTTTATTTCTGCTACTTTAGACCCTTTTCCACCTTTGAAGGTGTGGGCTACTAGTATGGCCACACCTGCTGATTTAGGAGAGGGAGAAGAAAAGAATTGATGGGGGAAAGTTTGTGATCGGAGTCGATGGGAGACGGTAGATAAGAGGTGTGTCTCCTGGAGCATGCATATGTCTAGTATTGTTTGATCTAGATAGGATAGTACTCCTCTGCACTTTAATGGGTTGTTGAGGCCCTTTAAGTTCCATGTGAGGAGTTGGATAGAAGTCTGGGCTATTTTGATTTACAATATAAGAGAAGTGTAATAATGGGCACTGTCCCGTTTGCGGGAACCTGCCATCCTTCCAGGCCCCTTCCAGTTCCCATGAAAACATCTCTGATCTAAGATGAACCAGCATCGATCGTGAGTACTTTCCCCAGGTAGAAACATAAAAAACAACAATTAACAACAGTAGTGATGAAAGCATCAAGTTGAATATCAATAGGTTAACTTACAGGTCCTTTGGTGCTTGACGAGAGTGGGTCTATTTTGACGTTCATTGTGGTTTGCCCAGCAGTCTCATGGTATCTCTGTTTGGGCCAGTTCTCCGGGCAGCAATTCCAGCACCGCCTGTTGTTCAAGTGCAATTGTCACTGGATCAGGCCATGTGTTACCAGAAGATGTTTTGCACCTTTGCCTTAGTTGTCGAGTGGTCGAGCGAGTTTCGGTGTTCATAGGTTGATCTTGAGTGGTAAAGACATCAATGCCCAGGATCCAACATGTTTCCTTCAAGGATCTCAGCTGATGCAATTTTCCATCTGAGTGGAAGATACGGCAGAATGGGTGGCCCCAGGAATAACTGATCCCCATGCTCCGTAGGTGAGAGGTAGCGGGGCGAAGCGCACGCAATTTATGCAGTCTGATTGCTGTCATATCCTGTTATAGCATTGGTGAGTGCTCCTTGAATTGCACTGGATGTTTCATACAGGCTTTGGGTAAGATATTCTTGTTCAGCTGAAAGTCAAGAATGTACACGAGGATATCGGCTGGGGGGGGACCGTCACCGCTCTCAGTAAGCCTACTGTCTGAACTCGGTGAATTTTAATGGTAAAGTCTGAGGGGGCTTCCGGAATGTATAGGAAAAGATCTTTAAAGTAGAGAGAGATTTTGGAACCTTCTGCTTTCAATAGTGCACCTTTAATGTGAATGTTGTTCCATCTTGATCTATTTTCCAAATCTTCAGCATGGGCCTGTAAATTGATCTGTTGTTCCCGTAGACGGATGATTTCTTGCTGCAAAAGCTCCATTTCCTCCTCACTGCTGTTTCTGTGTTCTTGCTGAGCTGCAACTCGGTCCCCGATATTACCCAGGTCTCTTCGGATCTCCCTAATGTCACTGGAGAGGTCTTGCATGACTGCCCGAAAGTCGTCCAGCAGAGTTGTGAACAGAGTTTCAAGGAAGGTGCGTTTAACCGGTTCCTTCATGCTGTCATCGTCTCGGAGATGGCCTGTCGTGGTTACGCGAACACCGGCCAGGAACTACATTGCCCAGAACACCCTGGGGCTGGCGAACAGAACTCGCGTCAGCCAGGGTCACAGATCTCGCAGCAATAAAAGACCGCCTCCCCCTAGAGGAGGCGCTTGACAATCTCGCCCCAGTTCCGGTATTGTTTCCGAGACCTTCGTCGCTACGAGCGCCGTGCGCGCGCTAACCCTTGGACTTCGCGGATTCCCCGAAACCGGAGAAACAACCCCTCGCGCCGACAACAGCAGGAGCCGTGTGGGAGAACTACGGCGTCCCGCTAGATTCACCGGATCAACAGGAACCGGAGTAAGTATTCACTAAGCCCCTAAATTCGGAGACGGCTTCCGCGGTGACGTAACCGCGGAGAAGCAATCAGACCTGGCGAACTCTATGGATCCGAGAGAACCGAGCACGACTGCCGGGATAGCGCAACAGCGTATGCCAGCAAACGGAGAAGGGAATTCTCTCCTCATGACCAGGGTGCCCTGCTGTGACGTAACAGTGGAGAGCACACATTCATTTTGATTTACATAAGGTAGACAAGACGCAGGATTGTAGGGGGTCAGCGAGCCCTCCCTTGTCTCCCTTCAGACAGTCACTCCTTATCTACTTTCACCGCGCAGAACACGGAGTCAGGACCTACCCTTTCCACAGGAGACTCTGTACGTTTTAAACTGAACCACGACCGACTACCCAGTACTCCCAGAGGACGACTACCGGATACCAGTTGTAGGACCACCCTCATTGAAAACTGTGAGTTCTAGAGAGTGGGGCAGGGGGTGGGGATATTCATGGTAACGGTAGTGGCTTACGTGTCCTCTGTTTTCTTGTCCCTAGTCTCCGCCGCAAGAACCCTCATAGAACTTCTACCTGACCCACCTACTGGACCGTAGGTTGCCCTGCAAATCCTCCGGTGGTCATCTTTGGTTCCCTCCCCCTTCTCCCAACCGCTTTCTCTCCCTACTCTGGTGGCCTTTCTGGGGGAAGCGTTAGCGAAGGGGAGAAGAGGGGGGATTCTCATCGCAAGCATCATTCCTGCTGGCTGGCTCAGGTTAGTGGGTAGTGTATCCTGCTGACACGCTGACGCTTCCGCGACATGGCCAGAGCCGGACATCGACAGGCAGTCTCCATCTGGGGCATTCGCAGGTTTGGTCAGCATGTCTTTTAGGTTGCGGTCTTTTTTCACCCATTTCTCTTGAATTCAAGGGGTCATCTCCCAGGTCTGTTTCTACTCAGCTGCTAGGACTTTGGGAGTCTGCTGTGCTTAGGTCTTAGTGCAGGTAATAGTAATGGGGCAGCCATTACCCTATGCACTCTCATCTACAAGGATCCAGGTGGATAAGTGTCTCAAACAGGCTCTCCTGGTGGTCTTATTCTTACTTTTGATGTTTGTGCGCATGGCTTGTGGTTTGCCCTTCGCCTCTCAAGTTTCAAGGTAAGTAGCTGGAGACCATGGAGGTGAGCCCAGTTTGCTTTGGAGTTAGGTGCCCTGGGGGTTTCGCCATTATAGTTTGTGATGTGGCGAGTACAAGGAGTATGGCATGTGGAGACCTTTGGGTCAGCAACCCCCGCACTTAAATCAGGCAATGAAGCATCAGTGGTGATGGTATGAGTAGCACAGACTAATCTTCCTCCCCCGAGGCACAAACATTGGGCCATTTATGAGTTAGTGCCGGTCTCTATAAGCGCCTGGTGTTTGGCGTAATCAGCTCCCACTAAGAGGAGTCTCCAAAGGTCTGCGCCCCTAATAGAAAAAACCCTACTTCAGAAGGTTCCAGGAGATAGTGTTTAACTAGTCTACTGGAAAATCATAGGCAGGAGTTGACATGTTGCAGGCCCCAGGGTTGAGCAGAGATTATCACTGAAATAGCCAGGAGATAAAAGGGCCGGGACCACTGCCGTCTAGGCCCTAGGGTTGGCCAGAGAGCAGGTCACTGCACACCCCCAGGCCCTGCCTGGGTCTCTGCTTACCTGTAGAGGCCCCCAGTACACTCCCTGCTCCTGTAATCCTCCTCTCTGGGCCTGAGTTCTAGGTCACTGGGACTGGGCCAGACGGCTGTGCAGGGCCGGGCTCCACCGCGCCTCACATAGCCGGGTTCTCCTCACTTGTAGGGAGGGTGTGTTCTAATGTCCGGTGGTGCAGCCAAGTCTGGGCCCCATGGACAGTTGTGGTGAGGTCTCAGCTCCGAGACCAGGGCTGAGGCGTGGCCGCCATCTTGCAGTTTCTGGGACACTTTCAGTCGACTGACTCCGAGCAAGGCAGGAGGTCAGCGTGTCGATCACAACGGCCATTCATGAGATGCTTAACTCCAAGTGAACCCCAGCACCCTTGCGGACTGTCTTCTGGGAGGTTATAGCGTTTTTATAGCTCAGGCCGGCGGTGGGGACGGAGAGACGGGGAAAGATGTTTTATCAGCACACCATCTTCGCCACGTCCCAGGAGATGCTTTTTAAAGCAAGGACCATTTTTATGATAGGCACGGAGACCTGCTCAAGAGGGGATGAAAGTTGCAGGACGGGTGTTGAATAATGAATGGATAGCTACTGTGAGAGGGAAAAGTGGGGATCTCCAAGGGGAAAATAAAAGCTGCTTATTAAGAGGTACATTAAAACTGAAGGAGAGTAGGGAGTTTTCTTTGGAAGGATGTAACCTTATGACTGATGGAACAGATATAAGCTCCTAAGGGGGGATGATGTTTGACGCTGCTGTGTTTAACTCCTGAAGAAGCACTACTGTGGGAGAGACAGAAATCAGTTGTCAATGTAGTGGTTTTAGCGTCCCCCCCACCCTGGGAGCATGTAAATGAATAAGCCACACACTGAGCTCTGTAAAAGACGCCTTTATTACTCAGCATACGATCACACACTGCACCCACATTACGTCATGGCTGTTAATAACCACACCTTAACACCTCCCAGAAAGTTTTGTTCTTCCTCTCTTGATTCCGCCCAAAACCGCAAGGATCCTAGAGCACAGTCTCATGACATTACATCTCCTCCTTTATTAAATATAAAGTCCGAACAGTCACATTACATTTACTCAATAAGTCGTTGATACGCTCGCACTAGTCGGCCAGATCAAGTGGTATGAGATGGGTGTGCTTGATCTGGACTGTTAGGCGGGGTCTCCTCATTTATGATTGCACAAACTTCGTGATGAGATCATAAGAAATCCACCATCAGCATGCAAACAGAAGCAACCGTATTACCAAAATCTTACTGAAATGGTAAAGACCGGTATCATTAATGAGTTTAAAAAGAGCCAACATCACAAAAAGGACAAACAGTCGCCATATCTTTAACACATCCTACCATCTTTGGACACTGTACCTTGGACTAAGTTATGTCACCCCAGTACTGCTTATTTATGGCGTGTACTGTTGCACAATATTTCATTCTGCATACTGACACTGGATGATGTTTTTTATACATATTTATTTGTATTTGTTTTACTTTGCAGCCAAATATGAACGACTGATGCATAAAGACTCGTATACTATTTCAAGTTGCTCTTGTGACAGTTGTCATTCGACGGCGCAGGAAATACCGTCACAGTTATTCAATCTTGATGTTATGGTTGCTCATTGGACCCTGAGCTCTCAAATTGGATCATTCAGTAGCACTGACCACGCAGTCTACATTGAGCTCCATTAAGCTCCATTAAAAGGTACTTCTCTTCTCTAATATCCTTCACTTGAGGTCAGGGGTTTCTTTGTATCGCCTTACACTTTTCTGATACCACCGCTGGGAGATGGCTTAATCTGTTTAGACCCTCTGAGATTTTACATTACGGGCAAACTTTTTATTACTACCTTTTATTTATTATTTTGATTTTAGAGTCGTCAGATCTTAGAGGTAATTTGTCTCTTGTGACCTTTGTTTCTCACAATGTTTTCTGTTGGATCTTTCCCTGTAAATATGTAACACACCTCATGTACCAACAGCAGGTCAAATAGCAAAGAATTTACATGTGTTTTTTGCATGTTTTCAGCCCCGAGAAAGCCCCCGATTGGTCGAAAACGTGTTGGCTGTGTGTGCATGCTTTTTTAAGAAGTATATAATTAAAAAAAAGGCACAAGCAAAGGATGATCCATCTTATTATTTTTTGTTCTCTGAGTGTCTCATGCATAACTCTACTTGTATACTTTATGACAGTCAGTAGACCACTGGAAAGGAACATTTCATTTTGTTAAGTCTCTTAATGGGTCACTTACAGTAGCAAAGTCACAAATGTAGCTTGAACAATAACTGGCCATGCCTAAGAAGTATTGCAGAATGCTAACATCTTATGGAAGGGGGGTAGCTGACAGTGCTTGCACTTTATATGGCTTAGGAGTCGGAGCCCCATCAGAGTTTGGACTTTTGGGAAACTCACACTTTGCTGCATTCAGAGTGATACCTGGATCAGCAAGTAACTGTCACACTTGTGTAAGAGTTTTGTCATCCTCCTTTTGCATTGCCCCAAATACCAGTATGTTACTACTGTAATTAAAAGCATGTGTGACAGGTTGAATTATTCGACGTATACCATCCTGAAATATTTCTGCAGCTGATGAAACCCCAAACTGTAACCTTTTGTATCTGGACAAACCAACATGAGCCAGAAAAGTTGTGATGTACCCACAGTTCTCTTTCAGCTCATTGTCTTGAGCCTTCCCAGGCCCTTAAACAGCAATGGGAACTGACCCACAATTTCAGATTGAGTGTGGCGGTTGCAATTGAGCAATATCTGTCCCATGTCAGCAGCTATAGCAAAACTGAGTAGCATGAGCTGGATGAAGTTCCTTCAAGAACGTGGATTGCAACTTGCATTCATGCATTGATGCTGCTTTACGTCACATTGTCGCTGTGAATGACCCTGGACTCTGCAATGATTTAGAAGCTGCCCACTTATATAGCTTTGTTTTTGATGGGTTGAGGAGTGGCACAGGAGACAGGCTATTGAACTTCTCAACTGGCATGATGTTAATAGGCGCATCACTGTCTATGATAAAGGTTATGGGGGCAAACGTAGATTTTTATTGTAATCTTAGGGCAGTGTCCAAATGAATTCAGTTGTTTTGTTTGGTGGTTTGCATTTGTCTTTTGCTCTTCCTTGCAGGCAGCCAAACCTACATGTGCCTGTCGTTCCTCAGTCGATATCATCTTCGCATATCTATCTTCTTCACAGGCACTTGATAATTAAGTTGAAGAGCTTTTTTAGGAAGAACTTCACTGCGATCGACATTGTCTGGTTTCTACCTGTTGTAAATGATGTTGATGTTTGGCCTTGTGGGCACGGCGAGAATGCTTCTGGAACCTTTTGGCGACCAGTTTCTCTTCTCACTGTGATGCATTTGGGTTTTCCTTTGCTTTCCAGACTTTCATAAAGTGTCTTTCTTTTCCGCAAAGCAAACACAAGAAGATGATGGCTGGAGCGCTGAAACTTTTCAGAAATTCACCCCCAGTCACAGATCTGGGATGAATCCATCATTGTTTTTTAGCTCACTTCACTACCCCAGTTCAGATGCAGCTATATGCAAATCAGTCTTGACCCTGTGCCTCAAGGGACCAGTCTAGACCGAACTGCCAAACCAGGTCTTCCCTGGACCGGAAATAAGCTTCCTGGGACCGGTTTTGGGGTAACACCACTCATCAGCCAGACTAGCTTGAATCCAGTGGCAAAGTGAGCAAGGGAGCCATGTCTGGGCATACCCTGCCAACTTAGGGTGAACAAAGAAAACACAAGAAGATGATAGACGACAATGATAAAGTTAGACAGTTTCATGCAATAGATAGACTTACAATGCAATCCTTTTGAGAAAAACAATATTAAATAGTTTGCAGGTAAGTACTCAACTTACTTCTATAGGCTTGGGGTTTAGGACAACACAGGCCAAGGTTCAAGACCAGGTAGGTACTGTACCACCAGCGGCAGTGTGGGGGCCAGGACTAGAGGTCACCGGGGCCAATGTTATCCAATAGAGCCGGGGGTACCTCGAGGAGGCACAGATTGCAGGTAGGTACCCATAGTCTTAGAGAAAATGCTCCGGGGGTTGAGGTGACCACAAGGTGGGCCACAAATCAACACCAAAGTTACACCACCAGCGGCACAGGGATGGCCGGGGGCTGGGGCAAATCTTCATCGGCGCCCAATACTTTTTAATGGATGTCGTCGGTTTTGGAAAGAGGCTGCATGCTTGGACCAAGAGGCTGGACGAAGGCGATCAATGGCTGGGCAGGTAAGTTGGATAGCTGGGGGACACCTGGGCACTGTCGGCTGGGCTTCCCAAAGTCGGGTGGCAGAGGATGCAGGGGTGCCTTTTGGTGTCGAGTTTTCTCAGCTGGTTCCTGTCGCGGTCAGGGGGACCCTTCGAACAGAGACTGCAGACATGGAGGGTGGTTCCTGAAGAAGTCAGCGACCATTGCAGACAAGGTCAGGATCACTGGGGAGACTTCACAGGATAGGTGAGTCACTTGAACTCAGGCCATGGGTGTCTGGTGCAGAGTGTGCAGGGAACGCAGATCCGCCTGGATCCGGAGTCCTTGAAGTTGGAATTTCTTTGTTGGAAAATCTGTGTCCTCTGGAGTCTTTCTCAAAGGCAGGGCACATCTACGGGGTTCTTGGAGGCTTCTGGCTGCAGAACTCACCACTTTGAGCTCGCAGGGTCTCTGAAGCAGAAGACAGGCCGGTAGGGTTGGCACTAAAGCCGTTGTCATTGTCCTCTTCTCTGCAGTATGGCTCTTCGGTCCATCTTCTTCTTGGGCTGTCGTATCTCAGGAGCAAGGTTCAGCGGTGCCTCTAAATGCTTAGATTTAGGGTAGGGCTGGACAATGAACTCCGCCCTGCTGGCGGAGCTTGCAAAGTTTTTTTACTTCCTGTTCCGCTTAGAACGCAGAGTTTGGGAATAAAACAGCCTCCCACGTAGCAGAGTTTACCGGTGCCGGCAGTCGGCCCATCCCCAGATATCATACTTCTAGGTGTCTTCCTTACAGCATCACACTGTCCATCTCCGCCTTTCTTTTAATTTTAGCGTGCCTCTCTTTGAATGTAACATTGTCCGACAATCACCCCGAGCCTTTCCATTTCTCTGTGTTGCCCTGCCTCTTTCCAGTCCACCGTTCTTAGAGTTACCTGTCTCTCTGCATCCATCATCTCTTGATTTGTCCATAGTCTTTCTCTCTCTCTCTCTGACTTCCCCGTCTCCCCAGTCAGTTTCAGCTTGTGTCTCTGTATCACCGTGCGCTTTTCATGGTTATTAAACCCTCTGCCTCCGAGTGCCACGGTGTTCCGCTCCGACGCTTTGTGTCACTACGGCTTGCTCTGTCTTTATACTTTAAATATTTTCACTGTTGTATCTATTTTTGTCTCAATCTCAGTTTCTTTCCTGTCATTTGTCATGTACTTTGCCCATTTATTTTCATGCTGTCCTTTTCCCCACCTCTAACCCTTAACTCCCTCTAGTAAACAAGCACGCAGGAGATGCACAGGGAGCCGCCACCCATCACTCCTCCACAGCTATGAGGGATGCTGCCTGAGTCATTGTGTTACAACAAACAAATGATGGACGGAATGCTGACAATGCAGACATTCTCCCCCAGTCAAGAGATCTGGGTTAAATCCATCGTTCTTTTGCCCACTACACCACCCCAGTTTAGACATGGCCATATGCAAATCAGTCTTGACCCTGTGCCTCATGGGAACAGTCCAGCCCGAACTGCCAAGCCATGTCTTCCCTGGACCGGAATCAAGCATCCTAGGACCGGTTTCTGGCTATCAGCCGTCATCAGCCAGGATAGCTTGACTCCAGTGGCGTAGTGAGCATGGGTCCCACGTCTGGGAATACCCATCCCAATTAGGGCGAAAAGCGTTACAACAAACAAATGATGGACGGAATGCTGACAATGCAGACATTCTCCCCCAGTCAAGAGATCTGGGTTAAATCCATCGTTCTTTTGCCCACTACACCACCCCAGTTTAGACATGGCCATATGCAAATCAGTCTTGACCCTGTGCCTCATGGGAACAGTCCAGCCCGAACTGCCAAGCCATGTCTTCCCTGGACCGGAATCAAGCATCCTAGAACCGGTTTCTGGCTATCAGCCGTCATCAGCCAGGATAGCTTGACTCCAGTGGCGTAGTGAGCACGGGTCCCACGTCTGGGAATACCCATCCCAATTAGGGCGAAAAGCGTTACAACAAACAAATGATGGACGGAATGCTGACAATGCAGACATTCTCCCCCAGTCAAGAGATCTGGGTTAAATCCATCGTTCTTTTGCCCACTACACCACCCCAGTTTAGACATGGCCATATGCAAATCAGTCTTGACCCTGTGCCTCATGGGAACAGTCCAGCCCGAACTGCCAAGCCATGTCTTCCCTGGACCGTAATCAAGCATCCTAGGACCGGTTTCTGGCTATCAGCCGTCATCAGCCAGGATAGCTTGACTCCAGTGGCGTAGTGAGCACGGGTCCCACGTCTGGGAATACCCATCCCAATTAGGGCGAAAAGCGTTACAACAAAAAAATGATGGACGGAATGCTGACAATGCAGACATTCTCCCCCAGTCAAGAGATCTAGGTTAAATCCATCGTTCTTTTGCCCACTACACCACCCCAGTTTAGACATGGCCATATGCAAATCAGTCTTGACCCTGTGCCTCATGGGAACAGTCCAGCCCGAACTGCCAAGCCGTGTCTTCCCTGGACCAGAATCAAGCAACCTAGGACCGGTTTCTGGCTATCAGCCGTCATCAGCCAGGATAGCTTGACTCCAGTGGCGTAGTGAGCACGGGTCCCACGTCTGGGAATACCAATCCCAATTAGGGCGAAAAGCGTTACAACAAACAAATGATGGACGGAATGCTGACAATGCAGACATTCTCCCCCAGTCAAGAGATCTGGGTTAAATCCATCATTCTTTTGCCCACTACACCACCCCAGTTTAGACATGGCCATATGCAAATCAGTCTTGACCCTGTGCCTCATGGGAACAGTCCAGCCCGAAAGCCAAGCCATGTCTTCCCTGGACCGGAATCAAGAATCCTAGGACCGGTTTCTGGCTATCAGCCGTCATCAGCCAGGATAGCTTGACTCCAGTGGCGTAGTGAGCACGGGTCCCACGTCTGGGAATACCCATCCCAATTAGGGCGAAAAGCGTTACAACAAACAAATGATGGACGGAATGCTGACAATGCAGACATTCTCCCCCAGTCAAGAGATCTGGGTTAAATCCATCGTTCTTTTGCCCACTACACCACCCCAGTTTAGACATGGCCATATGCAAATCAGTCTTGACCCTGTGCCTCATGGGAACAGTCCAGCCCGAACTGCCAAGCCATGTTTTCCCTGGACCGGAATCAAGCATCCTAGGACCGGTTTCTGGCTATCAGCCGTCATCAGCCAGGATAGCTTGACTCCAGTGGCGTAGTGAGCACGGGTCCCACGTCTGGGAATACCCATCCCAATTAGGGCGAAAAGCGTTACAACAAACAAATGATGGACGGAATGCTGACAATGCAGACATTCTCCCCCAGTCAAGAGATCTGGGTTAAATCCATCGTTCTTTTGCCCACTACACCACCCCAGTTTAGACATGGCCATATGCAAATCAGTCTTGACCCTGTGCCTCATGGGAACAGTCCAGCACGAACTGCCAAGCCATGTCTTCCCTGGACCGGAATCAAGCATCCTAGGACCGGTTTCTGGCTATCAGCCGTCATCAGCCAGGATAGCTTGACTCCAGTGGCGTAGTGAGCACGGGTCCCACGTCTGGGAGAATGTTTGCATTGTCAGCATTCCGTCCATCATTTGTTTGTTGTAACGCTTTTCGCCCTAAGTGGGATGGGTATGCCCAGACGTGGGTCCCGTGCTCACTACGCCACTGGAGTCAAGCTATCCTGGCTGATGACGGCTGATAGCCAGAAACCGGTCCTAGGATGCTTGATTCTGGTCCAGGGAAGACATGGCTTGGCAGTTCGGGCTGGACTGTTCCCATGAGGCACAGGGTCAAGACTGATTTGCATATGGCCATGTCTGAACTGGGGTGGCGTAGTGGGCAAAAGAACGATGGATTTAACCCAGATCTCCTGACTGGGGTAGAATGTTTGCATTGTCAGCATTCCGTCCATCATTTGTTTGTTGTAACGCTTTTCGCCCTAAGTGGGATGGGTATGCCCAGACGTGGGTCCCGTGCTCACTACGCCACTGGAGTCAAGCTATCCTGGCTGATGACGGCTGATAGCCAGAAACCGGTCCTAGGATGCTTGATTCCGGTCCAGGGAAGACATGGCTTGGCAGTTCGGGCTGGACTGTTCCCATGAGGCACAGGGTCAAGACTGATTTGCATATGGCCATGTCTAAACTGGGGTGGTGTAGTGGGCAAAAGAACGATGGATTTAACCCAGATCTCTTGACTGGGGGAGAATGTTTGCATTGTCAGCATTCTGTCCATCATTTGTTTGTTGTAACGCTTTTCGCCCTAAGTGGGATGGGTATGCCCAGACGTGGATCCCGTGCTCACTACGCCACTGGAGTCAAGCTATCCTGGCTGATGACGGCTGATAGCCAGAAACCGGTCCTAGGATGCTTGATTCCGGTCCAGGGAAGACATGGCTTGGCAGTTCGGGCTGGACTGTTCCCATGAGGCACAGGGTCAAGACTGATTTGCATATGGCCATGTCTGAACTGGGGTGGCGTAGTGGGCAAAAGAACGATGGATTTAACCCAGATCTCTTGACTGGGGGAGAATGTTTGCATTGTCAGCATTCCGTCCATCATTTGTTTGTTGTAACGCTTTTCGCCCTAAGTGGGATGGGTATGCCCAGACGTGGGTCCCGTGCTCACTACGCCACTGGAGTCAAGCTATCCTGGCTGATGACGGCTGATAGCCAGAAACCGGTCCTAGGATGCTTGATTCCGGTCCAGGGAAGACATGGCTTGGCAGTTCGGGCTGGACTGTTCCCATGAGGCACAGGGTCAAGACTGATTTGCATATGGCCATGTCTGAACTGGGGTGGCGTAGTGGGCAAAAGAACGATGGATTTAACCCAGATCTCTTGACTGGGGGAGAATGTTTGCATTGTCAGCATTCCGTCCATCATTTGTTTGTTGTAACGCTTTTCGCACTAAGTGGGATGTGTATGCCCAGACGTGGGTCCCGTGCTCACTACGCCACTGGAGTCAAGCTATTCTGGCTGATGACGGCTGATAGCCAGAAACCGGTCCTAGGATGCTTGATTCCGGTCCAGGGAAGACATGGCTTGGCAGTTCGGGCTGGACTGTTCCCATGAGGCACAGGGTCAAGACTGATTTTCATATGGCCATGTCTGAACTGGGGTGGCGTAGTGGGCAAAAGAACGATGGATTTAACCCAGATCTCTTGACTGGGGGAGAATGTTTGCATTGTCAGCATTCCGTCCATCATTTGTTTGTTGTAACGCCTGAGTCATTGTGTCATGTTTAACATGCCACTTATTTTAAACTCTGTGTTCTGTGAGGCATGGGGCTTAAAGGCAGTAACCATGCGGAGACAACTAGCCAGTGACTGATGTAAACTGATTAGCGCTGAAGCAGAGGAAATTGCTATTTCCCACAATGTATATCGTAGTAAGTGCATGTTAATTCTACCTTCATTGTAAAATACACAGAAATACTTCAATAATTTCCACCAGTAGTTAGTGAAGGCCTTGGCTATGTTGCACGTTTATGATTGCCTAATTACAACTCTTACTCTTTACGTTTTAGGCAGATCAAAGGCACGTCTCCTGGGACAGGGACCTGCAACGCAAGCATGCACCTTCCCTGCGGTCTTGCCTCTTTCTTGGCTCCATTGCACACAACTTTTATGGCTTAACCATGTGATCACCACTCACCTTTTAACTAGCCCATCTTTGTTCTAGCCCCGTGCCTCACTCTTTCACAGTGGTAGCGCATCTATGTGACCGATTCCAACTGGTGAAGGATTCCGCAGGGTTTGGTGTATCCATTCCTTAGTTCCATTATTGGCACAAGACCCCACCCACACCACAGCAGAATAAGCATGCATGAATAAATACACAACACAACTTTTTTGTTTGGAGAAATATTGCTGCAGGTTTATTCCATACAAAAGTATGCAACATACTGTGGGTTATCTTACGGGCGATCCAAGGGCAGGCAGCCGTACTAACCTCTGCTGCCCTGCCCACCTCATGAGCCAAGCACTGTGGAGAACCCAATCAGCGCTACCCTTATAGGGGTGATCCCCTTACTGGATCACGTGACACATTGGTCCCTTATTACTCACGCCCCTTTCAGGGCGGAGCGTAGCAAGCAAGCCCCCGGTTGTTCAGGCCCACAACCGCCCTAACGGACTAACAGGGCGCCAACGTCATTGTTCCAGGACCCTCCCATGAGGCTCCAGGGATTTGGCTCTGGCACCCCTATTGTGCTCTTGCAGAGGTATCCTTCTGTACACAAACTGCTTCCGGATCGCCCTGTAACTCCGCCTGCAACGACAAAGAAAACATTACAACGTCCTCTGAAATTCCCCTGCCTGCCCCATGCCGGGTACGCGGTAGGGTGGGAGACGGTGTGACGGGCAGCAAAGAGGAACAAAAATGGAGGAGGAAGGCCTAAATACACCTCCCCATCCCCCGGCGCGCCGGACATGACGTGTCTGGCGCGCCCTGTAAGGAGACTCCTCCTGGAGTCCCGCAGAAGAGAGTGGGGGGGGGGGTAGGGGAGTGCCCAAATGCAACTAAGGGGTGGCCGCCCTATGAGGTGGCCCCCTGCGTGGGCCGAGGGCAGCCGCATTTCCTAACCCATAACCCAGTCGCAAGACCCGCTTCCCATTTCTACATCAAAAGGGGGGCAGACAGCCCATTCTGTCTCCCCTGTCCCTCACAAATCCTTCTTCACCAATCACTGCTCACGTCACGTACACAGCCAATCCAAGAAGATCAAGAAGTGGGCTGTCACCAGTGCTCTTTGTCTTACTCTCGACCTGCCTTTGCCTCAGAACACTTTCATTGCCGCATTTGATTTAATCTGGCGGAATAATCGCTGCGCAACTCCAGTCCTAGCATACTCTTACACAGATTTAAAGGATAATCAAGTGAATCGGAGGCCATATTTATGTACTCAATCAAGAATTAGCCCAGTATAAAAAAAAATACAGTAGTATCGCAGCACGGTCAGGCAGCACAGTGGGCTGTAGCGTATATCCCTAGGGCGGTGCAGTACTCTTTGGAATTCCACATAGTTTTTAGGCAACTCTGCAGAATTCTGCGTAGTGCAACTCCGCAAGCTCCACCCACCCCTGAGTTATGCTTTAAATCGTTTTATTGGATATGCTGTGAAGGATAACATTGCACTCACCTACAACCACTTGCCGGCTGGGAACCTTGCAGTCAATTTCAAGTTTTATTAATGCGACCACAAGCAATAACAAAAGAGAAAAACAAAGGAGAGAGTCAAAGAAGAGTAGAGTAAAGCAGAGGTGAGAATGAAATCAATAGGAGAGAGTAGAGACAGGAATCCACCCACTGCTCAAGGTATGACATGGTAGGGATCTACGGCTGAGTTTCCTTTGAAGGGGGGGTGGGGCCGCAGGGGGAGTCTTGGGGAATCGTAGGACCCTTAGGTACTGGGGGCAAGTAAGCTCGATGAACTTGGAGGATAGGTATGCCACAGTGGACCCCAAGGTCTTATCAAACTTAGGCAACGTGCGATTGATCCCCGCAGTGATCCTTTCCATCCTGACCACCTCCCACAATCTGTCCAGCCAGTCTAGTTTTTTTGGGATAGCATCTGTGCCCCATTTTGCCAGGAGGACCGGCTTAGCTGCTCCCAGCGCTAGGGTGATCGTCCTACCCCTACAGGAGCGGAGAGGATATGTGAGGGGATTAGGAAGTCCCAACAGGATGTAGCTGGGGAATATGTGAAGTTCTGTCTGGTATATGTGGTCAACTAAGGGCAATATGGAATCCCAGAATGTCTGTATCTTGGGGCAATGCCATGGAATGTGGGACAGTGTGCCCACTTGACTTCACTTGCGCCAACAAAGATCGCTGCTGCGGGGCCTCCACTTGGCAACACGTGCAGGGGTATAATACCAATAGTGCCCAATGTTTAGGAGCATCTCCATCCCTGAGGTGCTGCACGATGATGCCCGGGCCCTGTGGATAGTGTCCTCCCATTCTTTCGGGGGAAAATTCCTGACTGAGCTCCGATTCCCACCTACGCTGTGCTGGGTGCTTAGTTTGATTCTTAGCCTTGTTGAGAAAGCTATAAATGTCTGACAGGAGGCATTTGTTACAGGTGCGAGTAATGAACCAGATCTCAAATTTTGTAAGGAGCCGACCTGCATGTATACGGACCTGGGGCTGCGTGACCTAATGGAGCAGCGCTAAGTACTGCCAGTACGCCTCCTTGGGGATCCCATAATAAGTCACCAATTGGGGGAGGTCCATAATTCCCCGCACATCAAAAACGTTTAAAGTTTGCTTCTTGCCATTTCGGGTAGGCTTTCCCTATGAGAACCAGGGGGGGAGTCTGGGTTCCCAATGAAAGGGGTCAGGGGTGACATAGCTGTAGACAGCTGACATTTCTCCTGAACCTTGTCCCATACCTTCATGGTAGCGCGCAGGACCGGGGAGAGGTACACGCCCTGTGGGCGATGTCACCTGGGGAACCAGGGAACCTTCCAGATGTGAATCCCAGCCACTCCCCTGTCCATGAAGCGCCAGTGCTTTTCTGGCTCTAGTTGGTACCATTCCACCATCCAGCGCAGTTGCGCCGCCTCATAGTAGCGGCTAAGATGGGGGACCCCAAGGTCTCCATACTCCTGTCGCAAGTAAGTGAGGTGTCGAGCCATGTGCGGTTTCCTACCCCCCCAAATGAAGCCCTTAATTTGTTGCTGCATTTGGGCCAGTATCATGGGCAGCGGACATAAGGGGAGTGTATGCATTATGTAAAGCAGACATGGCAAAATCGTCATTTTAATGGCAGCTATCTTGCCCAACCATGAAAGGACATGTTTCTTCCAGTTGTTCAGTTCTTGGCGGACCTTGGCCAGCATCTCCGAGTAGTTCACCTGGGCCATCTTTGCGGTAGTCGAGAAAACCCGGAGCCCAAGGCACGTGATATCGCTGACAGCCCAAGAGAATGGGAAGTGCTGTGACAGTTGGAGTCGGTCCGCAGCTGGGATCATGAGACTCAGCGCCTGAGTTTTCTTCAAGTTAATTTTGAATCCTGACACCTCACTAAAGGCTGCAACCTCCGCCAGCAAGGGGGGAAGAGAGAGCAACGGATGGGACAAGACAAGGAGCACGTCATCCGCGTACAACGAAATCTTTTGCTCCCTATCTCCCATCCAGATCCTGGTGACCGTAGGGAGTTGGCGGACACTTTCGTCAAACGGTTCCATATAAAGCGCAAAGAGGAGAGGGGAGAGTGGACACCCCTGTCTCGTGCCGCGCCCAAGCTGGAAGGACCGGGAGACCATCCATTGACCCGAATGCGGGTAGCGGCCCTTGGTAAACACAGTTCACCTATTTCCGAAATCGCTCCCCGAGTCCGATTCGGCATAGGACCTGTTGCAAATAGGGCTAGTGAACCCTGTCAAATGCCTTTTTGGCATCCACCTATAGGAGTATCGCTGGGGTCTGGGTGCACTACGTCTTATCCAATAGGTGGGATAGTCGTCGAGTCCCATCTCCACAATTGCGGTCTGGGATAAATCCCGACTGATCCGGGTCCACCAGACCTTGCATATGCGGGGCAAGTCGGGACGCCAAGATACTGGTAAAAATCTTTAGGTCCACTTTAAGCAGGGATATGGGGCGGTATGAGGCGCACTCTCGAGGGTCCTTCCCAGGTTTGGGAATGACCACTACCTCTGCCATGGACATCGATGCAAAAACGTTATAAAAATCGAGCAGTAAGCCATCTTCTCCTGGAGCCTTGCCAACCGACAGTCCTTGAATAGCCCATAAAACTTCCTCAGGGTGGATGTTTGCCTCCAAGTTGGTCGTGATGGAGTCCAGCGGCGGTGTCACTGGTGCCGCTTGCGTGTACTCCTCGGTCGCAATAGGATCCAGGTTTTCAGCTGAATATAGCGCCTTTTAGAAGGCCTCAAATTCGGACGCAATTTCCCCATCCGCCCGCAGGGTCTCATCCCGGGCATTTGTAAGTTCCGTGACCCAACATGCCACTGTCTCCACCCGACGAGCGTGTTCCAGGAGTCTCCCAGCCTTGTTCCCACCCTCGTAGTAGTGCTGCTTGGTGCGGCAAAGCGTATTCAGCGCGATCGAGATCTAGCGCCCTCAGTTGCTTCCTCGCTTCGTGAGTTGTCTCCGTGTTTGGACCGCCCCCGTACGGCGATGAACCCTCTCCAGCTCCCAGATTTGAGGCTCCAATTCCCCCCTTTTAGCTTCACGGTCCTTATTGAGTCTCGCCGCAATTGCGATACAACACCCTCAGAGGACAGCCTTCAGGGCGTACCAGAGCGTGTCAACCTCAACCGAGCCCACGTCGTTCAATTCCAGGTAGGTTTTGATAGCGCCCTGTAACTCGATAATATTAGCAACGTATGTGAGCAAAGTACGATTTAAGCGCCACGAATTCCGCCTCGGGGAGCAGCCCCGGAGGGTCAGCGATGAGACGATGGGGGAATGATCCAAGTATGCCGCCACCCCAATAGAGATGTCTTCGGTGGATGCTGTGACCCTGGGTGAGATCCAAAAAAGATCGATATGGGCGTACGTTTGATGAGCCGCGGAGAAGAAGGTGTACTCCCGCGCAGACAGGAAGCAATGGTGCCAGGCGTCCGTAAGGCCAGCCTCCCTCAATCTTTGAAGTGTTGTGTCAGAGATCAAACCCTGTGTCCCACTCCAAGGACCAAGTTAAAGTCACCCACGATTACCAAGTCTTCATCAGGAGACTCCAGAAGTAAGTTTAATGTATCGTGTAAGAAAGCCTCCTGGTGCTCATTGGGGCTATACCAAGGAAAACAGAGTACCTGCCACAAATAAATAGTGAGTACGGCCCTACGGGGGGTCCGGATACTTTAAGAGCTTCAACCAACGGGCAAAACCAGGGCACAAGAAGAACAAACAGACAGAGTCTAAACAGGTTAGGATATTTTTAGAAAAGAATCTTTTTATTTCATCGTAATTCGTTGTGTGCATATAGAATTCATTTTTTTGGAGGGAGTTTATAGAGAGGGTTAAAGAAAGTTAACAAAGTAAATTCAACAAGGAGGTAAAGAGGATAATTGGGATAATACAATTTCCAAATAACAAATCATTAAAGGTCCCACGAACCACTCCTTCAGACAATCTTACACTCAGATTCTCTCACATCCAACAATATCAACAAACAACAAACAACATAAATGCATGTAGATTAAAAACATGTACAAAATAGCGATAGTCATTTTAACATATCAAATTGGAGGGAATGGACTTTCTGCAGCCCATGCAGCTAAAAAGCACCAATAGGTACGTTTACAATAACAAAAAATGAGGTGACAGAGTGCCGACGCGCGTTTCGGTGAACAAGCCCCAACAGGGGCTGCACCTTCATCAGGGCGAAGGAGGGCAGGGATGGTGGGACAAGCACACCTATAAACAGACAAAAATATAAAACAATAAGGGGAAAGTTATAACAGGGGTAACCAGTGCGAGTTTTATATACATCTGGGGCTCCAGTTGCAGAAAAACATTAGCAATTACATTGAAGTACAAAATACAATGTTAAACTCTGGACAGAGGTTTATGGAGAATTAATCTTATCAAAATAATTTAGGTCTAGATAGAGTCAATCATAAGTCATGAACTGGTTAGCCACAAATGGTTGAAGCAATAATATAAACATATAAGCGATATAGATATAAATATGGGAACATCAGAATAAGGTGCAAACATGGAGATCTAATCTCCAAACAATGAAACAGGGTGAGAATATATAATAGACATTTAGTACATATGACTCAACATATCATAATAGTGAGGAAAAGATAAAATGAAAATAGAGAGTTATTCTCTAGATAAATGATGAATAAATGCATGCTGGGACAGCAGAAAGAAAGAAACGTGAGCCATAGAGCGTGGTCTCATAACACTTAGAATCTATCAAATTAGGAAGAACAATAGAGAGAGTGCCAAAAAGAATAGTGCTCTCCTTACAACCCTCGGTGATCGTGAGGGTTAAAATGGCCTCCTCAGAGTATAGGAAACCATCAGTGTACTCCTCAAGGAGAAAAGGCCAATACCTAGCGGTCAGTGGATCTCAGGCTAAAAGTGGTAGCCAAGGTCTGGTGATAAGATGATCAAAAGCCGGCCAGCAGTGGCGGGGTTTCTTCACAGAAATAATCAGCGTCTATGAATGTGGGAAAACCTGAAAGTTTACAGAATATATATATGTCAAGATGGCAATGGTTAAATAATCGTTATAAACCCCCTCGCTGGTAGCTATACAACCAATGAGCTGAGCCAACATGTGGGGGAGGAGGGGATCACCTACCCGAATATAATCGAGTATGGTCATCCAATGAGGGAGGTATTCCTTTAGGGCCAGGCAGCGGCTAGCCGCTCGATGACATCCTCCATACGAGGGACCACGTCGGGAGAAGGAGATATCGGCGGGCCGGGCAGTCAAGCCTAAAACGAGGCAGAAAAATAAAATTATAATACCTGTAACGAAACAGGTATTGAAAGAGGGGAACTATTTCAATACGGGCGAGGGGGTTTTTTAAAAGAGGGATTGCCGCCGGCGGCGGGAGGATAGGAGTGCGAAAACGCTGGGTGGACAGGACTTACCCGAGCTACTTCAGTACAGCGATAATCAGGCACGGCTGCCGGCATACGTCCTGGCGGGAGCACGATGAGAGGAATGTCTTCCAAGATAGGCGGGGACAAGCAAGGTATAGCACCTCCTTATAAGAAAGGATAGGGGGGTAAACTGGCCAATAGGTCGCTAGGGGTAGGGTGTGCTAATCAAGAAGAAACAGCAAAGGATGGACATGGAAGGAGGACTAGAGGGGAGGCAAATGCGGAGGGAGGGGAGGCAAATGCGGCGGCCATCTTGTAACGGCCGAAATGGACGTATCTAGAGATAGGAAAATGATAAAACTGAATCAAAAGGACAGGGACGAAAAACGGGAGACCCCACAAAATAGACAGACAATTAAGGGACTAAGATGCAGAGACCCAAATACGGTAATATAAAAGGGTGAAAACCGGGAGAAAGGTCCGAAAAATGAACATGGACCAACAGAAATAGGGAATACATCACGCATATGTGAGAGCTCAGGGATGGCAAGGGGGGACAAACAGGAAAGCTTCTACTAAAGAACTTTTTAAATAATGGCATTCTCCCAGGGACAGTGCTCATTGAGCCCTTTGTTTACTGCATTCAGGAAATAAATCCAGAATACCTCTCTTTTCTTACGGATCTGAGTGGGATCTTTTCCAGGGGGGGTAATGATTCTCTCAAGGATGGACCACTTGAGGTCATGTACAGAATGGTTCATGTCAAGCCAATGCTGAACCAGTGGAGCCGACAATTTCCCATTTCGGATGTTGGATTTGTGTTCTCCTATCCTGATTCTGCACTCTCGCCCAGTTTCTCCAACATATACCAATGGACATGGGCACATGATCAAATATATAATGTTGGAAGTGCGACAATTGGTCATGTTAGATAGTTGGATTTTGCGTTCTGGGGTATCAATAGAGTCTCCTGTGATGGCATTAGGGCAAGCGTGGCAGTTGCCACAGTGGTGATTGCCTAGAATGGGACCAAGATTGGTGATGCCAGTTTGTTGAGGGGAAGGAGCTCCCTGAAGTTTACCTTTGACCAGATAGTTTTTGATGTTCCTGTCCCTTTTAAATGCAAAAATGGGCTTGGGGAGAATAGAATCTTCATTGCCCATGTTAAGAAGAAACCAACACGAGTTTATCGTTTGCCTCAGTTTGTGATTGATGTTTGAATGTTTGGTCACACAGACCAATTTGTCAGCCAAAGATTTTTCTTTTGGGAGAAACATCGACTCTCGATTGTAATATCTGGCCCTTTTGAGGGAGTCCTTAATGAGTTTGGGGGGGTAACCCCGATGGATCAGCTTACTCCTAAGTACACTGGCCTGGTCCAGGAAATCATTGATGTTGGAGCAGTTTCTTCGAATTCGAAGAAACTGGCTGAATGGGATGCTGTCCCTTTGGCAGCGGGGGTGGTAGCTGCCATACTGCAAGAGTGTGTTCCTGGCAGTAGGCTTAGTGAATAGGGACACATAGATTTGATTTTCCCTGTGTTTAATCCAAACATCAAGAAACTCCAATTGGAGATTGTTAGAGTGGGCCGTGAACTTCAAGTTGGTATCAGCCGCGTTAATCCAAAGAAGAAACGTATCCAAAGAGGTTTGATCGCCCTCCCACACAAAGAAAATATCATCTATGAATCGGACCCAAGAGCGAACGTTTTCGTAAAATGGGGCCAATTCATTATAGATATTAGTATGTTCAAAATGTCCCATGTAGAGACAGGCGATGCTAGGAGCACAGGAAGCCCCCATGCTAACTCCCTGGATCTGTTGGAAGTAGCGTTGGTTGAATTCAAAATAGTTCTCATAGAGAACTATTTTGAGACATTCGATGATAAAGGGTGCATTGATGATGTCGGGTTCAGCGGCCAGGACCTCTTGAATCACCGAGAGGGCTCCCTCTTGCGGAATATTGGTATATAATGACTCAAGGTCACAGGTTACCAACAGTTCTCTCTCCGCAAAAAATGGGGTTCCCTCAATTCTGGAGATGAAATGGCCAGTATCTTTAACAAAAGACTCCAGTTTGTTGACCAACGGTTGGAGAAAGCGGTCGACGTATTTGGAGAGAGGTTCTGTTGCTGAGCCGATAGTAGAAACTATCGGTCTCAAAGGAGGGTCCAAGGTGTTCTTATGAGTTTTGGGGACTCCATAGATGATAGGGATGCGGGTATAGCTGGGAGTTAAAAACTCAGCTTCTTTAGGGCATATGTGTCCCCTATCAATGCCTTCCTTTACCAGAATGAGAATGCGTTTTTTTAGGGGGGCCTCCGGGTTTCTTTTGATTTGTCTATAGTGCCTATCATCAGCCAAAAGGGTGTTCATCTTGTCGATATAGGTGGGCGTATCAAAGATCACTATACCCCCACCCTTATCGCAGGGTTTGATGGTGAGCTTTTGGTTCGATTTAAGTGCTAGCAGGGTGTTGGTTTCCTCATTAGAGAGGTTGCTAGACGGTTGGGGCACATATTTGATTATTTTACCGATTTTTTTGGTAACAGCTTTTTCAAAGATGCCCACTTCAGGGCCAACTACTTCCAACGAGGGAGTGAAGTTGGATGGGGGCTTCAGGCCAGAAAGGTTTTCCTCCGTGTCCACAGGTGGTCTATTTAAGAAATATTTCTTTAGCCTGATTTTCCGAAAGAACAGATTGAGGTCTTTTAGGAGTTCAAATTTGCTGAAATTATTGGTGGGGACAAACGAAAGGCCTCTTGATAATAGGGTCAGAGCATCGGGGCCAATACAGGTGTTAGACAGATTGAAAACGGGGATGTTTTTCACGTTTTCCAATATTGTTGTTGGCGTGTCTGGATGTACATTTGTGGCTGAGGTTGATCCTGACGGTAGTTCCTTTGCTGTGGGTTCCGCATTCTTGGGCGGAAACTCCCCCTGCGGTTCCCTAAAAAACGATTAGGCATGTTAGGTCTTTCAAAGGAATCTGGTCTATGTTGGTAATTGGGGTCATAGTTGCTGGAACTCTCACCTTCAGAGTCAGTGGTGTCCGAGAAGGTGGTGACCCGCCTGTTACCCCATCTCGGGGTGTTGTTGCCTGACGAGGGGTCTTCTGTGGAGTTGTAAAAGTTAGAGGTTAGATAGGGATAGGCGCGTTCTTGGGAGAATGCGCGAATGTCTTTCTTGAGTTTGTCTGTCTTTCTCTTCAGGAGATATTCGGTGAAGGAGTCAAGTTCTAGACAAATTTCTTCCAATATTTTCTTTCCCTTTTCAACTGGATTATCTTTTTTCAATTTTTCTTCCAGCTCCTCTATCTCTTTGTTTAGGATGGCTAAGACCTCTCTAGCGGTTTCAACAATCAGCATCATCCAGTCTCTGGAGCATCTGTTGGATATTAGTGCCCATCTTTCTAAAAATTGTCTAATCTCTATAAAGAGGCCAGGTATGTTCCTGACCCTTAATCCAATAGGGATTGTTCCAGCTTTGAGGTATTCCAGCATAAATTTGGCATGGAATTCAGTGCGTTTACTTTTTTTCTTCATGTTGAGGAGTTTTGTCCATTCCCCATCGAGGCCTTTATTGAGGGTAAATTGTTGATCACTACCCACAGCTAAACCAATCATTTTGGCAAAGTCCTCATCGGAGAACCCAAATGTTTTAATGCTTTCCATGGTGAGAATACAAGAGATATCACAACTAAAAAGTGAATAGACCACGGCTCAGGTATGGTCCAACAGGGTGCAGGTTAGAAAATAAGGACAAAAAATACAAAGATTTGGATAATAGAGCGATTAGACAGATAACACAGAAACAACGTGATCAGTTACAGCACAATATTCCGATGAAGAGGACCAAAAAGCCCCCACAGCACGAGGGCTGTGACTAGAAATCCACTAAGAAGGGGGACCCCTGAAAACTAATACGGGCAGGTATACCAGGGGAATAGACAAGTACCAAGGAAAACAGAGTACCTGCCACAAATAAATAGTGAGTACGGCCCTACGGGGGGTCCGGATACTTTAAGAGCTTCAACCAACGGGCAAAACCAGGGCACAAGAAGAACAAACAGACAGAGTCTAAACAGGTTAGGATATTTTTAGAAAAGAATCTTTTTATTTCATCGTAATTCGTTGTGTGCATATAGAATTCATTTTTTTGGAGGGAGTTTATAGAGAGGGTTAAAGAAAGTTAACAAAGTAAATTCAACAAGGAGGTAAAGAGGATAATTGGGATAATACAATTTCCAAATAACAAATCATTAAAGGTCCCACGAACCACTCCTTCAGACAATCTTACACTCAGATTCTCTCACATCCAACAATATCAACAAACAACAAACAACATAAATGCATGTAGATTAAAAACATGTACAAAATAGCGATAGTCATTTTAACATATCAAATTGGAGGGAATGGACTTTCTGCAGCCCATGCAGCTAAAAAGCACCAATAGGTACGTTTACAATGACAAAAAATGAGGTGACAGAGTGCCGACGCGCGTTTCGGTGAACAAGCCCCAACAGGGGCTGCACCTTCATCAGGGCTAAGGAGGGCAGGGATGGTGGGACAAGCACACCTATAAACAGACAAAAATATAAAACAATAAGGGGAAAGTTATAACAGGGGTAACCAGTGCGAGTTTTATATACATCTGGGGCTCCAGTTGCAGAAAAACATTAGCAATTACATTGAAGTACAAAATACAATGTTAAACTCTGGACAGAGGTTTATGGAGAATTAATTTTATCAAAATAATTTAGGTCTAGATAGAGTCAATCATAAGTCATGAACTGGTTAGCCACAAATGGTTGAAGCAATAATATAAACATATAAGCGATATAGATATAAATATGGGAACATCAGAATAAGGTGCAAACATGGAGATCTAATCTCCAAACAATGAAACAGGGTGAGAATATATAATAGACATTTAGTACATATGACTCAACATATCATAATAGTGAGGAAAAGATAAAATGAAAATAGAGAGTTATTCTCTAGATAAATGATGAATAAATGCATGCTGGGACAGCAGAAAGAAAGAAACGTGAGCCATAGAGCGTGGTCTCATAACACTTAGAATCTATCAAATTAGGAAGAACAATAGAGAGAGTGCCAAAAAGAATAGTGCTCTCCTTACAACCCTCGGTGATCGTGAGGGTTAAAATGGCCTCCTCAGAGTATAGGAAACCATCAGTGTACTCCTCAAGGAGAAAAGGCCAATACCTAGCGGTCAGTGGATCTCAGGCTAAAAGTGGTAGCCAAGGTCTGGTGATAAGATGATCAAAAGCCGGCCAGCAGTGGCGGGGTTTCTTCACAGAAATAATCAGCGTCTATGAATGTGGGAAAACCTGAAAGTTTACAGAATATATATATGTCAAGATGGCAATGGTTAAATAATCGTTATAAACCCCCTCGCTGGTAGCTATACAACCAATGAGCTGAGCCAACATGTGGGGGAGGAGGGGATCACCTACCCGAATATAATCGAGTATGGTCATCCAATGAGGGAGGTATTCCTTTAGGGCCAGGCAGCGGCTAGCCGCTCGATGACATCCTCCATACGAGGGACCACGTCGGGAGAAGGAGATATCGGCGGGCCGGGCAGTCAAGCCTAAAACGAGGCAGAAAAATAAAATTATAATACCTGTAACGAAACAGGTATTGAAAGAGGGGAACTATTTCAATACGGGCGAGGGGGTTTTTTAAAAGAGGGATTGCCGCCGGCGGCGGGAGGATAGGAGTGCGAAAACGCTGGGTGGACAGGACTTACCCGAGCTACTTCAGTACAGCGATAATCAGGCACGGCTGCCGGCATACGTCCTGGCGGGAGCACGATGAGAGGAATGTCTTCCAAGATAGGCGGGGACAAGCAAGGTATAGCACCTCCTTATAAGAAAGGATAGGGGGGTAAACTGGCCAATAGGTCGCTAGGGGTAGGGTGTGCTAATCAAGAAGAAACAGCAAAGGATGGACATGGAAGGAGGACTAGAGGGGAGGCAAATGCGGAGGGAGGGGAGGCAAATGCGGCGGCCATCTTGTAACGGCCGAAATGGACGTATCTAGAGATAGGAAAATGATAAAACTGAATCAAAAGGACAGGGACGAAAAACGGGAGACCCCACAAAATAGACAGACAATTAAGGGACTAAGATGCAGAGACCCAAATACGGTAATATAAAAGGGTGAAAACCGGGAGAAAGGTCCGAAAAATGAACATGGACCAACAGAAATAGGGAATACATCACGCATATGTGAGAGCTCAGGGATGGCAAGGGGGGACAAACAGGAAAGCTTCTACTAAAGAACTTTTTAAATAATGGCATTCTCCCAGGGACAGTGCTCATTGAGCCCTTTGTTTACTGCATTCAGGAAATAAATCCAGAATACCTCTCTTTTCTTACGGATCTGAGTGGGATCTTTTCCAGGGGGGGTAATGATTCTCTCAAGGATGGACCACTTGAGGTCATGTACAGAATGGTTCATGTCAAGCCAATGCTGAACCAGTGGAGCCGACAATTTCCCATTTCGGATGTTGGATTTGTGTTCTCCTATCCTGATTCTGCACTCTCGCCCAGTTTCTCCAACATATACCAATGGACATGGGCACATGATCAAATATATAATGTTGGAAGTGCGACAATTGGTCATGTTAGATAGTTGGATTTTGCGTTCTGGGGTATCAATAGAGTCTCCTGTGATGGCATTAGGGCAAGCGTGGCAGTTGCCACAGTGGTGATTGCCTAGAATGGGACCTCTCGGTGATTCAAGAGGTCCTGGCCGCTGAACCCGACATCATCAATGCACCCTTTATCATCGAATGTCTCAAAATAGTTCTCTATGAGAACTATTTTGAATTCAACCAACGCTACTTCCAACAGATCCAGGGAGTTAGCATGGGGGCTTCCTGTGCTCCTAGCATCGCCTGTCTCTACATGGGACATTTTGAACATACTAATATCTATAATGAATTGGCCCCATTTTACGAAAACGTTCGCTCTTGGGTCCGATTCATAGATGATATTTTCTTTGTGTGGGAGGGCGATCAAACCTCTTTGGATACGTTTCTTCTTTGGATTAACGCGGCTGATACCAACTTGAAGTTCACGGCCCACTCTAACAATCTCCAATTGGAGTTTCTTGATGTTTGGATTAAACACAGGGAAAATCAAATCTATGTGTCCCTATTCACTAAGCCTACTGCCAGGAACACACTCTTGCAGTATGGCAGCTACCACCCCCGCTGCCAAAGGGACAGCATCCCATTCAGCCAGTTTCTTCGAATTCGAAGAAACTGCTCCAACATCAATGATTTCCTGGACCAGGCCAGTGTACTTAGGAGTAAGCTGATCCATCGGGGTTACCCCCCCAAACTCATTAAGGACTCCCTCAAAAGGGCCAGATATTACAATCGAGAGTCGATGTTTCTCCCAAAAGAAAAATCTTTGGCTGACAAATTGGTCTGTGTGACCAAACATTCAAACATCAATCACAAACTGAGGCAAACGATAAACTCGTGTTGGTTTCTTCTTAACATGGGCAATGAAGATTCTATTCTCCCCAAGCCCATTTTTGCATTTAAAAGGAACAGGAACATCAAAAACTATCTGGTCAAAGGTAAACTTCAGGGAGCTCCTTCCCCTCAACAAACTGGCATCACCAATCTTGGTCCCATTCTAGGCAATCACCACTGTGGCAACTGCCACGCTTGCCCTAATGCCATCACAGGAGACTCTATTGATACCCCAGAACGCAAAATCCAACTATCTAACATGACCAATTGTCGCACTTCCAACATTATATATTTGATCATGTGCCCATGTCCATTGGTATATGTTGGAGAAACTGGGCGAGAGTGCAGAATCAGGATAGGAGAACACAAATCCAACATCCGAAATGGGAAATTGTCGGCTCCACTGGTTCAGCATTGGCTTGACATGAACCATTCTGTACATGACCTCAAGTGGTCCATCCTTGAGAGAATCATTACCCCCCCTGGAAAAGATCCCACTCAGATCCGTAAGAAAAGAGAGGTATTCTGGATTTATTTCCTGAATGCAGTAAACAAAGGGCTCAATGAGCACTGTCCCTGGGAGAATGCCATTATTTAAAAAGTTCTTTAGTAGAAGCTTTCCTGTTTGTCCCCCCTTGCCATCCCTGAGCTCTCACATATGCGTGATGTATTCCCTATTTCTGTTGGTCCATGTTCATTTTTCGGACCTTTCTCCCGGTTTTCACCCTTTTATATTACCGTATTTGGGTCTCTGCATCTTAGTCCCTTAATTGTCTGTCTATTTTGTGGGGTCTCCCGTTTTTCGTCCCTGTCCTTTTGATTCAGTTTTATCATTTTCCTATCTCTAGATACGTCCATTTCGGCCGTTACAAGATGGCCGCCGCATTTGCCTCCCCTCCCTCCGCATTTGCCTCCCCTCTAGTCCTCCTTCCATGTCCATCCTTTGCTGTTTCTTCTTGATTAGCACACCCTACCCCTAGCGACCTATTGGCCAGTTTACCCCCCTATCCTTTCTTATAAGGAGGTGCTATACCTTGCTTGTCCCCGCCTATCTTGGAAGACATTCCTCTCATCGTGCTCCCGCCAGGACGTATGCCGGCAGCCGTGCCTGATTATCGCTGTACTGAAGTAGCTCGGGTAAGTCCTGTCCACCCAGCGTTTTCGCACTCCTATCCTCCCGCCGCCGGCGGCAATCCCTCTTTTAAAAAACCCCCTCGCCCGTATTGAAATAGTTCCCCTCTTTCAATACCTGTTTCGTTACAGGTATTATAATTTTATTTTTCTGCCTCGTTTTAGGCTTGACTGCCCGGCCCGCCGATATCTCCTTCTCCCGACGTGGTCCCTCGTATGGAGGATGTCATCGAGCGGCTAGCCGCTGCCTGGCCCTAAAGGAATACCTCCCTCATTGGATGACCATACTCGATTATATTCGGGTAGGTGATCCCCTCCTCCCCCACATGTTGGCTCAGCTCATTGGTTGTATAGCTACCAGCGAGGGGGTTTATAACGATTATTTAACCATTGCCATCTTGACATATATATATTCTGTAAACTTTCAGGTTTTCCCACATTCATAGACGCTGATTATTTCTGTGAAGAAACCCCGCCACTGCTGGCCGGCTTTTGATCATCTTATCACCAGACCTTGGCTACCACTTTTAGCCTGAGATCCACTGACCGCTAGGTATTGGCCTTTTCTCCTTGAGGAGTACACTGATGGTTTCCTATACTCTGAGGAGGCCATTTTAACCCTCACGATCACCGAGGGTTGTAAGGAGAGCACTATTCTTTTTGGCACTCTCTCTATTGTTCTTCCTAATTTGATAGATTCTAAGTGTTATGAGACCACGCTCTATGGCTCACGTTTCTTTCTTTCTGCTGTCCCAGCATGCATTTATTCATCATTTATCTAGAGAATAACTCTCTATTTTCATTTTATCTTTTCCTCACTATTATGATATGTTGAGTCATATGTACTAAATGTCTATTATATATTCTCACCCTGTTTCATTGTTTGGAGATTAGATCTCCATGTTTGCACCTTATTCTGATGTTCCCATATTTATATCTATATCGCTTATATGTTTATATTATTGCTTCAACCATTTGTGGCTAACCAGTTCATGACTTATGATTGACTCTATCTAGACCTAAATTATTTTGATAAGATTAATTCTCCATAAACCTCTGTCCAGAGTTTAACATTGTATTTTGTACTTCAATGTAATTGCTAATGTTTTTCTGCAACTGGAGCCCCAGATGTATATAAAACTCGCACTGGTTACCCCTGTTATAACTTTCCCCTTATTGTTTTATATTTTTGTCTGTTTATAGGTGTGCTTGTCCCACCATCCCTGCCCTCCTTCGCCCTGATGAAGGTGCAGCCCCTGTTGGGGCTTGTTCACCGAAACGCGCGTCGGCACTCTGTCACCTCATTTTTTGTTATTGTAAACGTACCTATTGGTGCTTTTTAGCTGCATGGGCTGCAGAAAGTCCATTCCCTCCAATTTGATATGTTAAAATGACTATCGCTATTTTGTACATGTTTTTAATCTACATGCATTTATGTTGTTTGTTGTTTGTTGATATTGTTGGATGTGAGAGAATCTGAGTGTAAGATTGTCTGAAGGAGTGGTTCGTGGGACCTTTAATGATTTGTTATTTGGAAATTGTATTATCCCAATTATCCTCTTTACCTCCTTGTTGAATTTACTTTGTTAACTTTCTTTAACCCTCTCTATAAACTCCCTCCAAAAAAATGAATTCTATATGCACACAACGAATTACGATGAAATAAAAAGATTCTTTTCTAAAAATATCCTAACCTGTTTAGACTCTGTCTGTTTGTTCTTCTTGTGCCCTGGTTTTGCCCGTTGGTTGAAGCTCTTAAAGTATCCGGACCCCCCGTAGGGCCGTACTCACTATTTATTTGTGGCAGGTACTCTGTTTTCCTTGGTACTTGTCTATTCCCCTGGTATACCTGCCCGTATTAGTTTTCAGGGGTCCCCCTTCTTAGTGGGGCTCATTGGGGCTATAGACCGAGGCTATCGTATGCACTCGCCCTCCCATTAACATTCGCATGGCCAGAAGGCACCCAGCGACTTCTGCAAAGTTCCCCACTATAGTCCCCTGGAAATGTGTGGCCAGGAGGATCACCACCCCAGCCTTCTTCCTCGGCCCTGATGAAAAATATTGTCTATTGAACCATTTGGATCGAAGTCGCCTCCAGTCTGCCCGCATGAGGTGGGTCTCCTGTAGGAGGCAAATATCGCACTTAGCAACTCTCAACAAGGCAAGAAGCGCTTGCTGCTTTGCCGGCGAATTAAGGCCCTGCACATTGAACCTCATGATTACTACTTGAGGACGAGTCATGGGCCATTATGAGAAGGCACATCTGCGCACCGACCGAGCCTGACGCAAAGAAAAACCAAGGGTGAGAGGGTATTCACTCCCCCCCTTCCGCACCCCACCACTGGGCCACCTTCCAAGCACTCCCTCCTTCCCTCGCAGCGCCGCACTGTGTCTTCAATCCTGGTGGGGCAGGTCCTCTGCGTATATATGGGGTAAATCCAGGGCATCTGGCAGAGCATCTAGCGCACCGGGGATGGGGAAACGCTAGGAAGATGCACAAGTAGCGCACCTCCAATGAGCCCAACCGCCCCCAGGTGGTCCCGTCTTCCCCGATCTCACCTGCCACACCTGGCCACCAAATTCGAAGGTGCACCCTACCTGTCCGTGGGAGAGCTGCAGATCTCTTGTTGGTGGAAAAGGAAAGAAAGAAAAGAAAGAGAGAAGAAAGAAGCAGCGAGAAAAAGTGAAAATCACAGAAAAACATCAATGACGTCTTCCGACAGGAACAAACCGCACCAACGTGCAAAGGTCCATGTGTCTGGCAGTCGGTCATCACCATCCAGAAGGTGGGGCTCCCCCACCAAGACCGATATCTCAAACCGCTGGTCTCGGACCCTTCGTGTTATCATCAGGAAGCGGGATATCAACTACCAGGGGCAATCGATGGCCTCAGTCCCCGGAGCTCTCCCAGCTCTGCAACTGATTGAGCAAGGCGTTCCGTTCCTGCTGACGCTCCTCCTCTGACGGCTTCCTCTGGGTGCACCTCCTAGGGCCCCGTCTTCTGCCCACTCTCTGCAGCTTCCCGGTTGATGGACCTCCCTCCGCCGCCTCGGAATCTACTGCCACTGTCAGAGCACCACCAAGTATGGCCTTCGCTTCCTGTAAGTTCCGCACACCATGCGTTTCATTATTCCAGACAAAGGACAGGCGGAATGTGTGCCCCCACCGGTACCGTATTCCCTGCTCGTAGAGGAGGGATGTGACTGGTCACAGTTCCCTACGCCGCTGCAGGGTGAGGGGCGAGAGATCCTGGAAGAGCCCCACCTGAAGCCCTCGAATTCCACCGTCGATTGATCCTGTGTGGTGGCCATGATAATCTCCTTCTGTCGGTAGGAATGCAGGCAACTCAGGATGTCTTGTGGCTGGCCGGGGCCCGAGGCAGGTCGTCTGGCCCGATGTGTGCGATCCAACGTGACCTCCTTGTCTCACCACTCCGGGGCCATGTGTTTAAAGAGGCAAAGAACCCATTCTTCCAGCTTTCCACCATCTGCCAGAAGTGGCGCGCCCTTAATACGACTATTAGAGTGTCTCGAGCCGGTTTTCAAGATTTTCTATCTTGAGGTATAGCCCAGGTTCCCGGGCCTGGGTTGTAAGCTCTTACTCTCGTCTGTCCCCATTGCGTTCCAGGGTGTCCACTCTGTCCACCACTTCGCTGAGCTCCCTCCGGAGCAGCTTGACATCGGAGGCCATTTCTTGACACAGGCTAGCGAAATCATCCTGGAGGGAGCTGAAGAGCTGTTTCTTGAATTCTTTCATGACCGGCTCAGCAGCGTGGCCTGCATCCGAATCCATCCCTGGTTCGCCGGTCTTTTTCCCATCCGTTCTCTGGAGCAGGTCTTTCATGGGTGGATCCTTGCTCATGGTGTCTTTCCTGGCTCCCCACACGGGGCTCTCAGTCACACGTCTGACCTCACCCCGCTAAGGATCGTTGAATAAGCCCCTGTAGTATTGTTCTTGTTGACGCAAGATCAGGGCCCCGTCACGGCAGGTAAACAGCCACTCCACCAAGTGCGTGACAATGCCTGTGAGGCTTCACCACAAAATCCCAAATCCACCGACAGCTGCCGCAACAAAGCTGGGCACCTCCAGCTCCAAGTTGGGGTGGGCACAACTGCAGACGTGTGGCACCGGTACTCGGTCACTAGCACCTAAGGCCTCCCTTGACTGGCCTGTCAGAGCAGAAGGATCATGTCCCAGCTGGGGCCCCCAGCAGCAGCGAGAAGAAAAGAGACCATTTCTCAAGGCCTAGGTCGCTCAGGCTGCAATCTTAAGCAGGGACCCACTGCCCTCGAGGGTGATAGCTGAGTCTGGGCTCTCCCCTGAAGTCTCGGCATGTAAGCTGACTGGCCTTCAAAGTCGCTTCACTGTCAAGCCGAGCCGGGGACCATCCCCAGTCTGTGTCGCGCAGGGCATCTGCCTCCCGCCGTTCACTCCGGCTCCTCTGATGCCACTGTGTCGCTCCTCTCCCTTACCACTCTCGCACTCTGCCGATGTGCACACACTGCTTCGCACGTTTCAGGCCATGCACTCACCTGCTGTAGGCCGCTTCATGTGGCGCAGCCACTCTGCCCCGGAGCTGCACGCCAGCCGCTGCCTCAGCCATCTAGATCTTGCCCCTCAGAGCCAGGGTGGCACTGTCGCTAGTTTCCTTGGATTAGAAGCTCCAGGGGAGGGCCTCGCTGCCAACTCCCGGCCTCGACACCAGGCCTTACTGATTATGGCAGCCTCATGGTCTCTGGTCCCGGGCCTCAGACAGGCCATCACACAGTTCTGTAGGAGGCAGCGGACCCACCGGCATCCCTTCCCGTGCCACCTCACTCCGCAATGTAGTCAGGGCTCCGCCAGCTCCAATTACGACAGACGTCACATCCACCGGGGCCTCCTCTGCCACCGCCGGGTCCCCCAGGGCGATCCCTGCACTGTCACTGTCTTTGCGGCCGATCGCCACGTCTGAGCTGCCGCAGCCGGATTCAACGGGAGACAGGGACCGCTCACCAGCCTGCCCGGCCCTCCATCAGCAGCGCAGCCTGGGATCACTTTTGGCCCCCTCTCGGGTCCCCCAACTGCCAGTGGATGCCTTGTATCGGCCTTGGCGAGCGGAGCCCCAAGAAAATGGTGCTACTCTGCCGCCATCTTGGCCATGCCCCCCACCTCTGATTTATGGGCGTTACAGGGGTGTGCAGGTTGGGACCAATGGGTCCCTTCTCTGGGGTGTCCACACTCCCTCTTATGCCACCCTCCAGTGGCATAATCGTCCTGATTGGGGGAGTCCCCTCATCTTCAAGATGGAGGGGGCTAAGATGTTTGTTTCATTTCGCCTCCCCCACCTGAGGGGTGGGGTTGGCAAAGGTGGGCACACCTCCCTATCTTTCTAGGTTTTCCTACCGATTCTTCTGCCCAAAATGGGGGTCAGAACAGGTGGGAGCCAGCTGTGGATAGCAGCAGTGGCTGGGGGTAGCTAACAAAGGCAGCCAGCCTTTGAAGCTTCCTCTTCGTGGACCCTGCCCATCCTGGAGAGGAGGCATGACACCTCTGACCAGGATGTGCTTTGTTTCAGGACCCACAGAGTGGAGGGCTCGCTACCAAGGGGTCCAGAAACCTGTCCGGTGGTGGCAGATGGCAGGTAGCCATTCACAAACCTCACCAGGGCTGGTTATTTTTCAGGGGGCATAATGCCATATGAGTACATTTTACATTAAATCCAACACTGGCATCAGTGTTGGTTTAATGTGCCTAGAATTTTGGTACCAAACTTCTCAGTCTTCAGCAAAGCCATCATGGAGCTGTGGAGGTCATGTTGACAAACGTCCAGCCCATGTACTCAAAATGGCTTCACTGCACTTACAATGTCTGTCAATGGCACAGACACTGTAGGGGCATTTTGCTCAGTCAGCTATACCCTCACCTGTGGTATGGTGCACCCTGCCTTTAGGGATGTGAGGCCTGCTAGAGGGGTGACTTACCCTTACCACAGGCAGTGTTGGTGGGCATGGCACACAGGGATGTGTGCCATGTCAACTCTTCAGTTTGGTCTGCACCTAAACACGCAGCCTGCAATGGCAGTGTGTGGGTGTTAAGGTGAGGGGTCTCTGAGGGTGGCATAATACGTGCTGCAGCCATCAGAGACCACCTCTGGTCACAAATCCCTTAGTAACGGGGGTACCTTTGACAAGGGAATTACATGTGGCCCACAGTTGTGCCAATTGTGGAGACAAAATGCAGTTTTGGGAAAGCACACAGGCCCTGGGAACCTGATTGGCAGGCACCCAGGGTACACTCAGTCAAGTTGGCATCATGTATCTGACAAAACTTTAGGGAGTATCCATGGAAAAAGAAGCACTTTCCTACACTTACCTTCTTGGGGAAACAAAAAAACCACATCGGAACACAACCTTTACTTTGTAGATGTCGACTTGCGTGCATCTATCTTGTGCTTGTGCCTGCTTTATATGATCAATGCTGATTCATTTGCGCTATTCCAGCTTCCACATCAGTGGCTTGTCGATCTGCATGCTCTTCTGCCCTTGCGGCCAGTAGCATGTTCTCTAAACTGAGTATCTCCTTTAACATATGTCTTCTGAACGAGTCCGAAAGAAAACCATTGATGACTCTAATGCTCATGGCTACTTCCTCATTAAATTCACTGAACTTGCAGTGTTTGATAAGCATGACAAGTCTCTCAACAAACTCATCCATCGTTTCACCAGCTTGCTATCTCACTTGATTGTAAATATACATTTCATAGTCGACATAGGATTGAACTTGGTTCCCAATGGTTCTTTGATCTGATGGTACAATATTGCATCAGTCTGCGAGATTTCCTTCAGCACTTCTTTCACTCCGTCATTGGCAAGGTTCTTTAAATACTTAATGATTTTCTTATCATCTACTTCTTCTAGGGCATCTGTGAAGTCACCAAATGTCTCGATCCATGCAGTCAACCTGGCCAATATTCTGCAACTTTGCATTGTCGAATGGCAGTGGTGGTTTTAGGAACGCAGATGCATCATGATTCCTGCTCCCTTCTGCAGCAATTGAAAAAAATAAATATTCTGCTTGCTTTCTTTGCACTGGATGCCTCTGGCCACTGAGGATTGGCCTCTCACCTGGGCCTTGGTCATCACACCTGATTCAAGGTCGTGTGGCACTCGCTGGTAAGTGCGTTTGTACTGCCAAACCTGGTTATCACAGCCGTTAGCGTTTGCTTTGCATGGATGATGTCTCTGTATTATGGCACAGTGCAATATCTATTCTTTCAGCTTTACCAGCAGATTCTGGCAGGCTTTTCGAGTGTGCCCCTCTGTAGGCCATTCAACTTCTTTAACGACTGTTTACGTGTTGTGCAGTGGTATTTGTAATAGAAAATAGGCGCTTGTGGTGAGTGCACCCGGTATCTGTGGAGTTCCAAATCGGTAACGGTGCTAAAGGGTAGGGGAGAACCACCAGCCTCCCCAAACAGTTGTGGTGAAAACAACACAAAATCAAGAATAGAGGGTACCCAAGCACACGCAGATATATAGTCGCCAAAATTTAAATATGTAAATAAGCATGTAAAACAAGTAAATCTTCGTCTCTGTCTTGTGAGTTTCTTCAATTTTAATATTCTTTTTTTAGAGATGGTTTCACAATCTTCACAGTGGTTCCCAAGCCAACACGTGTTTCGTCGCCTCTAGTAGTATTGTACATGCGACTTGTTCATGGCTGAACCCTGTATTATAAGCAGAGTTTAAAGTATGACGATAATTCCAGGTCATACATTCAAGCGACGGGGGGGGGGCAAGTCTGAGTGAAGTAAAGCTCTTGAGTATCAGCTGTGTTCCGTATTTGTGCATCCCGTCTCCGGGTAGAAACGGCAGTGGCCGCGATGTGTAGCTGCCCCCAAAACCGCGTCTGGCTCCAAATTCGAATTTGGAGCCAGACGCAGTTTTGGGGGCAGCTACACATCGCGGCCACTGAACGGAACACAGCTGATACTCAAGAGCTTTACTCCACTCAGACTTGCCCCCCCCGTCGCTTGAATGTATGACCTGGAATTATCGTCATACTTTAAACTCTGCTTATAATACAGGGTATAGCCGTGAACAAGTCGCATGTACAATACTACTAGAGGCGACGAAACACGTGTTGGCTTGGGAACCACTGTGAAGATTGTGAAACCATCTCTAAAAAAAGAATATTAAAATTGAAGAAACTCACAAGACAGAGACGAAGATTTACTTGTTTTACATGCTTATTTACATATTTAAATTTTGGTGACTATATATCTGCGTGTGCTTGGGTACCCTCTATTCTTGATTTTGTGTTGTTTTCACCACAATTCTTTAACGACTGTGTCTGGGCCGGAGTGGAGCTTTCACTCCACTGACGCTAACTTCAGACTGCTTTGTATTGACATGGGGCACACATGGCATACAAGAGCAGTTTGCCATACCATTGCAAACTCTCAGGGAGAGTAGTCTAATTTCTTAGCGGCACGTTTTCCCTACTCTTTGCCAGATGCAGTTTCCTCCCCAGCCTAGGAGCATGCAAAGGAATACGACACACACAGAGCTCTGTAACAGACGTCTTTATTCCTCAGCATATGCTCACACACGGCACACTCATAATGTCATAACCATAAATAATCAGACATTAACATCTCCCAGCAGGTTACGTATTTCCCCTGTTCAGATCACCCAAAACCACAAGGGTCCTAGATCACAGTCTCATGACACTACAGAGGTCAGCTGCTGAGGGATGGAAGCACATTTGAAGAGGAACTAAAAGCGGTGGGCGTAGAATTGCTGAAGAGGGATGGAAGAGCCTTCGATGAAAGGAAAAGAGCTGCTGAGGAAATACAAGAGGGCTGCTGGGAGATGGATTGAAAGCTGGAGAAGCTTTGCATTACTACTGGAAGAGAAGGAGACTTGTTGAGGAAGGACAGACAAAGTTGTGGAGCGAGGGAAGTAGGGCTGCCGAGGGAGAAAAAGGTGTGCTGGTTTGTCATTGCCTGCTGAGAGGTGGAGGCAATGTGCAGATCAAATAGCGCAGGGGTGGGGAAATACTGCATACATTTTTTTCTGGTTCCCGTAATGAAAGGTTTCCTAATACAACACACCGAATCCACCGCCGCTTCGATGAAGTGTGCATAATTCATGAGTAATTATTCTGTAGAAATCATAAACCTGAGTGATGTGACAGCGCTGACGGGATGTATGTGGGTAATTATCTGATTTATAAATTGGCTCCTGGTCCCCAAAGGCCCTCATTAGATGAGCTGGTAGTCTCGGGGGCATTCTAATAAGCAGAATCTTTCGATAATGAACTGTAGACAGCAGAGAGACCTCTGTGGCTCTATTTCCTAAGTGTAGTGGATGCTGGGCCAGGGACTGGACTCCGGCTTCAGTGACTTGTATGCTTCTTTCTCCCCTCATTGCTGAAGCTTTCTCAGAGATGCCTGAATATATGGAATATGAGGCACGACGGTACCTCTGGCCCATAGTAAAAGGAGGTACGATTTGTTTGCTGTCCCGTCAATTGTCAGCTTCGCTCAGCGCTTAATTTATGCCTCTGGTTGTGGGTGGTGGGCAGTGGCACTAACTTTTGGGGACCAGATCTTATTTTTCATCAACAGTCTTTGACAAAAAGTAAGCGGGAGAAAGATAGAAAAGGTAGAAATTAGAAGGAAGAGAAAAGTAGCAAAACAGTGACAAAGGTAGAAAAAGTAACCTGCAACGGTGAGATAAAGAGGCAGGAGGCGTAGGGTGGCGAAGGAAGAAGCATGATATGGAACGAAGACTGGCCTGTCTTCTATTCGGCATCCCTGTCACTTAATGCATTACACACCAAGCACTTGCTTCTTTATTGCTCTGACTGTGCACAATCTGTTGAAGAGCTGAGGTTCAGAAGAACAGAAGTTGAGTGAAAGGCCTGTAAGGGATGTTTGGTAATGGTGAAACATTGTCACTATTTTTGTTTAGCTTAACAGTTATACTAATGCACATTATATACACATATCTGAAGAGTGGTTTCCATGCTAAGTTTGAGCAAAGTGATTTCCATGCTATAGTTAACCATAGTTAAGGGCTGTTCACGTTAAGTTGGCCATAGTAAATGCAGGCCACTGTGAAATAATTTCTGCTAACATAGAAACTGTGCTTTTGGCTGCGGTGTGTTTCTCACTCTTTATTCTCGTTTTGGATGCCCAGCTAACTGCAAAAGTTTGAATAGCTGAGAAGCATTAGCTTTGAACTTCATGTTTGAAGCTATGGCTGATATTCATGCTATACCTTGAGTAGCAGTTTTTAGATTATTGGAAACCTGGCCGTCAACTTTTCTCTCTGAGCTTCCTACAAACTCAAAATATCAATTGAATACGCTTGTGTCTGTTGGGCTTGCACTGACCACCCTCTTATTCACACCAGATATTGGTGAAGCTTCTTGATATCTTAGTATAACAGTTACAGACCCTAGCAACGTTGTCATTGAGGATTCCAGTTAAAAACCCTTTGAGTGGACACATCCCACAGGATCTTTATCTACAGGGAAATGGACACATTGACATGGTCAAATTTGAGAGTTGTATATTTAGTTTGCATCAGAGGGACAGACTGGCCCACTAACATCAGTTTATCCCTCACTCATTTAACCAGTCTTCCATATCCATGTGCTGAGAATTTGGTGTAGCAGTATCAACTATGCTATTTAGTGCTATTTATTGCTTGTGAAGAGACTGATACTTAATTGACATTGGCATCAGTGCTTCATGTGAGCCAGTGATTGCAGGTGGGGTCCACCGGGCACTCATTTTTTAGGACTTACACTTATTTTTCCTCATATCTCAAACAAATGAGAGGGGCCCCTTCAACACCAAAGGAGTGGGGCACCAAATAGACCTCAGTCAAAAAAGTAGTCCCCTTTGGGTAACTTAAATTGTCCTTATTCATACACACAGGCACTTAAAATGTCACCAGAATATAACACCGTCACCATCAAAGGGCCAAGTGCTCAACACTCAAGTGTACTATTTTTTTTATTAAAAATAACCAAACATGTGGTCGCACAAAGAAAAGCATCAAGCATTAAAAACTTTACATTAAAATACGAACATCATACATGACGATTAATATAAAAGAAAGGTTAAAAGACTAACAAGTCAGTGCAATATTGGGAGAACAAGCAAGAAATAATCCTTCTACTAGACTAGAAGCACTTGGCCCTTTGATGGTGACGGTGTTATATTCTGGTGATATTTTTAGGTGACTGTGTGCATGAATGAGGACGATTAAAGTTACCCACAGGGGACTACTTTTTTGACTGAGACTTATTTTTCCACAACAGACTTGGATCCAAAGTAAGAAGAGAGAAAAACTCAAATGGAGAAAAGGAGGAGGAAGAGGAAGAAAAGCTGTGACAAAGAAGTAAGGATCAAATAGAACCTGCAAGAGTGAAATAAATGGGTATGGAGAGTATAGTGTCTGAAAAAAGAGACATATGGAAGCCTTGCTATTCAGCAATTCATACATGTTTGAGCACCGGCACTTATTATTTTACATTTTAAACACTGATTGACATACATGCAAAATTCTGGAGGGGCATTGGTCTGAAGAGGAGGACCCTGTCTCTACAGAGTTTGTAGTCTTCAAGTGGTCGACAATGGTCTTGGGTTCAAATGGCTCTGACTTGATTAAAGCTCACCCTATCCTTCGCTCGCATTGACGAGTTTGGTGATGTAAGTACTTGATGGAAAATACTCATATACGTTGGTTAATTCAGTGATAGTAGTGATGTGATTGTCTGTTGTTAACCTTAGAGTCTTTGAACCTCAGCCCGACTGGAGGAAGACAAGTTTAACTGATCAGGTGGGTTCATGAAATTATGTACTCACCTGTTACCCACACTAACAAAGCAAGCTCAGGCCTTCTTGATCATTGTAACTCTTCTTCCTGACAGGAACATCCAAAAAGGGTCCCACACTTTTGCTGCATCATCTCTGGACCATTTCCCCAAGAAATATATGCTGATCCCTACTTTTTCTTTCTGCCCAAGTTTGCATTGCACATCGAGTACAGCCACTGTTAGAAATGGGGTCTCTAGTTGGCAGAGGTATGCACCCTGTCCAAGTAGGGGCCCAGACTCTAGTCAGGGAAAGTGTAGTACACACTAAAAGTTTACCTGTGCTTATGGCACAGAACAGTCAGGCAAACCTAAAGATGCAATGAGGAAATTATTTGTTCATACACACACAGAGTAACACTGTGAAAACATTGCAAAAGTACTCCACACCACTTTATAATACTAGCCAATACTTATTTAAGTTAAACAAGACCAAAACAACAAAACATTCCAACATGCACAAAACATTTGTGACAGGACGGTGAGGGCGGGGAACATAGCAGCCGCTATCTGAATGGCTACAAGCTCCAGGGAGAAAAGCGTTTCCTTTCGTGTCGGCGGCTTACCCCTGCCTCCCACTCCCCCCATCCCCAGACCGGCACTTACCTGCACATGACGTCCCCCCCTCTATCCTCGATGTGCCTGCCCTGGCAACCCTCCGGCACATCTTCAGCTGAACTAAGCTGTAAGGCTTGGGAAATCCCACGTTGGGAAACAGCTGTGAGGGAGCTACAGAGGTGCTGGGTAGCCTGTGTTCAGACTCGGGTCTGCAATGGCAAAGTCAGTACAGGGCGGCAAGAAGGGTAGAAGAACCTACCACAGCCTGCAGCAGTATTCCTGGACTCACTTGGTATCTACAGCCCCAGCAAAATACAAGCCACAAGCCGAGGACCGGGACCAAACCGGTTTGAGAGGCTAAGACCACCCAAATTAGCCTTCCGGTCCTATGCGATGCATATTTCCTCGCACATAACATATAACAAATCTGTTACAAACAAATGAAGAGCAGCTACTCTGCTCTCACTCTACTGACAGGATAGGGACTCCCATTCTTGCATCTCCCGGGGGGGTCACCTTTGCCCTGAAGAAAGTCCAGGACCTACACGGCCGACCGAGGACTGAAACATGTTGGCACTAGGGTCATAGGACCATAACACTCCCGTTTTTTAAGATTTTTTAACAAACCTGACAGACCCAAGAATAAAGGAAAACCAGGGGTCTGCCTGAGGTTTTTTAATCTTTAATCCCCCTGGTCTTCACGTATTACGAGAGCTCCCAACACTGTGGTTGAGACCACCCCGACCTGTAGGCGTCGGGGTGACCCAATGATGAAGCATGACACCACTAGGGTGTGTGAGGGTAATTAAACAAAAAGTGTTTCCCTTCCTCCCGTTCAGGTTGAGTTAGGTGTATCCTTACACTAGATTAGTCCAAGCATGTTAGCAAAGGGAGGGTTCCCCAAGGTGGGTTGGTGGTGGGACACCATGGGGTAGGGCACAGGGTGGGGAGCAGTGGGAGAAAAAATAAAAATAAGTCCTCAATGTCACCTAACCAAATAGACTCAACCACTTGCCCAATGATAATTTATCTTAATAAGGGTCCTATATCCCCAGACAATGATGGGGAGATGTAGGGAGATTCCATTTATAATGTGGAATGTAAATGGCCTCAGGATTAAAAATTGTCAGTGACTGGTAATGATGTATTTAGAAAATAGTTTGCCCCATATCATTATATTACAAGAGACTTATTTAATGGCCAGTGAGAGGAGAGCCCTCTCCTCTGAATTTAGATGTATAGAAAGGTATGTTGTCTCAGAGTAGACAGTGGATTGTAAGGGAGAAGACATCTTAATAAGGAGGGGAGCTGGGGTTGAGGCGATGTCTCCAAAAACAGGCAGCTCTGGTGGTGGGTTATGGCAATCCTGAGATGTGATGATTTAGAGTTTATGTATGTTGGTTTTTATGGACTGAACCTCAATGTTCCCCAATATATAATAAATCTTGGGTGGAATTTAGTGAAGGTAATAGTTCTGCTAATTATAGGGGGAGATTTACAATACCCTCTTGGATCCTCTTTTAGATAGATCCACTAGGAAGTACCATGCCCAACCACTTATGACGAGGCAATCACTTAAAAACATGCTACATGATATAGGCTTTGTGGAAATTATTGAGAATCTTAACGGGTTCATGAAGGGGTTATACTTTTCATAGTAGTAAGTATGCCCCCTTCTCTAGACTGTATTATATTTTGGTCGATAAATCCCTAGCCAGGAAAGTAAAAGAAGTTAACCTGTTGCCAGGGCAGATCTCAGACCATGCAGCAGTCAACATAACACTTAAGTGTTTTAGAGGTCAAAGTAATGCCTGGTGAACATTAAAAAGTGTATCCTCCTCGATCTAGACGTAGTCGCAACTTTGTTAAAAGCTATTGTAAAGTTATTTTTAGTCAATGCCGGCTCAGCCTCTCTGGATATAATCTGGGATACATTTAAAGCTTATACTAGAGGGATGTTGAAAGGTCTGGCATATGGTAAAAATCGGGCTGAAAGAGTTGAACTCAATAGATTGAAAGAAAGAGTGGGGACATTGAAAGCTGAGATGCAGCAGCAAAAAGCATGACCCAATAGTGACTGGGAGAGATTATCAAGCAAGTTGGAGGAGGCCAGGAAAAATTATAAGGCCAAATTGGAAGCATGGTGTAGAGAGCATTGGCAAGTCGGGTGTGTGAAACAATTTGAATACGGGGAGAAAGCGGGGGCGCTGCTAGCATGGAAGGCTACGGTTGAGAGGTCTAGAAACTTCATTGGGGAATTGGTAATCAATTTGCGGGAATATGCTGCGAACAAGGTTAAAGAAATGCCAGAGAGACTTAGAGCTTGGCTGAAAAGTGTAGGGCTTTTGGTGCTTACAAAGGAAGGTAGAGAATGCATGGACACCATGATAACTGAGGAGGAAATTAGGACGCACCTCCAATGATTAAAGAGGGGAAAGGCTGCTGGTCCCGATGCAATACCCTCAGAGCTCTATAAGATCCTAACGTAAGAAATTATTTCCGAATGGGAATTAGTATTTAACTCAATTTACTCGCGGGGAGGACGGATTCCAAATTCATGGAAAGAGGCCACAACTGTTTTGGTTTTAAAACCAGTCAAGGACTCTCGGAAGCCAGATTCCTATCACCCAATCTCACTGTTAAATGCAGATTATGAAATCTTTATGAGCATATTGGCAGGGAGATTGGCCAAGTTAGCCCCCCAATTGTTGCAACCGGATCAGAAAGGATTTGTGCCAAAGAGGCAAATTCAAGAACTTACGCAGCAACTAATTGGAGCTATTGGTCTCACCACCGCTCATTCGACTCCCTTGACCGTGGTCACAATTGATGCCGCTAAGGCATTCGATCGAGTATGCAGGACTTACCTATGGATGGTCCTGGTGATAATGGGATTCAGTTCAGGTTTTATCTCTACTCTCTCTGAATATTATATGAAACTCATCAGCTAGAATTCTCCTTATTGGCTCTTTGACTAGGAGTTTTAACATTTATAGGGGCACTAGGTAGGGGTGCACCTTGTCACCTCTCTTGTTTGATATTTATATTGAGCTGTTAGCACAAATGCCTGGAAAAGATAACCATGTGATCCCTTTAAACTCCCCCCTTTTAGCAATAAGATTGGGCTGCATGCAGATGACCTGATAATCTATTCATCTGATCTCACCCAAACTATACCTAGGGTGGAGAGGTTGGTAACAGAGTTTGGTGCTTTTCAGGGTACATGGTTAACAAATCGAAGACGGGTAATGTGCTGGATTTTAGATGAATGCGGGGGAAAGAATCTTCAGAGGTAAAGTATCTCGGTATTGTTATTGCTAACCCAGTGGCAGAAACACCGGCTTACAATTTGGCTAAGGAGATAGATAACATGTTGTCATGATGGAAAAACCTGCCACTGACAATCTATGGTTGAGTGAACCTTATTAAGATGTCAATACTCGCCAAATGTATGTATCTATTTAACTGTATTCCCCTTACTTTCCCAAGATCAATTATCAAAAAGATTCAGGTGAAAATATCCAGCTTTATATGGGATTCCTGTGGAGCAAGACTGGCTTGGAAAAAGTTGAGTCGCAGGCCTGAGAAGGGAGGTTTAGCCCTGCCAGATTTAAATGTATACTGCATAGTATTTCAGACAGCTCAACAGGGGAAAAGCTTTTAGGTGAAATGATAAGGGAGTTTGGAGAGTGCAGCTTTGAGCCCCAATTTTTTTAAGGAGGTTCGACTAAAGGTTTTAAAGTTTGCGTTAAACCTTTTGTGCAAGGTGAGGAATCTCCCGGCACCCCAGAATGCATGAAGGATGGGCTGAGTCTCCCATTAAGGTGGGCAGGGAGGGTGACTTGGGGGAAACTTTATGACAATGCAGGTAATTTTACCATGGGAAGTCCTGGAAGCCAAAACCCTGGATAGCCTTTCTAGGTTTAAATATGTGTAGTTGTCATCCTAGTTTACAACCTCGACCTCAACATTGAGTGCAGTAGTTTAGGTTTGGCACAGCTGTGTGGCAGTGCTCCCCTGCCCCCGCCCACCTTTTCCTCCATGGAACTTCAAAAATCACAATAGAGAGCAAATATCTGGACAGCATGAGCAACACGTGCATGTACGCATGGACTTGAAATCTTGAGAGCTCGGGCTGAGGAAAGAAGTGCTTAATTTGAGCCGATGGTTTCCAGTGCTCAGCACTGTCACTTAATTGTCAACACCTGCGCTCATGACTGTCTGCCACTTCAGAGATGAGCACAAAAGCAGTTGCTTATTAGTTGAGTATACATTAAAAATGGCAAATACCTGTCACCCAAGACAGTCTTATAGCTTGTAGGGGAGTGATGGTTAGTAGTTATGTTGGTACTGCCATTGGCAGAGGTATCGGGTCCATGGGTGGAGCAGGCTGCAGTGAATTCCTGACTAGGGCCCTGGCACTTATTTTGTTACAAATTAACCACTGGAGGATAGTAGTGGTTATTGCCGATGTGCCCTCAAATTGGCCACTCTTTAATTTGTTGTTGCTTATCTTTCTCACCATACCAAACGGTCACATAGAAGACCCTAATGGCTTCTACTATTTTCGTTTGGGTCAGTGGGACCTGCTCCTTTCTGCCAATATGTTTTTGGCCACTTAAGAGAGAAATCGTCATTGGCAGGTAGCCAGTCGGTCATTTTGGTCACCATAGTGTTGGCTGAGGCCCTTCTTGTACTCATTGGCCCAGGTTACGTTCACAGATAGGGTGCCCAATACACCATTAATGTATTGCTCATTTTCACTTATTCTGGTCCATTTGTGTTAAATCACTCAGTTGCTGCACTCCCTGCTGATGTAAAACAACTAAGCAATAGTAACTTCAAACTGAAAATGCTTTCAGATAACTGTAGCTGATTATATATCCGGGATTTGTTAAGCGCAAACTGTTCACCCCTAAGAGTCTCAAGGCGCTGTGGGCCGTTGGGGAGATTAAGTGACCTATTGCCCAGAGTCACATGGTGCTAAGAAGAGCTGCCGTCAGCGCCGGGGATTGAACCATGAGCCTTGCGCTCAGGAGTGAGCCACTCTGGCCACTGTGCCACACCTCTCCCAACATTCGTTAACTTAACGCACCCTCGAGCTTTTAACTAAGGTTTTCTTTAAAAAAATGTACACTTGCCCATCATCTAGTATGAAGGCTGTGTGATGTCCATTCGTGTAATGCCAGGGGACAAATTGGTTTAACCCAACCCAGCGGGGCAAGCTTTCTTCAGGGCCCTTTAGCCATTGCGTAACCAATTAACGAGCTCACAAAAGACACCACAGACCTTTTTTCTGGTGTGAGAACGGCCGCAGTTTGTTACATTCTTGATAAGCTGGGGCATAGATTGTCATGAAAGCATTGGTCATTAATATGCTCAGGCATGTAAACATCTTGTACATCAAGCGATTATCATCATAACAGGTAATTTGGTAATCATCAATCCACTTAGAGTCGTAAAAACTAGCATCATGTATCATTCATTGAATGGCCATAAATCACTTTTGTCCATCACTATAACTCATCTCATGTCACTTTCTCTGCAGCCCATAGTACAGAGCACCACTGCTTCGAGGCTTCCCTTGCTACCAATGTCTGGCGCTCGCAGCCCTGTGGCCCTGCATGTGCTGAAAGTGCTGGGTCTGTCCTGCGCTGACCAGCACTTGGCCCTTCGTTGGCCCTCCAGTGTCCCTGCTGTGAGGCATCCCAAGGTTGGACATTTCCTCTTTCTGACCTCATGCGCTGTCATTTGGCACTCGTAGCTGCCCCAGTCCCTCTTACTTACATTGCCAACTTCTAGCGGCTGCGACACCTGCGATTGTCTGGTGGGGTGGGTGGGAGGATGATTGTGGCAATAATGGTGAATCCCTCCGCCGCCCTCTCTTTTTGCCTGAATGCTGCCCATGCCCAGTGGCCCTGGTTGGGCACTTTGTAACACGCAGGCCAATCAGCACGCGTTTCAGTGAGCCTCCCTTGATGACGGCCCCTTCCATTTGCATCAGTCGCAGTCCCCTCTAGGGACCAGCTTCACATTCTAGGCCCGATCTACAAAGGGCGTGTAGTGTCACTTCCCTTAACCCCTATTATTTTGATGAATTGGTGTTCTGCCAATGATATTCCGGAGTCCTTTTTTTCCATTCCTTTCCCCCTAGTTTCTCATCTACTCTTGCTCTCTGTTCGTTATTTTCTTTCCTTCCTCCCTCCTCCCCTCAACCCACATAGCTTTGTTATGCTCTCTTTCCTGTCTAGATTAGATGTGGGATTTAAATGCCTTACAGAAATCATTTTCAGCTCTTGGTAATATCCACTTAGGCTGATGGAATCTCACATCTGCAATAAATGCTGAGCACAACCCTGGAATTATATTTCTGAATATCCGTAAGAAGTGGGAGATTTAGGCTCACTGCTCCATTGTGCTTGACACTCCTAGCCGAATTTATGTGCAAGGGCACTGAGTGAGAAAAAGCTCATAAGGTTTTATGTGCGCACGCGACCCTAGTGGAAATCTCGGTTGACCAGTTACATATGGTTTCTACTCGACCTTGTATCTGGCGTGAAAAATTGTGGACATGTATTAAACTGCTATGCAGAGAATGACATTTGATTACAGTTGCGTTTAATGCTCAGATAATGTGTTTAATAGTGTATGAAGTTAAAAAAAAATGCAGTCCAATGCCCAGTTGCGGATAACTCCCTTAGAAACCATTTGCAACTGGTCACCTGGAATTTCATGAGGTTGGCTAGAAAGTCATAATAAAAAGAATTCACCAGGATTTAGCTCCCTCTTTCTTTTATTATTTTGCATCACTCACCTGTTTGGGCAATTGCCCTCTGAATCTGTAGAATGCTTTACTTTTTTCCAGAAGTTATAATTTTCTGATGTAATTGCACACATTGAGCATGACGGTGGTTCAGACGTTCAATACAATTTTATCCAAATATGTTATTTGACATTTGTGTGCTGGAGAATTGAACCAACATTATTACCAATACAAAATCGTAAAAGAACAGAAGGTGAATTCTGACATTCGCATGCATTTAAAGGATGCCTCATGTGGTTCCTTTGAAAACGTACTGGAAAATATAACCCATGAAAATATAGATTCAAAAGTATAGGTTGCAACACAAAACTGTAGGCTGCAAAAGTAGTCATTGCACACGAATCCCCATGTTAAATAATGGCAGCCTGCTTTAAATTCATAAATAAAGCCAAATTCACTTCCTTTCTTTTGTAGAACTGAACTCTTTTACTGTTCTAACCGAAGTCCTAGCATATTTAGGGTTAAGTACTTGACTGTGGAGTTGGGATTTAAGTAATTTAGATAAATATTTATGTATGGTATTTATGTATGGTTGATATTTTTGCTGTCTCCATTCCAGCTTGCGGAAAGTAATATTAGTTGTTGAAAAAGCCTTGTCTCACATGCTCACCTATATTATCAAACCTCCACCATAATTCTTTTTCGTCAAAACTGTTTTTATTGGTTGTTCGAGCAAGTATTCAAAACAATCCAATTACAGTGGCACATATTGTCTAGGGATATATCACTATTACAGTTTACAGTTGGTGAATATAAGCACCTCATTTTACATTAGCATGTCTCTGTACCTTCCCTGAATATACCATTTCACACCCCTTCCCTCCCTCTCTAACCCCGTTCAACATAGCTGTGGTACATGGATACAGGCTATTATCAGGTTATCATGTCAGCATGGCATCGTTTGTATTCATTTACAAAAAACTCAAATGATATGGGCATCGCAACACTAAACAAGCACTGGTAGAGTCAATAGGTAGGGCATTGCATGCCAGGCTTTTAGCTTTAACAATGCTTGCTTTTTTCATCACTGCTTTTGTAAAACTCTGTTGCTGGGGGAGCTGCTTGGCCCTCGCCAATATAAAAAAAATATCCTAAAAGCTAAAATATTTTTGGTCTCAAAAAGCACACATCTATCAACATTTGATTAGTACAGTTGTAATACAAAGAAGGCACATACACTTGCTAATGAGCAAAGCATCAAATGCAAAACAGAAGAACTTAGACTGGCAGGTAACCTTTCCAAGGAGAGGCATGGAGAAGTTGCAGAGTAAATAGTGATGGTGTTGCCCTTGTTAAACATTTTAACAGTACACGGTTGTTGTAAAGAGAAAAAGACCTTAGAAAGCCGTTGTAGGAAATAGCCAAATAAGCTGTCCATTCCTGTCTAGGGACAATTGCAGCCAACATAACATTTTGCAAGCTTTGGGCCTCAGCAAAATAGTCATCCACGAAAGATAAAGAAATGTACTGGTTTTATAGCATGTATAATTTATCTAGGACTCAAATTCAGGCAGTGTGCAGGCAAACTCGCTTTTCTTGAGGGTTTGGGGCGTTCAAACCTGGAGACCTTTTTTTAAAAAAAAAAATGGTGTTAAATAGAGCATTTTTCTGATTGATTTTCACTTAAATGTACTGAAACGTCAAAGACGCTGAAAGGGCACTCATAGAAAAATCCAGTAGTTTCATGGTTCCGTTTAAGGGAGAACCAGGTATTGTAAAGGGGTGCTATGTCATTTGTTCCACTAGTTCAAATAAATTGAACCAACGTCTATTTTATGTGAGAAAATCACCTAAACCTGGCGTAAAAACACTCTCTGAACAATTAAACCAAGTGAAATAAAATAGACTGGAAATAAACACTTTGCACTACAAACTCAAGGTTTATACTCGTAGCCCCCTCTTTCACACCTGTATCACCTTTTGAAATGTGGGTTATCGAAATCCATCCTGTTCTCCACCGAGTAAGCTCAGAACTCTAAAAATCCAACTGCTGGCCCCATTTCATCATGTCGTTAGTATCACACTGACTCTCAATGCCCTCAGCAGAGAGAACAATCCCATATGTGCATAGACCCATAAGGACATGCACACACTAATGTAGAATCCACCATCATACTTAGTAATGCAAGATCATAGGCCTGTTAATAACTTTTTCCCAAAAGGTTGAAAAACCAGAGGTAGTGCCCAGGAACACATGTATGCTAACCTAACTGTGCTGTGCCTCAAACCTTCTGGGACTGTTAAAAAAAAATCTGCTTGCACACCAGCTAAAGTCCGAAAGGTTTTATCAACAAAACATACATACGTTATAATTTGGGCTCTCGGTTTTATGGTATTTATTTTTTGAACATTTTTGTCTGTATTTATCCATATATTTTTTTTTTGGCTATCTTATTGGTATTTATCCATATTTATTTTGTGTTTTGTAAACAGATGAGATGATAACTTGTATATTTCTGCATTTATTTAACAGATACATGTGCACTCCTACTTTGATGCATGTCAGAGTTTAGCCCATTACATAGCCAAAAATAATAAAAGAACACACCCACATTAAAAAATAGTATAATAGCACATATACATGTTGAGATATGCTGTAATTTAAGCATTGTAGCTTTCCATGCTGCCATTCTGTACAGCTATTAGCCTGAGAGTCATTCACCTCAGCATGGTGAGTCACTCTGGCGGTTCAAGGAAAGGGAGGAGTCGAAGGTGATGCCGAGGTTTTGTGCATGGTCTGTAGGGGTGGGAGGATTGCAGAGGGTGGAGGGTCACCATGTACCAGGTGTTGTCCCAGGCAGAGGTGCAGGGTCCGAGGATGAGGCCCTCGGTCTTCTCTGAGTTGAGCGTCAAACAGCTGCCTTTCATCCGGGCTGCCAAGTTCTTCATTCCTTCCTGGAAACAGAGTCTGGTGTCTTCGGGCTTCTTAGTGAGTGATAGGATGAGCTGGGTGTCATCAGCGTAGGACACAATGCTGAGGCCCTGCTGTCTGATGATGGCAGTGAGGGGGGCCATGTAGATGTTAAAGAGCGTGGGGCTGAGCGATGATCTTTGGGGTACTCCGCAGTTGATATCAGTGGGTTCGGAGATGAAGGGAGGGAGTTTGATCCTCTGGGTTCGGCCAGAGAGAAAGGATTGGATCCAGTCAAGGGCGGTTCCTTGTATCCCTGCGTCGTGGAGTCTGGCTGTGAGTGTGTGATGTGGGATGGTGTTGAAGGCTGCGGAGAGGTCTAGCAGGATGAGGGCCGCAGTGTGACCCTGGTCGAGTAACATGCGGATGTCGTCGGTGGCTGCGAGGAGGGCAGTCTCGGTGCTGTGGTTGCTGCGGAACCCAGACTGGGAGGTGTCCAGGTTGGAGTTCTCTTCGATGAAGGCAGTCAGTTTATAGAAATAAAATAATGTTTGAGTGGTGGCAACAGAGTGGTAGCCCATAATGATATCCAAGTTTGGAGAGAGAATTCTTGATTAAAGTCCATATCTCATTGTAACTCCATCTTAGATTTTGGTCTACTTACAGGAGAAATACATAGGAATTTCATTATGTATGATGCCTTTGTCTGTAAAGAGAAATGCGGAGGGGAAGAAAACGGTTGAGGATTATGTGATGGAGAAGAGGATTCTGAAAGAAGTTAAAATAGAATAGGTTTAAGGTGATGGTATTGGGCTGCATAATAAGTTGAGATACCATATTTGAGTGGGCTCAATTTCCTCTGACCTGATAATTCTCGCCACGGTGCCTACTCTAATCATGGGTCCCACTCTGCAACTCTGGGCAATAGCTTGCTTAATCTCCACAACGGCCCCAACAGCGCTGGGGATGCCTGGCTTCACCTTGGGGGTGCCCAGGAGTGGACATTTCACAGGGAAAGCCAGGAAGGGTTCCACAGCGGTATGAGTACAAGTGCCAGGACGCCCCATTGCTGCCCTGTGCTATATGATGTAGTGGATAGAAGAAAAATGTGAATGACAAAATAGCAGGCCAATAGATGAAGAGGTGTGGCTGAAAGCTCCTATAAGAAAGTATTTTATAAGTATCACTTTAGAAAAATAAAAAGGTCTTGGATATTGCCAGACCTAACCAAGAGGCTTAGATGGTAACCTCATATACAGATGGGGATACGATTGCCATATTATCTATCAACATTTGATTAGTACAGTTGTAATACAAAGAAGGCACATACACTTTCTAATGAGCAAAGCATCAAATGCAAAACAGAAGAACTTAGACTGGCAGGTAACCTTTCCAAGGAGAGGCACGGAGAAGTTGCAGAGCAAATAGTGATGGTGTTGCCCTTGTAAACATTTTAACAGTACACGGTTGTTGTAAAGAGAAAAAGACCTTAGAAAGCCGTTGTAGGAAATAGCCAAATAAGCTGTCCATTCCTGTTTAGGGACAATTTCAGCCAACATAACATTTTGCAAGCTTTGGGCCTCAGCAAAATAGTCATCCCCGAAAGATAAAGAAATGTACTGCTTTTATAGCATGTATAATTTATCTAGGACTCAAATTCAGGCAGTGTGCAGCCAAACTCGCTTTTCAATCAAAGCTTTATTTCCACAAGAAATGTCATAAAAGCACAAAGGTACATAAAACACAATTTCATAGAAAATACATTTTAAAAGCATATCATAAACAAATCTTATTGCCTAATGTACAAAAAAATAAATATTTTATTTTTTTTTATTAAACTTAGCAGCTTTGAAGATAAAGAAAATAATCAACTGGAGCTAATTAGCCTTTGCCTGATCAGCCATGCCCAGCCTAGGAATGTTGCCACCCCGCAGACTGTAGTGGTGTTTGTGTCCGATTTAAGAATTCTCAGGGCGGCAATGTGGTCCCTTGTTCCTAGCTGCAGACAGAAGGGCCTAAGCCATTTCATTCTTGGTTGCGCGTAAGCTGGGCAAGCAAAGAAAAAGTGGGGGATATTTTCAACAGCACCCAGGCAAGTTGGGCAATCCGAGGGGGTCTTGTGCGGGGGATTCCACTTACTGGTGCGATCACGGAGGGAAAGGGTCCCAAACCTAAACTGAATGAAAAGTGATCTGTCCTTGGGCTTCGTGATGAAGTCCAGATAAGGTTCTAAAAAGGACATAAGCTTGTGCTGACGAAATGCCTCTGTCAACCTACCGGGGTTGGGATCTCTTAACTCCAGGGCATCGACCCATGCCCAATAAGCTCTTTTAGTTTCCTCCTTGGATAATGGTGACCCTAAGTCCCGCTCAGATGCAAGGCCTGTAGCGGCCAAAAGCTTCTTCATATTTGTAAGCCACTCGATTTTATGGGCTCCTCGCAGATTCATGACCTCCCTTAGGCCGTCGGCGTAATTGGAGAGCTCAGGGGTGCGCCACAAACGCGCCCAGTATAACAGAGGGCGCAGGGTGGCTAGATCTCCAAGAGAGCGTCTGCCAAGGTCGCTCAGTAGTGGTTTGGTCGGGGTACCCCTTGGGAGCAATACAAGGTCTCTGAAGAACCTATTTTCGTTAGTCACAAGGGCATCTACGCAGCAGAAGCCCCATAATTCTGCGCCATAAAGGGCACTACCTACCGCCTTTGCAGCGTAGATGTCCAAAACTGGAGCAATGGGTTTGGTAGTGGAGGCACGGAATTCTTTTCCCAGGGCTCCGATTACCCATCTATGGTTTAACACCATTTTATCAATATGGGGCTGCCACTTGAGTCTGTCGGAGATTCTAATCCCCAAATAATCGAACTCCTTGACACGCTCAAGTGGTTTCCCATCTAAGGTCAGGGTGGATCTAAAAGATCTAGTTGGATTAAAGTAGAGGAGTTTGGTTTTGGAGGTATTGATGACAAGGCCTCTCAACTCACAGAACAGAGAGAAACGATCTAAAAGCCTCTGCAATCCTGCTGGTGTTTTTGATCGCTTTTCTTAAGGAGGGTTTGGGGCGTTCAAACCTGGAGACCTTTTCTTAAATAAAAAAATGGTGCTAAATAGAGCATTTTTCTGATTGATTTTCACTTAAATGTGCTGAAACGTCGAAGACGCTGAAAGGACACTCATCGACCAATCCAGTAGTTTCATGGTTCCGTTTAAGGGAGGACCAGGTATTGTAAAGGGGTGCTATGTCCTTTGTTCCACTAGTTCAAATAAATTAAACCAACGTCTATTTTATGTGAGAAAATCACCTAAACCTGGCGTAAAAACACTCTCTGAACAATTAAACCAAGTGAAATAAAATAGACTGGAAATAAACACTTCGCACTACAAACTCAAGGTTTATACTCGTAACCGCCTCTTTCACGCCTGTATCACCTTTTGAAATGTGGGATATAGAAATCCATACTGTTCTCCACCGAGTAAGCTCAGAACTCTAAAAATCCAACTGCTGGCCCCATTTCATCATGTCCTTAGTATCACACTGACTCTCAATGCCCTCAGCAGAGAGAACAATGCCATATGTGCATAGACCCATAAGTGTTAAATGGTAGCGGCAGTTTCAGTCGGTATCCTTTCAAGTATTTGCCCGGCGGTAATCGCCTCTCATACCACTCGATAATTTACCAATAAAAGAGGCAGGCGCCGGAGACTGGAAGGCAGGAAACAAGGTTTTATTCCGTCGGAGCAGAACACATCAGATCAGACAACAAGGTATCGTCACGAGGTGCTCTAACTGCATCTCTGAGACCTGGTCTCTTATACACTGGTTTATTGCTTTATTATACATAGTACATTCTTGAGATTCCCTTGATGTGCGGGGAAATATCCCCTGAAGCCCCGGCTCAGATCCGATCCCACACATGGTTACAGTAGAGGTTCCCACCCTACCCGCAGTGGGAGATGGCTATCGCGCAGCAGGGAATTCCGCTAATTCCCGGGGGTGTGTGCAACCGGCCGGGTCTCAGGGGGTAGGGGCTTTGATTCTACTGTAATCCCTTTGATGTGGGGTGTTTCCCTTACAGTAGGGGCAATAAACTGCATCCGCAGGGCTAGGTGATGGCCTGGGACCAGTTCAGACAATGGGGCGCAGAGGAAGGGGGTTATCAAAGGAGAGGCATGACCATGTATGGGTTGTCGGTCGGAAGTGGTTCCGTAGCAGGGTCGCGCAGAAGGAGAGGGTTTATGGCCTGTATGAGAGAGCGTGGGTGGCCGGCGCGCGGGGGATGCTCGCAGCGCCGGGGGAAAGCGCTGGCGATCGAGAGTGAGCGGGGAGAGAGAGTGGGGTGCCTAAAATGGCGGCCGTGCATTTGCTATGCGTGGCGCTGGGGAGAGGCAAGATGGCGCAGATAATGTTCAGTTTGCACGCTAAATTTCCACAGTCCTCCCTTTTAACATGTCTCGCCAGCTTGCCTAGTTTGGATCTATCCCCATAATACCCCGTACCTCCACCTCATTCAGAGCTTTCATCCGCTCAGTTTCAAAGTCCAAAGTCTTAGGGCAGATGCAGTTCATAAAAAGCGAACATAAAGGTGGCAGACACTGAATCCCCAAGCAACATCCACATAGTATCATGATTGGTATGAGGATAAATGAAAACAGCCTCCATCCCCAACCTTTAATAGCGTCCCAAAACCAACTCCCCGGTGACCATTCTTCTTGTTCTTGATGGACCTCTGTGGACAGTCTGTGGAGGTGTTCAATTGCTTTGTAGACTGAGGGTGAGTTATCCGGTACGTAGGTACAACAGCTGGACCCAATGATGCGGCATGCTCCTCCGCGGTCAGCCAGAACCACATCTAGAACAAGGCGGTTCTGGAGAGCCACCAGGCGGACGGCCTGAAGCTCAGCGGTGTTGTTGGCGAGGGCGCCAGCTGTAATGTTCATTGCTGTTTCGACTGCCTGGGTTAAGTGGCGGATGGCACGGCTGTTTGCCATCGGACCCCAGAGCGGAACAAGACCCTTTACTGCGTCCATGAACTGTGCTCTGGTGGAGTCGGTTTGTACAATGTCTTTGGCACGTTTCTGTCGGTGATGGTTTGCTGGAGCCACATACGTCGGAGGAAGGACAAAGGCGATGTAGCAGGTGCCTCCCCAACCTTTCGGGAGCCAGGTGTAGGCCTTAGTACCACACACGAAGTACATATTCGGGGAGGCAACAAAGGAAGGTGGGTCAACTGAGTCCAATGTTCGGGTGATGAGGCAGGAGCTGTGGCCCACCAGCTGTGCCCCCAGGCCTTCGAGGCATACAGATCCAGTGATGTTGATGACGGACAGGGCCACTGTTAGGGTGGCGGCTGTCCGTTTTCGGAGGTAAGAGAAGGTGGGTCTGGCTGGATTGTTGAACACTTGCATTTCAATTCGTTCTTTGGCGGGGATGTCCATGTGAAAGGAAGTGTTCGATCTCAGAGGGCAGAAGAGGGCGGAGGTTCTACCAGTTTTGTTCAGCCAGAACCCATGGTAGAAGTGTGACATGGTTCTGCCGGAAGTGGCATTGTCCTTGTAGCTCTCCTGCAGGAGGATCAGCCAGGCGAGGCAGGAACCATGGACGGAAAAAGGTGAAGGGATGAAGGGGATTGAGTGCCCAGTGGCATGGGGCAGCAATCCACAGATCCAGCAGTTAGTGGCGTTGGTGGCAAGATTGTGTTGGTGGAGTAACTGCACAAAAGAGTTATTCCAGAACTCCTTACGCCTTTCTCGGAGTTGGGGTGAAAGTGAGATCAGATGGTGTTCTTTCGTGGTGGTAGGTTGAACGGTAGTCAGCAATGTCTTATGAGCGGGTGTGCTCTCCTCCATGATCCAGAAGGTGACCACGAGGAGAAGGCAAAAGAGAAGGGAAATGAAAAGTGCTATTGTCTTAAAGCTGTGCATTCGGTCAGTCTTTGGGTTTTTGAAGTGGATCTTCGGACGTCCGGTTGCTTCCATCATCTTCATGTCGGGCGCTTCCATCACCTTCAAGAGACTCGGTAGCGGGCAGAACCACAGACTTTGTTTTAGTTTCTCTCCTGGTGGCCTTTGAGGTGACTAGGCTACCGTTCTGAGATTTCCACTTAGCCTGTGGTCTGCTTAGCCGAAGTTCTCTCCTTTCGTCGCAAGTTATACCCTTCTTTGGATGGCACAGTGGGATCGGGATATTCAATCAACTCAAGTTTCTCTGTATCCGGGCAGCGGCTCAGGGATGGTCGGTCTTTGTCCAGAAGTTCCTCTTGGGCGGTGATGTTGTCCGTGGTTGTCAGGGTCGGTGATACCTTCTTGCAGTGGTGTGCATGCAGCCAATTGCGTTTCCCCTCCACTCGAAGAGCTGTTCGGGTGGTGATCAGGACTTGCAGGGGGCCCGTCCACCGGGGCTCCAGACTCTTGGTGCGCTGGAAGTTACGCACTAAGACGAAGTCACCGGGTTGGATGTCGTGTCCCGGGCCCCTGGAAACATCGGGAATGGCGTGCAGCACCTGCTGATGGATAACAGACAACGTCTTAGTTAGGTTATACAAATAGTCAGACATGAGGACGTCCGGGACGTCGTGGATGGATGATGGTTTTGGTGCAGTCCAAAGGTTCATGGGCCGCCCAAAGACGACCTCGTAGGGGGTTAAGTGGTGTTTGGTGGGGGTGGAACGCATTGATAGCAATGCTAGTGGGAGAGCGTCTGGCCATCTTAGTCCTGTGGTGGCGACTATTTTTGCTATCTTAAGCTTCAATGTGGCATTGTGTCGCTCAACCAGGCCTGCAGATTGGGGATGGAAGACCGCATGGAACTTCTGTTTTACACCCAACCCTTTTAAGATGAGTTGGATAACTTCGGCTACGAAGTGGGGGCCATTGTCGCTCCACAAAATTCGACAAAGGCCGTATCGGGGGAAGAATTCCTTCAGCAGTACTTTTGCAGTAGTCATAGCGGTGTTGTCATGGGTCGGGTAGGCTTCCACCCACTTGCTGAAGGCACACACAACGACAAGCACATACTTTAAACCTTGGCACCTTTCTAGCTGGACATAGTCCATTTGTAGGACTTCAAAGGGGTGATTGGGGACCCCAAACCCTCCCCGGGGTACAGCAGTTCCTTTCCCAGGGTTGTGTTGGAGGCATACTAGGCATTGTTGGACCAGACGTTTGGCTGAGTCTGGTATTCTGTCGTTGTGCCAGACTTTGGAGATGAGTTCGATCATGGGGGCAGACCCTATGTGTGCGGGGGAGTGTGCCATGGTCAGCATGGGGATCAAGTATGAGTCGGGTAGTAACCATTTGTTCGAGTCTTTAGTTCGCCAACAACCGTCATCGTCCTTCAATCCCACCCGGGCCCATTCAGTTAATTCGTGTGGTGTGCTGGCTAGTTGGATATCCCTAATCGTTTCCCTAGCATCCTTCCATTTCTCAGTTTGTGACCTGGTCACGTACATGCGGGTCGTGGACCTATTCTCGGCTGTGGTTCGGGCAGTAATGTCAGCTAGTGCATTTCCCTGACCTATAATGTCTGTCACCTTCTTGTGTGCCTGGCATTTGATCACAGCTATCCGTGTGGGGAGGAGGACTGCTTCGGTCAGGGCAGAGACTAGATCTCCATGCAGGATGGGTGTGCCATGAGAAGTCAAGAATCCCCTCTCTTTCCATAAGAGCCCGAAGTGGTGAACTACCCCAAAGGCATACTGACTGTCTGTGTAAATGTTTGCGGTTGTCCCTGCTGCCAGGATGCAGGCTCGTGTGAGGGCAATTAGTTCAGCCGCCTGTGCGGATCGCTGTGTGATGCGGGCTGTCTCAACAACTGTTCGAGCTGTGGTGACTGCATAGGCAGCTGAGGTGGTGCCATCAGGGAGCTTGATGCATGAGCCATCCACCCACAGTTCTCCGTCAGGGTCCGGGAAGGCAGTATCCCGGAGGTCAACCCTACTCTTGGTTTGTTCGTCGGTGAGGGTCACGCAATCATGTATAGGGGATGCATTGGGGTCAGCGTCAGGGAGAGGTAGTAGAGTAGCTGGATTCAGAGTGGTGCATCGTTTCAATGTGATATGGGGTGCAAGCAGAGTCAGTTCATACCCAGTCAGTCGTGCGCTAGTCAGGTGTTGAGTCTTGGTTTGGTTCAGGAGGGTATCAACAGCATGGGGTACCAATACTGTGAGGGGGTTCGAGAGCACGATCCCCTCACTTTGCCGGATAGAGACAGCAGCGGCGGCTACTGCTCGAAGGCAGGCGGGCAAAGCTCTGGCTACGGGGTCAAGAGTGGCAGAGAAGTAGGCACAAGGGCGTTGCTTAGGGCCTATGGACTGGGTTAGGACAGACAACGCACATCCCTCCCTTTCGTGGGTGTAGAGGGAGAAAGGTTTAGTGTAGTCTGGGGTTCCTAGGACTGGGGCCGAGCAGAGGGCGTCTCGTAATTCTTTGAAGGAGGATTGGCATTCGGGTGTCCAGGGGAGGGGGAAGGGGACATCCTTAGCCAGCAGGGAAAGCAGAGGCTTTATGGTAAGACTGAAGTTTGGCAACCACTGTCGACAAAAGGAGGTGAGGCCCACTAGGGATCGTACTTGCTTCTGAGTTTTGGGAACAGGGGTTTCTAGGATGGTTTGAATTCGGTCAGGGGTAAGTTTCCTCCCGTCTTTGGATAGTAGGTGGCCTAGATAAGTTACCTGGGGCTGGCAGAATTGCAATTTCTTTCTGGAGACCTTGTGACCGTTCTCCGCAAGGAAGCGGAGGAGGTGAATGGTGGCTGTGACGGCGAGAGGAGTGGTGTCGGCCGCCAAAAGAATGTCATCAACGTACTGTATCAACACCACTCCATCGGGTAGTTGGACTGCATCCAGTTGCCTCTTGAGGGCTTGGCTGTAAATACTGGGACTCTCAGTGTAGCCTTGGGGTGCCCTGCAGAATCTGTACGAACGGGCTTTTAAAGTGAAGCCGAACAGGTAGCGGCTGTCTGGGTGGATGGGGATGGAAAAGAATGCGTTCTTGAGGTCAATAACAGTAAAGATGGTGGCAGTGGATGGAATCAGGGTGAGGATGGTGGTGATGTCTGAGACTACGGGGTACTGGGGTATGACTACTTTGTTAACCTCTCGCAAGTCAACAATGAAACGGTAGGCTTTCTCATCCCCCTCGCCTTGCTTCTTTACAATGGGTAGGATAGGGCTGTTGCAAACATTACTGACTACTTCTTCCACCACTCCTGCCTCGACCAGGGACTCGATGATTTCCACCAATGCCTTCTCGCCTTCGGGTGATATCCGATACTGTGGAAGCTTCGGGAGCACTGCGTCCGGTCGGACGGTTATGTGTACCGGGTCGATCACCATGCGCCCTACATCTGAGTCGGTTTTAGCCCATAGATGTGAAGGTAATGTGTCGAGTAGGGACATATCAGCATCGGTTATAGAGAGCATACGCCGTGTGTGACAGGGTCTGGACAGATCTGGGTTATCGTGTAGGATGACTCGAACTCCGTCTGGGGAGCATCTGATGGTGGCTCGAAAATGCTTTAGCAAATCAAGTCCCATAATAGCATCGGGGGTGTTGGAGGAGAGCAGAAAGGTCGTGTCAGTGGTGTTATCTTCTAAGTCAAAGGAGATTGGTGTTGATAAGGGGTTAGTGGAGGGCGTTCCGTCAAAGCCTATTGAGGTTACGTGTGAGCCAGACAAGGGTGCCCTAGGAATCAGTCGTTTAGATAACGCACTACGTGTCGCCCCAGTATCTACCAGGAATGGAGATTTTGTGCCCAAGACCTTAGCGGTAACGTAAGGACCTTGCTGGTCAACACGGAGTTCGACTGGATCCCTCCCTTGTCCCTGGCGGTCCTATGCGAAGTCATGGGTGCTTTCGTAGTCGGACTGCTGATACTGGTTTTGTCGGGGGCGATCAAAGGTGTTTGGTCTGCCTGGCCTGTCGTTGATGGTGTTGTTCGTGTGCCCTCGTCCCTGTCCTCTGTTTCTGGGGTCATATGTTGTGTCTCTGGGGTCCCTATTCTTGTTCATTTCCAGAAGGACCGGGCACTGGGATTTCCAGTGTCCGAACCCTCTACAGAACGCGCATTGATTCCCATCCAAGTCTCTCCGTCCGTTGTAGGGTGCAGGTGTATGGTCTCTAGGGGGTAGCCTTCTAGGGGCGGTTGGTTGGTAATTCTCTTTCGGGGGTTCCCTTCCTATGGTCACCCCTTGCAACTGTGCTATCATTACTCTCTCCTTCAGTTCCTTTTTCTTCTTCTCTGATGCCCTATCGTTCTCGTTTTTCTGATTTTCGTAGTATTGGGCCATCTGGAGAATCGCTGCGGGTTTGGAGGCTGCCCAACTACTCTCGCTGGTCTGTAGCTTCTGGGAAACTTCCTGTGACAGACCCTTTACATAATTCTGGACAAAGAGGTGGTGTCCGGTTGCGGTGGTCATGTCTTGGCCACTGTAATCGGAAAACACAGTCTCGAATCGAGAGAAGTATTCAGACACATCTTCCTGGGGTTTCTGACGGCAAGCCGTCACTATCGACCAGTCTACCTTTCTTTCTGGGATTAGAGTCTTCAGCCTTTGTACAATCTTGTCTGGGAGCTCTAAGATGGCTTTCGGGGGTTTCTGTCCTGGCTCTCGCTGTTTATCTATGGTATCGAGTTGTACCCAGGTATATCCGAACGGCTCAGCGTGGTCAACTTTCCGGATTTGTTTCCACACATCAGCCGGCAGACATAGCCCAAAGAACAAGTCGATATCTGCTAATGTCATTATCGTTGAGCCTAAGGCTGTACCCAATTCCGTGTAGAAGGCAGTCGGGTTCTTTCTTAAGTCGGGTAGAGTCTTTCTAAAAGTCAAAATATCTTGCCGGTCCCACGGCTGATAGACCCAGTTATATACAACCCTTCCCTTCGCATCTGGGTTGTTGATGTCGTCGTGTGTTCCCTGAACCCGTGGGGGGACCCAGTAGGGGGCAGCTTCTTTAATGGGCATCATGGCATCGGCCCTTCCTCCCTGGGGATTAATTGCTATGGGGGTTTCTGTTTTGGTGGTATGTCCATGTTCTTTAAGGTGTCGGTAGACCTCGAGTGTACGAGTGAAGAGGTTCGTTACATCGCCCTCTCTTTCTTCCCCAATGTCTACCTTCCTATATAGGGCCGCTAAGCCTTCGGGACCTTTATCGTGGTACCTATCCTCATATGCATTCAGGGCGTGATAACAGAGCCGTACGACGAAGTGTCGTCTGCGGCTGTCGGCATACGAGTTATACACGTCTGTTATATACTCCTCACTTTCTTTTCATTCCACCAGCGTCCCTACTATCTTGTCAATTCCTGCTCGTTCATCCTTAGTTAATCGATTCATTCTGGTGGACTCTTTCTTTCCTATCTCATGGTCGTCTAGCGTTGTAGTCGACGTTGGGTTCGGCACAAGAGGCTCAGCCGGCGCGGAGGCCGTGAGGGCCGAGGCCCCTGTACTGCTTTCGCTCGTGTTCGGGGGTTGTGGGTGTTGCACTATTGATTGGGAGGGTGCATACGGAGGGGGCATGTAAATGATCGGAGGACCTAACAGTAATTCGTCATTCGTTCGCTGCTTGGAGGACAACTCAGGGTAGAGCAGAGAAGGGGTCCTAACAGCGTACTGGCCTGAGGTTTCGGGCTCCTGTCTTAGTTTAGTTTCCCTTCTCTCTTTTATGTCTTCTTCTAACTTTCTAGCGGCAAGGTGAGCTGCCTTTCGTAATTCCTTTTCTGCTTTTACTTCTTCCCTCTTTTTCCGTTGCGTTGCTTCTTTGCGCCACATGCCGATACTGTCAAGCATAGTAGGCGTCGTCTTATTGCTACGCAGAGCTATTTCTAGTGCTTCTATCTTATGGTCGTCGAAGGATCCCATCAGTGGCCACTGACTCTCGGGGTCCTTCTTTGTATATTTATGCCATAGCTTGGTATAAGCTACGGCGACTAGTCCATATTTAGTGAACATGTCCTTATTAGGGGTGCCTTCCAGTGGAGCCGGATGGTTCACCTCTAATAAGCGGTCCGGGCAGAACCAACTACCAATCAGTGGGGAGAAGATAGGCATGACGGGTTTCAACGGGGACAAAAGTCAGCACTACCTATCTTTTCACTGCTTGAAAAGACTAGACAGAATATCTCTATTCTTCGTTATTTGTAAGCAGAGAATACCTCCAAAGAACCAATATCGAACAACTAGTGTTCGGACAATCAATCAATCAATCAATGGGGAGATAAAGATAGGCACGACGGGTTTCAACGGGGACAAAAGTCTGCGTTACCTACCCTTCACTATTTGCAAAGACTAGACAGAATATTCCTATTCTACGTTATTTGCAAACAGAGAATATCTCAAAAAGCACTATTCTTCAAAACAATCAATGTTCGGACAATCAATCAATGGGGAGATAAAGATAGGCACGACGGGTTTCAACGGGGACAAAAGTCTGCGTTACCTACCCTTCACTATCTGCAAAGGGAGAGAGAGAGAGTATTTCTACTCCTCCCCGTTTGTAGACAGCGAATATCTCAAAAAAGAACAATCAATGAGCAATACTAAAATTTCCAAAGCTTCAAACAATCAATCAATTATTTCTCAATTTGTCGTGTATCACGACCTTACCCGGACCGCGTGGACAGTTTCTTGTCTTCCGCCTCCAGCGCCCGATCGTCCTCTACTCTCCGTATTTGCCGCGGCACTCCTGATGGTTCCCAGTCAGGACCGTAGATCACTCGAGAGAGGTCTGCTCGGAACCAGTGAAGTTCGGATGATCGGCTGCCAGACGAGGGTCTATTGGGCAGGAGCTCTCCCGATCGTTGCAGTCGTTCACTCTGTCGTCGGGACCTCTCCCACTGGATCCACGTGTCGCTGATGGGCCCCACGTTGGGCGCCAATTGTTAAATGGTAGCGGCAGTTTCAGTCGGTATCCTTTCAAGTATTTGCCCGGCGGTAATCGCCTCTCATACCACTCGATAATTTACCAATAAAAGAGGCAGGCGCCGGAGACTGGAAGGCAGGAAACAAGGTTTTATTCCGTCGGAGCAGAACACATCAGATCAGACAACAAGGTATCGTCACGAGGTGCTCTAACTGCATCTCTGAGACCTGGTCTCTTATACACTGGTTTATTGCTTTATTATACATAGTACATTCTTGAGATTCCCTTGATGTGCGGGGAAATATCCCCTGAAGCCCCGGCTCAGATCCGATCCCACACATGGTTACAGTAGAGGTTCCCACCCTACCCGCAGTGGGAGATGGCTATCGCGCAGCAGGGAATTCCGCTAATTCCCGGGGGTGTGTGCAACCGGCCGGGTCTCAGGGGGTAGGGGCTTTGATTCTACTGTAATCCCTTTGATGTGGGGTGTTTCCCTTACAGTAGGGGCAATAAACTGCATCCGCAGGGCTAGGTGATGGCCTGGGACCAGTTCAGACAATGGGGCGCAGAGGAAGGGGGTTATCAAAGGAGAGGCATGACCATGTATGGGTTGTCGGTCGGAAGTGGTTCCGTAGCAGGGTCGCGCAGAAGGAGAGGGTTTATGGCCTGTATGAAAGAGCGGGGGTGGCCGGCGCGCGGGGGATGCTCGCAGCGCCGGGGAAAAGCGCTGGCGATCGAGAGTGAGCGGGGAGAGAGAGTGGGGTGCCTAAAATGGCGGCCGTGCATTTGCTATGCGTGGCGCTGGGGAGAGGCAAGATGGCGCAGATAATGTTCAGTTTGCACGCTAAATTTCCACATAAGGACATGCACACACTAATGTAGAATCCACCATCATACTTAGTAATGCAAGATCATAGGCCTGTTAATAACTTTTTCCCAAAAGGTTGAAGAACCAGAGGTAGTGCCCAGGAACACATGTATGCTAACCTAACTGTGCTGTGCCTCAAACCTTCTGGGACTGTTAAAAAAAATCTGCTTGCACACCAGCTAAAGTCAGAAAGGTTTTATCAACAAAACATACATACATTATAATTTGGGCTCTCGGTTTTATGGTATTTATTTTTTCAACATTTCTGTCTGTATTTATCAATATTTGTAATTTTTTGGCTATCTTATTGGTATTTATCCATATTTATCTTGTGTTTTGTGAACAGATGAGATGATAACTTGTATATTTCTGCATTTATTTAACAGATACATGTGCACTCCTACTTTGATGCATGGCAGGTTTTAGCACATTACATAGCCAAAAATAATAAAAGAATATACCCACATTAAAAAAAATAGTATAATAGCACATATACATGTTGAGATATGCTGTTATTTAAGCATTGTAGCTTTCCATGCTGCCATTTTGTACAGCTTAGCCTGAGTCATTCACCTCGCATGGTGAGTCACTCAAAAGAAGCTAAATTATCAGCATTTTTCTGCTTTTAAAAATAACTACAGACTGGAACAAGCATTTGCAATGCAATAGGTCTTGCATTTACGCGAGTTTGAGCTATTGACATTACAAATATTAATGCTTTTTTTTTTTTAAACAAGAATAAAAGGCATTGTTATTTACAATGCCAATAGCTGAAACTCTCGTAACAGCGCTAAAACTATTATTCTATTAGTCAGGGCTTTAAGTGGGCTGGGTCCTGCCGGTGCTCAGCACTGGCAGTTCTAAACAGCAGGTGCTGAGACGGGTCCCTATCAGGCTCTCCATTTTTACCCTCACCCTCAGGGTGAAAGAAAAAACTTAACTCTGCAGCAGTGCCACCCTTCACTGCCTTTGATGTAACTTCAACAAGACTTGTTATACTTCTTTCAGAACGTCATCATTTCAGAACTGAAGCATTTGCAATATTACAAAGAAACCCTGGTTGATGCTTATTTATCTTGTGCAACTAGCAACCATCGACAAAACCAACAGTCCTGACTTGTAGGTGTAATGTTACTTGTTGTATTATATATCTGGATGCAATGACACAAGCAGCAAAATACCAGTCGGTGGCACACTATGCTAAGCACATATGTTTTGCCTACTGTGTTTTAGGCCCTGCCCTTAATTACATCAGCTACGCCCCTTTGAGAGACCCCCAAGTTTTTTCATTCCACTTAAATCCCCGGTACTAGTGGAAAGCAACGCCGCTCCTCAATTTTTAATAAAACTATGTATTGCACACATACATCTCCATCACCCGTCAGATTTATATGAAAGGGCCATCACACGACACCAAGAGTGTTTTCAGCATATCACAACTGCAACGTGTTTGCCAAACCCCCATGTGGAGCAAACTAAGCAAAACGTCGACTTCCTAATTTTTGACCAGCTCTGTTGCATGCCTGTGAAGAGAGAAAATTTCATAATCCTAAAATCGTGACTTATTTAGCCGTATTTGTAGGCAGAACCTAGAAAAGGGTATCCGAAGCAGATCACCCATGGTGTCAGTGGGCATGCCAACTAGTGCACAGTTCAGCTTTGAACTCCACACCATACATACGGTAATACAACTCTTCCATCTCTACGCCGCCGCCTCCTCCACCACCTCTCCTCGCTCCACCACCTCCTCTGCGCTCCCGTCTCCTCTCCTCCTCCTCTCGGGTGGCTCTCTGCAGTCCCTTGGAAGTGCAAAGCCAAGATGCCCCGAGGAGCATTTACACCAGCAGCCCAGATCAGTCAGGGAGACCAGGGATCACTGCCAGTGCCATGCCAGGCACCGCCGGTGCGGCGGAAGGCAACTCGGAGCAGAGAATCGCCCAGAAAAAAAGCACATGACGTATGACGCCATGACGTATTTGCTTGGCTTTTTCTGCCGGGGACAGCCTCGCCTGCCAAAAGGTTTCTTGTCTTTATGGGGCCGTGTGTTTGGCCCCATAAAGATAAGAAACCTTTTGTGACGAACGCAAAGCAGGCGAGGCCGTCCAAATGGGACGGCTCAGAAAGCCGAGCAAAGACGTCACCGACACCTCTTTTCCAATGGCTGGCCACCGTTTAGCATAAACGGTGACGCCGGCCAACAGAAAAGAGGGGCGGGGCTTAATGCGCCTTACAGAAAATCCATCAAAACGTTAAATCTCGCTGGGCGAGACTGCACATTTGCGCAGCCTACGCCAGACGAGACCTAAAAACAGTGTTTTCTGCCTGTATTTATCTGTAAGAATCAGTAAAACGGAAAACAGGGAGCCCTAATTATAATTACTTGTGAATCATAACTTCAGCTGGCTAGAGTGGCCTGCAGCAAACTCCATTTGGAGCATGCTCAGTAAGCAAAGGCAAAGAACAAATGTATAGAATTTTTGCAAACAGGTCTCCAATGGATAACACATGATAGATTCAAACATAGGAAGCACAAATGTCCAAAGACTGAGATCTTGAGAAAGAAAGAGGATGACCTTCAGTTAAAAAGAGTGAAAAGATTTCGGATGAGCAACCTAATCAATACCTTCTCCACTCAAAAGCCAAAATCTAAGAGAAAGACTTTAAACATCGAAGACAAGCGCTTCCTTTAGGTAATTGGTAGTGTTAGTGGAAAAGCATGTCTAAAGTCGGCTATGGGTACGCTAAAGAAAAAACATATTATTTAACAGCATTTGTGGTGGGTGGGACTAGATTACAGGCCTCCCAATGTGATATGGAAGGAGGGGGTAAGAACTAATTGTGGCCATACCTGTGTTTAGTTTAATGATGCTTTATTGTAAAAAATCATGAAATATTACTAAAATGAAATACGATGTGAACATTTCAAGCATTATGATTCTAACAGAATTTAGCACTTTTGGTGTAACACACATACTAGGTAAAGACTTAAGCAGTAAAAGACTATAATAAATTAGGGACTACGGACAAAAAAATAGAACAATTGCATTTTAATTTTCTGAGAATAAATGAAGAAAGATGGAGAAAAAAAAGAAGAAGAGAAAGACAAATTATTTCCTAAGAATTAGTAACAAAAGCATACTAACAGCCATTTCCTAATACCTATAGCAACATAGCAGACTATAAGTGCCTTCTGGGGGATCAAAAATGGTATTAATGGGTCTAGAGTAGGCCTGGGCCAAAATTCCGTTCCGTTTGCGGAAATTGCGATAATTTGGCATTTTCGCGTTCCGCGGAAAGCGCAAAAATGTCAACATTTCCACATTCCGCAGCTTAGCGATAATTTGTTTCTTGCTCGCGCTGTAAAATAATACATTCTTTCGTGCGCGCGATCGCCTTACCTGAATCCCCGTGTTCACCGACAAGTTTTCCCGATCCGGTCGCGTTCTCCACGAGATGTTGGATTGTTGGTAGCCATTTACGCTGTCTCGCAACAGTTCGCGCCTGCAGTAACGTCATGCGTCGCGCGATCACGTCTTTCTTCTTGCGATCATGCACCGCGAGACAAGTGAAAACAAGATGGCCGCGCCTGTGAGCAACCGCATGGGTAAGTTGGCGAGCCGCGACCAAGCAAAAAATACCGCGAACGGGCGGGAAAAATACTTCCGCATCTTCGCGATATTTCTGCGTGTTTGCGGCGATTTTTAACATTTTCGCGATAATTATCAAAAGTAAATTTCGCAAATTCCGCCCACCCCTAGTCTAGAGGGAGTAACAAATCTCATTTAATCTTTAGGGGGAGTGCTCTGGAGTGAGCTCTGTCCAATCTAAGGTGATGACTAAGTATATTTCACTAACCTATAAAAGTTATTTTAGAAGTATCTTTCTACTTCGATGTGGTAATTTTTAAAGCAGTTACAATCAGCAAATCGCTAAATTCTCTTATTGTCTTTTGAGAGTGCCATAAGGGAGATAAACCTCCTAAGAAAAGATGTAATTTATTGAATGTAAACTTGGTAGAGAGAATTGTATTTATTCAACCTCAAATGAGTAACCAAAACATCCTAACCAAGGGACATTCCAAAAACATGTGAAGGATATTGCAGTTCTCTTGTACAGAAGACCAACATTTAGTTACTGTGACAATTTAGACCTGTGAAGGCGCATGGGAGTAAGATACATTCTATTATCAATCAATCAATCAATCAATCAATCAATCAGATAGGGGCTTATAAAGCCTGCTACTCACCCGTGAGGGTCTCAAGGCGCAGGAGGGGGGGGAGCAACTCCGGATCAGTCGAAGAGCCAGGTTTTTAGGTCCTTCCTGAACGTGTGCAGGGTCGGGGAGTGTCTGATGTTCACAGAATGATCGTTCCAGGTCTTGGCCGCGATGTAGGAGAAAGCTCTCCCACCAGTTCTATTTCTGCGGATGCGGGGGACCTCTGCCATGGCGAGGTCGGCAGAGCAGAGGTTCCTCTTGGGTATGTGGAAGGAAACTCTCTCATTGAGGTATTTGGTTCCGATGTTGTTGAGGGATTTGTAGGCGTGAGTGAGGAGTTTGAAGGTGATCCGCTTCTCCATGGGGAGCCAGTGAAGGTCTCGTAGGTGTTGGGTCATGTGTTTGTGACATGGAGTCCCGAGGATGAGTCTTGCTGCGGCGTTCTGGATGGTTTGGAGTCAGTGTAGAAGTGTTTTGTTGATTCCGAAGTATATGGGGTTGCCATAGTCGAGTCTATTGGTTATGAGTGCGTGGGTGATGGTCCTTCTCCAGTCGGGGGGGATCCATTTGTCTTGTGAAGGATGCGCAGGCAGTTGAAACTAGTGGAGGCAACGGCGTTGATCTGGCGGTTCAAGGAGAGGGAGGAGTCGAGGATGATGCCAAGGTTTTGTGCATGGTCTGTAGGGGTGGGAGGGTTGCCGAGGGTGGAGGGCCACCATGTACCAGGTGTTGTCCCAGGCAGAGGTGCAGGGTCCGAGGATGAGGACCTCGGTCTTCTCTGAGTTGGTCTTCAAACAGCTGTCTTTCATCCGGGCTGCCAAGTTCTTCATTCCTTCCTGGAAACAGAGTCTGGTGTCTTCGGGCTTCTTAGTGGGTGAGAGGATGAGCTGGATGTCATCGGCGTAGGACACAATGCTGAGGCCCTGCTGTCCGACGATGGCAGTGAGGGGGGCCATGTAGATGTTAAGGAGCGTGGGGCTGAGCGATGATCCTTGGGGTACTCCGCAGTTGATATCAGTGGGTTCGGAGAGGAAGGAAGGGAGTTTGATCCTCTGGGTTCGGCCGGAGAGAAAGGATTGGATCCAGTCGAGGGCGGTTCCTTGTATCCCCGCGTCGTGAATTCTGGCTGTGAGTGTGTGATGTGGGATGGTGTTGAAGGCTGCAGAGAGGTCTAGCAGGATGAGGGCCGCAGCGTGACCCTAGTCGAGTAGCATGCGGATGTCGTCGGTGGCTGCGAGGAGGGCAGTCTCGGTGCTGTGGTTGCTGCGGAACCCAGACTGGGAGTTGTCCAGGTTGGAATTCTCTTTGATGAAGGCAGTCAGTTTATTGAAATTAAATCATGTTTGAGTGGTGGTAACAGAGTGGTAGCCCATAATGATATCCAAGTTTGGAGAGAGAATCCTTGATTAAAGTCCATTTCTCATTGTAATTCCATATTAGATTTTGGTCTACTTACAGGAGAAATACATAGGAATTCCATTATGTATGATGCCTTTGTCTGTAAAGAGAAATCCGGAGGGGAAGAAAATGGTTGAGGATTATGTGATGGAGAAGAGGATTCTGTAAGAAGTTAAAATAGAATAGGTTTAAGGTGATGGTATTGGGCTGCATAATAAGTTGAGATACCATATTTCAGTTGAATGTTATTAAAATCTTAAAAGGAATTGTTGAAGGTTATATGGCCAATAGTTAAAATCCATTTCTGTATCCATTATTTTCAAAAGGAACTCAGTTACTTAATTTAATATGCCTATTATACCATATGGGAATTGTTTAATGTTTTCTAATGAGGGATTGGATAAGGATTAGAGGTGTGGCAATGGAAATGGAGTGTGTAAGCAGTGGTCTATAGAAGGCCTTAGGGTCTTGGAAAATGTGAATTGCCTTCTGAAGAGTGAATGGTGCAATTTGCGCATGTTCCAAACGACCCCAGACTGTGAATACAGCGAGGGGAGGAGCTCAGAAAGAGGCCCATATTTGCTTAAAAGTGAAAGCCGAATTATACTGTCTGAGATTTGGAAAGCTTACCCCTCCATTTTCTTTAGATTGTTGAAGTTTCAATAACAATATGGTTGGCTTACGCTTATTCCACAAAAAAGATATGAGTAAACTATTAATAGTTTTAAAAATGTTAGTGGAAGTTTAACTGGAAGCATGGAATAGACAAACACAAATTAATTATTGGTGACATCATCATTGTAATCAAAGCTACTCTACCCTACCAGGATAAATAAAGATCAGACCAACCATCTGAAAAACTTGAATTTTTAGATTTAACCTCATTAAGGTTTATTTGAATAGTATCTTTAATCTCATTAGAGTATAGGACACCTAAACATTTGATATGCATAACGTTTCAATAGAAACCTGTGTCTTTGAACATTTAGTGAAGACATTATTTAAAAGCATTACCTCTGATTTCTCTATGTTACGCTTGTATCCTGACACAGCGGAATAGTCGATAAGTAGGGAAAAAAATTCAGGAAACATCGTTTGTGGATTTGATATATATAACAAAATTACTTCCGCATAAGCCCTTAATTTTACTTCTACATGCTTATATTTGTATCCTGAAAATCTGAAAGCCTGTAAACGTTTTCTATAAAGGTTTTTAGGGATAGAAAAAAAGAAGAGGGGATTAAGGGTGGGCGTAGTTCGCGAAGTAGCACTTCGCGAAGCTACGCAAAGTGAAGTTCGCACTACGCGAGCTGCGCGTAGCACTTCGCGAACTGCGTAGTAACATGTTCGCACTGTGCAAGATGTTGTTTTCAATGATTGCACAGTGCGGACAAGCAACCGGCACTGTGCAATCATTGAAAATGGCATCTTGCACAGTGCGAGCTGTAGTTTTCTGCTGCTCGAGTAGATTTTTACTCGAGCGGCAGCTTTCTCAACGCAAACTGGTAGTTTCTTATCGCGAGCGGTCGCGAGCATACGCGACCCCTCGCAATGAGAAACCTGACCTCCTCGCGTTGGGAATCTCGCCGGGAGGTTTATTTTCCATGCTCGCGATCGCCAACTTGATGTTGCTGATCGCGAACAAGGAAAAAGTCTCGCCGGGATGTCATTTTGCTTGCTCGCGGTCGCCAACTTGAAGTTGAGGACCGCGAGCAAGCAAAAAATGACCGCAGCACTACGCAACACTACGCTACGTGTGTTCGCACTGTGCTATGTGCAGTTCGCGTAGTGCGAAGTAGCGCGAACTTCGCAAACTTCGCGAGCGTAGCGTAGTGCTTCGCCCAGGCTTAGAGGGGATGTAGGACAACGCTGTCTAGTTACCGGAAAAAGAGTAAAATACGAAGATTGTTTGACTTTAACATAGAGAGAGGTAAAGGGTTGAGAATATAGAAGATTATTATATTTAAGAATATGGGGGCTAAAACCATGCCATTTCCATGCACCAACCATCAAATCCCAATTAAAATGTCAAAAGCATTATCAGCATCTAAGCTTATGATGGCGAAAGGGACTTTGATTTGGAAGCCATATGAATTATACTAAGGAAGGTTCTGGAATTGTCAGAGATAAAATGCCCCTTCCAAAATCCTGATTGGTGCCTGCCTATTAAGTTGGGAAAAACTTGATTAAAAAACAACGCAGAACTTTAGCAAATATCTCACAATCAGTCTTGATAAAGGAAATGGGTCTATAGTTCACACAATTGGATAAATCCTTACCTTTGTTTGGAAGTAACCAAATCATTGCCTCAGAAAAAGTGCCTTGCTTATGCTCTAGAGTTAAGAAGTGGGAAATTAAAAGTAGTAATTAAGAGATTAGAAAAGGTGCAAATTGAAAATAGAATTGGACCAAGAAACCATCGGGAACTGGTGCCTTGTCCTCAGGGAGTTTTAATATGGTATTTTTAAATTCCAGCTATGTTATTTGTTTACAATACAGAAAGATCTGGTAGATGATCAGAGGGTTTAGAAATAGACTGAAATAAATTGTTTAATTGTTCAGCAGTAGGGGATTCAGGGGTATTTAATTGAGTATAATATTTTGTGAAACAGTCTAATAGTTTAGTCTCACTAGTGTGGCTAATCCCTTGAGCATCAGTAATAAAGTGTATTCTAGACTTTTGCTTTTTAATTATTCGATAAATAGCCAACAATTTGTCATCTCTAATGCGGCCACCAAACATTTTTGCATTGACTTTGAGTAAGGAACCACATGCATTGGCCCAAGATTGTTCATTATATTTTAATTTAGCTTGAATTAGTTTAGATATCTGTATCTAAACTAATTCTGTTATATTAGAGGAAAAATATTTGTGTTCTAAAGATTTAATTAATTAGAATAAATGCGAAAACACTTTATTTTTTTGATAGCTGCATAATCTCTAATGAATCCCCTTGCAGTCGCTTTAAACGCATCCCAAATAAAATTGAGCCGGGAATCTGAATTCATTAGAACATTCTGTGAATTTCTCAATACATTGTTTGTCTTGTAAGAGGGCATTATTAAATATCCAAATTTTTGGGTGATAAATATCAGTAGGGGTATCTACATCTCCTATAACAGGGATGTGATTGGAGATGAGAATTTCACCTATCTCAGTATTTGATAGAAACTGGAGGACATTCTGTTTGATGAATAAATAATCCATTCTGGAAGGTAAAAGATGAACAGTTGAAAAAAGGTAAATTCTAGCACATCTGGATGATATAGCCTTCTGAAAGAATGTATTCATTTTAGCTGGAATAAATCTAGCCTGAGAGCGACAGTCTAAGAAGGGATCCATTTGTTTGTTAAAACTGCCCCTGCTCTGAGTTTATGCAATGGGCATATAGATAATAAGGACGAAACTTGTTCCCAGAATTGTGGATCCACTCCAGTAGGGTCATAAACATTGCAAAGCTAGAATACAGTTCCATCAATCTTGATATTCAACAACACCCATCTATCAGCACCATTTTTAATTTTATTCAACAGTTGAATAGACAGAGATTTATGCACTAATATTGAAACACCATTATTATTGTTAACAGCAGGAGAACTAATAACAGACCCGACCCATTGTCTATGCAAGCAAGAAATATCCTGTTCCTTAAGATGCGTCTCCTGTAGGAAAGCATTTTGGCAATTCAATTGTGAGAGAGGAGTTAGCATCCTCTTTTTTTTAATAGGTTTAAGGATACCTTTTAGGTTTCAAGGAACAATACGAAAATTAGCCATTACAGATGGAAACAGTAACCATTAAATGAGAAGACAGACAAGAACTTACAGCTCAATTGACATAAAACTGAAACAATAGAGCAGGAGGAAGATTGATAGAATGATAAGTAAACATGGCTGCATGTAAAAAGAAAATCATCAAGAAATGAGAATAGAAAAAGAGGGGGAAAAGAGAGGCAGAAAAGAGGGAAGGAGAAGAGATAAAATGAAGAAGGGAGTTAAAATAGCTCCCTACTACAAAAATAAATAAAAAGATGGCACAAAGCCAATAGACTTTAGTCATGGTTGTCCTTAAAGAGAAAAAAAAGTTTATTGATGATTTAGTGGGGGAATGAGGCAAAGAGATGACAAATCTGAAAAAAGAAAGGGAAAGCTGAGGAATAAGATACATAGAAAACAGAGTTATTGGTGAGAAAAATGAGTAAAAAGAACATGGATAAAATACTGAATCTGAACCCACACACACACAAAATCCAATCAGGCTTACCAGACATGAAAAATAATGATATATCTCTGACATAACATGAATATTGAAAACAGGTGAACATTCATGGACGCTAAATCAATATGCATGGAGCTAGATAGAGTATTTGAGGACCTGCAAAGAAACAGTGAAAGAGAAATTAAGAAAATTGTATGAATAGGAAGTCAAATTTATTAAGTTCCATTTCTTGTCCTTTATGGGCATGTATGAACATTTTAAGGTGTCTCGGGTTGTCGAAAGTGGATGTTTTGTCCTTATGGGTGTCCTAAGAAAATCAAGGGTAAACAATACCATATCAAGCATTCATAGATCGTAGGGCTGGTCTTAAGTCCAAGAATTCTTTCCGTCGGTTAGCAGTGGCTCTAGACACACCTTGGCTGAAGAAAATCTTATGACCAGACCAAAGCCTTTGTTTTTGTTTTTTAGCCATTGTTAGGACCTGCATGAGATCTGAATATTGTAAAAATAGAGCAATAATACCTCTCGGTCTATTGCAATTGGAGGGCTTTGAGGAACCAATCAGATGAACCCCTTGGATGTACAGTTCAATCAAAGGTTGTAAACCAGCGATTTAAGGAATGTGAAGCTTCAGAAATTCAAACATGTCCTGCCCCTTTGATCCTTCCGGGATGCCATAAATGCGCAAATTGTTGCGTTGATTGTGGTTTTCTAAATCTTCTGTCAGTTTTTCAATTGTTACTTCCCTAGTCAAATAGGAAACTTAGCTGGCAACATCCTGTGCAACACTGAGGGATCTTTCTTAGCTCTTTTATTGGCTCCACCCCCAGAGTCTTAACAAGCATTGGCGTTAAAAATAGACGAGATCAAAGTCTTAGAAGAATGGGCACTTTCCATTGTGAATATTTTGCAGCGCAATAAAGCCTCACTTGAGGAGACTTATAGAATCTGTTGACTAATTAGGGATATAACTAAACATGATGTGATGAAAAAGGAGCCGACGGATGTTGGAAATATATCCCTTGCAAAACGTAAATGAATTAGGAGAGCTCAAAAAAACATTTAAATCCAAAGCTGAGATGAGTTGTGCTAATTTTTAGCTGAGGATGTAGTCAAATAGGATCAGCATCAGTGAAAGCTATTTCTTAATATCTATCACAGTCTGAAGTAGTTCAGTTTCCAATGCTTGCTGTTTAAGCAAATAAAAAAGGTGATCTGTCAGAGAATAATGCAGGATGAGGATAAAATAAGGCCATTTTATACTTTGATCAAACATGCTCCGTTCAATTATTTTAGGGAAAATAGAGGAGCAGTCTGAGGATGACTCAAAATGGTGGCTGCACCCCAGACATTAAGGGAACAGTAGATGAAAAAAAAATAATCGAAGTAAAAGATTAATACTGGTCTAAAAACGTACCCTGCTGCTCTCTGACATGTCCGACATCATTTGCGGAAAGTGAAGTGTTAATTGGGCAAGGAAAGCCTTCCCATGGATTGTGGTATTCCTCGGCTCCTCCGGAGAAGTTCTACTGAGCAGCCATCTTGACTCACTGTTGGCACTTGCTCCGGCCAGATATGTGCTAACATTTCTTGTAACAGTCACACGTTTACTGCTCTCGGTACAGGGAGATGAGGCAATTTGACAATTATCAGATGATGATCTGGGGAAGTGTTAAAGTCAGGAGCATAACCAGTATGTCTATGGTTCATGGAGCATCTAGTATTACACCGCATCTCCTACTTATACATAGAATGCTGAAATACAACTTATCAGAGCCCATGTAACATTGCTGTCACATTACATGTCAGATATAATTTCATGTGTATTTACAATAGGCCATTGAACAAGCACTAATAGTCATACACCCTCTGACCTGCGTGTGGTGCAGCAAGTAAAACACCCTTATTACATGCAATTTCACCAGCATTGGAGACCAAACACATCTTCTAATAAAATGGATGTTAGTATAACACAAATAAACAAGAACAAGCAGAGGGCAGAAACAGAAGGAGAACACATAAATATCACACTTTACAATGCAGGTCTTTACACCGTGGTCATTACAGCGTGTTAACTAACTTTTGAAACTCGTAGTAATACCACACAGGGTTTTGCAAAACATGTCTATGTAATGTCTGATTGATATACAAATATACTTTCTGTGTGTAAATCCTTTTAATTTCAACCAGTATCCCTATATTATTAGTAAACCTGATCAAGGGATACATGTAGGAAGATGAAATTTGCAGAAGAGGCAGAACTATTCACGTGGATCAACCAAATGAACATAAGCTCCATAAAAAAATGGGGCTCTAACATGGCTTTTTCAGCATGATCTAAATTACTACAGCAAGTGGTTGTATTGATTTGTAATCAAGATCGAGTACTGGGTAGGAGACAGCCTCAGAGGGAACCCTCTTGACATTCGCATGAAACCGATCAAAAGAGATTTTTAAAAAAATGCGAATGCAATGCTAACTGCGACTTGAAAATACTGCACAGAAAGAGTATACCAATAGACTGAAAGCAGTTATTTGAAATTAGCCTGGTTATTTGTGACCTACTATGGTTGTTGAAGGTTTCCTCATTTGTGTGTTGAGAATGATAAAAAATTGTGGTTTCTAACCCTTAAGCAATTTCATCTGGTAAAGAAGGGGATGTTTATATGTGAAACTGGATTTAGACCACTATACATATATTACAACGGAATGCACGTGTGCTGTAAGGAAGGATTATAGCTAAATGTTTTTTCATTGATTTATTCTACACGTGACTGAGAAGAATGAAATTATTGTGTCTCTACCTTTAACAAACTAAAAAATATATAGGTCGATGTTTGGGTATTGTGAAACAACAATTACTTGCTATTTTGTATTTAATCTTCAATACACTTTTTGATCGGTGTAATAATTTTAAAACGTTACCATTGAAATTGATAATTGTTGTAGTTTTATTTAAATATATTCATGAAAATGTGACTTTGCCTGAAAATATTATATTTTAATAACAAAATGTAGGTACTTTCTTTTTCATAGAATATTCCAAAACTACCAAAAACAATACTGAAATGTAGGGTTATAATAGAGCCACCCTTAAATAAAATTCCAGCTTTTAGCAGAGAGCAGCTATTTTTTGCAGAAATATCTACAGACAGATAGCATTCCCAAGAATGACATTGTCCTCATGTCTTTGTGTTAGGTATTCTATTAGAGCTATAAATTCTACATGTCTCCTTAAATCTGTAACCATGTTTGCTGATTGTGATATTTTCAGTCATTTAAGACATAATAAGCTATTTTGGAAATGTGAAAATACCCATCGTTTCAAAACGTCATAGCAACATGTAATAAAATGCAAGTTTAAAAAGGGAAAACCACAGGCCTTTTACATATTTGTATGCAGGATCTGGAAAAAGATCTCCATATGCATCAGGATCACCCCAACGCTGCTGCACTTTAAGGAAGAATTGAAAGCTCCCCTCTTTACACAGCACTACTTCATAATGCGTTAACCATCCATACCCATCTTCCTCTCCTATTAGTCATTGACTTTATGCTTGTTTTTACCCATGTATGGCATTCCACTGCCTAGGTTTGCTCTATAGAAATACCACATACAGAATACAGTGCAATTTATTAAAAATAGCTACATGTTTAAGATACAAAAATGTATTTTTCCAGGTCATAATTATACAGTCATATATCTAGAAATCCTTTGTTTCCCTTCAAGCCCCATAGGTGAGGTTTTCGTCTGTGAATAACCTTTTTTATAAATTCAGCGTAGCCGTCATTCCATGTCCAACTTTCAAAGGCATGATGTCCCCTTTAACATCCTTATCTTACAGAGCCCTTTGCAAGGCAATATCATTTGTCTAGAGTTAAACCCTTATTATTTAGATTTTAGCAGAGTGTGCCCAACCAAGTTCATGATCTTCCTGTCTCATTTACAAGTGGGAAAAAATGTAGTTTCCGGAGGAGTACCCGCAGCTGGAAACATTTGACCTGCAGCCCACCTACTACAGGTCCATCAGTCAGTGTACGTCAGAGGGCCTGCCCAATTTAGGGCAATCATTTCCATGCACATTTTTTCTATTCAGTTGCACCAGGAAAAGCTTGGCTGTTCCAAAATGGAATTCCCTGGGAGAAACCTCCAGCATGTCAGGGCCATTTATTTTGGTTTTTCAGAAACAAAGCCCCACTTCATGATTTGTCCCTGAGAAAGAGAAGTGTTCACCTAGCCGGCCAAAACAACATGCTCTGCAAGCTACTCTATGTTTTGAGAAGCCATACCAGTCAATGTACTGAAGGCAGTGAGATACCTGCCAGGTATACAGGGATTTCATGATATGGCAGTCCTTTCTCTGCCAGGGGAGTGGAGGTAATAGTCTCCACTTACCTTGTGGGCTGATTGCTGAGGTTTAAACGATCTCCTTAGTTTGGACTAGAAGCAGGATTCAAGGAATACATTAATGTTTTGCTTTCACAGACCAATCACTTTCCCATCCATTATTACAAGCACTATATAAAAACTATAGTGAAAACTTTGCAGCAGCTGTTTTGACATTGGAAGTAGCAGTGGTGTTGTTCATGGTATTAGTGTTGAAATCTTGAGGTAGTTGAAATGACTGTATTGGTGCTGGTTTTAGCAGACAAGCCTTGAAGTCAAAGGAAAGAGAGTCACAGCATGCATATCTATCCCACCTCCAACAAACCTAAACCAGCCATCAACCTCATCTACAACTGGAAGAGCGTAAAAGAAGCAGCCTGGACCCCTGCTCTCAGATCCAACCAACTGACTCACACAAGCGACCTACAGAACGACGGATCCACCTTCAAAAATCTCAGACTGCGCAACAACCTGGTACCCATAAAGAAAAAACAATAAGCAATCGCACTCAAACATGCTGGTACATGGAGGACCTACAAGACTCCCAGCACTATTGCAAGCATCTGGAAAGAAGATGGAGGACCAGCCAAGAAAACACCTCCAGAGACACCTACAAATCCTCACTCAGAAGGTACCATGCACAGATCAAAGAAGCAAGAAAAGTGGCCCTTGTGATCAGACTCGAATCCTGCACCAACTCCGGCAAGGAACTCTTCATCATGGTCAAACAATTCACCAACCTGACAGCTGCCCCTGGCACCATCATCCCCTCACAGATCCTCTGCGATGAGCTTTCAGACTTTTTCTACCACACAAGTCTTAAGATCTACTCCAACTTTGCATTCCAACCCACCATAGAGGAGATTATCACGCAACCCCCCACCGCCATCAGGAACACCCACCTCCTAATCGACTGAATCACCCTCTTCATAGGTGACACCGCCAGAATTATGCAGATCATCCACTCAGGGTCCCCCTCAGAACCGTGCCCTCAACACATGTACAACCAGTGAAGTACACTGATCAACACCAACCTCACCAACATCATCAGCTCCTCAATCATCATCGTAAACTTCCCAAACAGCTGAAAACACGCTACGGTCACTGCCCTTTTGAAGGAACCCTCTGCTAACCCAATATACTGCAGCACCTACTAGCTCTCCTCGTTCCTACCCTTCCCGATTAAAGTACAGGAAAAAGAGATCTACAAGCAGCTCTCCACCAATGTTGAACAGCACCACTTCCTCGAATCCACCCAGTCATGATTCTGCAGCAACCACAGCATGAATATAGCCCTCTTGGCAGCAACAGATGACATCTGATCATTCATGCACAGAGAAGAGACTGCTGATTTTATCCGGCTTGTCCTGCCTACAGTGTTCAACACTGTCCCCACCACATTCTCATTGCCGGACTTAAAGAATCTAGGATGAGTCCTAAGTTGGATCATCTCCTTCCTCTCCAACAGGACACAATGAGTCAGACTCTCCACTTTCACCTTGAGCATCAGAAGCTTGTCTGTGGAGTCCTCCAGGGCCCCTCCCTCAGTCCAACCCTGTTCAAGGTTTACATGGCACCTCTTGCCCGCATCAAAAGAACCCACAACATCAACATCATCTCCTACGCCGATGACACTCAGCTCATCCTCTCCCTCACCAACATGAACAAGACCATCTGGCACAACTTCACCACCTGTGTGTCTGATGTGGCCACCAGGATGTGAGAGAACTGCCTCAAACTCCACACCGACACAACAAAGATCCTGATCTTCAGAAACTCACCCTCGGACGTCTCCTGGTGGCCACCCAACCTGGGTCCCATGCCCAACCCCACAGACCATGCCAGAAACCTCTGCATCATCCTTGATGACAAGCTTTCGATGACCAAAGAGATCAACTCCGTGATTGCATCATGTTGTCACATTCTCAGAATGTTTCACAAAATCTTCAAAAGGCTCTCCATGCACACAAGGAGCATGGTCACCTAGGCCCTAATCACCAGCAGACACGACAACGGCAATGCACTCTACATTGGCATCTCCAACCAACTCATGCAAACCAAAAAAACATCCAGAACACCGCCAGACTCATCCTAGACATCCCCAGAAGCACGCGCACATCACTCCCTACCTTGCTGAACAGCATTGGCTACCCATCCAAAAATGCTATAAGTTCATGCTTCTCATCTATGGCTACAAAGCCCTCCACAATGCAGGACTAGCCTACCTCTATGACGGACTCTAACTCTACCAACCTTCCAGACAGCTATACTCAACCTCTCTCCCCTCCGCATGAATCCCCCACATCCGCAGAAGTATAACAGGGGAATGCACTTTATCCCTGAGCGCTGCCAAAATCTGGAATGAACTCCCCCTAAATATCAGGACCACCATTCCACTCCTCAATTTCCATAAGAAGCTGAACAACTGTCTATTCAACTAGGAGCACTGCCGGACTTAAGCTCCTCTCCAATGCCTGGATACTCTCACAGGTGATAAGCTGTGCCATACAAATCTGCATAACATGTCATAGTATAGCATAGCATAACATAACATAACATCTTATTACCTAGATGACCAACTCTTCTAGTCTGTATGTAACTATACTTTTGCTTGTCTAAGAGTCATCTCTGCTTGCCTTTGCCATTTTAAATGCCTCTACTGTGTGTGCTCTGATCCTTCAGTTGGGCAGTTTTTAGTGTGTTTACACCCATTTATGTAAGAAAGTAGACCGTTGCAATGCCCTTCATATGTACTACTTGCAACTTTAATTCATTGCTGCATGTCTCAGCAAATATGTATGTAAGACTCATCAACAACCTTTTTTTGATTAGTTCAACTGGTGCTACATAGATTGTATTATACTAAGGTGTATTTCTATCAGTTGCGATGTGATAGTGCCTCGTTAGATGTGGTTTGAGGGGCACACTTTTACACACGCTTTGGAGTACCTCATTGCACAAAGATTTTGGGCCTGTGTGGAATGGAAAAAATGTTGGGCAATATTATAGGACCACCGTCATGTTTGTATGTTTATTGAATCTCTTGGAGGATCAGGTAGTCACACAATATCAAAAATTAATGGTGAATTTGGATTTGGTGAGAGGGTTCATGATAATGAAGGTTTATAGTGATATTAATAACTATGATTCTGTTTCTAGTTCTGGTAGGTGTGTATCTGGTTCAGTTAGTTCAGGTGGTAGTAAGTAGGAAGAGTTCTTAGTGCGAGTTGTGATGCATTTGGTGTTATGCGGGTAGTGTAAACGGTGGTTGTGTTCACATCAATGGGTGAGATTGCATTTCTAGTTTTGTGGCTAGAAGGTAAGGTAGTTAGAGAAATCTGTTCAGATGCCTACATTGAGTCTGAAATGTTTATTACGAAAAAGAAAAACAACTTTGAATTAAAGAAAATGAAGACAAGAGTGTTCCCTAGCAGCCCATGAGTGTAATGTTAAATACACTATCACACATCGAGCCAAATAACAAGAATTACAGCAAAGAGGACAGGCCAGATAAATCTGTGAATCAAGAGGCTGGGAAGCTTCCCTTTGCGCTGGGTGCAAGTTGTTCTTGAGGAGTGGTAACATTCGGGGAAAGAAAAGGTAAATGGAAATCAGGAGCTGTGGTTCCTTCCTCCTCTGTTGAAGCACAGCTGCCCACTGGTGCAGGAGGAGTATGCATAGGAAACGGTCAGGGTCAGGGCCAAGGCCAGCTTTAGTGCTTGTGCCCCCAGTGTGACTATCATTTTTGGTGCCCTCACTCCCCATGACCTCTTCCTCTGATTCTCTCACTACCACCATGCAAAAGTGCCCCTTATTTCTCCAATCATAAGTTATTGCTAAACGCAGCTCCCCCCTGAGGTCAACGCCCTCTCCACAGGTTGGCACCCAGTGCGGCCCTGATTGTATCACAGACTTTGGGTGTAGCTTCGTAGCTGGAGTTTTTTTGGCTTTGTGCTCCTTTTGCATTGGATAGACTGTACCCTGGCTGGTATTCAATGGCATTTTATAGCAGTTTTCATTGTGAGCAGGACGTAGAAGGGAACACTCCAAGGAACTGCAGGGCAGATTTCATCACATTTTATAGGTGTCGGTTGTTCAGGCAGGTAAGGCATCTCTGACCTGAGAACAGAAGCTGTAGAGACAGTGAAAAAGTTGTTTGACGTACTGAAGAGTTACATCATCATTAACGTTCAAGTAAGGTAAAGCTGGAGACACTGTGACATTGGACAGATATTCTTTCAGCTTTGTCTTATGAGCAGGAGTGGCTCAGATTGATACTCCATTGGGGTCTCTTTCACAATACTGCTCGACCCAAGGCTTTTCTTGAGCATTTCATGCTCAACCCTCCATTTCAAAATAATGTTTAGGTAGATATAAGAGATTCAGGGGTATATTCACAAGAACGTGTGCTAAACATCACCGAAAAATTCTAACGCAACTTTACACATCGCAGCCTATTGCGGGAAAATAACCCTGTGTCAACGTGGAATTCACAACATGGCGGTACCATGCGATAGTCCACCGAAAACGCGGCCAATGTCTGCGATACAACCACCTCAACGGAGATAAAAACACAAACCACAATGCGAAAAAACATGCGATGGGCCAAAGCGCGGTGAAGAAATCAGTGATAAGCAGCGCCAGGCCTGCAATATACACATGGCAGGCGGGATAAATCACTATAAAAGTAGAAAAAACACTCAAACGCAAACTGACCAACACCCAAGCACCATGGAGGCAGCCGGAGCTTGCACATAGGACGATTGCAACCCCAAAAGCACCCCGGACGACCAGCCTGGGACCTCGGGGACAGGGAGGGGCAAGGAAAGAAGAAGAGGAAGACGAAGTTTAGTCTGCAGGAAAACAGGATCCTAGTCACGGAGGTGATGGAACACCATCAACAACTGTTCATCATCTCCAACGTGTCATTGGGCACTAAAAATGGAATATGGCGGGACATCGTGGACAAGGTGAATGCCTTTGGAGAGCACAAGAGGTCAATGGACGAGGCCAAGAGGCAATGGATTGACATCAAGCGGAAGACCAAGGAAAAACTCGCAGCCAACCAGAAGGCAGCAATGCAGACTGGAGTTGGGAGCCCAGCGCCACAACTGGTGCTGGATGACATGGAGGAGCTGATGTCGAGAGTCATCAGTGTGGAGACTTTGGCCAGAGTCGGGGGACCGGACACTGCTCAACAGGACACAACACAACCGCAACAGGGTGAGTGACCACCAGTACTGGGGGAACGGGTGGAGATGGCCACAATGACACACATGCACAATCAAGCAGAGCACAGTGCACACCCACAATGACTCTGGGTCATGGCCCTGATCCACACACTGTCACAATGTACCATGCCATACTGTCTGAATGTCAACATGTACCATGTGGCTACATACATGTGGACACATTGTAATAAACCATCTCCCCTTCACATTGCAGGGGCACCATCAACACCTCCTGCAGAGCAGTCTCAGCCACTCTTCACTGATGACGAGGAGGACACCCCCAGCATCGACACCCAAGCCCTCCAAAACATCATTGACATTATCCGCAAGTCACCTCCAGGATCAGGGCAGCCCAGCTGCATCAAGGAGACCCCACCCACTACCCAAACCACCCAGCAGGAGGCACCCACACCTTCGGCAGTCTCCCAAGACCCCCAGGAACAACACATGGCCTTCCAACGCCGTGTGCTGGAGGGCCAGAGGAAGACGGCTGAGCAGGTGCGGGTGGGGTTCGGCATCAGGGCTACCAAACTGGACGCCATCCATGGGTGTATAGGCCTGCTCCATTGTCTCCAACGAGACCTGACTGATATCGCTGGAGTCCTGACATGCAGAGAAGAACACCTGTCCACTCAGAGTGTCTCCAGCGATGCCAGCCGTGAGCTGGCACACATGCGGAGGGTCATAGAGGACATTGTGCAGATGGAGGCGGAAAGGATGGCAGCCACCGCTGCACTTCAGTGAAATGTAGCTGGGATCTACCATGCCCTGCAGATCCTCATCATGGCATTGATGCCACAAGGCGTGGCGCAGATGAATACTGTTGCCCCCACAACATCCACAACTCCGCCCCCTGGTGTGTCAGTGCCTCACAGTGGGGCCGACAATTCTCCTCCGGCCCCTGATGTGTCAGTGGCACACAGTGCTGCAGCCGGTACTGCACCACCCACAGGTGAATGAATGAATGAATGAAATGAGATTTATAAAGCGCGTTGGCTACCCGTAGGCCTCCCAGCGCTGCGGACAGACAAACAGAGAGCAAAGGCAAGAGAGAAACTTAAAACAACCAGGTTTTTAATAACCTGCGAAAGGATAGAAGATTGGGTTCCTTACGTAGTTGGAGTGGGAGGGCATTCCAGCCCATGGCACCATTATATGAAAAGGAGCGGCCACCACATTTGGACCTTCTTATTCTAGGTTGAGAGGCAAGGAAGGATCCGGATGACCGAAGATCTTTCTTCGGATGATAGGGGGTGATAAGTGACTAAAGAATGGCAGGACCCTTCTTCCAGAAGGCCTTATGGGACAGACACATAGCCTTAAACTGGATCCTTTGCCTAATCGGCAGCCAGTGTAGGCTTTTTAATGCTTGTTTTGCAGAGTTCCAACGAGGAATCTGAAGAAGTCTGCGGGCCGCACAGTTCTGTATTACCTGGAGCTTATTGATGGTATATTGAGGTGCTCCCAGGTATAAAGCATTACCATAATCCAGGCGGGAAAGGATCAGTGCCTGGACCATGATCCTTCTGGCGTGGAAGGGCAGAAGGGGAAGGACCTTATGAAGCATCCTCAGAAGTCCAAACCAAATTGCCGAGAGTTTAGTTGCCTGGTGACTGAATGAGAGCGAATGATCTATCCAGATGCCTAGGCTCTTAATTTGATCTTTAGGAATTGGAGCCGGGCCTAGGCAGACTGGCCATAAGGAGGTCGAGTTGAAGACAGGAGAATTACCCAACAGCATGAGCTCCGTCTTATCCCCATTAAGCTTAAGGCATGATTGTTCCATCCACTTGGCAACCTCTTCTAGGCAGCAGGCTAGGGTGTTAGATGATCCTTCCGGGTGGTTCAGAGCTACCACGAGCTGGGTATCATCTGCATAGGAAACAATTTTTATGCCAAACGGCTGAACAATTTCTGCCAGAGGTTTCAAGTATATATTGAATAGAGTGGGGCTCAGAGCAGAGCCCTGAGGGACCTCGCAGTGGAGGGGGTACTGATTGGAAACAACATCTCCCTCAAAGGCCCTAAAGGAGCGGCCAGTAAGAAAAGATCGCAGCCACTGTACTGCCATACCAGACACTCCCAAGTTCATAAGTCTGGTGCACAATGTGGCATGATTGACAGTATCAAATGCAGCGCTGAGGTCAAGAAGGATAATGGCTGCAGTACCCCCTAGGTCTAAGATCCTTCTCGACTCCTCAGTCACTGCAAGAAGAGCCGTCTCAGTACCCATTTGGGGGCGAAACCCAGTCTGAGAGGTGTGAAGTAAATTGTTGGTTTCTAGAAAGGCTACCAGAGTGTTATTTACATGCCTTTCCAGAATCTTACTTACCCACGGCAGGAGAGAGATGGGGCGATAGTTAGCCAAATTGTCCTGATCCAGGTTAGGTTTTTTCAGCAGGGCTTTTACCATTGCACCTTTCCATGCTGATGGAACTGAACCAGTGGAAATGGAGGAATTAACCAGGTCCAAGATTATAGGGCCGATAGTATCAGATACCAGAGTAAGTGCCTGGGGAGGAGCAGGGTCAGTAGGAGAGCCCGATTTTATATGGGCCATAATGGGCCCCAACAGAGGTAGTTCAAGAGGGGGGAATTGTTATAAAGGAGTATGGGGTTTTACCGTGGATTCCGCTGGAACAGTTACGGTGCTCGTCGCTTGAGAAGGTGAGAAAGCCTGATAGATCCTTTGAATCTTTTTGTGAAAGAAGTCTGCCTGAGTGTTACAGTGTGCAATGGGATCACGTAATTTGGGGGGTTTCAGGGGAAGTTTGGTAAGGGTTCTGGCAATTTTAAAGATTTCTTTAGGGGAGTTGGCAGCTAGCGCTATTTTTTGCTCATAGAAAGTGGCTTGTGTAGCTTTAATTGCGGCTTTATAGTGTTTAATGGATTCTCTGTATTCTCTTTAACTAAGGTCAGAATAGTCCAGTCTCCATTTCCTCTCAAGCCGTCTGCTACGTTGTTTGAGTTCCCTTAAATTGTCAGTAAACCAGGGAGCAGTTTTCAAGCTGTTTGATATGGGGGCAGATTTTTGGGGAGTATCATATCCAATGTACCCTGAATCCAGGAGTTAAACTCCTCATTCGCTTTCCCCACGTTACGGTTGCCCTCCCAGAGTAGTCTATTGTCTTCCAGAACCGTCTTCCACTGGTCAATTGAGAGTCTAGACCAGTTGCGTCTGCATACTACGGTTTTGTTAGCAGATGTCTCAGGTCTGCTAATTTCCCATATTATGGGAATAAAGAAGTGGTCAGTCCAAGGAAGAGGGACTGGAGGTCCTGTCTTAAGCTCATCACAGTTACTAAAAACTGGGTCCAAAAGATGACCCTTAGAGTGTGTCGGCTTCACCACTTTCTCCCTAAGCTGAAGGGCTGATAGACTCTCCGTCAGCTTCAGCGCCGATTTGTTCAAAGGATTATCTAGGTGAAGATTAAGATCACCCAAAAGAGTAAAATTCGCAGGCCTCATAGCTAATTCTGCTACTACGGTAGGTAATGCATTGATACATTTATTTGCATTGCCTGGAGGGCGGTACACCAAAATGCCCGAAAAAGTACATGTGGGGGAGATCTCCACAGAGAAGGTCATACTCTCACAGTCAGACAGCGGACTTTCGGTAGTATGACAATCAAAAGTGCTTTTAAAAATAATGGCTATACCCCCTCCTCTACCGGATTTCTGGTCAGTCCTATCTATAGAGTAGTCAGGAGGAATGGTTTGTACAAGGGTGGGGTCAGACTCCGTATGGAGCTATGTCTCTGTAAGGAAGAGAACATCAGGTTTTAGGTCTTCCAGTAGCATAGCAAGTTCAGAGGTGTGTTTAGAAACAGATCTACAATTCAATAAAAACATTTTTAAAAGGAAGGGGGTACCAGGGCCTTCAGGGACTTTACAGATAGGCGAGAAGATGAAATCACAGTGGGAGCATCGAGTTTCTTCACTCAAGGCATTCATAGAATGTCTGCAATTTTCTGGATTGTGAGTGCGTAAGGAGTGAAGAAGATGGGAGCTATAGGTAATGAGTTTCGGGCTGATTCCGCCAGGATTTGTGACCCCTGGGCCCATCCCGGAGCGGACGGGCACAGACGGGCGCGCGTTTGCCAAAGCATCTGGTTTTAAGGGGTGAGTAGCGCAAGACCTAGAGCGCTAACCCCTGAAACCGGAAGTTCCCTTCTTCTCCCTCCACACAATCGGGACAACACCCATGATGGACCGGGGAGGAGCAACTAAGCAGCAACGGGTGAGAGTAGCAATACAAAGTGGCGAAATTTCAAATTTTTAAAGAGCTTCCAAGTGCAAATTAAAAGTATACAGTGTCTTATTTACGGTTCAATATTCAAGCAAATCAGCGTGCCTCTGTTGCATCTGCGCGCGTCTGCTGCGCGTTTGCCAAAGCATCCGGTTTTTAAGGGGTGAGTAGCGCGAGAGCTAGAGCGCTAACCCCTGAAACCGGAAGTTGCCTTCTTCTCCCGCCACACAATCGGGACAACACCCGTGATGGACCAGGTGAAGCAGAGCACACATCCGAGGATGAGGACGTGGATGGGTTTGAGTTCAGAAGGAGCACTAGCATTCATTTCCGCCGCCTGGCCTGTTTCTGCTTGGTGCCGCACAGGGCCCCATGACCTTCCACTGACCCCTGATACACTCCACTGAACTCACCTTGGACTGCCACATGGACTGCCGTTCTCTGTTCAATTACCAATGACACGGCGACCAGACTGCGGAATGTACCCTTCCTCTTCTGCAGTACTTTTCTTCCCCGGATGGACTCTGGCTGGCCCTCCACAGGCCCATATTGTGTGGTGTGCTTGGCATGGCCCTGTACCGCTCCAGCTGCAAAACTCTGCTGGATGTACAATAAACATCCAGTAACGCACTGCTGGGTCATGTCTTTCATCATTCATGTATGAATGTGTGGATGGATGTGGGAACGTGATTCCCCTTACATCAATGATGCTCATCTAGTGGGATGCCAATCACAGTGTGCTACATTGCCTATTGTGTTCTGGGTGCCGTGGACACTACAGCCTGGACACACGCATTAGTCACTTCCTAGTCCAGACATGCATTGAACCACGCCCAGAGCCCCCGAGTCATGGTTGCAAGCCCTTTGCTGGTCCGACGTACGCCAGGCCAGACCACTCCACTCCGCTTACGCTCTGAGGGGGGGTCCACATAGCTACCTGTCACAGGTGTACTCGCTGGTGGTGTGCAGGTCACTGGTCTAGTTGTCAGCATGTCACGGCCACTCCATGAGGGCAGGTTTGCACACACACCACACCCATCCGGCACAGGCGTCACAGGCCATGTGACCCGGGAAATATAAGGGCCGACAACGTCACATTCCCCTATGCCAGTGGTGACTGGATGATGGATGCTCCACGGTTCTCAATCATAATGGGCCCAAGAGTTGTAGCGCACAGGGTTTAGTGGCACCTGAAGCCTTGCGGCTGTCATGGGCCTACCACAACGTGGCGCTGACTGGGGTTGCACAGGGTTAGTGGCACCCAAAACCTTGCGGCCGTCATGGGCCTACCACCACGTGGCGCTGACTGGGGTTGCACAGGGTTAGTGGTACCCGAAGCCTTGCGGCCATCACGGGCCTACCACCATGTGGCGCTGACTGGGGTTGCACAGGGTTAGTGGCACCGAAACAGCTGAGCGGGTATGCAGCCTGCGATGGTGACGTGTGCATTGATGTGGTCTCTGCCATTGATGACTTAGGACTCAGCATCATATGTGGAACATGCTGGGCCGCTGGGCGGGTCCGCATGATGTGGACCATGCCATGGTGGTGGGACCGGGGCCTGGAGCTTGAACGGGCACGTGGTGTTCCTACTGATGGAAACACCAGTGGCAGCAGGTGAGTAGTGGTGCCAGGGTGAGCAGGGGGGTGGTGTCTATCTCTCTCTCCCTTCCCTCTCTCTCTCTCTCTCTCCCTTCCTTTCCTCCCTTTCTCTCTCTGTCTTTCTTTCCTTCTCTGTGTCTTGCTCCTTTGAAGTGCGCATGACACACGTCCTGATTATGTGCTTTATTTTCCAGGCTGTGACGTCAAGTTGTCCCTGACGGACCCAACAGGAGTCTTCCGCATTGGTGTTTTGTGTTGTATTCCAATAAAGTTTTTGGTTGTTACTTCAGTGCTGTGTGACTGTTTTTCGTTCTTCTGGCCAAACATGTGTGTTTAATTTTGGCAATGTGCGTCATCATGCCTTTTTAGTGGCTCTTGTGTCATGCACGGTATGTGTATGTCCGTGCATGTGGGGGGTTGGTGGGGGGGGCTGGGGGTGGTTTTGGAGGGTGTTGTGGCCCTCATGGGTATCCACGTTGCATGTTCATTGTCTCCATGGCATCTGTGGGTCTTCGAGTGTGGCTCTTGACTGGGCTCCCTTTTATGCTGCAGGTGGTCGTCCTGCGTAACACCAGCAAAAGGCAAGTGTTAATTCCCTGGTGCTACCGCGGCTTATACTCTGTTTTTGGTTCGCATCGCAGATCTGGCAGTTTGTTGTGAAAGTAGTGTTGTGGTTTTTTTTATGTGTTTTTGCACGGGAACGCCTACTCTGCATCTCATTAGGGTTAGTTGGTGGTGTCCACCGTGGAGATAAATTTTGGGGCAGTTATCGTGGGAATACCGGCGATGTCTGCAGTTTGCACCGGCATGTGAATGGGGTGTTAAATCTGTCTCTACTTTTGATGCGTTAAGGTGTAGATAAATCGGAGATAAGTCCTTGTGAATATACCTCTCAGTGGTTCAAGAGATTTCTATTGTACCTCAAAATTGGAGAGCAGAGCAGCCTTCTTAGGGGTTTGGTCAGCAAACGTGTTTCCCATAGACCAGCTGCTCTTAACCTTTTTATTTCTGTGAACCCCGTGCTATCAGTACTGGGAGCCGGGGACTGTCTAAACATCTAGAATTTGAACCTCAGACCAATACACCATAATTCAGCAACAATATACATCAAACAATTAAAAACATTATAAAATATTTATTTTCATTCATAAATTGTCTTTCAAACATCAACATTCTTATAGGACTGTCAGAGCCTTTCAAAATGTAGATTTATTTCTGAAAGATTAAGCAATATGCTAGACTCTAGCATATCACTTTGTCATTTTTGCTAATGTGGTTGCTCACTTATTGTTGGTGATATCAGTGCATTTGAATTGAGGACACTAATTATCCATACTAGAATTTGTTTGCTGAACTTGGGATGCTCCCACAAATCAAGATAAGAATAAAACAAAATTATATTTAATTTCAATTTCAGCTTCCTTCACATTTACTGAGCGTTTTAAAATGTAAAATTGTGTTTGATATGTATATGTACTATCTAATCAGTTTATTTTTCTGAACTGTCACAGACTCCCTGAATAGTTGTTGCAGACCTCCATGAATCCATGAACCACAGGTTAAGAAGCACTGCCCTAGGTATTTCGTCTTGGGATGATTGATGTTCAGCAGTGACAAATATAAGAGGCAACATAAAGGCATCAGGTAAACCTTTGACATAAACGCCATTTTTGGAGAGGGTTCCCACTGAGGTGAGGAACCCATGGTCCAGTCAGAGGAGCCTAGACTCCTGGGCTTCTTCAAAGACATAGTTTGAATTAGTGAATAAAGTAAACATTTTTCAGGCTGCAAGTATGTAGGCACAAGTTAGGGCAATCCAACAAGCAACTTGAGCAGAGAATACTTCAGGTAAACATTAACTTTCAGCTACTTCAAACAGGACACATAAGGCATAATTAGACACCAATGAGCCACACTTGTTTCTGAACATGATCCATCAATCTAGTATACATGTTTGCAATTCAGTATAGATGCATCAGTCAGACTAGTTCAGGGCTAGTTATTGTCTGCAGTGACAGTCACCTGTGGGGTTTGCTGTCTTGGGCCATGGGTTGTAAAGATGGTGGGTTCAAAGCAAAGCAACAGACAAGAATAATGTGTGGAAGATAATTAAAACATTTCATATTGTGATAACATTACAATGGATAAATACTGGGATTTTGTGATGAGCAGAAGGGCAGCTACAGCGTGGTGTAAAGATGCTCTAATGGTAGGGCTTTTGCCGTGCTTAAGAGCTGTAGCAGCCGATGCCCATCTTGTAGAGGCTTCTGAAAACATTGTCCTTGGTTCTACCCTCATTTACATCAGGGGTGTTGGTGCCAGATCACAGTGATCTTGCACCAGCACCCCTGATGCAAACACATCTTTTTCTGGCAGTAAAAAGTTAAAGGCAAGGTATAATTTGCCTAGTGCCGGAGCAGTGGAGAATATGTGTTTTCAACTCAAAAAAGCTTGGTATGCCTACTTGCTCCAATGCAGGGGTGTCTTTCTTTACATAATCTCGTAGAGGTTAAAAAAAAGTTGCAAAGCCCAACATCCATTGTCTGCAGTAACCAGCCGTGACTGGCAAAGTGGGTACCCGAGACACAGTAACAGGTCTCTGTAACCTACAGATACATTCAGTGCTGTCCATGGACAGGTGTCTCTCTTAGGCTGAGATGTTGAGATCTAAATAATGAACACAGGGAAGACAGAATTGTAATGTTTCTTTGAAGCTGTGGTCCCCTTCTTAGCTAATGTAAGTTGGAGATATAAAGAATAAGCGTTGAACTGGTTGGACGCTTCAGAAGCAATTAATACGTCATCTATATATTGAGCCAGAGTGGATCCTCCAAGGAAGACAAGTGTGTCCACGTCCCTGAGATCTTGAGGTAAGATAGACCGTGATATATTTAGTAAACTCTCGTGAGATTCGAATCCATGTTAATTGGTTCCTTGAAAATAAGAAGGGTAATACCTACTGGGATCAGCATGCATGTAAATAGAGGAGAAAGCTGAACAAAGATATCTGAGAGTGAATCATTCAGCAGTGGCTGTAATGCAAGACAATATAGTTACAGGATTAGGCTCAACAGGTGAACTAGATATCACATTACAACTTCAAATTTATTGAAGAAGTTTAAATGTATGTTTACCAGCCCTTTTTGATTGGCAACATGTGTGTTCTGCGCACTCTCAGAGTGGGCACTAGGACATCTTCTTTCATTAAGGCTGAAAGGACCAGGGACATCTTAAGGGTTTTGGAGGCACTGGGCCAAACCTATTTTGCTGGCCCCCTGTTCAGAACAGGTTTAAATTTATGATTCCATTTCAGCTCTTTCATGCATCTTTGGCCAGGTCACTGACAGGCAGACTTGTCCAAATTCTAAATGTGTTTACATCTAATATTCATGGATAGTGATGTGTGTTCTCAGTATTGTAACACAGAAAAAGTTCACTAATATTACTGCAAATAATATCTGTCACCCCCTCGCATTTCTCATATGTTTGGTCGTATTGTGGTCTGAAAGAAACATTTTTTATTGATGTTGCATGAAAAAAAACACAACATTCCCTGAAAAGTGTTTTTAATTGACTCTCACACATCACCCACCTTAAAAATAAATTAAAGGAAAACGAATTCAAAACAATCTTCTTTAATAATTATTCAAGTTCATCAGGGCAAGACTCTCTGCAGAACAGCGCTGGCTCTATGAGGGAGCCCCCTGAAAGGCTGGGGCCCTGGCCCACAGCCCACTTTGTCCAAGTCTTAAAACATCTCTGGAAAGGACAAGTCTAATTCCTGCTTCTTCCTCAATATACAACAAATATTAAGGAAAGCGAGGCACATTCTTCACAAGGTTCATCTTAATCTTTATGGTCTCTGCTGACAAAAGACAGACTACATCATTAGCCTGCTCAGACCCCAAGGCAGAGAGCATTCCATTCAGTGTACCAGCAGTATATTTTTATTTCAGCTTTACATTTCATATTATCAGTACAGTTAGTATAGTTAGTTTCAAATAAAATATCTAAACCTTCATTGTTATTACTTGCTGTCACATTAAACTAGACACCATCATTGATACAATACACAGTGCAATTGATTTTAGAAAACAAGATCTCTTCCTAATAGCACTGTAGTGGAGATAGAGCTCAGTAGAAAGGCATGTTGATCCAAAATGGGACCCAGGGTTAGGGGAATGAAGTAAGGAGGTACCCAGCAGGGGAGTTCAAATATCTTTATTGTCAGGTAAAGAACTCTACACCTTCAGCTTGCCAGTCCTAGCCGCTCCTCTGACTGGCCGAGATTCAAACCAACATTCTAAAGCAGCATTCAACTGAGGATTCTAAGGTGGAACCAAAGGTGACGAAAGGGGAGAGGAGGTCAGGCGCGAACCAAGGGGACAGGATATAACACATATCCCACCTGAAGGGAAGAGGAACGGAAGTCAGGGTGAGGGAGAGGAAAGAGAAGGAGAGAGAGAGAGAGAGAGAGAGAGACAGAAAAGCAGGATACTGCAAAGGCAGGGGAAGGAAAAGAAGACAGAACTGTGGAAGGGGAAACACCAGCATAGAGTGGTCTTGCGCAGAAGACCATAACAGAAACACTGTACATTCAGTTACAGATGGTAAGTACAACATTTTATAATCTTTGTGCCAGCAAGGGGATTGCTTGAGTCTTTCAACCCTTTTCCCCAGCCCTCGCTCAAACTGGGTATTGCTGGTACCCACCACAATTCCTTCACTCGGAATCAAATTGTCAGGACATGTGGTCATGCGATCCATACTCCACATTTTCCAATTTTCAAGAATCACCATGTTGTTCTTAACTTCCTTGATTTTCTCAGGAGCATAGTATTTGTCACCTTTGCTACCTGCCACATAGGGGTTTCTGACCCGAACCCATTGCACCTGATTCCAGGACTTGTGTTTGGTACCCCACATTTTGTCGTACTCATCTTTGTACCCTTTTTGTCTTCTCATCACTCTCATCCCCAACTCTTCCGGATTAATAGTGATCTCCTTGTTCTGGAACAGCCAATTGGGATTCATCTTGGATCCCTCCTTCCTTCCTCTGAACAGTTCAAAGGGAGAGCGGCCCGTGGTGAGGTTGGGTGTGGTATGGTATGACCATAGCATATCTCTAACACCAGCTTCAATGGGTTTTCCAGAAGCAACAGCCAATTGTATAGACTCTTTTAACAATCTGTTTGCTCTCTCCACTTTACCATTAGCCTTGGGACAGTACAAAGTTGTGCGCACATGTTAGATGGACATATCTGCCAGAAAATCCTTAATTTCTTCAGAAACAAACTGTACCCCATTGTCCGTAATGATCGTGGACAGAATACCTTCCTTGGAAAACACCTCACTTAAAAAAATTAATGAGGCACTTGGTGTTGATCTTGTTCACAAACCTGTGTGTGATTGACTACAAAAAGGTACTTATCCTGAGGCCCCATGGCATGGATGGGTCCAGCTATGTCAAGTCCCAACTTGTTCCACGGAACTGTGGGAACCTCAACTGGAATAAGAGGAATGCACCTCAGACTTTTGGATTTATGACTGAGGTTACAGGCATGGCAATCCCGCACCTTCTCCTCCATCAGCTGATCCATGTGGGGCAACCAGTACTTTGATCTTAATCTGGCCTTACTGAGACTTCTCCCCAAGTGTCCTTCATGTGTAAGGTTTATAATGTGGTCCCATAAGCCACCGGATGGGACAATATTCCCTGATTTGAGAAGGATATCCCCTCTAAGGACAACTCATCCCTCACATTCCAATAGGTCTGTACTTCATCAGGTAAGTTTTTGCATTTAAGGGGCTACCCCTTGATAACGTATTCTTTGACTCTCTTAAGATCTTCGTCTTGCTCCATATGTTGGAGGTCCCATTGTTCTTGTGCCACAGCAGGCAGGACAATCTCCAGAATCGCATCATTGGGGGAAGTACTATCCCCTTCTCCTTCTACTGGGGCCCTGGATCAGAAATCTGCTACACTGTTCTTTGCCCTCGGAACATAGACCATTTTGTAATTGAAACCTTGAAGGCCTAATACCCATTTGGCAATGCGGGGTGTCATGTTCCCCATGTCTTTTTTGTAAACAAAGACAGCAAAGACCTGTGATCCGTGCATAGTTCAAAAGGCAAGCGCCAAATATAAAACTTGAAGTGTTTTATTGCTAAAAAAACAGCCAATGCCTCCTTTTCTGTGGTGGAATAGTTAGTCTCTGCCCCCGTAAGGGCTCTGGAAGCAAAGGCCACCACCTTCTCTTTGTTGTTTACTCTCTGAGATAGTGTTGCACCAATCTTTTGCTGCTGGCATCAGTGGATATAATAGTATCTCTTTCAACACTGAAATTACCAATGTGGGGAGCTGTGATAATGGCCTTTTTTATGCTTTCAAATGCCCTTTCGTGGTCCACTCCCCATTCATATGTAGTACCCTTCTTCAGCAGGTCCCTCAAGGGTTGAGTCAATATTGAAAAATTCTTGATGTATTTGGCCATATACTCCGCCAAACCCAAAAATGACAAAATCTTCTCTTTAGAAGTGGGAGTGGGAGCTCTGCTCACCGCCTCAACCAAGTACATTTTAGGCTTGATGCCCTCCTCTGAAATCGTGTGACCCAGATAGTCCACAGATGTCACTCCCAATTTACACTTACATTCTTTAGTTGTGAATCTTGCCTCTCTGAGTTCAACACCTTACTGACATTAGAATTGTGCTAATCTTCACTGGAACCATATATTAGTATGTCATCCTTAAAACACAAAGTTTTGATGCAATCCCTGACAATATGACACATTATCCTTTGAAATGCTGAGGCGGCTGACGCCAGTTTAAATGGCATTCTTAAAAACTTGAAATTGCCAAAGGGGGTAGTGAATGCCGTTAACAGCTGGGACTCAGGGTGGAGATTGCCTTGATGGTAGGCCGATGACAAATCAAGCAGGCTAAAAAACGTTGCCTCTTGAATGGTACTCAGCATCTCGTGTATCCTTGGTAAGCGATGTCTGTCTACAATGATGTTTGCATTGAGGTCCCTTAAGTCCACACATAAACGAATGTTCTTACCATTGCCCTTGGTGGTAAGGACAATGGGTGCCAACCACTCAGAACTTTCAATTTCCTGTATAACACCCTGATTGACCAGTTTCTCAAGTTCCAACCTTAAAGGTTCCCTTTTGAGTAGTGGTACGGAGCGAGTCTTATGTACTACAGGGCAAGCTCCTTCTTTAAGTACAATCTTGTGCACATAACGTTTCAACATTCTTAATTTTTCCGTGAATACTTCGGGAAACCACCACTGGAGGTTCAACTAACAATACCTGGTCCACGTTGTTGGGATCAAGGGTGATGCCCAATTCCTTCTGGTGTTTCGACCCCAATAAGTTTGAACCCTTTTTGGTAACATATACTTTTCCCACCGTGTGCCTGTCCTTAAAAGAAGTTCTCACCATCCCCTCTAAAGGAATGGATTCTTTGTTGTACCTGGCAGGACACATATCAGCAGTTTCTAAAATGACATTATGTTTGGCAAACTTTTCATCAAACAGTTTCTTTTCAATCAGGGTATAAGGAGGACACAAATCTGCATATACTTGAACCTTTTCTCCATCAAGACTTATGTCACATGTGGGATATTGTATTCTTTCCTCCACTTCCCCTTGGTCTATCTGAAAGACAAACCCTTTATTCTCCTCCAACTCGACTTCAGGACCCTTTACTAAGTGTACCTTTGCACTAAACGCTTTGCAGACTTTAGAAATATGACCCTTCTTATTACATGTCCTGCATACTACACTCTAGCTGGGCATTTCCAAATGTTAGTAAGGTGGTTGGGACTCCCACACCTAAAGCACTGAAAGTTATCTGTCCTACTGCAGGAACCCTCTTTACTCTTCTCACTTACTTTACACACCATTTCCTCACTGACAGTGTTCTTAACTTCCCCTTTATCTTTATGTAACCCTGCTGATGTCTTCATCTCCTTAATACACAATGCTGTGTGCTCTTTGCTCTTAGCTTTACTGATGGCTTCTGATAGGTCAGGGTTTCTGGTGAGCAGTTCTTCCTGTACCTTCATGTCATTTGTACATCTTACTAACTGGTCCGTGATGAGGGAATCCGTAAGGGCTGCAAAATCACATGTGGATGACATGCCTCTTAAAGCTGCCACATAAGAGGAAACCTTCTCAACTTTTTTCTGAATTCTATTGAAAAATAAGTGCCTCTCCAGGACAACATTTATCTTTTCTCGAAAGTTGGACTCTAACTTCCTTAAAGTGAACTCATAGACCTCAATACCTGCTTCTTCCTCATTAGGTTCCTCTTCAACCAGCCTTCCAGTAATATCCTTATAGACTTTCCTACCTTGGATGCCCAAATTGTGCAAGAGAATGTGCTGTTTTCTTATAGAAGAGAAATTACCTCCACCAATAGCTATGAGGTATGATTTAAAAATGCCCCCCCACCTTCCCAAGGTATTTCAGGTTCTCCTACCTTGTTTAGAAAGGGGGGTGTTTGGCTCATGCCTGCACTTGCCATGGTAGTGGCACGGCAGAGTACCCTAAAAGTGAGGGAGGGGAAGAGAGCCTAGTGCTGGGGTGGAATGTGGGTAATTATAACAATATGTTGGCTAGGTAAAGTAAGGATAAATGCTCCAGGGGACCTGAAAAGGAAAGAGATGTAAGACAAAAATAGTTTATATAATGTACATGAAAAGAGTCACCAAAATCCTGACACAGAGGAGGGGTTCCTCAAGTAATACTCTGATAAAGAAGTTCCACAGTCGTAGGCAAGCTTGACAGGAATGAATAAAAAAAATAAAACTTCAGCTAGAGTTGGTTTTGAAAAGAAGAGAGGAGTCCTCTTTCTATGCTTGTGTTCTGCCACCAGGAGGCTGTGTGTAGATTGAGGGAGGGGTGATGATAGGAAGTTTGTGTGTGGAAAGCTGAGGAGACTTCTAACTGACGAGAATACACGTCGTGAAAATTGCCAGTGTGTACTGATTCCAATCGAATGATTTACAAACAAATGTGGAGCCGAACTGTTCCCAGCAGCGGTGAAGCAGCGTGAGCGCTGAATGGGCTTCAGACAGCTTCCCACAGCACGCCTCTGGCTGTGAGGGAGATCACCACTTCGCCACCAGCTCTCCATGGAGAAAAGGAAAGAGCAGAAATGGGGAAAAGGAACTGCCATGGTCCAAGCTAAAGCGCTGGAGGACTAAGGGCTTCCCAAGAGAACAGCGGCTCCCAACCAGTCCAAGCGGCACCCAAAGCACCAAGCGGGAACAGGAGGAGATTCCCACGCAGAGCTGCTCAAAGCGGAGATCAGTCCGACCAGGACACGTAGGAGGGGAACTCCCCCGCAAACCTCCCAGGAAATGAGGGGACAGTGTCAAGCTGCGAAGACGCACAGTTGTGGAAACAGGCACACCCTAGGCTCCAATCCCCCGCCAGGGTGTAGCAAGCCGTAGAAGACGGAAGCAGCAGATCCTCGGAAGAGCAGATGGTCCCCCGCACATCAAGCAAAGCAGGCGCAGAAAGCCTTGACGAGAATCACTCACCACATTAGACGACTGCAAAGCAGGCGGGATGAGCACCTCTCCCACTGGATGGATTCGGAAGAACTGGACTTGAAGTGAGAACCAGAGCGACTGGCAAGATGAAGATCAACAGGGTGAAGGTGCAGCGCTGTCCCTGTCACAGTATCCCAAAGCTCGTCCTAAAATGAAGTAAGGATGGACGCAGCAGTTGAGTTCAGATATCTTTATTGTCAGGTAAAGAACTTTACACCTTCAGCTTGCCAGTCCTAGCCACTCCTCTGACTGGCCGGGATTCAAACCAACATTCTAAAGCAGCCTCCACCTGAGTATTCTAAGGTGGAACCAAAGGTGACAGAAGGGGAGGGGAGGTCAGGAGCAAGCCAAGGGTACAGGAAATAACAGAGGGAAAGGCATCACAAGTGTTTGAAATGCAAACTGCATTGATAGACATGCCTGAGAGACGTAATGAATGAGAAATTCGAGTTTTTCAGGGCAGATGATATAGCACCTGTATCTAAAATGCATGACACAGGTTTTCCGTTGATAACACATTTTACATGGGATCTATTTTTTCCACTGAAATTGGGGCATTTTCAGGTCAATCAGCATACTTTGGGCTGTCCTAGAAGATGGGATATGGACTCAGAGGGATGATTCACAAAGGTAAACTGAGACGAAAGTCTAACTTTATGACTTGCGGTATTCACAAAGGGCCTTTTTGAGTAGTAAAAATAGACCTACTCACAAATGCCCTTTGTGAATACTAAAAGTTGTAAGTTAGACTTTCATCTCAGTTTACGTTTGTGAATCAGGCCCAGAGGGAGTTCAGTAAACTCAGGTTGTTGTGGTTGAAAGGGTGCATTGGAGGTGAAATTGGGACAATCACATTCCTGCCCGCCACATCTAAAACATGGAGAACTGGCCTGATCCTTGGCATCATCGTATTCTTGCGTCCCTTTGGTTCCCCCTTACCCATTCCTCCTAACCCCTCCCTTTTACCATTTGCAGAAAACTTTGCATTTACAAAGACATCAGTTTGGACTCATTTCTTTTCTTTTTCCTTTCTTGCACTGCTAAGCATTGGTTCCCAACTGACTCCAATTCAGCTAAACGCTTGGCCTGTCACCCTATAAAATAATGGTGCGAATGGGCAGCAGATCTTAAACAAAAGCATTAGCAACAACTTTCTGACTATTCTCTGCTGGTTGGGCAATATCAGAATAAAACTTAAAATCATCCTTTAAATGGACTAGAAAATGGGCAGGAGATTCAGCTTCATTTTGTTTACATTTAGAGATTTTTGTCCTGTCAATCTTGACCGAACATGCCGGTATGTTAGTATTTAACAAAGCTTCCTTTACAGCTGGAGGGGCAGCTGCTTTGTCAGCGGTTAGGGGTGTGCACAATTTGCATATTTCGCGTTTGTGGAATTAACCAAAACTATGTGTAATTATGCGAAATAGAAATCGGTCATTTTGAGCTATATTTTAGCATAAAATGCTTCCTCACTTAACATGAGGAATCAATCTAAGCTAATAAAAAATCTAACTGACTGGTTGTTCCCATTGTTGTTGTGCTCCCTCACTATATTCACCATAAACAGTGACGTAATTATGCAAAGTCGTATAAAGGTGTAATAATTTCAAACATTTGCATAACAAGCTAATGTGAAATTCACATAATTATGCAAATTCCTCCAACATAATTTAAATTTCACCGGGGCCTGCCTGGGCCAATTACTCTACCCAACCATTGATCACTTACTGCACTTAGCATAACAAGCCACAATAATTGATTTACATCCACCTAATTAGGTTTACAATACTCATTAGTTTGCAGGTCTTCTCTGAATTTCATAGGATTTTAACAGATACTAGGGGATTTTTACTTGATATTGAATTGATCTGCCAAGAGTGAAGGAACAATAATAGTGACTTGGCATGCAGCCAAGGGTCCAAAGTACTTTCTTAATGGAAACAGGGCATCCTGCGGTTCATATATGGCATTTTGGCAATCAGCATCATCCATATTTCTGAACTGGGTGAGGGTATATATTGGTCATTCTGAGACTTTCTTCAGATTTTTCCCACTCCATGACCAGCAGTGTGCCTCAGACTATCCCTGGTTATACCAAACACAGACAAGGTGATGGGAGCATGCTTTTAATACGTCTAATCACTGCCAATCACTCAGGGTAGCATTCCATCCCATCATTCTTTTGCTCACCATGCCACCTCAGATTATATCCAGCCATATGCAAATAAGTCTTGACCCTACTCCAATAGGAACTGTCCAGCCAAAACTGCCAAGCCAGGTCTTTTCTGAACTACAACACATGCAACCCGAGACCGGTTTAGACCCGAGGTTGGCTTTTCAGTCAAATCTAGCTTGGTTCCAGTGACACAGTGAGCAAGGGACTCTCACCTGAACATACCCTTGGCCACTTAGGGTGGTACATCAAACACAAAAAAGGTGATGGGAGGAAGTTTGCATTAAGTCTAATTACTGGCTATTGCTCGAGGTACCATTCAAACCCATCATTCCTTTGCCCACCGGGCCACCTCAGATTTAAACCCAGCCATATTTAAAATCAGTCTTTACACCGCTCTACTAGGAACAATCCAGCAGGAACTGCCAAGCCAAATCCTCTCTGAACTGGAACTCAAGCAACCCAAGACAAGTTTAGTTTTGCCAAGATTGGGTCTCTGCAGTCTGGTGTAGCTTTGTCCCAGAGGCACTGTGAGAAAGGGACCTACGTCAGGGCATAGTCTTGGTCTTTCAGGGTAGTTCATCAAATACCCTAAATGTAATGAGAGGATGCTTGGAATAAGTCAAACCACTGGCAGTCACTTGGGGTAGCATTCCAAACCATCATTTCTTTGCCCACCATGCCAACTCAAATTAGACCCAGTCATATGCACATCAGCCTCGACCCTGCTCCATTAGGAACAGTCCAGCCCAAACTGCCAAGCCAGGCCCCCTCTAAACTGGAAAACACACACGCCAAGACTGGTTTTACCCTGAATTGGGCTCTTCAGTCAGGTGTAGTTTGGTTCCAGTGACAGAGTGAGCAAGGAAAAGGACCCACGTCCAGGCATACCAGTGGTCACTTAGGGTAGTATTGCAAACACACAAAAGGTGATTGGAGGAAGCTTGCAATACGTCTAACCACTGGCAATCATTCAGGGTAGCATTCCAACCCATCCTTCTTTTGCCCAAGTTGGCAGTTCGGGCTGGACTGCTGCCAGTGCTTAGACTTATTGAAAGCATCCTCCCATCACCTTTTGTGCAAGGAGAGGATTTTTTTGCTCCAAATGTCTGAATTGTGACTGTGAAGAAAATGAATCATATGCTGCTGGAAAGAAAGAGAGATGAACTGGATTGATTTGAAGGGAAAAGCTTTTGTTGGCAGGCACTGTGTCTAATTTGTGAAACAGGAAATTAATCCTCTGCTGCATTGTATTGACTTCAGGGCTGCTCTTATTTCTCATTGCAGAGAACTAGAGGAAGCCTGGCTGGCTACCAAAACATATAAAATATGTCTCACAGGTGATGAGCCAGTCCTTAAAAAAGGAAAGTTGAAGCTCAGAGACAGAGCTTGAGAAACAGAAGGAGATGAGAGTAAAGCAACAAAATGAGGAGATGTGGTGTGAGGAGGGTGACACATGAGTGAGGTGAGGACTGTAAGAGATGAAAGTACTGAGTATTAGAGGGTGAGAGGTAGGTAAAATGCTTAATTGGTCTCCAAGAGATGAAAGAAAAGGAACTCAAGTTGGAAAACATGGTGAAATCAATTAACTGAGCTGGACACACATGGCCAGAGCAAAGAGACTGGTGAATATCTAAAGAGAGATAGAGAGAGGAAGTGGGTAATACAGAACTGCACTTGAAGAGACAATTTTATTTTGTCCAATGCCTTTCACTACAAATCAGTTCTGGTTTCTTTATAATATTTACATCTGAGTGTATGTGTGTATATGTGTGTACAATATATATATATATTTATTTTTCTGAGTGGTGGTATCCACTCTGTTGTTATAGTTAGGGATACCAGAGATAGGAATACCTCAGATTTTACACCATTAATAAATTTATGCCCAATTGATGAATCTCCACGAAACCTTTCAAACCTATTTTCCTTTTACATTGGCGGGTAATGCAAAGTTTCAGGGTGATTGGTCATGGGGGTGCAAAGATCAAAGGGGGGCCCCAAAACACATTTTACCACCAATACATTTTCCCTAAACTTTGATTTACATGAAATTTGGCAGGATTAGACATTATGGAACACAGATGAGACTTTTTAGCACTACAGATAAGTAGGGTACATATTTGTTACGTTATAAGGCATTTTAACTTGGTGATATCTGTTGGTATGCTATTTTTGCAAAATAACATTGTATTTCATGGAATTACCACAGTATGCAGCAACAACAAGTCATTATGTGATGGGCTAATGACTGCCTTTACAAAAGTTCAAGGCAGCCATGTTGCCTGGAGGTACACTTTGCCTGTATTCTGTGTTTTACCCTTAGATGTTGATAAGTATTAGGTTTGATATTTTTCTTACCTATTACCTCTTTATTTAAGCGTTTATAGGTAGGGAAAAATATACCTTTCTATATAGTTTTAAAAAAATGTAGTGAGGACTGTGGTACTGCCTCAGGAGTACCACAGTAACAAAAACATATAAAAAAATATTAAAAAATAAAAAATACACTGTAATACTCTATATTTTACAAATTTAGTCTACTACACTGTACTTTCCATTTTTAACATATTTAAATCTTCATTAAAAAGTCGATGCAGTACCACGGTAATACCATACTACTTTAAAAAATAAAACAACTGTACGCACTTCTCCCTAAACTGCTGTAAAATATATAGAAAAACATATATACATCCCCTACCTCCTAAAACTTTAATAAAAATGGTAATAGGTGTGGAACAACAATAAAACCTACTACTTGCCTGGATCTAAAACCCTACCCCACAAAGCATTAAAACGCAGAACACAGACAAAACGTGCTGAAAACGACATGGCTGACTTATATCTTTGGTAAAACATAAACAATAGTGTCGCCTCCCAGGATCAGTCCCAGAGGGAGGGTGGCCAAACGAATGAAAACTTGCCGGAGAGAGGTTTGAGGGTCAGGATTTTGGTTTATTTTCACTAGGGGTGGGCGGAATTTGCAAACTTAACTTTCGCAAATTATCGCGAAAATGTTTAAAATTATCGCAAACAAGCGGAAATATCGCGAAGATGCGGAAGTTTTTTTCCCGCATGTTCGCGAGATTTTCTGCATGGTTGCGGGTCGCCAACTTACCCATGTGGTTGCTTGCGGGCGCGGCCATCTTGTTTTGAGTTGTCTCGCGGTGCATGATCGCGAGAAGAAAGACGTGATCGCGCGACGCATGACGTCACTGCGGGCGTGAACTGTCGCGAGACAGCGCAAATGGCTAAAAACAATACAACATCTCATGGAGAACGCGACCGGATCAAGAAAACTTGTCTGCGAACGCAGGGATTCAGGTAAGGCGATCGCGCGCGCGCGAGAATGTATTATTTTACAGCGCGAGCAAGAAACAAATTATCGCCAAGCTGCGGAAACCGGAAATTTTGACATTTTCGCGCTCTCCGCGGAACGCGAAAATGTCAAATTATCGCAATTTCCGCGAACGGAACGAAATTTTCGCCCAGGCCTAATTTTCACCAAAAACAGAAAGAAAGATCAAAGTCAAGGTCTGTATATTCCAGGGCTGAATTCCTGGTTGGAATGGTCCCGTCTTCACCAGGTCTTCCTCTGGAGTTGGGGTTGGGCGTCCGGTGCTTCACCTCCCGAAAGTTGGTTATATCGGCGTGGGTGGGGAGGAACAAGAACAAAACAAAATTGGAATGAGTCGCGGGGAAAAAATGGTGCTTCTTAACACAAGGAAGTAGGAGTGAGGGGAGGAGTCACCTCCAACCGGCACCAAGTGAGCCCCGACGTGACTTCCCTCCTCCCTCTACACTGTGCTCTTCCCCCTCCCGTGACCTGTGAGCTCCTGTAGTGTCGCCCGTACCTTGGTGAGCCACCCTCCTCCAGGAGGGTGGCTGGGCGAGTCGTGGTCCCGTTGGCTTCCCGGCTTGACGTCTTCGTCCACCGCAGCAGTTCTCGCCTCATTCCCGACGATATCTCACCTCAGCCTGCTCCTGCTGTCCATGCCACAAACTTTCCTCCTGCTCCTGGGAATTCCGCTTCCGCCTGGTGTGAGAAGGTCGGCCCTCTTGTTTTTGCCACCTGCTCCTCTGATAGGCCACTTTCGGATGACGTCGTGGGCCACACCCCCTGGGGTTCCGCTTGAGAGTTGTTCTTAAAGAGCTCCTGCCCTTCCTGTACAAAGGGTGAGATGGTGGGTATGAGAGGCTTGTCGGTATCGAAGGCCAACAAAGTCCGCAGTTCGTTATCGGACTCGTGACACATGCCCCCCCCTGGGATTCCCCGATCAGGCGAAAGAGGAAACCGGGACAGGTAGTCCGCATTGCCTTGGTCTTTGCCCTTATGGTGTAACACCTCAAAGCGGAAAGGCTGCAGGGTCAGAAACCACAGAAGGACTCTGTTGTCATTCCCTTTGTTTCTTTGGGGCCACACTCCATTTCAGGGCCAAACACTCCTTCTCTATCGTGGAATAGGCCATTTCCCCAGGAAAAAGCTTCCTGCTAATATACAGAATGGGGTGTTCTAAACCCTCTCTATCTAATTGAGAAAGTAGGGCACCCTATCCCCACCCCAGAAGCGTCTGTTTGGAGTATGAATGCTTTATGGAAGTTTGGAGTGAGGAGTACAGGAGAAGTGGTCAGTGCTGTTTTCAGGGCCATGAAGGCCTGGAGTTCCTGTTCGGTGGGGTTTTTGAAACGAGTAGTTGTAGAGGATTTTTTTAGCAAGTCTGTGAGGGGGGCTGCTGTTTGCGAAAAATGGGGACTGAATCGCCTATAGTAGCCGACCAATCCCAAAACAACCCTTATCTCTTTCTTGGTACTGGGAAAGGGAGTGTCTTGGATGGCTCTTACTTTGTCCGATTGGGGTTCAATCAACCCTTCCCCCAACAAGTAACCCAGGTATTTTACATTTTTGGAAGGCGAATTTAGAATTTTTTGCATTTATGTGAAGGTTAGCTTTCCTCAACTCTGTAAGAATGGCGGAAAGGTGAGTTTGATGTTCTCCCCATGTTCTTCTAAACACAACAATGTCATCTAAATAGACTGACGAATACCCTAGGTGGATTTTCAGGAGCGTGTCCATGAGCCTTTGAAAGCTAGGCGGGCGCCATGAGGGCCGAAAGGTAATACAGTAAAGTGAAAGAGGCCATCCGTGGTAGAGAAGGCAGTCTTTTCTTGGTCCTTCGGGTGGAGAGGGATATGCCAGTAGCCTTTGATGAGGTCGATGGTGGATATTTAGCGAGCCTCACCCCGGCGCTCAATCAGCTCATCCACCCGGGAAAGGGGATACCCATCTTGTTTTGAAATGCGGTTCACCGCTCTGAAGTCAATACAGAAGCGGGTGCTTCCGTCTGGCTTCGGAACGAGAACTATTGGTGAACACCAATTGCTCTGTGAGGGTACCACTTCTCCTAGAGCCAACATGTCAGCCACCTCTTTTTGCAAGGCAGCACGACGTGCCTCGGGGACCCGATAGGGTTTATGTTTAACCACCATGCCCTCAAGGGTGGATATCGAATGAGTGGCTAAAGACGGGCAGTTTGAAAAAGATATCCGAGAACGAGAGGAGTAGGGCTTGTCACTCTTCTTTCTCTTTTGTACTGAGTTCGGGACCAAGAATGGTATCCCTGACTGTGGTTTCTGCCGTCGTGGCAAAGGATATACCTCAGGGTTTCGGGGGAGGCAGACCCAACCACTTTTTAAGTATGTTCACGTGGTACATTTGGGTTTTGTTGGCGGAAAGACGGAGTACATAGGTGGTCCTCCCAACCTTCCTTACAACCTCAAAGGGACCCTGCCATTCTTTTCTTAGCTTGTGAGGAAAGGAGGGAAGAAGTATCAATACCCAGTCACCTGCTCTGAACTCCCTTCACTTTGCCCCCTTGTCGTACTGTAGCTTGTGTCATGTCTGGGCCTTGCCTAATTGGTCGTGTGCTAAGGTTCTCAACTTGTGAAGTCTTACCTTCACTTGGTTTGCACAGTCCAATAGAGCGTGTGCTTCAGTAATCCCTTGTTCTTCCCATGTCTCTTTTGTGATTTTGAGGAGGGTACGAGGACGCCTCCCGAATAGGAGTTCAAAAGGGGATACACCCAGGCTTGATTGTACAATGCTCCGGATGACTAACAGCGCAAATGGAAGAAGCTGAACCCAGTTTTTTCCATCCCCTGACAGGAGCTACTTTAATGTAAGTTTTAGGTTCCCATTGTAACGTTCTAAAAGTCCATCCATCTGGGGGTGGTATACGGATGTCTTTATGTGCTTAATGTCTAGCTGTTTACAGATCTCCCTCATTAGACGGGATACGAAAGGGGTGCCCTGGTCCATGAGTATTTCCTCCGGAAACCCCATTCTTGAAAATACCTCGACTAGTTTCTGGGATATGGATGTGGTAGTGGCTGTCTTCAGGGGAAATGCTTCAGTATAGCGAGTCGCATAGTCCACGATCATAAGGACATACTGATGGCCTTTGCTGGATTTAGGCAGGGGTCCTATCAGGTCCATCCCTATATGCTTTAAGGGCCGCCCAATAATAGGCAGGGGCTGTAGGGGTACCTTCGGCGGGGTGTAGGGGTTTCGTTTCTGACATACTTCACACTCCTGGCAATACTTTTTGATTTGGATATATATGCCAGGCCAGTAGAAGTTGTCCAGGACTGCCTGGCTGTTTTTTCTCCGCCCCCACATAACCTGCTAATAAGTGGGAGTGGCCGAAGTATAGGACTTGGTCCCTGAAGCTTGTTGGTACTAAAAGCTGAGGTGTGGCCCCCTCCTTAGCGATGCGGTACAGAAGCCTGTGCTGTTCGAGAAAACAAGGATAGGTTTTGTTATGGGCATTCTTCATTTCTTGCGCTCTCTGCCAGGCATGACTAAGGGATGCATCGTTTAACTGGGCCCCCCTGAAATTTTTGTCCATCGCCCACGGTTCTGAGGTCAGGAGGGCGTTGTGCGACCTGTTTGCTACTGTCTCTGGTTTCAGGGCACTAGCAAGGAGGAGGGGAAAAGAGAAATTGTCTACCCCTAAGATAAGTGGCTCAGGAAGAGAGGGGAGAACCCCTACAGTGATGGTGGTCTGGGTGCCTACCTTGGTGCTTACTGGCAATTGAGCTATAGGATAAACTCGGGTATCCCAATGCACACATTGTATTCCCACGTTCCTCCTTGCGAAAATCTGTGAGTGAAGGACCATATCCGCCCGGGCCACTGAATGCTTGCACCCAGAATCAAGGAGGGCTTTTATTTCCCGCTCGTTTACAATGAGACTCTCATAGTACATGTGTCTCATCTCTTGCGCAGGGAGAAAAACTAACCGTTAGGATAGTATTCACTGTGCACAATACTACGGGTTGCTAAAGAACCCTGATTATGTTATGACTTTTTTTGAAATCCAATATTGAGCTAGTTAAGCCGATAAGGTGTTTGAATAAACATTGGTAATTTATATACAATTGCACATGAGTTTTATTCAAACCAACTGAAAAACTTTTTCAAAACCAACAGAAGAACTTTTTTATGCCACTGTACATATGTTGGCTAAATCAACATGCCATCACAATGTTACAACATAATCATTGCATAAAACACTAATGCTTGAACATCTTGTGAAAACGCCCGATGCATTTCGGGACTGGTACGTCCCTTCTTCAGGGGTAACCTGGTTGGAATGGTCCTGTCTTCACCAGGTCTTCCCCTGGACTTGGGGTTGGGCGTCCGGAGCTTCACCTCCCGAAAGTTGGTTATATCGGCGTAGGTGGGGAGGAACAAGAACAAAGCAAAATTGGAATGAGTCGCGGGGAAAAAACGACGCTTCTTAACACAAGGGAGTAGGAGTGAGGGGAGAAGTCACCTCCAACCGGCACCAAGTGAGCCCCGACGTGACCTCCCTCCTCCCTCTACCCCACGCCCTTCCCCCTCCCGTGTCCCGTGAGCCCCTGTAGTGTCGCCCGTACTTTGGTGAGCCACCCTCCTCCAGGAGGGTGGCAGGCGAGAAGTGGGCCCGTTGGCCTCCCGGCTTGATGTCTTTGTCTGCCACAGCAGCTCTCGCCTCGGTCTTTTCTTCCCCTACAGCTCGCCTCGTTCCCGACGATATCCTACCTCTGCCTGCTCCTGCTGTCCACGCCACAAACTCTTCTCCTGCTCCTGGGAATTCCGCTTCCGCCTGGTGAGAGAAGGTCGGCCCTCTTGTTTTTGCCACCTGCTCCTCTGATAGGCCTCTTTCACATGACGTCGTGGGCCACACCCCCTGGAGTTTTGCTTGAGAGTTGTTCCTAAAGAGCTCCTGCCCTTCCTGTACAAAGGGTGAGACGACAGGTATAAGAGGCTTGTCGGTATCGAAGGCCAACAAAGTCCGCAGTTCGTTATTGGACTTGTGACAAATAAACAATCACATGCTGACTTCTCATTACAATGATATACCTTGCAAAATATATACCTGAGGGCTAGATGTACTTACAATAGGAATACCGATTTACTAATAGCGATTCTTTCCGAATCGCAATTAGGAAATAGGTATTCCTAATGAATGAAACTATTTTGAGTTTCATTAGCAATTCCTAATGGGTCACAAATAGATCTACCTCACACATATTAACGAGGTAGGTCATAATTTGTGACCCATTAGGAATCGCAGCCCTCACAGGGATAGTGGCCTGCTGGGGTCAGCAGACCACCATTGTAAGACCTGGCCCTTTTTGCAGGTTTATCCCCAAACCTTTTGCCTCCTATTTTTCCTACCCTGTTTTTATTGGCTATAGGATTCTGGGCACTTTAGAACTGCTGATCAGTGCTAAAGTGCATATGCTGTCTGTATATATTGTGAATGTGATTGCTTAGCCATCATTGGCATATTTGATTCACTGGTAAGTCCCTTGTAAATTACACTGAGTGTGCCAGGGCCTGTAAATCAAATGCTATTAGTGGGCCTGCAGCACTGGTTGTGCCACCCACATAAGTAGCCCTATAAATGTATCTCAGACCTGCCACTGTAGTGTCTAAGTGTGCAGTTGCAAACTGCCATGAGGCCCTGGCAAGTGCACCCACTGTACAACACTCGACTATATGCCACTCTATGCAATTCAACTATATGCCACTTCACACTACAAGACTTCACTGTACACCAGTAATACTCAACTTTATTCCAGTCTACCTTACTCCACAGTAACCTACTCCACTGTATGCCAGTACACGGCACGCTTTTCCACTGAACGCCACTCCATTCTACAACACCTAACTCTTCACCACTCCACAGTACGCTATTACACTGTACGCCACTACAGTACCCCTCACTCCACTCTACAACAGCCACATTACTCTATCCCACGCTAACAACACTACCCTCTGTGCTACTACACTGTACATCACTCCACTCTACGCCATTCCAATCTATGCTGTTCCGCTGCTTGCCACTATACCATACCTCACTCCACTCTACACCGCTCTACTCTGTTACTCCACTATACACCAATCCATGCTATGCTGTTACACTCTATACCTCTCCACTCTATACCACTCCACTCTACCCCACTTCAGTGTGTGCTATTCCACTGTGTGCCGCTACACTGTACCTCACTCCACTCTACACCAGTCCACTCTACAAAACTCTACTCTACTCCACTGCACCCTATTCCACTCCACATCATTCTATTCTACTCTATTCCACTCCACTCAAACGCACTCCAGTGTGCGTCTCTGCACTCTACACTATTCCACTGTACGTTATTCCACTGTATGCCGCTCAAATGTACAACACCCTAGTCTACAACTTTCCACTGTACAACTAACTCGCCACTCTACCGTGCACTGTGTTCTCACAAAGGTTATGATTTTGAATGTCCTACCTGTTCTTGTAAATACCATTATTTTACATGGTATAAGTGAGATAACAGAAAAAGGTATGAGCTGAGCATGGAGAAAGCGCAAGTTATAGTTTATGTAGTATGGCTACAGACTAGAATACACTGTGTATGGAAATGTGCAATTTATACTTATTAGAAGGGGTTGAGTAAATTATAAATTAAAGGTAGAAGTTTTAAAAGTTTTTATGTATGATAAGTTTAGTTTTTTGCTAAAGAATAAATGTACATATTTACTTAAAGGTAGAGGATAAATGATACATTTAATGTATAGCTGTAACTGGAGAATTTCTAATGTTTGTGTATTTTAAGTTTGACATGTATGGAAAGAATGAGTAAACCATAACTAACACCTTTTGTTTTTCATTGAATATAATATATAAATTGACCTTTGTAGGTGGCCACCAGCTTTTAGCTGTGGACCAATGTGCACCCCCTCCCCCACCTAAATTTCACTTTTAGTGACGTCACTGAGACAAAGTGTCTGAAGGAAGAAACGGAAAAAACAGTCCTGTGTGCTTTAGGCAAGAAGAAACTGACAGATCGACAGGGACATGGAGTGGGAATAAGTACAGATTGAGGAAGTGAAGAGAGATGGAGGAATAGAGGCGCGAGCACTGGAGACAGAAGTGAGAAAAACTGAGGAAGTGGAGATAGAGATACGGAAGGATAGAAAGAAAAGTGTAATATACACTAGATGTAGCATGAGGTCAAGCTGTATCCCTGCTTTCTTCACTTTGATGTAACCATGACTCACTTCCCTGTATTTTTATTCGTTTACTTTTTCATTCGATTCTGCCCTCCAATATATAAAATTACATTTTTAAATATCCATTTGTGTTGTGCAGTAATAAACTGTTTTCATTTAGCCTTTGACATCAGAATTATTATATTTCGTAGCTCTTTAAGTAAGACGTTACAATCACCCAACATAATGGTATTCTTTTAATTATCCTTGTAAGGATGCAAGGTTGAATCAGCCCTGCGGCAATTTTCAGGAGTGAGCGATTAACTCGCTCAGCTATCTGGCTTATTTTTATGTGTGTAATTTATGTAATTATCTTGGCCTCACTCGATGCTATTTGTCTACTTTGATTGTGCATTCCTTTTCTACATCGTGTCTTTTCATTAAAAGCCTGGGTTTGCTCTTTGTGTGATCTAATTGCATTGTGTTTTTAGTGTAAAGCGGCAGTAATTTGACAACAAAGCAATGCCTCGAGGGAAACGAAGCTTTACAATTAACTAATCCTGGATTAAAATAAAACTCTGTAAATATTTGCAGTCTCAGCTCATGCTCGTTTCTTGACCAGCGCAGAAATGTACGGGAGCTTTGTGTGAGGGGGGTTGTGTTATTTAGAACACAATGCTCTCAGCTGAGGGCACTAACAGTTATTAATTGTCCAGTTAATTGCCCGCCTGCCTCATTATGCGCCATCGACCCAGTAGCAGGCAATAACAGCAGATGTCAATAATACGTAACTATTATATGTTTAAAAAATGAAAATATTTCCGCAAAACTAAAAAAGAAATATAGGAACTATTTTTATTAGGGCTACTATGAAACAATCCGTGGCAACGCAAGAAATTCTTCAAGCTTTCCGTTTTCTAAAATATGCTTTCAGAACATCTAAATGAATATAAAGCAGATTCGAAAAAATGGCCTTCAAAGCGAAATATTTTAACTAGTTGCGCTGTAGCAGTAAGAAGGGTTCCTAATAAACACAAAGTGCAAGCCAGGAAAAATGCAAGAGTCTGATAAAAGGGTATTATAAGTAATATATTAACTGCATGGCAATAAAGGACAATCTGAGGACTAACTTTGAATTCCCCCAACTAAAAATGACTGAACTTTTTGTCAACAATGTATGTTTGTTTTTGACGAAAAAATGACAAAGAACTCTGACCCACAAAATCGTACATTTTAAACAGCTGACGATATCTCCCAACACCTTGAAAACATCCATCTTGTCATGCAAAGTCAAAGTCAACTTTATTCGGTTAATTAAAACCATCAAAGTGCAAAAATAAAACAAACCCATCAAAGATGCGTACGTTAAATACATAAATGTAGACTCATTCAATTTCCCCCACCTTATAACAGAGTAACAGACATCATATTTTTAAACAAAGGACAATTTAAACAGTTATTACACTTCATAACATCTTGCTCTGTTCAGGGCCATTATCTACAAGAGGTTAAAATACATTTCCCAAGATTGGACGACATTTAATGCGCAAAGATAAACACCCCAGCAATCTTATATTGAATAAATATACAGCTCTCCAACACAAAATAATTAGGCCCGGGAATTAAATAAATAAGTGAGATAAAATTTAGCCCAACTTGTTCTTATCCAGTGTCATATGAAGAGGACATTAAAAATAAATAACTAAATATCTTGATTTAAAACAGAGTCCGCAATATGGTTCAATGGTAGCCTGTTCCTATGCCTGAGTGTTCTTATTAAAAAACTTGCTACTCCAAAGCACACCATGGGTGACACTAGCATTTGTAAATATACCAGCGCCTGCCTAACTTGTTCAAAGTTACAGCCTCTGAGTAAAGGAATAATACATTTCTTCCGAAGTGAATTATAATAAGCGCAAAAAAATATTAAATGGAGGGTGTTCTGGTCCGAGAAGTTGTCACATGGGCAAGGATTTAATGTTTCCTCTTTAAAATACCCTTTCGGGAATGCTGAAAGCCAGGGAACCATATTATGCCTAAATCTTATTAAAACAAACAAGTGGTAAGGTTTATTTATATAGGATAAATATGGTTGCAACTGTCATGCATCTTCTCTACAACTATTCTGTCAGCAACTTGGACAACGCACTTGAGTGGCTATTCAACTCACTATCCGCTCCACCGCCTCATTCGCTCTAGATCATCTTCGCATTGTCTTTCTCAAAATCCAGGTGTGCACCCCCTTTTAGAAGTTGAGGATGGCCCATAAAGACCGGTTTCTCAAAACATTCAAAGCCCCAATCACTGATCTATGGCATAATTAAATCAACGCACTAGAAAGACCACATCACCTCCCTCCAGTCAAAGTAAAACCTTTATTGAGTGGTACACCCTATTCTGTTACCTCTAAATAGTTTGGTCTATTTTGCCAAAAAGCAACTTTCCCAGCATTTCTACTGCAAAATTTCCCTTAATAAGGGTACCCTTTGTGCGCTCCTGAGAGTCCATTCATTGCATTCCTACTTTCCTTTCTTCGTCTCCCACTTTGCTAAATCACCTCCTTCTTCTGCCCCAGTTAGACTAATTGTGACTCTTGGACCACCAACTGCTTCTTTGCGCATGTTGACTAGGGTGAGCACCACACTCTCATCAGTTTTAAACTTTTCACCGACAAATCATTATTTTCAGGTGTATTGGTGAAATTGGACCACAACACCCTTAACCCTTCGCTGCGGCACGAATTTTGCCGCGGCGCTGGGGGGGTTTGGGGGGTTTGCGGCGCCGCCATGCTCGTGACGGAACCACTCCGTCATGAGCCACGGGCGCGCTGTGCTCATGACGGAGTGGTTCCGTCACGACTCCGCCCACTTGCATTGATCGCCCGCACAGGCGGGGAATCAGTGCCGCGTGGGCGGAGCGGCCGCCAACGGCCGCAGCATGACGGAACCACTCCGTCATGAGCACACGGCACCCGTGGCTCATGACGGAGTGGTTCCGTCATGAGCAGGGAAGGAGTTAATGTATAGGGGTGTCACACGAAAGTCCAAGATTGGAAGCAGTGTCTATAGTGGCCTGGAAGGAGGTGGTCACCCTAATGTCGACACCTTTGGTACTGAAATCATCAAGCACTTGCCCCACCCACCACTGAACTTTCCAGCCTCTTCTAGCTCTCTCTGGCAACTTACTACCTTCTATCAACCATGCTGGACATAGGTAGGGCACTTAACGAGCAAGTATCTTAAACTCTCTTCTACTTGACCAATGCCGTGGACATTGACTTAGTGCTTGTAAAACCAAAAAATGAAGGCCCACTTGTTTTAATCAAGCATGATAAAAATATATTTATTGCCGAAGGCTAAAATTAATAACAATCCATACATAAAACAATAATTAACAATGACAAAAGCAATATAGACAGCGAACTGATAAAAAGTTATAAGGAAAACCAATTTCATACATTTACATTTAATACTAAACACCCTACATTAATATCATATTATGCCTCTATTATAATCTGATAGAAATTAAATAGGCTGACCAAATATATGATGCCATCAGGATATATGTTGATGTCATATGAGATGTAGAACATAACACCAAAGCATCCATGCAATTAGCAATCCAGTGGTTCAAAAGCATGGGCACCAATCTTCTTCTTTGTATACTACTCGATTTGATGCAAAAGAGTATAAAAGGCGGAATAGTTTCTCTGCCTCCCATCTCACAGTCACAACAGCCATCACTGTATAGCTAGGCTCAGATTTTACACACACAAAACCATAGAAATTCAGCACTTACATTTATAGTCATCTCAAGTAACTATAACTCGTGCCCCCACCATGCACATTTTTGTAATCAATAATTTGACTGCAAATGTTGCAGTGATTTTATCAGTGATGTCATGGAAGATGTCATGGGCCCCCTTATTAACATTTACACTCTTGCTATTGGACGCTTTAACTCTCCGGCTGTGTTCAGATAAGTTATCTTTTGATCTCTCCCTGACGTGTATGAGAACTTGTGACATAGTGGGATTTATCTGTCTTAATTTTGTGTTTTGTCTATCTGGACATTGAGACTCTTTGCGTTTTGTGCATTACAATTGCAACATGGCCAAAGTTACTAGGAATATGAAAGGAGGTTCTGGTACTTTAGACGCTTTCCTCAAACGGGCTGAAACCGCAGTTGCCAAAGAGATTGAACTGGTCGAGAGGAGATTATCCCTTGACCCTATGTGCAACATCACAACCACTTTGAATAGTGCCCCTCCAACTTCCTCCATGAGTAGTCCTAATGCTTTGCCAGATTTGTCTTATGGTTCAGCTGTCCTATCAAATGAGGTTCTCCCCAGGGGAGCTAGTCCCATTCATACTTCATGCCCATTTACCATCAGCCAGTCCCCTTCCCCTCCTAATACACGTACTAGGCAGGCACGTGGTGAGCAAGCTACTAGACCTAAACAGCCCCAAAGAAAGCGAAAGGCTGTTAGTGCTAGTAAGAGTAATAAACCTAAAGCTAAGCAAGCTAGGAAATGTCCTACAACTACTGTCCAAGGTCCACAAATAAGAAGCCAACTGCCTCAGGACAATCCTACTACCACCCTACCAGGAAGCCTTCAGATTATCCCCTCCGTTGACATATCTAGTGAGGGTGATTTTATGTCTAGATTTGCAGTAATCTTGGAGGAGCGCATTAAGGCATTGATCACTCCAGTTTTGGCCAAACTTGAGATAATTGATTCTGGACTACTAGACTTGGAGAGACAAATATTAACTCAACAGGGTTCCCTCCTAGGGTCTAAACAAATAACATCATGTCTTGATAGTGTTCCAGTGCAACTGCCTTTAGTAAATCGTTTGGATATTGGTGTACACGCATCTGGAGCGCAGGCTGCACTTCAGACAACTATTGTCCCTACAAACCCTATCCAGCAAAGAGATTCTATCTCTGCCAGAGAGATCCCTAGGACCATTATAAAAGATACTCATTGTATCACTATGAAACACCCCAAATTTCATCTCCCCCCAGAGGCGTGCCCGTATTCTATAATTCTCGCCAATGTCCCCAAAATACCAGATGGGAGGGAGGAACACTGGTCTTCACTAAAAAATAAAGTATTACATCACTTAAAGACCAGAACAGTGTTGGGTGGTGCTTTGTATTCAAATTTTAAGATGGTCCGTAGGGTGGAATGGATAGGAGATACCAAAAAGAGTTTGGAGGGAGACTGCGTAGTAGTTAATTTTGCATCCCCCCTATTGATTGAACACATCTTAAGACAGGCAGGTTCCCTGATTATTCACCATGATCGTATTAATATCCTTCCCCTAGGATATTTCTATCCTCCCTGTCCCAAGGTTCCTATAACTAGGAGAGATTTAGCCGCTTGTCCTGACAATTATGTTAGACCAACCCCAATTAGCAACAGATTTGAGGTATTGAGTAGGGGTGGGCGGAATTTGCGGAATTAACCTTCGCAAATTATCGCGAGAATGTTTAAAATTATCGCAAACAAGCAGAAATATCGCGAAGATGCGGAAGTTTTTTTCCGGCATGTTCGCGCGATTTTCTGCATGGTTGCGGGTCGCCAACTTACCCATGTGGCTGCTTGCGGGCGCGGCCATCTTGTTTTGAGTTGTTCTCGCGGTGCATGATCGCGAGAAGAAAGACGTGATCGCGCGACGCATGACGTCACTGCGGGCGCGAACTGTCGCGAGACAGCGCAAATGGCTAAAAACAATACAACATCTCATGGAGAACGCGACCGGATCAAGAAAACTTGTCGGCGAACGCAGGGATTCAGGTAAGGCGATCGCGCGCGCGCGAGAATGTATCATTTTACAGCGCGAGCAAGAAACAAATTATCGCCAAGCTGCGGAAACCGGAATTTTTGACATTTTCGCGCTCTCCGCGGAACGCAAAAATGTCAAATTATCGCAATTTCCGCGAACGGAACGAAATTTTTGCCCAGGCCTAGTATTGAGCTTGTTAGACTGTAATGATTGACTTGGCCATAGCCCAGTTTCAGATTCACGAGGAACACATTCTGTTGCTCCTTCCGGTGAGATTGTCTCACCACGAGCTGATCCTCATTGTGATTCTTGTCCATTCCAATCTGGGGTTCAAGTTACTGGAGCTATACAGGAAGTCTTGCCAAGTGCCATCCAAGGTTATGATGTGCCCAAGGGCTTCTCGTCCCTAATTATTTGGAATGTGGCAGGGCTTAGGAATAAGGTCGCATCCACTGATTGGTCCAATTTTCTTAATAATAGGAATTTTATACTATTGAAGGAAACATGGTCGACCAACTTGGATTATAGACCTGGTTATCTTAGTTTCTATGTTCCTGCTGTTCCCAGTCTACATGGAAGGGATAAGGGGGGTCTCTTAATGTGGATCAAACAGGACAGTGGATACAATTTGACCCAGCTGGATTCCAAAAGTAATGATATTTTGCTTGTACTTGTCCAGTGCTCTGGTCAAAAAGATCTTTATGTTTTTAACGTTTATGCCAGAGGGTTACCCGGGGGTAAATCACAAGGGTTGTGGAGGAGTTGGACCAGCTCCTGGACATGTATTGCAGAAATGGTTATGTCATAGTAGCGGGTGATTTTAATTGCTGCTTCGAGCCCCTGGACACCAATGACACTGACCTCACGTATGATGAGGATAGTGCCTGGAATATTCCCCACCTGACATTATCGCCAATTAAGAAGTGGACGGAGGCTGCATTACAGCTTAAGGTTCTTTGTATTGGTCATGGGCTCCGTGCAACAAATGGCAGATCAGTCTCTGATAAGCAAGGGGCCTTTACGTTTAACAATGGCCTTCGTAAAAGTCGCATTGATTATATACTCACTAACAAAGCACAATGGTCTAGAATTAAGGATATGGAAGTGGTGGCAAGAGTAGAGAGCGATCATGACCCTCTACTACTTTCCTTCCAATTATCCAAAACCAAATGTCAGGAGCCTCCTTTTAAGAAGGCCGAAGTTGCTATAACTAATGACTCAAGGCGTGTTAAATGGGTAAATTGTTTGGGGAATGAGAGGCAGATTTTAACAATTAGGAAATTAACTATCGAGGCTAATAATGCCTTGCAAAATTCTATTGCTCAGGAGGAAGATTTGGGTAATATAAATATTATCCATACCCAATTCTTTAATCAACTCAGTGTCTTCTTTATAAAGCAGACCCATGCGAAACCGAATAGACCAACCAGAAAGGAGAATCAGTGGTATGGGAAATCCTGTAGGAGTGCATATCGGTCCTTGTCAGATGCTGTAAAAACTAAAGATATTGTCTCCATCAGGAATGCTCGTGCATTTTATAAAAAAGCACAATACGAAGCCAAACGAGCATGGGATCAGGAATACTGGAGGGACCTCCACTCTGCCAGTAAAGAACGTTCCATGTGTTCCTTCTGGGACCTGATTAGGTGGGGAAGGGGTTCAAAGAGAGAAGAACCCACTAACTTTGTGCCACCCAATTTGTGGGTTTCACATTACGCATCTCAGTTTGCGTCTAATGAAATACCGGAGGATTGCTGTCCATCAATTACTGCCTTAACTAAGGATGTAGCTCCTCTGGTTTTTACTCTAAATGAGGTGAATAATGTGTTGAAATCCCTCCCTAAAGGCAGAGCGCCTGGTTTAGACTCGGTCCCGGCTGACTTGTTTATGCATGACAAGGAATTATGGGCACCGTACATCTTGTACCTAGCAAATTGCATATCTAAAGGCACACCCATACCTTTTACCTGGAAGGGAGCTCAGATCATTCCGATCTTTAAGAAGGGTGAACGTTCTGACCCAGGAACTACAGACCTATAAGCCTGATTGACTGCATACCGAAGGTGATAGCTAGGCTTGTTTTACTAAGGATTCAAGGTTGGATCGAAGAGGAGGAAGTCCTTTCACCTCTCCAGGCTGGTTTTCGCAGTCACACAAGTACCATAGACCAGGTACTTAGGTTTTTGTTAATTTACTGGCGGGTGGTCTTATTGGGTGAGGGTTTGCTTTTTGAAGCCTTCGTTGATCTTAAATCAGCCTTTGATTTATTCCCCCGAGCAAAAATGTGGTCAGTTTTTATAGATCAAGGCATGCCTCTAGATATCTTAAACTTTTTAATGAAATTACACGAGGACAATTTTGCCCAAGTCAGATGGAATCAATCGGGTAATGTCACAGATAATTTTCCAATTGCTAGGGGTGTTCGCCAAGGGTGCGTTTTAGCCCCAACCTTATTTTCCTTATACATCAACGGGGTGATCAACTATTTTAAGGATACTCCTACTGATGCCCCCAAGTTGGATGGCAAGTTGATCCCCCTGTTGATGTTTGCAGATGATACTTTGTTAATTTCTAAAACTCAACAAGGCCTTCAAAAAGCTATTGATGTGTTCGAAGCTTTCTGCAAGGATCATGGGCTTATTGTAAATGTATCTAAAACTAAATTCATGGTCCTGCACAAATCTAAACACGTCAGAGGGATCGTGTTTATGAATAAAGTTAAATTAGATCAGACAGAGGTTTTCTCATATCTAGGTATCACTCTTGCGTCGAAGCTAAATTGGAAACCGCATTTAGATCAAGTACTAACTAAGCATGCCCAACTAACGGGCGCATTAACCAAAGAGCTCCACCTGTCTTACACTAGACCTATCCTACCAGCCCTCAAAATATATGATGCCAAGATAAGCTCGGCAATTCTTTATGGGGCAGAACTGTGGGGTCATAGTAATCTTACCCAATCAACTCGGGCCCAAAGCAAGTTTTTGTGTATTATTACTGGCCTCCCAGCATCCACCCCCCTTATACCCCTTTACTATGATCTGGGGGTCTTGTTTTTAGAGGATATTGCACGTTATCGTCCAGTGGCCTACTGGAGGCGGCTCTGGGTGACTCCCGAACTCTCTGAGTATGGCCGTTAGGGGGGTTGACAAGGCGCATAAGATTGCCTGGATGAGTGAAGTCAGGTTACTATATCGAGCTATGGGCCTAGCAAGTTTATGGGATGAACCTACATTACATATTTTTCCCCCCAAAAGAATTCTAAAAGAATCTTATTGGCGAGTAGTTCCGGAAAGTAGATTTGGCTCAAGTATTGGTCCGTCTCTAACCTCGGACTTTTTGGACCAAAAGGATAGTCCCTCTTTTGAGAACTACTGGGACTGCATTACTGTTGCAGAAGATAGGAAGCGATATCATCAATTCGGGGTGGGATCTCTTCCTATCAACGGCTTTGTAGCCAAATGGCGACTAGGCCTTAAACCGGATTGCCCTTTTTGTACTGCTCAAAGGGAAAGTATTGCGCATGTCCTATTTATCTGCCCGGAGTACAAAACTCCTAGGCGGGTTTGGTTTAAACTAATTTTGTTTACTTTTAGGTCTTAAGACGGGTGTTGAGGCTTTGCGGTGTCTTAAAACCAACACCTCACAATCTGTGATTATTGCTGTAGCAAAATTTCTCCACTGGTTTTGGATTATACGTGCACACAAATTACGCCTCATTTGATAATATGGATATCTTATTATTGATGAATTTTTTAAATATGAAATATTTATTTATTATGTTGCCATTTTATTGATTATTGGCTATTTTAATCCAGTATTTATTGTAACACCACTGCTGTGTATGTCATCTCTGCAAATCTGGTCCATTATTGTTTATTGTTAATTTTCTTTTTTTTTCTCTCATAATTGTTATACTGTAATTGCTGTCTTTAATGATGAAAATCGCAATAAAGACTTGAAATTGAATTGTATAGTTAGGCTCAGATTTTACACACACAAAACCATAGAAATTCAGCACTTACATTTATAGTCATCTCAAGTAACTATAACTCGTGCCCCCACCATGCATATTTTTGTAATCAATAATTAGATTGCAAATGTTGCAGTGATTTTATCAGTGATGTCATGGAAGATGTCATGACTGATGTAATATGTGGGGTGATTAGCAGTGCATGGTAAGGGTGTAAGTTAAAGCTACCTTAGGGCATGAGTTATAGTTACTTGAGATAACTGTAACTGCTGAATTTCTGTGGTTTTGTGTGAGTAAAATCTGAACCTAACAATAATGTCCCTGCAGGGATGTATGACGTTACAACGCACACTTTTACAACGCATGCACTTACAACGCATTTTTTACAACGCATAATCCATTACAACGCATGACATTACAACGCATGACACTACAACGCATTTAAAAAAAATACCTTTACAACGCATTGCCATTACAACGCATACTACCTTTACAACGCATACCATTACAACGCATTATATTAAATTACATTTAAGGTAAGTATTAGATAGTATAGGGGTAAAAATTACTATTATAACTCCAGGGGGTGCAACAGTAGGGTAAGTGTTGGATAGTATAGGGGTAAAAATTACTATTCTAACTCCAGGGGGGTGCATCAGTAGGGTAAGTGTTGGATAGTATAGGGGTAAAAATTACTATTCTAACTCCAGGGGGTGCAATAGTAGGGTAAGTGTTGGATAGTGTAGGGGTAAAAATTACTATTCTAACTCCAGGGGGTGCAACAGTAGGGTAAGTGTTGGATAGTATAGGGGTAAAAATTACTATTCTAACTCCAGGGTGCATCAGTAGGGTAAGAGTTGGATAGTATAGGGGTAAAAATTACTATTCTAACTCCAGGGGGTGCATCAGTAGGGTAAGTGTTGGATAGTATAGGGGTAAAAATTACTATTCTAACTCCAGGGGGTGCATCAGTAGGGTAAATGTTGGATAGTATAGGGGTAAAAATTACTATTCTAACTCCAGGGGGTGCATCAGTAGGGTAAGTGTTGGATAGTATAGGGGTAAAAATTACTATTCTAACTCCAGGGGGTGCATCAGTAGGGTAAGTGTTGGATAGTATAGGGGTAAAAATTACTATTCTAACTCCAGGGGGTGCATCAGTAGGGTAAGTGTTGGATAGTATAGGGGTAAAAATTACTATTCTAACTCCAGGGGGTGCATCAGTAGGGTAAGTGTTGGATAGTATAGGGGTAAAAATTACTATTCTAACTCCAGGGGGTGCATCAGTAGGGTAAGTGTTGGATAGTATAGGGGTAAAAATTACTATTCTAACTCCAGGGGGTGCATCAGTAGGGTAAGTGTTGGATAGTATAGGGGTAAAAATTACTATTCTAACTCCAGGGGGTGCATCAGTAGGGTAAGTGTTGGATAGTATAGGGGTAAAAATTACTATTCTAACTCCAGGGGGTGCAACAGTAGAGTAAGTGTTGGATAGTGTAGTGTAATATTATGCGTTGTAATGGTATGCGTTGTAATGGTAGTATGCGTTGTAATGGAATGCGTTGTAAAGGTAGTTTTTAAAAATGCGTTGTAATGGTATGCGTTGTAATGTCATGCATTGTAATGGATTATGCGTTGTAAAAAATGCGTTGTAAAGGTAGTGCGTTGTAAAAGTTGCGTTGTAAAGGTTGTTCCCCTCCCTGCAGCCTTTGATGTTTGTGAATTTCACAACTTCTTTAAATATAAATTGTACTACGATCGGACCCAAAGGTTGAATTGACTAATATATTTAAATATCGAATAAAGGATTTTGATTATGACTAATATACATTTTCACACGTTTAAAAATAAATTTATTCACACATTCATTCTTCTTATATATAAAAATTAATGTAAGCTAACTTATGTAGTCGTTCTATAACTGGAATGTACCAAGTCTTTCAATTTTTTTTATTCATCTCATTTTAGTGAAACAAGAGAGAAAGCATATATGTGGAGCAGTGTGGCTCAATGATTAGAGTGGCAGACCCTGATGCAGAGGTCTAGCCTGGGAGCAGGGTTCAATTCCCCGCCTCGGCGGGTCTTGGGCTCAAAAATTCCACGGACCTGATAATTCTCGCCTTGTGCCTATTCCAATCATGGAGTCCCACTCTGCAACTCTGGGCAATAGCTTGCTTAATCTCCACAACGGCCCCCACAACGCTAAGGATGCTTGGCCTCCACCTTGGGGGTGGCAAGGAGTGGACGCCTCACAGGGAAAGCCAGGATGGGTTCTACAGCGGTATTCGTACAAGTGCCTTGAGACCCTTGCGGGTGAGTAGTGCGCTATACAAGTATCAATTTACATACATAGAGGAGTACAGTGGTAAAATAAACAGAGAATGCCGTTTCACACTTAGAATTGGGATATAGGTTATGGAAAAGAAGAGACTGTGTCAGTTACAAATTGAAAAAGACCAAGAGACCATCTTGTTACATTATCATTCGGAGTCATATACATAGTGTTGTATGTTGTGCATTAATTAGACATTGCTATGTGTCTCAGTCATAGCATCAAGCATCATAAAAAGCATGAATATAAAACATTTAAGCTGCTATAATAAGCCGATTAAGACCTGGCGTGTCTGTAACTACTGTACTGGGTTGGGTGTGGTCAGGACATGACTAGAGACCATGCACAGGGGTATAAAAAAGATTGCAGTAGACCTTGGTTTGAGGGAAGTAGGTATAGGATCGAAGTAGGAGAGGTGCTCAGAAATAGGTGAATGGGTACCCCACTGTGAAAGGGAGTATTCGGAGAGAAAGTAACTCTCTCCTGTGTTATTGGTTTTACGGGGGATCGTAATTAAGTAGATTGGCATCCAAGGAGTTTCAAATTGGTCTGTGAGGGGAATGCCAGGGGGAGAATTGTAGTGCAAAGTTGTCAGCATCTCTAAGGATGGTGATCCATTCTAGCCACAATCAAAAAGATATTGATTGAAGTTTTTCCAATTATTAAATATTAACTTACAGGCTAAGGTGAGCATTAGATGTAGTAGATGGGGTTCATCGTCAGTATTCAGCTGAGAGTCTAATGGGCCTAGGGGGATATACCAGTGCTCCTGAGTGGGGGTGATGTTAAAGGTGCGTTTTATGCAATTCAGGATTTTACTCCAGTATGTATGAAAGATCGGGCATTCAAAGAGCAGCTGGGTCTGGTGGCTCAGTGGACTAATGCATCCACTGCAGGGTCCTGTGTTCGACCTCATGGTCACTGGTTCAAATCCCGGCGGGTCCACTCAGCCTTTCATCCATTTGAGTTCGATCAAATGAGTACCATTGAGTTGGGTAACCATATACATCTGTTATTCAGTGCCAAGATGCCCTGTTGCTGGGGTGAATGTGTGGCTTTACAAATACATATGTAATGATATGTGTGCTAGATTACCTTCTTATTGTTCACAGTTCCAGCACTTGGGATCTTAGATGAGACCAGTTAAAAAAAGCCTAAAAGAAGTCCAAATATGTTCTATTATTAATCATGTATTTTGTTTGGGATAGGGTGATTGATATCTTATTTGAGAAAGGTGAATTGTTAATGTAGTCGCAGTTGAAGACAATGTTACTTGTATTTATTCCGATTCCCGTTTTAGTTGATTACGAGAGTGAGCAGTGGCGGTTTCTGTGTTGGGGCGTTGCCCCACTTTTTGTATGACCCATATAAATGTTTTACTGATTTTACTGTTTATCATCTATTTTTAACCACTGTGCCGGCATGGCCTTTCGTTACAGGAGAGTGAAGGGTGCGAGGGTGGGCTTGGGAGCTTGCTAAACAGTGATTGACAGGTCAGGTGCCGGATGGGCCTCTTTGGGGTGAAGTGTGCATGTGAGTTTGGAGGGGTGCCTTGCTCTGCCCAGCCCGACATGAGCACTTCAACCCACGCCTACCTGCGCAATGCAGGGAGCCTCGGGTATTGCTGCTGCCCCAGTCTGCTTTGGGGCACTGGCAGCGCATGGCCTAGCCCAGCTGCAGCACCAATTCTAGCTGGCTAGAGACTTTAACTGAAGGGTCCAGTTGGTGTGGCAGCAGGCAGGATGTTTTCATTTCAAATTCCTGCCAGCCCAGGCACCCAGGAATTGCTGCTGCCACCTGGCCGGTGCATGCCCACCAGAATCAAATAAATTAAGGACAAGTTGTGTCTTCCTCACCTGAGTGACTTTGATAGGCACACGGGCACCACAGCTCTAAACTCAACGTGCCAAATCATGAGTTCTCACTCTGACTGGTACTACTAAAGAGAAGAGCATCACCTACTACTATGCCAGCCCACCACAACTCTGAGCGGCAGTGCAGCTGTCTGCAGTGACTGTGATGCCACAGACTGCAGTTGAAGCAACAGCGGCAGCCCGAGGCAACAGGCCAGCCAAAGACATGATAGAGAGAGATTGTAGTTTTGTCTAGTGCCTGTTTTGAATAAACTCACCATAAAGTGTGGGGTGGGGTGGGTCATATGCCTGCTGCAAAGAATGAGTACCATAATGTCATAGAAATGTATTTAATGTGATAGCTCAGTGGATTACTGATATTTGTCACAGAGATTCTTTTCTTACTTTTGGTTTGGCTGCACTTGGCACTGAGGTGGGCGGGGTGTGGCGCTGTGCTTAAAAATAATGTGTGGGTTTAAAAGCAGCTGTTGCAGAGTTACTTGAGCATCCCGCAGTTTTCAGGCAACAAAAAAGTCCAAATTAACTGATTAAAGTTTTTGCTGAAGAGAGACTGTAGTTTTGTTTAGTGGCAGTTTTGAGTCACCATAAAGTAGTACAGATGGTTAATATGCCTGCAACAAAGGTCAGGTGCTTTGCAGCAGTTTAGCTCTTCTTAGAGTTTCTCATTGCTCTAATGGGTGTGATTTCTAATATTTATCTGTTTCATGGACTTCACTTCTTGATTTTAATTGCAAGAAAGTGTCACTCGAAGTGTCACACATTTGGTCATTGCATGTCGCTCATTAAACAGAGATGCTCATCTGTATTAGAATCGTGCCTGCCACCCACCCGGATTTAGAACATGTCTGAATTAGCCAGTCCGCTGCACACCGGCCCGAAATGAGAGCGGCAGCTGTAGCCTGCTTAAATGATTAGCGTTGAATGTGTCAAATGAATTAACTCTTGACACAAAGAGTTTTCTTTACACTTGTGTTCTAAAATGCTATATTTGGATCCATCATTTGAATCTAGTATTTTCAAAATGTTCTTGTGGGGGAAGAACCATCTACCCGCACCCACATTTTGCACTTCGGGGTCACTCGCTTTGCTTGCACGCTCATTATACTCAGGTGTTAGAAATTGGGGTCTCAAGTTGGCATAGGTAGGTACCTTTGATCAAGTAGGGGCCCTTGCTTCTAGTCAGGGTAAGGGGGCTACACTCCTACAATAACCCCTGCTCACCCCGTTGGTAGCTTGGCACGAGCAGGCAGGCTTATCTCAAAGGCAGTGTGTAAAGCATTTGTGAACACATACAGTAATTCAGTGAAAACGCTACAAATGGACACCACACATGTTTAGAAAAATAAGTATTCTTTACCTAGACTTAACACAAGACTAAATTACAAAAATCCACAATACAGTATTAAAAAATATGACTTTCAGATGGTAGAAAAAGCTTAGTTCAATGTAGATGGTAGATGCAACACTTTACTCTTAAAGTACCTTGGATGCATCATGCAAAAAAAATAAAAGGGTCGCATGGAAGGCGATGCATCAGTTCCTTGCTTCGGGGGAGGCGACGCACCTGTTCCTTACTGCAGCGCAGGGGAGTCTGTTCCTTACCGGAGAGGAAGCAAAGTGTCTGTTTCTTACTGTGATCCGGTGCGATGCAACAAGATGGCGCCTCAATGCATTGCAATGATCCGGTGTGATGCAATAAAATGGCGTCTTTGATGTGATGCAACAACGTGAATGTGATGTGTGCATGCCCGACGGCCGAGCGGCAAACTCGGTCAACTGTTGAGCACCTACAGGCCCTGCGACATGCTTCTCCAGTGACGCAACGGCAACCTCTGCGGTGGCGACGCGCTTCTCCGGTGATGCGACACGCTTCTTCGGCAATGCGACGGCAAACAGTTGCGGTGGCGACACGCTTCTTCCTCATTGCGTCGTGCTTCCAGCTCCCAGCAACACGCAGTCTCCAGAGGGCCCAAAACAACAGCAGGCACCTCTCTGCAGGTAGAATTCCCAGCAAGGAAATTCAGGGGGAGCTGATGGGGAATTCTTTGTGTCCCTGAGACTTCAGAACAGGAGGCTAGCTCAACTTCAAGCCCTTGGAGATCTTCCTCAAGATAGTAAAAGTACACACAAAGTTCCTTTTCTCCTTTCCTTGGCAATTAGTAACCACTTCAGGCCAACTCCAAACAGCGAACAGCACAGGGGTAGTTTCCTCCTTCACCTTCCTTGGTTTCTCTCCTTGTCAAAGGTTTGTCTTGATTCCCAGAAGTAATCTAAAGTTCTGGGGTCTGGGCCCAAATAGTTATACTGCAAAATCCTTTGTTCTCTGAAGGCAGATAGTGTCTGTGCCCAGCCAAAACTAGTTCTGTCCTCCTTGGTGCAACTTCCTGGCAGGAGGTGGAGACATCATTGTTGAAAGCAGACCTGGCCCAGGTAGCTGAAAGGAACTCTCCTCCTCCTACTCTCTGTTCTATGCAGGTCCGATTCAGCCCAGCCCTGACCCATCAGACTGGTGGAGCCAAAGCCCTCTCCAGCCCCCTGTCACGCACAAACCAGACATGGAATACACAAACCTAGCAGAGGCATACTGGATGGTTAGGCAAGAAAATACCTACTTTCTAAAAGTGGTATTTTCAAAAACAGAATGTAAAAATCACCCACACTAAAAGATGTATTTTAACATTCTGAGTTCAGCATACTAAACGTTATTTTCCCATCTTGTTCCTAGGGTCAGTTAGGATTATAAGATGTTATAATCAAACTGCCCTTTCTGGCCCATGGGAACAGATAGCCTTCCAATAGTGAAAAACAAAATTGGCTGCAATTCACTATCAGTACATGCCACACACATCGGGGCATGTCCTACCGTTCCATACAATGCACCCTGCCAACAGGAGTACCTTGGGCCTACCTTCGGGGTGGAGGAACGCGACCGGATCGGGAAAACTTTTCGGCAAATGCGGGGATTCAGTTAAGGCGATCGCGCGCACGCGAGAATGTATTTTTTTACAGCGCGAGCAATAAAAAATTACCGGTAAAATGCGGATTGCGGAAATTTTCGCATATTCGCGCTTTCCGCGGAATGCGAAAATGCCAAATTATCGCAATTTCCACGAGCAGAATGGAATTTTGGCCCAGGCCTAGTTTACATGCAGGACCCACAAAGGGTTCCTAGGAGACCGTATGTCCACCAAGTAGGCGACATCACTCTTGTGCTCCACCACCTCAAATGGTCCGGTCCACTTATCCTGCAGCGCACGGGGACCATGACCCACACTTTCTGACCAGGCTGAAACTCGATCAGAGTGGCATTCTGATCATACCACCGTTTCATCCCTTCCTGGCTGGCTTCCAGATGCGCCTGAGCGAGTTGTCTGAAACACCGGGTTTGGTTTCTGAAGGCCAGCATGTAGCTATATACATCCTGGGGAGGTTTACTGGGAGCTTTCTCCCAGCCTTCTTTTACCAAACTAAGAGGTCCTCTTACAGGGTGACTATAGAGCAGTTCAAAGGGGCTGAACCCTAAGGACTTCTGTGGCACCTCTCTGTAAGCAAATAGAAGGCATAGCAAGAGGACGTCCCACTTACGCCTCATAGGTTCCTCAAGACCCATAATCATGCCTTTTAGGGTCCGATTAAATCTCTCAACCAGCCCAATACCTTGAGGGTGGTAAGGAGTGGTGAACTTGTAGGTTACACCGCACTCCTGCCACAGGGACTTCATATGCTTAAATATGAAGTTGGTACCACGGTATGACACCACCTCTCTGGGTAACCCCACACAGGAAAAAATTCCCATCAGTGCACGTCCCACCACTGGGGCGGTTACAGTCCGAAGAGGGATGGCTTTTGGGTAACGGGTGGCATGGACCACCAAGACCAGGATGAACCTGTTGCCCATGGCTGTCTTGGGATCCAGAGGTTCCACAATGTCAATGCCCAACATTTCAAAGGGGGTGCTGACCACAGGGAACGGTTGGAGAGGACCCTTTTACTTCCTCCCACTCTTACCACTTGCCTGGCAAGTCTGACAAGTCCTGCAATGAGTAGATGAACTCTTGCTCATTTGGAGCCAATAAAAGTGGGTGACAAGCCGTTCAAAGGTCTACTAAAGGCACACCATGAGCCAGACCCAGTAGGAAGGCTCTGAAGTGCTGGGGTACCACCAGCACACAGGCTGACCCAGGCTCAGCAACCTTAGACTCGCTATACAGGAGACCATTCTCCCAGTAGATCCAATGTGATCCAGACTGATCACCTGCTGCCTGGTTTGTGGCCTGTTGCCGCAAACCCACAAGAGAAGGGCACTTCTTCTGCTCCTCACAGAACTCTTCCATGGAGGGTCCTCCTTCCTGCTGCCAATGGGTCAGCTCCGACAGGTCCCCCAGTACAGCTACTTGCTCCCCTGTAGTGTTCCAGGGCATCCCCCTCAAGGTCTGCCTCCTCCTGGACTGTGGGAACTTTGGGGGCTGGTTTCCCATGTCTCTTGCCTCTTCTCTTTAAGGCAGGCACCTTGGCCACTCTTTCAGGCTCCAGGCCCTCTTGAATACCTTTACTGGCTGCCATGGACCGAGTGGTCACACACGCCCACTCAGTCAGACCCAACATCTTCAAATGAGCTCTTCTCCCCACCTTAGCCCAAGGGGAGCTTTCCAAATCATTTCCCAGCAGACAATCAACACGCATGTCTGGACTCACAGCTACTTGAAAGGTACCTGGGACCCCCCCACTCAAGGGAACCTGGGCCACCTTGCAGTGGCTCTCTGAGTTATCAGCGGCATACAGGGTAAATTCATGGGGGATCACCTGCTCTTCAGACAATAGCCAACAACTGACAGCTGTCACACTGGCTCCTTTGTCTCTCAGAGCCCCACCCTTTGGGCATATCAGGCAGCTGGGTCCTGGGGACCATCTCACTGTCTCCTAAAGAGACTAGGGACATCTCTGCAGGACCCTACCCACCTTGGGCACCCATCTCCGCTCCCAGGGCTACACTAGCCATCTGCAGGGGCACCAGTGGGTGCTGTTTTACCTTTGTTTGGACACTGAGGCTCCCAGAAGAAGTGGCCCACCTGACCACAACCAAAACATCTCTTGGGACCCCTCTGAACAGGCCTATCTTTCGGGGCCCCTGACTTCTTCTCAGGGGGCGGCTGGGAACCCTTTCCTTGGTTCCCTTGGGGATTACTTTGGGGCCCTTTCTGGAACTCCCTCTGTTTACCCTTGCCCCCCACTCTTCTGCTGGGGCCCTGCCCACCTTTGGCGAAGTCTCTCACATGACCCTTGTGGACCCGGGTACTAACCCAGCGGTTCGCCTCCTCAGCAAGCTTCCAAGGGTTAGTCAGCTTACTATCAATCAGGTGCTGGTGTAGCTCTGAAAAACAATTACTAGACAAGTGCTCCCATGCAATCAAATCATACAGCGCTTCAAAATCATTCACTTTGCTACCCTTCACCCAAACATCCAATGCTCTGCAAAAAAAAAAGACACATATTCCACCCAAGTACTTGACTCCAGTTTCTTACAATTTCTAAACTCATGTCTATAAGGCTCTGGGGTCAACCCATACCTGGTCATTAAGGCTTACTGCATGTGGACATAGGAATTCTGGTCCTCAGAGGGCAAGTCTAACAAGGTGTCCCGCCCATCACTGAGAAACCACCCCACAACCCCGCTCCCCAATCCTTCTCAGGGACCTGGTGGGAGGTCATAGCTACTTCGTAGGACTTAAACCATAGCCCAATATCGTCATGCTTGTTGTACTCCTTAATTACATCTTTTGTGATGAATACTCTTGTTTCTACAGGCACGGATGGTGTGCTGCCACCAGAGGGAGTAATTTCTAAATTCTTGGCTTTCAACTCCAACTCCCTCAACATCCTCTCATGCTCCAAATGCATTCTCTTTTCTTCCAAGGCTAACTTCTTAATTTCTAATTCCATCTGACCATCCAGTTTGAGCTTGGCTAGCTCCATCCTGTGCAATCTATCCTTCTCCCTGTCCTCCAGCTCTTCTGGGGACAGGCCCTTTGAAGACACACTGCTGCCTGCCCTGGAAGGTATTTTCTCTCCAGTCAGGCCCAATGGCCCATCTAGCTGCCCATCTGTATTACCTGCCTCATCCCTTTGCTCTTCAGGATGCTCAGGAGCATTTCTAGATTCCAACCAGACCCTCAGCACCTTTTGGAACTCTTCCTTCTTGGTGATGGCTTTCACACGGACTTTAAATCTTTTACAGAAGGTTTTAAGCTGTGGCACAGTGTAGGTATCAACCCTATCTTCTTCAAATTGTAGATTCATAGATGCGTTGGATACTGCTTTGCTCATGGTAACAAGGATTGGCAGTTTTTAGCAAAAATAGAAGTCCCAAGGGAAAAAAATTCTACCAAAATGTATGTGGTCGCGTTATGGTCTGCACTCATCGTAGTGTACACCAATCACTGTATATGAGTCACAAATGCAAGTCCAGAATCCTCACCGCTGACCAACAATGTTAGAAATGGGGGTCTCTAGTTGGCAGAGGTAGGTACCTTTGACCAAGTAGGGGCCCTTGCTTCTAGTCAGGGTAAGGAGGCTACACTCCCACAATAACCCCTGCTCACCCCCTTGGTAACTTGGCACGAGCAGGCAGGCTTATCTCAAAGGTAGTGTGTAAAGTATTTGTGAACACATACAGTAATGCAGTGAAAACACTCCAAACGGAGACCGCACCAGTTTAGAAAAATAAGTAATCTTTATCTAGACTTAACACAAGACCCAACAACAAAAATCCAAATACAGTATTAAAAAATATACAGTATTAAAAAATATGACTTTCAGATGGTAGAAATAGCTTAGTTTAATGTAGATGGTAAATGCAACACTTTACTCTCAAAGTACCTTGGATGCGTCACGCAAAACAAACAAAAGGGTGGCAGGGAAGGGATGTGTCAGTTTCTTGCTTCGGGGGAGACGGCGCACCTGTTCCGCAGCAGGGCAGGCGATACGTCTGTTCCTTACCGGAGAGGAGGCGAAGCGTCTGTTTGTTACTGTGATCCGGTGCGATGCGACAAGATGGCGCCTCGATGCCATGCGACGATTCGGTGCGATGCGACAAAATGGCGTCTTTGATGCGATGCAACAACGTGGATGGGATGCGTCCATGCCCGACGGTCATGCAGCGAAGACGGTGAACTCTTGAGCCACGACAGGCCCTGCAACACGCTTCGGTGATACGACGGCAACCTCTGCGGTGGCGACACTCTTCTCCGGTGATGCGACATGCTTCTTAGGTGATGCGACGGTGAACAGCTGCGGCGGCAACACGCTTCTTCCTCGTTGCATCGCGCTTCCAGATACCAGTGACACGCAGTATCCAGAGGGACCAAAACAACAGCAGGCACCTCTCAGCAGGTATAATTCCCAGCAAGGAAATTCAGGGGGAGCTGGTGGTGAAGTGTTTGTGTCCCTGAGACTTCAGAACAGGAGGCAAGCTCAACTTCAGGCCTTTGGAGATCTTCCTCAAGATAGTAAAAGTACACACAAAGTTCCTTTTCTCCTTTCCTTGGCAATGAGTAACCACTGCAGGCCAACCCCAAACAGCTAACACCACAGGGGCAGTCTCCTCCTTCACCTTCCTTGGTTTCTCTCAATGGCAAAAGTTTGTCTTGATTCCCAGAAGTGATCTAAAGTTCTGGGGTCTGGGCCCCAATATTTATACTGCAAAATCCTTTGTTCTCTGAAAGCAGAGAGTGTCTGTGCCCAGCCAAAACCAGTTCTGTCCTCCTTGGTGCAGCTTCCTGGCAGGAGGTGGAGACAGCATTGTTGAAAGCAGACCTGGCCCACGTAGCCGAAAAGAAATATCCTCCCCTTACTCTCTATTCTATGAAGGCTCAGGCAAGTGAAAGGAAATCTCCTCCCCCTCTCTCTATTCAATGCAGGTCCTATTCAGCCCAGCCCTGACCCATCAGACTGCTGGAGCCAAAGCCCTCCTCAGTCCTCTGTCACTCACAAACCAGAAATGGAATACACAAACCTAGCAGAGGCACGCTGGATGGTTAGGCTTAAAATACCTACTTTCTTAAAAGTGGTATTTTCCAACACAGAATGTAAAAATCACCCACACTAAAAGATGTATTTTAACATTCTGAGTTCAGGTATGTTAAACTGTATTTTCCTACCTAGTTCCTAGGGTCAGATAGGTCTATAAGATGTTATAATCAAACTGCCCATTCTGGCCTAAGGGAACAGGTAGCCTTGCAATAGTGAAAAATGAAATTGGCTGTAATTCACTATCAGGACATGCCACAAACATCAGGGCATGTCCTATCTTTTACATACAATGCACCCTGCCCTTGGTCCTACCTTAGGGGTGACTAATATGTGGAAAAGGGAAGGTTTAGGGACTGGCAAGTGTGTGCACTTGCCAAGTCGACATGGCAGTCCCAGACTGCACACAGGCTCTGCAATAGCAGGTCTGAGCCATATTTTACAAGCTGCTTCTGTGGGTGGCACAACCAGTGTTGCAAGCCCACCAGCAGCATTTGATTTATAGGCCCCGGGCACACATGGTGCAATACATGAATTTACAATACAGAGAATATGCACTTTAGCACTGATCAGCAGTGGTAAAGTGCCCAGAGTCATAAAACAGCCAACGACAGGTCAGAAAAAATACAGCTTGTCTGATAATGCGACGGCAACAGCTGCGTATCTGACACGCTTCTTCTTGTTGAGTCGCACTTCCAGCTCCCAACAACACGCAGGCTTCTGCAGACAGAATTCCCAGCAAGGAAATTCAGGGAGAAGCAGGAGGCAAGCACTGTTCAAGCCCTTGGAGATTCTTCTTCAAGATGATGAAAGTTGCACATAAAAGTATTTCTCCTTTTCTTGGCAATAAAGAAACCACTGCAGGCCTACCCCAGAAATTACACACTGGCACAGGGGCAGTCAAAAACTCCTGCAGATTCTCTGGTTCTTCTCCTTGGCAAAAGGTCTGTCTTGATGTCCAGAAGTGATCTAAAGTTCTGGGGTCTAGTTCCCCTTTTTATACGCACAAATCCTTTGTCTCTGAAGGCAGAGAGTGTCTGTACCTAGTCCAAACCATTTCTGGGTGCATTCTGCCAGTGTACACCATCTTCCTTTGCCAGTGTGGGCCAGGGTCATCAGATGCACCCCAGGAGGTGGAGCCAGCATTGTGGAAGGCTGGCACAGCCCTATTCAGGCCCAGGTGCTACTCCTCACACCACTCCTCATGCAGATAGGTCTATTCAGCCTAGTGCTGACTCACTCTGCCTCCTGGAGCCACCCCAGCCCCTGTCACTCACAAACCAGACATGGAATACACAAACCTAGCAGAGGCATGCTGGATGGTAAGGCAAGAAAATATCTAAAAGTGGTATTTTCAAACACAGAATGTAAAAATCACCCACACTAAAAGATGTATTTTAACATTCTGAGTTCAGGCATAATAAACTTTATTTCCTATCTTGTTCCTAGGGTCAGTTAGGATTATAAGATGTTATAATCAAACTTCCCATTCTGGCCTATGGGAACAGATAGCCTTGCAATAGTGAAAAACAAAATTGGCTGTAATTCACTATCAGGACATGCCACACACACCAGGGCATGTCCTACCTTTCACATACAATGCACCCTGCCCACAGGAGTTCCTTGGGCCTACCTTAGGGGTGACTAACATGTAGTGGTGGACGGAATTTGCGAAATCCACTTTCGCAAATTATCGCGAAAATGTTAAAAATTATCGCAAACACGTGTAAATATCGCGAAGATGCGGAAGTTTTTTCCCACATGTTCGCGAGATTTTCTGCACGGTTGCGGCTCGCCAACTTACCCATGTGGTTGCTCGCGGGCGCGACCATCTTGTTTTCAGTTGTCTCGCGGTGCATGATCGCGAGAAGAAAGACATGATCGCGCGACGCATGACGTCACTGCGGGCGCGAACTGTCGCGAGACAGCGCAAATGGCTAAAAACAATACAACATCTCATGGAGAACGCGACCGGATCAAGAAAACTTGTCGGCAAACGCAGGGATTCAGGTAAGTCGATCGCGCGCGCGCGAGAATGTATTATTTTGCAGCTCGAGCAAGAAAAAAATTATCGCCAAGCTGCGGAATGCTGAAATTTTGACATTTTCGTGCTTTCCGCTGAACGCGAAATTTTCAAATTATCGCAATTTCCGAACAAAATTTTAGCCCAGGCCTACGAACATGGAGAAAAGGGAAGGTGTAAGGACTAGCAAGTGGGTGCACTTACCAAGTCGACATGGCAGTCCCAGACTGCACACAGGCTCTGCAATGGCAGGCCTGAGCCATATTTTAAAAGCTGCTTCTGAGGGTGGCACAATCAGTGCTGCAAGCCCACTAGCAGCATTTGATTTACAGGCCCTGGGCACTCATGGTGCACTGTACTAGGGTCTGACAAGTAAATCAAATAAGCCAAACATGAAGTCACTAATCCATTAGAACAATTTACAATAGGGAGCACCTACACTTTGGCACTGAACAGCAGCGGCAAAGTGCCCAAAGCATCTAGACCAGCAACAACATAGCAAAAACACAGGAGGCAACAGCAAAAAATGGAAGGGTGACCCACGCCAACGATGCCAGGTCTAACATCGTGTATAAAATTTCCGCCCCACCACTTTAAAAATCCACCAGCCACAATGGAGAGTGAGTCTTGTTTTGGATGGGTAGCAAAAGCTTATATCTGCCTGAGACTATGTGGCCAGCTCTGAGGAGGTGACCTAATACGTTAGGGAGAGACGGAGTTGTCGCTTTGATTGATTTTTTCATGATCTGCACTTTAACCTGCAGAAATTTGTATAAGTCTAGGTTTTTCAGGTTGAATCGCCTCTGTAGAGAAGAGAACGGAAATGGTGAAGTACCTTTGTAAATGTCTTTAATTAGATTAATACCACTACTCGCACATTCAGACCAATACATTGGAGCCCCATCAATTTTGAGTCTAGGATTATTCCATAAGGAAGCAAGATTAGAGTTTTGTAATTTCACTTGTAATTGGGATTCCAATCAGAGAAGGGCGTTCTTTGTATTTTGTATTATGTTCCTAGAGTGTGGTAGGTGCGATGTATGCATAGTTGCCAGCACTGCGAGCGGTGCATTCTTAATGAGGAATTTTTCTATTGCTAGCCATGAAGGTTCGTATATTGGGTTGTTAGTAAATCAATTGGACCCCTGTTTGCAGAGATAAGCTGTTTGGTAATTCCAGAAGATGGGCATACTGAGACCACCCTTGCTCTATGCTAATTTGAGTTTCTTTAGTGAGATTCTGGGTTTTTTCCCTTGCCACAAGAAGTTGTTAAAGGATTTGTATATTTTGTTTAGAAAGTCATGGGATAGCATCATGCTAGCAGCATGCTAATGAAGTAGTTGAGTAGTGGTGTAATCATTTTTTTCAGTGTTTCTGCTCTACCCCACCAGGAGAGGAATTTAGGGGACCAACATTCAAGAAGTGAATTAATCTTTTTAAATAGCATTTTTTCGTTGGCATGTAGGGTGGTGATTAGTTTGTTTTGAATTCTAGTCTTAGATATTTGATGCATGCCTGTTGTTATGGTAACCCAGATGATCCTAATATGTCTTTGTTACTGTGCTGGTTGAGCAGGTTGACATCAGATTTGTCCGTGTTGAGGGAGTATCCAGAGACATCCGAAAATTCTTGGATTGATGACATTAAAGCTGTGATGGAGGAAGGGGCATTTTCGGTTACAATAAGTATGTCATCTACATATGCAGCCAGTTTGATAGTGGCGTTACCAAATGTGACTCCTGTGATGTCTTGGTTTTCTCTGAGATGTTGGAGAAAAGGTTCTATGCCAAGAGAAAAAGCGGGGGAGATAGAGGGCAGTCCTGTCTGGTACCTTGTTTAAAGTTGAATGAGGAGGAGATAATCCCACAAGCTCTGACTCTGGCATTCGGAACATAATATAGGGCCATAATCATCTTAATAAGATTATCACCTAGATTAAACTTCTCCAGGACTGCCCGCAGATATCTCCAGTTCACCTTATCAAAGGCTTTTTCAGCGTCTAATGTGATTGCTACAGTAGGGGAGTTTATTAAGTTAGCTTTTTCAATGGTGTGACACAGTAATCTTGTATTGTCACTGGATAGTCTGTGCTTTAGGAATCCCACCTGTAAGTGGTGTATCAGTTTGGAAATGTGTTGTTGGACACGTTTAGAGAGAACTGTGACATAGAGGTTTATCAGAGAGATCGGTTTGTAATTCTTTGGTAGAAGTGGGTCTTTTCCTTCTTTAGGTAGCACTGCTAAGATTGCTTCGGCTGGGGTGCCTGTGACCTGGCCAGTTTCGCAAAAGTGTGTGTATAGTTTCCCAAGCAGTGATATTAAGGGCGACGAGAATATTTTAAAAAACTCGGCATTGAACCCATCGGGGCCTGATGCCTTACCAGTTTTGAGCTCTTTAATTGCATCCAAAATTTCTTCTTCTGCGATCGGGCCGTTAATTGAGGTTTTTTCTTCCTCTGAAAGTCAGGGTATTTTAATATTGTTTCAGGAGGGTTTGCAGTTTGAATGGTTAACTTAGGTGTTTTTCTCATACAAGTTCTGATGAAAGTCTCTAAAGATATCGGATATTCTATCAGGGTTAGTGTTGGTCCTCCCTTCTTTGTCTTTCATGGAGTTGATGGAGTATTTTTGAAGCTTGAATTTTAGGTAAGAAGCTAGGGATTTGCCAATTTATTAGATCGACATAGTTTAATGTTTTTCTGTTTGTTAACACAAATTCCTGCCTTCGTACTACTCATTTTGTTATACTCGTATTTTTTATTTAAGATTGTATGAGCGTAATGCTCTCTGTTGGTGCTGTATCTTTTCTAGCTCCACGATTTCTTTTTTCAGCAGAGATAATTTATAGTTTGCTTCTTTGTTCATTGTTGCAATGATTTTGAGAATCTAACCCCTTATCGTTACTTTTAGTGCTTCCCATCTTGTAAGGTCCGATGTCTCACCTTCCTTATTCTCAGATAGAAAGTTATGAATAGCATCTGTAATGGTATGCACATTGTTTTGAGAGGAGAGGATTTCATCATTAAATCGCCATAGTGGTTGTTTTTTGTTTGGTGAGGGGTCAGAAATGGAAAGGGGGATGCAAAAGTGATGGATTTCACTCAAGCTTCGATTTCGGTTTGGTTAATTTTACATGAAGCGTTATCCGAGATCAGAATGTAGTCAATGCGGGAGTAAGACTTATGGGTAAAAGAATAGAATGTGTAGTCTCTTTCAGTGGGGTTCTGAATTTTCCATGCATTCATCAGCGCAAATTTTGCGCAAAGTTTTTTGAGTTCCTTGTGTGATTTGTTCATGTGAAATGGGAACTTCGAGTTTTTATCTAAGTGGGGATCTAGAGGTAGGTTAACGTCACCTGCTAGAATGGCAGTAGCTGTGTCTGGTATTTTTCCTAATTGGGTATAGATATCGGACCAAAAAGCTAGGTCGTCTTTGGTGGGGGCATTTATGTTAGTCACATAGAACTCAGTGTTATCTTTGGATAGTTTTGTGATGGCCCATTTTTCCTGTGAATCAGAAAGGCAAGAGATTAAGTTGGTTCTTGAATTTTTGGTAATTAAAGTTAGGAATCCACTTTTCTTGCCAATCGCCGCTTAGCAGGCAACCTCCGGGAATTGTTGACTTCTAAAGTTAAGGGATTGTGTGGCATCGAGTTTGGTCTCCTGTAAAAGGATAATATCACCTTTCTGTTTGTTAAGGTATTTAAGGATCTTCCTTCTCTTAACTAGTTGGTTGATCCCTTGCACATGTATGGACACTATTTAAATGGTTTGGTTTATACCAGTCATTAGTATGAGTGAGGTCTAATATTCTTCCTGACTTCACCTGATTGGGGCTTTGCACTTAGCAGTGGTAAACCAAATTCAGTGATGGTGTGGATGTGACAAGCGACATATTGTGTTTCTTCCCTCTGGGTATGTCAATCAGAAATAATAAATAGGGCACAAAAAGCAAAATGCAAGAGAGCAGAAAAACAGTACAGTGAAATACTGATGGACCCAACCCCCCCAAATCCCCCTCCCCTCCCCCACCTCCTAACATAGCCAACGAACATGGCGACAGGAGGAAGAACTGCTCCTCCAGGGTACAAACTGTTAGAACTTAGCATGAACTAGAGTATAACTTACTAAAGGTAATAAGCATTAAAACTTACCAATTCTGTTAGAACTGTGACTTACAGGGCTTGTGAGATAGGGATGAAGCAGAGAGCCACCAAAATGACCTTAACGACTAGGCATTCAGACAATATTCAGACCCAAAACATAGTGTACCGAATATAGAGAGTGAGAGTAAGAATGATTGAGAAGAATGTGTCATATTTCCACATAATATTCCTAGTACGCCTAGTTTACCATATGTCCACTTAGTAGTATATACCATAGGAACAGGTTGTGTCTTGATTTGTTGGACCTTACAGAAGACCTTGCAAAGACTACATCAAGAAGTTCACATGTTAAAGGCAAAGACCAAAGTTTCAGGATGCTTGGCATACTACTTTGGTTCTGGCATTCTGGGTACTTAGTGCGAACCAGTGATCTTTATGGAAACACATTATATAGGCGGGTTGGATGAGATCAGTCTATCCGACATTGGACTCTGAGACATCCGTGGGTATCCAGCACTCGTTAAGACGTTTGTTAGCCAAGTTTCTTCCAATAGTTGTCCCATGTTAGGAGCGTTGATTGGGTCCAGACTGCGGGGTCTCTGAAGGCTGAAGTGTCCATCTGAGATTCCTCTTTGTCCTCTAGGATTTTTTTAAGAACCATAGGATTGTTGAAAACATGTGTGCTGCCTTGTGTTGAAATTTGATATTTGGCCTGGCCAATGAATGAGCCTTGAATGTTCATAGCTTTCATCTTTGCGCGAAGGGCAAGAAAGCCCTTACGTGTTTCCATTGTACCCTTCGAGTAGTCCTGGGAAATGAAGATTTTATTGTCCTTCCACAAAATATGATTATGCTTACTCATGTGAGCTAGTATGAGCTCAACATGCTGATATCTCAGGGGTTTGCAGACAATGGGCCTTGGTGTCTTTTGATATTGGAGTATCCTTGTTGGGACTCTGTGAGCCCTGTCAAACTCAAGAGCTTTGTTGAATTTTATGTTAGTTGCTTGGGAGAATCATTCTTCTAAAAAGGGTATGCAGCAGTCAGTCAGACCTCCTTCTCCCTTTAGGAATTCTGAAGATTCTTAGATTGCCACATCTGTTTCTGTCCTCCAACTCCGAGAGCTCTCTGGAGAACGAGCGGTAATTATTGATGATTGTTTTTATGGTCTTTTTTGTTATATTTTCACCGTCATCCAAGTTAGTAATCCTGCTCTCCGCCTCCGTGACTCTGCTATTAGTTTTCTTCATGTCCTGACAAATTGCTGAGATTTCATTTTGCATGATGTCCGTGTTGACTTTGGTTGATTTGGCCATGTTGTGGACGTCTGCCAGTTTTTTGAGGATCATCTCCATTGTCGCATTAATGTCTTGTTTGGCCTTTATTTGAGATTCCGGGTGAGGAGGATCAGCTTTCACCCTCTCTAGTGATTGTTTGTTGTCTTTGTCTGCCATTTTGCCTTTGATACGATATTCAGGGAGAGTAAATGTGGTAGTAGGAAGATTAAACTTGGTTAAATGGGTATGCTTAAATGAGGACGTCTTGTAGACACTGGTTTAGTGTGTTTAAATACTGATGGGTTTCCTTGTTTGTTAATGGAAGGACGTATCAGATCTTTTCCCCGACTGGTGAGTAGCAATTGTCTAAAGGTCTGTTGTGTAAGGACGATTAGTCTGCTCACAGCATCAGTAGATCTGATAGTGATAATGCAGATTCAGTCAGCCATATGAAGTTATTTGAGTGTCAGCAGAGAAGACGGGCAACAAAAGAGTTCATATGAGTCTAATGAAGAGGTGAGAGCACTCCTTGGTACCCCCTTGATAGCTATTTGACCTAGAGAGATTAGCAAAAATTGACTGGAGAAAAATAGGGTTGTGAACCCCTTTATGTAGTGGATCTATTCTTCTCGTTAGATAGTGAGCCCCAGTTTCTCTGGATATTATGCTGCTCATGTTTTAAATGCAGCGAGAGCTGCCCTCTTGAGGTCAGACATTTGAGTCAGGCAAGTCGGTGAGTTAGTGGTCCGAATGGGGTAGACGGACCCTAGAGAGATTGCGGTATTAAAAAAGAGTAGGTGCAATAGGAGGTGCTTACTAGATGCTTAGAGTGTATCAATTCGATGCCAGTCGATTGATTCCAACTGCTGGATTTCTAGAACATTTTCCGAGGTCGTCCACCTTTTAGGCACAGGCAACATGGTCAGACACATCGTAGGATTGCAAAAAGGTGGATCGAAGAAGAGAATTGGAGATATTTATTTGATTTATTTGTTCCTGCAGCATAAGTCAGGTCCGCGGCTTGGTTCAGTCTGGGTCCATCTGGATCTGTGTGCTTCTTTGGCTGTTTATGCTGCTCTCATTTAATTTGCAAAGAGAGCAGCCATCTTAAGGTCAGGCATTGAGTCAGGCAAATTGGAGAGTTGTTGGTGCAATTGAAAGGGATTGTGAGCTTACGTAAAGCTAGATCTAAGAGTAGGTGTTTGCTTGGTACTCCTGATTAATGGGATCAACTCCAGTCAGTCTGCTGGACTTCTGGAACGTGATCATTTTGTGGAGACATCCACCATTTTAGGAACAGGCAACAGGGTCAGGCAAGTCAGAGTGCTGCAGCGAGGTGGCTCAGAAATGATTAATAGAAAATCGCAGGTATCTTCTCGATCTGTTAGCTCCTGTGGGGTATGTGTGTAGACAAACGCTTGTTGGTCCGGTTTGACCAAGGGAGCATGACCGGTTTTTATCACTTGTGTGTCATGCGGCCAACAGTGCATCTTTATCATATCCGATGGTCCGTTGCTTCACATGTCGATCACTCTAAGCAAGGTTCATGTGATGCGTGGGTAGCTGGATTCCTACTCAGGTCCACCATACACTCCGATAATTCCATCAATCAGTATCTGGGGTCTGGGCGAGGTAGAGAGAGGTCGCATCGGGCCTTGCACGTAAAGTCTGTCTCTGGTGTATCTACCTTCCCTCCTGTCTTGATGCCTGTTATTTTGCCTGTCATCTCGCACTCATGGCCTTGATCCTGAGGGAGGGTGATTATGGCCGTTAGTGAGTCGCTTAGCTCTCCGGTCTGTTGAGGTGTCACAGGATCAAGGGTCTTGCTCCATTCCCTAGCCACGTGGCTCGCATCCAAGCTGGCCTTGATTTTCTTCTGATTCGCACACCAATTCTGGATCACAGGTGATTACCTATTTTAGATCTTCTTGGTCTTGTGATGATTGTGAATCATAATTCGCCTTTCCGGGATCTCTTACTCTAGTTTAACATCAGTTGTGTGGCAAAGTTTGTCCCACAGGAGCGCAGCTGTGGGTTTATGCCGCCATCTTCCTCATTCTACAAGCCACGCCACCAGTCTTTCTATTTTTTAAATTCATTTTATGTATCTGCAGATCTGTTGCGAATCCTCAGACAAATAGGGGTCTGCCGGTAATAATGCACACATTCAGTACTAAAATGACAACACATTTAATATAAACGTAGGCTATTGCAATTTCTATAAGTGTATCACTGCCTGTGTGTTGGTACGTGAGTGGCTCTGTGAGTTTATGTGTGACAGTGTGAGTGGCTTTTTGGGTATGTGAGTGGGTATGTGAGTGGCTGTGTCAGTGTGTACGTGGGTGTGGGAGTGCCTGTGTGGGTATGTGAGTTGATATATGAGTGGTTTTGTGAGTCTGTGAGTGGGTGGCTGTATGGGTGTGTGAGTGATTTTGTGGGTGTATGAATGGCTGTGTGGGTCTGTGAGTAGGTGTGTGAATGATTTTGTGGGTCTGTGAGTGGGTGTGTAAGTGACTGTATTGTGAGTGGGTATGTGAGTGGATGTGTGTGAGTGACTGTATGGGTGTGTGAGTGGTTGTGTGGGAGTGTAAGTGAGTGTGTGAGTAGGTGTGTTGACCTGTGAGTGGGTTATGTGTTTTTGTGAGGATTTGTGAGGATCTTGGAGGATCCGCAGATCTTAGTGCTAAAAAAACACTTTTGACAGTCTCTTGCCAATGAGGGGTCATAAACAGACCCCACCATCAGTACCCTGACCCCTTCTATCACGTTTACATTTTTTTGGCTTTCTAACCTGGAAACCATGCCCTAGTGCTCAAAATGGCAGGCCCAACTTTCCTCTCAGGTTGCAGCCAGCCAACCACGGCATTGCTGTTGGCACCTGGATCCGTGATCCGTCTGGATCCATGTCTTTAGATATCCATACATTTTTTTACTTAAATAACTCAACAGCTACCAAACAGACTTACACCAAATTACAAATATAACTCTGGACCAAGATCCAGCTTTCTGCCAAATTTGGTGTCATTCCATTCAGTGGTTTGGGCTGTAGTTGTGTTTAAAATTGCTGTGAGAAACTGCATGGGGAAACGCATTTGGGATCCCTACTTTTTCTCAGTCCCCGCTTAATGGATCACCGCAAAACTTTCCAGACAGCAGATAACATGACTGACAAACTAGTTTTGAAAAATTCGTAAAGATTCATGCAACGGCACCAAAGTTATAAGCAAACCAAATAACGCTTTCCCTCTGGAAACTAGGTCTGAGCTATAAATATCTACTGGGGACCGCCAGTAGGTGTTATATAAATATGTTAATATCTAAACACATAGGTAAATATCTATCAAACTGAGACTTGGTATTCTTCCTGTTATGGTGAACTGTATTTATATATATCAATCACTCTTTACAACTCCTACCTCAATCTCCAAACTCAGGATGGGTGCTTCATCCATGGAGTGAGGGTGGGACCTCACTTGCTACACAGCAACACAACATAACATTTGGAGCATTTGCAGGGTTATTTAAAAACTCTTTTATTGCCAGCAATTTCCTTCACAGGCATGCTTTGGTGTTTATCACCTTCCTCAGTGCTGGAAATGTTCATTACATGATCTAAAGTATTTGGTTGGATATATCCACTATATTCACCTTCACCATTGGTGTATTTCTGGCCAATGAGAGGGCTGCAAATACTAAGTTTAGTTCCTCTTTACGGCCACCATGCCTTTTTGATATTTCGTATCCCCGTACTAATTTTGTGAGTCTTGTTATTGGCCAAAATGCCCCAGATAATGTTTGTGGCCTTGATGGACAACAATGGGGGTTATGATGCCTCACAACCCTCTCTGGTAATTGTCAAACAGTCCCTTCATATCCAATGCCCTGCATGGGCTGCCACTCCATTCCTTATAGCAGCAACCAAACAACCGTGCTCCATCACACCCCTTGCCACAGCCGCCAGATTATACACAATGATGACCCTGCAGGTGTCAGTTTAATAATGGAACATACCTGTGTTTGCTTGACTCGCAACTTTTCTGTGGTCAATGGGAATATCTTGTCAAAGGCAGGTTAGGAGCTTACATTTTTATCACCATTTACAACTCCTACCTCGATCTCTGAACTCAGGATGGGTTCTTAATACATAGAGTGAGGGTAGAACCTCACTTGCTACACAGCAACTCAAAGTAAAATTTTGAGCACTCATCGGGTTATTTCAAAACTATATATATATATATATATATATATATATATATATATATATATATATATATATATATGAAGGCTCCCAAAGTTGCACCGGCAGCCGGGTCACTCGCAGGCGGGTGCTATAGTGTGGCGGTGCCCCACAAGAAATTGCAGCTCCCAAAAACTCTCGTTGTTCGCACAGAGTTAAGCACTCACAGGAGGGGTTCTGTATCAATAATTACTTTATTTCGGCAGAAATCAAAATAGCAGCGAGACAGACGCGTTTCAAATCAATCTTCATCAGTGTCTCAGCGGTGAGACCGCGCGCTTACAATTAAATGCAAATTGCGTCATGTATTGCGCGACAGCGTGCGACGTAATCAATTGACAGCCACTGAAACAAAAGATGGCTCAAATCCCACTATTTACAACATTCTTGGGGCGGCCATCTTTGAGTGATAGATTCACTTATCATGTCCAAGCAACTTAAGTCTTATAATCAAAGGGGCCATGATACAGTTAGCAGTCATGTGGAACATAATTCATTAAATCATACTGCATATTTAAATAAATCCACAGAGCGCCATAGAAAGATATGTACCATATCATGCAAAAAACCATATAACGCCATGTATTGGCCGTAGCTCCCTGTACATTCGAGGAGACATGTGATGGACAGAAATAAAGAGAGAAAGAAGTGGGAGAGAGAGGATGGGAAACATGGGAGACACTATACAGGAAAGACAAGAAAGATAGAGGAATCAAACAGTATAATAATATTAAGCATTGCATGTTGGGATTTCAAACTTGTTTCATAATTCATGCAAACATGAGATCCAATAATCTCCAGTGTAAAGACTGATCAGCGAGAGACAGTGTGTGGTTCCCCGCCCTTAGAGTGTGCTTATCTACCCAGGTGTGCACTCAATTCTTCCCCACTATTGAGACCGTGTGGGGCCTTTGTATATAGGTCTATGATGTAGCGGGATTCCAGTCTACGCAGTCTTTGGACTCGGTCACCTCCCCTGATGTTTGCGGGTACTTGATCTAGACCGAAATACTGTAGAAGATCCCGATTGCTCTGGTGCATGATGGCGAAATGCCTGGCTACAGGGTAATTTACATCATTTCTATTGATGGCACGTTGGTGTTCCAAAATGCGCATTTTAACGCTATTGATAGTGCTACCAATATATTTAAGCCCGCACGGGCAGGTGAGACAGTACACTACATGGGTGGTTGAGCAGGTGATAAATTTGTCTATACGCCTTGGTTGCCTGACCCCTGGGATGTTAAATGTGAGAACTCTTTTGCAGTTTTTGCATGCTCTGCACTTCCCACAGGGGAAAAATCCGTGCAGAGCTGTAAGAGTGCCCGTAGGTTGTGGCAAGGGTGATAGATGGCTTTGTACCAATTTATCACGGAGTGATCTTGATTTTCTAAAAGTGATCAATGGTTCTTTAGGGATGTCCTTACCGATAACTGTGTCGGTTTTAAGGATGTGCCAGCTTTTTCTAACTATCCTCCTCAGTAGATTTGCGTCATCTGAGAAAGTGGTTATGAGGCGAAATTTGCCCTCATGTTCAGCTGTATCCCTATTGGCTGCATTTTTATATGTCAGAAGTTGTTGTCTGGGTATTTTTCTCACTTTATTAAGTATAGAGATCAGGTCTGTATGATTATAACCTCTAACTTGGAACCTTTTTATGCTTTGAATTGCTGCATGTTCAAAGTCAACTTCTCTAGAGCAATTCCGTTTTAGGCGAAGCAGCTCGCCATACGGGATGCTACGGATCAATGTTGGTGGATGATTGCTGTGGGCATGCAAAATAGAGTTGCCCGCAGTGGGCTTCCTATATAGCTCGGTCTCGAGAGCACCCTCTCTAGCAAACACCTTCAAATCTAAATAATTCACCGTTAGGGAACTAATTTCAGATGTGAACCTGAGATTGAGTTGATTATCATTGAGCTCAGATATGAAGGTCTGAGCCTCATCTGATGACCCCCCCCATACCAAGAAGAGGTCATCTATGTACCTATGCCAGGCTATCACATGATTGGTCCATTTGCTCATATGGTCGCTAAGGGCGACCTGCTCCTCCCACCAGCCCACGAAAAGATTCGCATAGCTGGGGGCGAAGCAGGTCCCCATGGCAGTCCCAGACAGTTGTCTGTACAGCTGTTCTTGAAATAGAAAGATATTGTTAGACAGACAGAATTCGATAAATTCAAGGAGCATGGTATTGTGCTCAGAAAATTTCAAAGGTCTTTTCGCCAGGAAGTATGCTGCTGCCTCGAGACCTTGGCTGTGTTCAATGCTTGTGTACAAGCTAGTGATATCCAAAGCAATTAATTGATATGTGGGTTCCCAATTGATCTCCTTAATCTGCATAATGAAGTCGGTAGTGTCCTTGATATAAGATTTCAACTGCAAAACCAGTGGAAAAAGGAAGGAGTCAATATATACAGACATGTTCTCAGTGAGGCTTCCTATCGAGGAAACAATGGGTCTTCCAGGCGGGTCATTAGTGTCTTTATGAATTTTTGGCAGCTGGTAGAAGGTTGGTGTGATGGGGTCCAGATTGCGTAGAAAAAGAAATTCGTTAGTTCCCAGCATGCCTCTTTTACGCCATTTCTCTAGTAGATTATGATATTGTAGAATGCTTGTATTATACTGTGCAATGTTGGTTTCTTCATAAACCTTCACATCATTCAATTGACGGTAAGCCTCGCGACAGTACTGTTCTCTTGTCAGTAGTACGATGTTCCCTCCTTTATCGGAGGGTTTGCACACTATTTGTGCATCCTGTGATAAATCTTTCAATATGGAACGTTGTTCTTCCGTGAGATTGTTGGCTCGATCTATTGTTCTGGAAGCTTTCATTCTAAATTTCACGAGGTCCTGCATTACCGCATCAGAAAATGCGTCAATTGCATCAAATGGCATTTGCGGAATAAAGACTGAGGGGGGCTTGAAACTCGTAGCCGGTGTTGTTTGTTGTATACCCACCCGTATGGCTCTGGTTGCCACATCATCCGTCAGGGTACCAGCAGTTTCTTCCTCATTCCTTAGGGCCTCCAGCATTTCTAGCATTTCTAGATCACCAGTGGTCAATAGATCGGTTCCATGTGATTGTCCTTGTTGTTGTAATTGTCTGGCTTCTTTCACCGTGGGTTTTAATTTGAAGAATTTGTGAAGCTTCATTTTCCGTGTAAATTTGAATAGATCAATACGTGTTTGCGTATATTCCATATGGTTGTTGGGGCAAAAGGAAAGTCCCAGTTTGAGGGCGGACTCTTCGGCATTCGTGAGTACTCTCGGTGTTAGGTTCACGATGGTTAAGTCATCGACATCGTTTACCATCTCCTGCCTCTGTTGCTCCGTGGTCCTCGTGTCATTGTTTTGCCTCTTCCTCTTCCTCTTGCCCTTCCAGCCGCTCCTTCTGGTCGGTCTTCGTTTTCGGGTGGTTTGCTCTTGCCCCCTCTTAGCCAGGATTGGCGTATGAGGTTGAACTCCTGATGAAAAGGAGTCTTCGCGGGAACACTAGAAGTAGTTGGTACTTCATCTCCAGAGAGTTCACTCTCCGTAATTTCAGATTCTGATGTTTCAATTCTAGTTATCGGTTCAGATGGTTGTTTCTTGTTCAATGCTCTCCGGGGTTCGTCGAATTTCTTCGCGAAAGTTAAAATCCTCCCCTGTGAGTAATCACGTTCATCACGGGCAAACTTCTCTTGTTTCCGTTGTCTAATTGTAAGTTCGTACTTTTTAAGTCGTTTTTTCATTTCTTCCCTGAGGGTTTCCTGGGTGCTGACATCTGTATTGCTGGTGAGATCCTTTTCGAGGGTAGCTATCTCCGCTAGAGCTTTGTTCCTATCGCTCCAAGCAAATTTCACCAGGATTGCCAGCATTCCTTTACACGATGTTGCCGTGTACTCCGCCCATTCCTCCAGAAGTTGTGGATCCGGATTCTCATAGGCGGGCACTGTGTATATTCGTAATCCCCTCGGCACCCTATCTACATCCATGTAGTTCTGAAGCGAAGTCGCCTCCCACCATTTCCTGATCTCTCTCTCACAGAGTCTTTCAAGTTGGTTGTACTGCATGCGTAAGGTGCTTCGAGTATTGGAACCGCTTGATGTATCGTCGGTTCCACTAGCACCTCTATCAGTGGTTGTCTTGAAAATGTCACGCGCTGCTTCATGTCGGTCTGCTTCATCAAACATGTTCGCTGCATCTGCCAAGGGCAGAGCGTACTCTTGCCCTGTCGATACTGCCCCTCCAAGCGCCTTGTCCCGTATCAAAGCGAGGCCAAGCACTCAACACAGAATTCACAATGGCGGCGTCAAGGCTTACCGGGTTTCGTCGTTATTCAAACGATCCACGGACGCTGCTTGCGACGCAGGCCAGGTTGAGTCTCTTGCTCCAATGTCCTCGCGTTGTAGGGATGGTGCCCCGGAAAATATGAAGGCTCCCAAAGTTGCACAGGCAGCCGGGTCACTCGCAGGCGGGTGCTATAGTGTGGCGGTGCCCCACAAGAAATTGCAGCTCCCAAAAACTCTCGTTGTTCGCACAGAGTTAAGCACTCACAGGAGGGGTTCTGTATCAATAATTACTTTATTTCGGCAGAAATCAAAATAGCAGCGAGACAGACGCGTTTCAAATCAATCTTCATCAGTGTCTCAGCGGTGAGACCGCGCGCTTACAATTAAATACAAATTGCGTCATGTATTGCGCGACAGCGTGCGACGTAATCAATTGACAGCCACTGAAACAAAAGATGGCTCAAATCCCACTATTTACAACATTCTTGGGGCGGCCATCTTTGAGTGATAGATTCACTTATCATGTCCAAGCAACTTAAGTCTTATAATCAAAGGGGCCATGATACAGTTAGCAGTCATGTGGAACATAATTCATTAAATCATACTGCATATTTAAATAAATCCACAGAGCGCCATAGAAAGATATGTACCATATCATGCAAAAATATTTTGCATGATATGGTACATATCTTTCTATGGCGCTCTGTGGATTTATTTAAATATGCAGTATGATTTAATGAATTATGTTCCACATGACTGCTAACTGTATCATGGCCCCTTTGATTATAAGACTTAAGTTGCTTGGACATGATAAGTGAATCTATCACTCAAAGATGGCCGCCCCAAGAATGTTGTAAATAGTGGGATTTGAGCCATCTTTTGTTTCAGTGGCTGTCAATTGATTACGTCGCACGCTGTCGCGCAATACATGACGCAATTTGTATTTAATTGTAAGCGCGCGGTCTCACCGCTGAGACACTGATGAAGATTGATTTGAAATGCGTCTGTCTCGCTGCTATCTTGATTTCTGCCGAAATAAAGTAATTATTGATACAGAACCCCTCCTGTGAGTGCTTAACTCTGTGCGAACAACGAGAGTTTTTGGGAGCTGCAATTTCTTGTGGGGCACCGCCACACTATAGCACCCGCCTGCGAGTGACCCGGCTGCCGGTGCAACTTTGGGAGCCTTCATATTTTCCGGGGCACCATCCCTACAACGCGAGGACATTGGAGCAAGAGACTCAACCTGGCCTGCGTCGCAAGCAGCGTCCGTGGATCGTTTGAATAACGACGAAACCCGGTAAGCCTTGACGCCGCCATTGTGAATTCTGTGTTGAGTGCTTGGCCTCGCTTTGATACGGGACAAGGCGCTTGGAGGGGCAGTATCGACAGGGCAAGAGTACGCTCTTCCCTTGGCAGATGCAGCGAACATGTTTGATGAAGCAGACCGACATGAAGCAGCGCGTGACATTTTCAAGACAACCACTGATAGAGGTGCTAGTGGAACCGACGATACATCAAGCGGTTCCAATACTCGAAGCACCTTACGCATGCAGTACAACCAACTTGAAAGACTCTGTGAGAGAGAGATCAGGAAATGGTGGGAGGCGACTTCGCTTCAGAACTACATGGATGTAGATAGGGTGCCGAGGGGATTACGAATATACACAGTGCCCGCCTATGAGAATCCGGATCCACAACTTCTGGAGGAATGGGCGGAGTACACGGCAACATCGTGTAAAGGAATGCTGGCAATCCTGGTGAAATTTGCTTGGAGCGATAGGAACAAAGCTCTAGCGGAGATAGCTACCCTCGAAAAGGATCTCACCAGCAATACAGATGTCAGCACCCAGGAAACCCTCAGGGAAGAAATGAAAAAAAAACTTAAAAAGTACGAACTTACAATTAGACAACGGAAACAAGAGAAGTTTGCCCGTGATGAACGTGATTACTCACAGGGGAGGATTTTAACTTTCGCGAAGAAATTCGACGAACCCCGGAGAGCATTGAACAAGAAACAACCATCTGAACCGATAACTAGAATTGAAACATCAGAATCTGAAATTACGGAGAGTGAACTCTCTGGAGATGAAGTACCAACTACTTCTAGTGTTCCCGCGAAGACTCCTTTTCATCAGGAGTTCAACCTCATACGCCAATCCTGGCTAAGAGGGGGCAAGAGCAAACCACCCGAAAACGAAGACCGACCAGAAGGAGCGGCTGGAAGGGCAAGAGGAAGAGGAAGAGGCAAAACAATGACACGAGGACCACGGAGCAACAGAGGCAGGAGATGGTAAACGATGTCGATGACTTAACCATCGTGAACCTAACACCGAGAGTACTCACGAATGCCGAAGAGTCCGCCCTCAAACTGGGACTTTCCTTTTGCCCCAACAACCATATGGAATATACGCAAACACGTATTGATCTATTCAAATTTACACGGAAAATGAAGCTTCACAAATTCTTCAAATTAAAACCCACGGTGAAAGAAGCCAGACAATTACAACAACAAGGACAATCACATGGAACCGATCTATTGACCACTGGTGATCTAGAAATGCTAGAAATGCTGGAGGCCCTAAGGAATGAGGAAGAAACTGCTGGTACCCTGACGGATGATGTGGCAACCAGAGCCATACGGGTGGGTATACAACAAACAACACCGGCTACGAGTTTCAAGCCCCCCTCAGTCTTTATTCCGCAAATGCCATTTGATGCAATTGACGCATTTTCTGATGCGGTAATGCAGGACCTCGTGAAATTTAGAATGAAAGCTTCCAGAACAATAGATCGAGCCAACAATCTCACGGAAGAACAACGTTCCATATTGAAAGATTTATCACAGGATGCACAAATAGTGTGCAAACCCTCCGATAAAGGAGGGAACATCGTACTACTGACAAGAGAACAGTACTGTCGCGAGGCTTACCGTCAATTGAATGATGTGAAGGTTTATGAAGAAACCAACATTGCACAGTATAATACAAGCATTCTACAATATCATAATCTACTAGAGAAATGGCGTAAAAGAGGCATGCTGGGAACTAACGAATTTCTTTTTCTACGCAATCTGGACCCCATCACACCAACCTTCTACCAGCTGCCAAAAATTCATAAAGACACTAATGACCCGCCTGGAAGACCCATTGTTTCCTCGATAGGAAGCCTCACTGAGAACATGTCTGTATATATTGACTCCTTCCTTTTTCCACTGGTTTTGCAGTTGAAATCTTATATCAAGGACACTACCGACTTCATTATGCAGATTAAGGAGATCATTTGGGAACCCACATATCAATTAATTGCTTTGGATATCACTAGCTTGTACACAAGCATTGAACACAGCCAAGGTCTCGAGGCAGCAGCATACTTCCTGGCGAAAAGACCTTTGAAATTTTCTGAGCACAATACCATGCTCCTTGAATTTATCTAATTCTGTCTGTCTAACAATATCTTTCTATTTCAAGAACAGCTGTACAGACAACTGTCTGGGACTGCCATGGGGACCTGCTTCGCCCCCAGCTATGCGAATCTTTTCGTGGGCTGGTGGGAGGAGCAGGTCGCCCTTAGCGACCATATGAGCAAATGGACCAATCATGTGATAGCCTGGCATAGGTACATAGATGACCTCTTCTTGGTATGGGGGGGTCATCAGATGAGGCTCAGACCTTCATATCTGAGCTCAATGATAATCAACTCAATCTCAGGTTCACATCTGAAATTAGTTCCCTAACGGTGAATTATTTAGATTTGAAGGTGTTTGCTAGAGAGGGTGCTCTCGAGACCGAGCTATATAGGAAGCCCACTGCGGGCAACTCTATTTTGCATGCCCACAGCAATCATCCACCAACATTGATCCGTAGCATCCCGTATGGCGAGCTGCTTCGCCTAAAACGGAATTGCTCTAGAGAAGTTGACTTTGAACATGCAGCAATTCAAAGCATAAAAAGGTTCCAAGTTAGAGGTTATAATCATACAGACCTGATCTCTATACTTAATAAAGTGAGAAAAATACCCAGACAACAACTTCTGACATATAAAAATGCAGCCAATAGGGATACAGCTGAACATGAGGGCAAATTTCGCCTCATAACCACTTTCTCAGATGACGCAAATCTACTGAGGAGGATAGTTAGAAAAAGCTGGCACATCCTTAAAACCGACACAGTTATCGGTAAGGACATCCCTAAAGAACCATTGATCACTTTTAGAAAATCAAGATCACTCCGTGATAAATTGGTACAAAGCCATCTATCACCCTTGCCACAACCTACGGGCACTCTTACAGCTCTGCACGGATTTTTCCCCTGTGGGAAGTGCAGAGCATGCAAAAACTGCAAAAGAGTTCTCACATTTAACATCCCAGGGGTCAGGCAACCAAGGCGTATAGACAAATTTATCACCTGCTCAACCACCCATGTAGTGTACTGTCTCACCTGCCCGTGCGGGCTTAAATATATTGGTAGCACTATCAATAGCGTTAAAATGCGCATTTTGGAACACCAACGTGCCATCAATAGAAATGATGTAAATTACCCTGTAGCCAGGCATTTCGCCATCATGCACCAGAGCAATCGGGATCTTCTACAGTATTTCGGTCTAGATCAAGTACCCGCAAACATCAGGGGAGGTGACCGAGTCCAAAGACTGCGTAGACTGGAATCCCGCTACATCATAGACCTATATACAAAGGCCCCACACGGTCTCAATAGTGGGGAAGAATTGAGTGCACACCTGGGTAGATAAGCACACTCTAAGGGCGGGGAACCACACACTGTCTCTCGCTGATCAGTCTTTACACTGGAGATTATTGGATCTCATGTTTGCATGAATTATGAAACAAGTTTGAAATCCCAACATGCAATGCTTAATATTATTATACTGTTGGATTCCTCTATCTTTCTTGTCTTTCCTGTATAGTGTCTCCCATGTTTCCCATCCTCTCTCTCCCACTTCTTTCTCTCTTTATTTCTGTCCATCACATGTCTCCTCGAATGTACAGGGAGCTACGGCAAATACATGGCGTTATATGGTTTTTTGCATGATATGGTACATATCTTTCTATGGCGCTCTGTGGATTTATTTAAATATGCAGTATGATTTAATGAATTATGTTCCACATGACTGCTAACTGTATCATGGCCCCTTTGATTATAAGACTTAAGTTGCTTGGACATGATAAGTGAATCTATCACTCAAAGATGGCCGCCCCAAGAATGTTGTAAATAGTGGGATTTGAGCCATCTTTTGTTTCAGTGGCTGTCAATTGATTACGTCGCACGCTGTCGCGCAATACATGACGCAATTTGTATTTAATTGTAAGCGCGCGGTCTCACCGCTGAGACACTGATGAAGATTGATTTGAAACGCGTCTGTCTCGCTGCTATTTTGATTTCTGCCGAAATAAAGTAATTATTGATACAGAACCCCTCCTGTGAGTGCTTAACTCTGTGCGAACAACGAGAGTTTTTGGGAGCTGCAATATATATATATATATATATATATATATATATATATATATATATATATATATATTCTCCAAAACTGCCCAGCAGATGAGGCCGCACAACACATCAAGTAAGGAAACTCCTTTATTTTTGACAACAGGCAGCTTACGATCCCGTATTAAAATCTTCCTGGCCTGACGCGTTTCAGAGGGTGTCTCCCTCATTCCTCAGAGGCCGTCTTAAACAAAAGGTAGATTCGTGCGTGACCACAAGTTCCCTGCGTGCTTTTAAACATTTCAATTGGCCTCAGGTGTGCCTTTTACTTTTCATTTCTTTCCCAATGCACGCTGGTCCTTGTAGTTTTAGTAGTGCATGATTAACCCCTCCGGTGGGTCCCAATAGCTGAAGATGCTTTAAGATTATCCTTCTAGCCCTCCATTGGGCCCCGGGATCTGACTCTGCCTGTAAAATTTCGTCCTTGTGTGCCTTTTAACAAGGGGAGGCTTCCCCCTGTAAGCATCCATTCTGTGTTGCTGGATGGTGCGATCCTTCCACGGCCTGGAACCGCCATGTTAAACATTCTCCAAAACTGCCCAGCAGATGAGGCCGCACAACACATCAAGTAAGGAAACTCCTTTATTTTTGACAACAGGCAGCTTACGATCCCGTATTAAAATCTTCCTGGCCTGACGCGTTTCAGAGGGTGTCTCCCTCCTTCCTCAGAGGCCGTCTTAAACAAAAGGTAGATTCATGCGTGACCACAAGTTCCCTGCGTGCTTTTAAACATTTCATGGCCTCAGGTGTGCCTTTTACTTTTCATTTCTTTCCCAATGCACGCTGGTCCTTGTAGTTTTAGTAGTGCATCCGATCCCGGGGCCCAATGGAGGGCTAGAAGAATAATCTTAAAGCATCTTGAGCAATTGGGACCCACCGGAGGGGTTAATCATGCACTACTAAAACTACAAGGACCAGCGTGCATTGGGAAAGAAATGAAAAGTAAAAGGCACACCTGAGGCCAATTGAAATGTTTAAAAGCACGCAGGGAACTTGTGGTCACGCACGAATCTACCTTTTGTTTAAGACGGCCTCTGAGGAAGGAGGGAGACACCCTCTGAAACGCGTCAGGCCAGGAAGATTTTAATACGGTATTGTAAGCTGCCTGTTGTCAAAAATAAAGGAGTTTCCTTACTTGATGTGTTGTGCGGCATCATCTGCTGGGCAGTTTTGGAGAATGTTTAACACGGCGGTTCCAGGCCGTGGAAGGATCGCACCATCCAGCAACACAGAATGGATGCTTACAGGGGGAAGCCTCCCCTTGTTAAAAGGCACACAAGGACGAAATTTTACAGGCAGAGTCCGATCCCGGGGCCCAATGGAGGGCTAGAAGAATAATCTTAAAGCATCTTGAGCAATTGGGACCCACCGGAGGGGTTAATCATGCACTACTAAAACTACAAGGACCAGCGTGCATTGGGAAAGAAATGAAAAGTAAAAGGCACAGCTGAGGCCAATTGAAATGTTTAAAAGCACACAGGGAACTTGTGGTCATGCACGAATCTACCTTTTTTTTAAGACGGCCTCTGAGGAAGGAGGGAGACACCCTCTGGAACCCGTCAGGCCAGGAAGATTTTAATACGGGATCGTAAGCTGCCTGTTGTGAAAAATAAAGGAGTTTCCTTACTTGATGTGTTGTGAGGCCTCATCTGCTGGGCAGTTTTGGAGAATATATATATATATATATATATATATATATATATATATATATATATATATATATATATATATATTCTACGCATTTCATGACAAATAAAAGTCAGCCTGTCTGCAAGTCAGTGTTGGGCTCTTTTCCTTTGGTGACAGAACTGCAGTATCCAGGATCTCCATTCTTGGCCTTTGAGCCTGCCCTGCCGGATTGGGGGCCCCCGGTAAAGTGGAGGTTTTCTTGTGACATTAATTGGAGAGGGCATGAACCACTCTCAAAAGCGCCAGCACAAAGGACTTCCACAGCAATTTGGCAGTTTTTGATTGAGAAAGGGGGAGGAGAGTGATGTTTCATTTTCCTATGACATCGCATGACAAGCAATCACTGAAGAGATGCAGAGGAAACCACACTGCAGTAACAGAATTTTACCAGTAAGCATCTGCAGATTTGTTAATAAATTACATGGACATTGGCTGTAAAAACGCTATATAGGCAGAATTGGGAGATGCGCCATGTCCTGCTGTGAATTTAAATACTGATGCATTCTGGGGTTTGTGGTTGTAATAATAAGCCACATGACGACTGGGACTACAGAAATACAATTGCACTCACCTGTGAGCAAGGCTTAAGGCTGAAACGCGTAAGGATTATAAGAGTGCATTTTTTTCTCCGCATTTCCTGACAAATAAAAGTCAGCCTGTCAGCAAGTCGGTGTTGGGCTCTTTTCCTTTGGTGGCAGAACCGCAGTTTCCAGGATCTCCATTCCTGGCCTTTGATAAAGTGGAGGTTTTCTTGTGACATATATATATATGTATTCACTGAAAAAACCATAGGTTTCACACATGTTATAGTTAGCTGGACATTTTACTGATAAAAAACCAATGAAATTCCCCCGTTATAGTTACTGTAGGCAACTATAACTCACGCGACCGCAATCCTCTGCTGATGCTAATACTGTATTTAGACACTTATTTGCCCATATCTTCTTCCATTAAATTTTAGCTATACATATATTACAAATATTTTTTTTTCATAAAGACACATATGTCATCAGCAGAGGATTACGGTCGCGTGAGTTATAGTTGCCTACAGTAACTATAACGGGGGAATTTCATTGGTTTTTTATCAGTAAAATGTCCAGCTAACTATAACATGTGTGAAACCTATGGTTTTTTCAGTGAATTAGCAAGGTTTTTTAAATGCTATTTCCTAACTATAACGTGTGTGAAACCTATGGTTTTTTCAGTGAATTTGTACGGTTTTTTAAATGCTAAGTTACTTTACACCATTTGTGGCGTGCGCGCCCACTTAACGCAGTTCGTTCCGTGCACGGTTTTTATCAACTTTAATAAGCCCTGTACATTTGGTGGCCTTCGGCCACCAAAAGCACAGGGGGTGAGGTCAATGTGGATAGTGTTTTTTTTATTTCGATTTTATAATTTCATGTTGCCAAAATTACGTTTTTTTTCTCTATTAATAAGCCCTGCACATTTGGTGGCCTGCGGCCACCAAAAGCACAGGGGGTGGGGTAAGTGTGGATAGTGTTTTTTTTATTTTTATTTTTTTACCGTAAGCGTACGGTAAGCTTACGGTAAGCGTACGGTAAGCGTACGGTAAGCGTACCCCGCGAAATTGCCGAAAAAAAAATAAAACCGTTTTTGCTCTTGGGGGATGTTTGGGGACTCCCTCAACATGACTATGTGGGAGGGAGTTGTCAAAACAGCCCCGTAACATGTTTTTGGCCATCATGTTTGATAAACAACACTCAGTGCGAGAGACAAAATGGCGGACGCCGCTTCCTGGTTTCGGCCGATTCGAATGTTTACTAAGATCTAAGAGCCAATCAGAATCGCGCACGCCACCGTAAGCTTACGGTAAGCGTACGGTAAGCGTACGGTAAGCGTACCGTAAGCGGGCTCAGATATATATATTGATTTAAAGGCTATTTTCTCAGAATCTACTGAACAGATTTACACCAAACCTACAAAAGGCACTTCCTTGACCTAGGGACTACCTCTCTGCCAAATTTCTAGTAATTCTGTTCAGCCGTTCGGGCTGTAGCTCGTTCTAAAGGTCCTATGGAAAAATGCATGGGAAAAACGCGTTTTGGGACCCCCCTTTTATCTCAGCCCCCGCTTGACGAATCCCCCCGAGACTTTCAGGGTAGGAGCGGAGCGTAGCGCCCCACCTATTTTGAGAAATTCGCGAGGATTCGTCGACCGGCGCCAAAGTTATTCAAAATAGAATGTTGAGGTTTTCCTATGGAAACGTGGTCCTAACTATAACTACCTACTGGCGACCGCCAGTAGGTAATATATATATATATATATATATATATATATATATATTTATTATCTACTGGCGGTCGCCAGTAGGTAGTTATAGTTAGAACCTAGTTTCCATAGGAAAAGCATTTTTTGATTTGCTAATAACTTTGGCGTTGTTTTCCGAATGACGGGAAATTTCCAAAAAAAAGGTCTATCCAGGTCAGCTCCTATCCTGAAAGTTTGGGGGTGTTTCATCAAGCAGGGGCTGAGAAAAAAGGAGGATCCAAAAAGTGTTTTCTCCATGTTAATTTCCATAGGAAATTTTATTACAGGCTAAAGCCCGAACTGCTTAACGGAATTACACCAAATTTATCAAAAAGATAGAGCTTGGTTCAGAAAGCGACCTTTTTTTATAAATGGTGTAAATCCGTTCAGTAGTTGCGAAGATATTAAAAAAAATAATAGTAAAAAAATCAATTTCCCATAGGAACCTTTAGCTAAGACTATAGCCCGAACTGCTGAACGGAATTACACCAAATTTGGCAAAAAGGTTGTGATTGATTCAGAAAGTGATTTTTTTTTAAATGGTGTAAATCCTTTAAGTAGTTGCTGAGAAATTAAAAAAATAAATGTTTCAATATCTGGGGCAGTGGTGGGTTTGCGCACCTTCCCGACCACGTGCTTCACTGTGATTGGCTGCCACGACCACGAGCCTAACTGTGATTGGCTGCCAACACTTCAAACCAGGAAGTGTTGACAGCCATCTTGTGACTCGGTAGAACTGAGTTACAAGAAAACTGTCGAAAAAAGATTAACAAAGAAGAGAAGGGGGCAGGGTAGATATATACACTGACCCCCTAGGCCTGCCAGGCACTATTTCTTTTTTTTTCAAACGTCAGAATGCGCGCTGGGTGCGCGAATCCAGACAAAACTTTTTTTTTTTTAAATGAGGCGGGTGCTCCCCCACTTCATTTAAATGCACCCCTGAGTGTGCTAGGTTCCGGGGGCAATCCTATAATTATATTGCGGGATTGCTTTTGGGCAAGGGGAGCAGTATGTTAGCAGCTCCTCTCACCCAAAAGCAATGCCGGCTCCCGCAGGAGGCGGGGAGCTGGCTGGGACTGTGGGGGCATTGGGGCTCCCCCCATGGTCCCAAACAAAGAGGCCAGGCCCTGGGGATGGGGATGGGGTCCCCGGGGCCAGAAGTGCACAAGGGAAGAGGGAACACGCGGCCTAATGATTAATTAATACATTCAAAAATTGGGAATGCCCAGGGGGATGGGTACTCGGGGTAAATATAAATTAATGGAAGTGGACTGGTTTCTTTTTTTAGAAAAGATTGGAGTGGCGATCCTAACGCCATGCTCAGCAGGGCCTGCAAGTGTGAACGTGCTGGGTGTGTGGCTCTCAGCGCAACCCCCTAGTATGAACACACTGGGTGCGCGGCTCTCAGCGCGGCCCCCTAGTGTGAACACGCTGGGTGCGTAGCTCTCAGCGCGGCACCCGAGAAATTCACAGGTCTTTAAAAGACCATTTACCTGTAAATTAGACTTTGTGGTGATTTCACCTCTACTTAGACCCCCTGCATCTCCACTCTGCCTATGACTGGAAGAATTAGTCCCCCCCAAAATTTTTATCAGCCTCCCTGAAATTTGGCTCTAGTTGCGCCCCTGACTGGCGTAAGCCGGCTCTGCCCACTCCGCTTACGCTTACAGAATTCCGTAGATTCTATCTGCTGTATGTCAATGATCCAGCTGTGGGACTGGGAATATCTTGCAAACAGGATTCTGGGCCTGTCCCAAGGCTTGGTTTGCAATCCTGATGCTCCGCCGAGATTGCCACTGGTTGGCAGCCAAAGAGACAAGCTTGTGCTCGGGGGTTAAGCTCTGCCAACATATTGACTAATCCAATCACTCCGCCAATCCCCAAGCACTTATACATTCACTATACACTCTCCTTGCAGTACTCTATTCAACCAGTCTCTACCCATGTACTCATAGAATGACCCAGACAAACTTACATAACCAAGGTCTTCCCCACTGCCAGAGGTATCATGGTTGCGTGGGCAGTCAACAGCACAATGTAATGTGGTAGGGACCAAAGCCATCATGCATACATAATGAACATCCGGACACAGTTAGATAGTGGAACTGGCCACGGGCATGTGCGCTTTGCCCCTTTTTATTACCAGGGTCACATGTCCAGTGACGTCTGTGCTGGATGTGTGTGGGGTGAGTGTAAGCCAGCCTTCAGGGAATGGATGGTGCCGGCAACAACTACAACAGTGATAATCGGATCACCCACAAAGATTCAATCATAAAGGGTCCATGACTTGTGGTGCACCAAGGTAGGGGTACCAGTTCTTAAATCACACAGAAAAGATTGTATTGGAAAGCGTCCATGACTTGTGGTGCACTGAGGTAGGGGCACCAGAGATGAGTGTGCTGATGTGAAGAAATTGTTAATGTCCCTTTGGGATATTCCTGCTGCATGAGGTGATATTTTTGCGTCCGGTGTCTACAGCACAAAAGTCAGGGTTCCATGAGTTGGGATGCACAGAGTTAGTGACACCTGAAGAGCTCAGCGTGTGCGCAGCCAGCGATGACGACGAGTCCTTGCAGGACAGGATTGGATTGGAAATGTGTGAGACCTGCTGACCGCAGTGTAGGCCGGAGGCAGCGGTCAGCAAGGTGCTGCAACCACGTGGTGTTGACTTGTGGTGCATTTAGTTAATGTCAACAGTGGCGATCGGCGTGTGTGCAGCCAGCGATGATACGTAGTTTGGGCGGGTCACACTGGGAGTAATGTATTTTGCCTACTAGACTGCGTCATCTGCAATCACGACTCGATCTGAATTGTGAGCCCTGCTGACCACAGTGTAGGCTGGAGGCAGCGGTCAGCAATGCCCCACAGCCACGTGACATTGACTTGAGCTGCACAGATTGGGAGCATTTGGACTTCTTAACCGATTATACTCTTACACAATTTACATTGGCACTAGTCTTGAATTGTGAGTCCTGCTGAGCGCAGTGTAGGCTGGAGGCAGTGGTCAGCAAGGGCCCACAGCCATGTGGGTTTGACTTGAGCTACACAGAGTTAGTGGTACCTGAAGCACGCAGTGTGTGCACAGCCAGCGATGATGCGTAGTCCGGGCAGACTGCACTGGATGCAATGTCTGTGGCCTACTGGACTGCGTCATCTGCAATCTCGATTCTATCTGAATTGTCAGCCCTGCTAACCGAAGTGTAGGCCGGAGGCAGCGGTCAGCAAGGGCCAACAGCCACGCGGCGTTCACTTGAGCTGCACAGAGTTAGTGGTACCTGAAGCACTCAGCGTGTGCACAGACTGCGATGATGCGTGGTCCGGGCAGGCCACACTGGTAGCAATGTCTTTTGCCTAATAAATTCTGCCTTAATAAGGCTATGTGGCGATGACTTATGGTTCACTTAGTTAGTGGCACCTGAAGCATTCAGCGTGTGCGCAGCCTGCGATGATGCGTGGTCCGGGCAGGCCGCACTGGTAGCAATGTCTTTTGCCTAATAAATTCTGCCTTAAAAAGGCTACGTGGCAATGACTTGCGGTGCACTGAGATATTGGCACCTGAAGTACTCAGCGTGTGCGCAGCCAGCGATGATGCATGGTCCGGGCAGGCCGCACTGGTAGCAATGTCTTTTGTCTAATGACTTCTGCTTTAATAAGGCTATGTGGCGATGACTTGTGGTGCACTGAGTTAGTGGCACCTGAAACCCTCAGCGTGTACGCTGCCTGCGATGATGCGTGGTCCGGGCGGGCCGCACAGGGAGCAATGTCTTTGCCTACTGGACTGCATCATCTGCATTCGCGACTCGATCTGAATTGTGAGCCCTGCTGTCCGCAGTGTACATCGAAGGCAGTACTGTGTACAGACATAACTCTGCGGTGCTGTGCTGCTGGGTTCGCAGGGGGCCTGTGTCCAGGAGGCCGGCGGTCACGGCGAAGGCCTCTTGGCAGGGTGAAGGCCGCCGCTCTGGCAGACGCGTTAGCCTTTCCTGAAGTGAGCCATGCCCAGAGCCCCGGCCTATTTGTTCACACTTCTACACTGGAGTTGCGTACGTTGGACCAGCCCACACCACTTCTACTTACAGGGGGGGACACAGCTACATGACTGAGATCTTCCCCACTGCCTGAGGTAACATGGTTGCATCCACTGTCGACAACAATACAACCACCAGCAGTATATGTACATATGGAGAAGTCTGTGCTCTGCATGGTGTGGTCTGTCCAGCACATTACCGCTACACTGTAGCATTGTGTGCATTGTTATTGATGGGTGACTTGCCTCCTTCACACATACTTGGTTTCCGCGTCTCCCAACATTCAGCTATTGTGTGGTTGAGGGGCCATGCCATTTTGGCCTTCAGGTGGCCAGAGCCCCCCTCCATAAAAATATTCAACAATTTAAAAAAAAGGGCCATGCCCCAGGGGATGGTGTCCCCGGGGCAAATTATGGCCTCGGGAGGGCGGCCACACGGCCCCCTTCCTGATTTTTTTTTTTATAAAAAAAGAAATTGGGGGCAGGCCCTGGCGGATGGGGTCCCCAGGGCCAAAAAAATAGAAAAAGAAGGGGGGCTACACAGCCCACCTTCTAAAAAATAAAATTTTAAAAAAGACAGGATTGGCCCGGAGGCCACGACCCCTCCTTACACCACTCTGCAAACGCACCCCCCGCAGAGGGGGAACTAATTCCCCTTGAATACTGGGGGTCCCTGGGGGCCAACTAGCCCACCAGGAACCTCCAATATGCGCCAGCGGGCTGCGTTGCAGAGAGGTGTAAAAAGAGGCCACGCCCCTTTTTACACCTCTCTGCCACACCGCTCCGTGGCGCTTACTGGATGTAGTTGGTGGGCTAGTTGGCCGCCAGGGGACCTCAGGATTCAAGGGCACTTAATCCCCCAACTTAAAACGTGCCACGGGGTGCGTTTGCACAGTGGTGAATGTAGGGGGCGGGGCCTGAGGTGATACTGTGCAAACACGCCCTGTGGTGCGTTTTAAGTTGGGGAATTCATTCCTCTTCAATCCAGAGGTCCCCTAGTGGCCAACTAGCCCACCAGGTAACTCCAGTAAGCGCCACGGAGCTGCGTTGCAAAGTGCTGTAAAAAGGCGCGTGGCCTCTGAACACCTCTCTGCAACACAGCTCCCTGATGCATACTGGAGGTACCTGTTGGGCTAGTTGGCCCCCAGTGGACCGCAGTATTGAAGAGGAATTAATTCCCCAACTTAAAACATGCCACAGGGCGGGTTTGCACACATCACCTCAGGCCCCGCCCCCTTCCTTCACCATTGTACAAATATTCCTCTAAAATCAGCCGAACTACGAATTCCGATTTACTCACCTGTTATCAGGAGAGAACCCAGGGCTGCATCTTTTATCCCAGCACTGACCCTGAAAAATAATTCTAAGCGTACTTACCAGTAACTTGTATTTCCTTCCATAGGAATCCATTGTGCGGTTTTCAGCTGAAAAGTTTCGAAGTGTCCATTTTTGAAACGTACAAATATTCCTCTAAAATCAGCCGAACTACGAATTCTGATGTACTCACCTGTTATCAGGAGAGAACCCAGGGCTGCATCTTTTAGCACAGCACTGACCCTGAAAAGTCATTCTAAGCGTACTTACCAGTAACTTGTATTTCCTTCCATAGGAATCCATTGTGTGCTTTAAAGCAGAAAAGTTTCTAAGTGTCTATTTTCACAAACTAAAAATATTCCTAAAAAATCATCTGTATGACTTAAACAGATTCTTTCAACTGTTTACAGGAGATTCACCTGTGCTGGATCCAGGATCCATCACTGAGTAAGAAAAAGTAACGATAACACTACTTACCTGCTAAGGGAATTTTCTGCCATAGAATAACATTGGTGATTCTATGTCAAAAATGTTGTCAACTTTTAAAATACAATAATAATCCTTAAACATCACTACTGTAACCAAAACGCTTTTACTCAACTGTTTACAGGAGATGTCCAAGGACTGAATCTAGGATCCAGTCCTGTGGTTAGAAAAGTAATCCATAAAGTAACTAATTGCATTTGACTAATATAAACAAACTCCCCATTCTGCCCTATGGGGAACAGGTAGCCTTGCAATAGCGAAAAATGAAATTGGCCTTAGTTCACTATCAGGACATGCCACATACACCAGGGCATGTCCTACCTTTCACATACACTGCACCGGGCTCACAGAGGTACCTTGGGCCTGCCGTAGGGGTGGCTGACATGTAAGAAAAGGGAAGGTGAGGGACTGGCAAGTGTGTGCACTGACCAAGACGACATGGCAGTTACAAACTGCACGCAGACTCCGCAATGGCAGGTCTGAGTTACCTTTTATGAGTCGTTCGTGTGAGTGGCGGAATCCCGTGCTGCAGCCCACCAACAGCATTTGATTCACAGGCTCTGGCACACACAGTGCATTTTACTAGGGGCTGACACATAAATCAAACAGGCCAATCATGGAAACACCAATCCAGAACACATTTTACCACAGGAACACTTGCACATTACCACTGATTAGCAGTGACAAAAGTGCATCAGAACCGGGAGGTCAGAAAGCAAAAAACTTGGGGGAAACACGCCAAAAGATGCCAAGTCTAACAGTCAGCCAACACAAAATATCATTATCGTTTCAATACGTTCTGAAACAAAAGAACAAAAAAACTTTTGTTTCAATGTCAGCCAACACAAAGTACTGTTTCAATGCATTCTTAAATAAAAAGAACAAAAAAAGAAGTTCCAAAAGAGCTATAAACCTAACTTGTGTAGTGAGATTGTGATTACTCTCTGCTCTTGTGGAGGAGCAACATTAAAAGAGGCATGAATAATGGATGCCTTTAACACTGGAAGCCCACTGAGTCATTACAGCGGGTCTCGAAGAGACAGCGAATGCGCTGCCTAGCTCGACCTATAAAACACACATCTGCAAACCTGGTTGCTAAATCCAGACAGGTGCCTGAACCCATGCGAACAAGCAGACAGGAGAAGAGGCACTCCAGCAGGACCAGGGAGGAAACAAGAGAACAAATTAAGTCAAATGTAGATGCCCAACCCAGTGGGCACAGAGGTGATCCCATCAGCAGACCCCAGCGAACCACAAAGGAAGACCGCAAAGCCCGAGGCAGCATCCTACCACCATGAACTGCAACATGAACACCTCTGAACACAGGATGGGTAGCAGGCCACAGTTAGACAATCACTGATGATGGAAGCTCAGGAGGAGAGCCAACAGCTCATAAAAGGTCACACAACCAATGACAGGGCACACTGCAAACAGAAGGCCAAGAGGGAAGAAAAAGATTCAGATGCCTCTGACCAGCAAGTCCCACACAGAGCAGGCCCAACACAGATCCAGGAAAAAAGGCTACATATAACAGCGACCACAAACCCCTCATCTATAAGCAGAGTGGGTGCACAGGTACAATAAAAGGACCACAGGCTGGGCAGGAAACCATACCCCCAGGTTATGTGGCTAAGGACCCCAAAAAGATAAGGCCCAACACAGATCCAGGAAAAAAGGCTACATATAACAGCGACCACAAACCCCTCATCTATAAGCAGAGTGGGTGCACAGGTACAATAAAAGGACCACAGGCTGGGCAGGAAACCAAACCCCCAGGTTATGTGGCTAAAGACCCCAAAAAGATAAGGACTCACCTCAGAGGTAACCAGGGACAGAGCCACATCAAACCCAGAAATCCAAAGAGAAGTAGGTCAAAGAACACCACTAAAAATACAGAGCTAGGGCATAAAATACATCTACCCACAGGGAGCAAAATAAAATCCAGAGGATAGGCTGTAGTCCCAAAAACAAAAAATTGGGGCACACGATCACTTCAATGCAGAAGAACTCTTTTAATATAGAAACACAAAGCAAAGACATCTGAGCCCCTAGGAACAAAGGCACTCGACAAAAGTGGAGCAAAAATGACAGCCCACTATTCGTTGGGAGATCACTGGCTGCAAAATGCCAAGGAAAGGAAACACACAGAAAATTCCAAGGTGTAATAGGGCCAAGGAAAGAGAGGCCACACACTAGAATCAGCAGCCAAACACAGCGAGAGTCTGGGGCAGTAGGGAAGATATGGACAGGGAGATAGGCACAAGCCACACAGATCACAAATCCAGCTAGAAACCAGAGAGGAAGTCAAATCTCAGAACGCGCACAAACCAAAAAGAAAAGGGTAGAAAGCAAAACAAATGTCAGCTTCCTGCTCAAGTTCAGACTAGCATGGGCATGAAAGGATCCACAACATGGTACCAGAACACTCATGATTGCCAGGGATCAGCTGATTCAGTCACTCTATGCCAGGAGGAGGATCCCTGAATGTCTTTCAATGAAATGAGTGGGAGGACAAACCTATTTCTGCCCTCGCTCCTCCACTCCTCAGAAAAGAGCCCTGCTCACCAAGGACACATTGTGGAACAGACAAAAGAAGAAGGAAAAAGAGAAACAAATACCAAGGAAAGCAGCCCTGCCTCAGCCAGGATATAGTATCACTCTCGAAAGAGCAGGCCAAATACCAGTAGGTTGGCGTGGGTGTGCCTCACCCTTACCATCCTTTCTGAAGGGGAAGAGGTGAAAGGGATGTCAGAGTATAGCAGAAATAGTTTTGTATCTCTGGATCAGTCATGTGCTGCTTGGGCATGGTGGTGGTGCTTGAACTGCACTCAGCACCACGGACACTGGTTCTCTGAACTTCTACTGCTATGACACCAGCTCCCTCCTAGCCCTCCACACCAGACACCATGCCACCTGCCACGTCACATTGCCGAAGTAAACCCAAGGACCTTTCTCCTGCTGAAACTGCAGGTGCACTCTCACTCACCTCCGCACTCCAGCCCCGTAAGCCGCCCGGCAGACAAAAAGCACACCTGACCGGCTCAGCTGCATCCTCCTCATTACGCGTTCCCTCTACAGACACACCACAGAAATCTGAGACCTACTTGACTGCGTCTTCTCCGATATCACCTTCCTCACAGAAACCTGGACGAACCCTAGTTCGGGTCTGGACATCACCGTCGCAATTCCAGAAGGCTACAAGATCGCCCGCAAGGATCGCACCAACCAAACCAAATGCGGCGTTTCCATTGTCCACTCTGGACTCCCTCCGAAGACTACCCACTCTGACGACCCCACAGCAACCATGGAACACCTCCTCACCCAGATCTAGACCAACCCCAACACCACCCACCATGGGACCCTTGTCTACAGACTTCCTGGCCCCGCGTGCCCTTCACTGATGCCATCATCGACTTCATTGCACCCCAGGCTCTCGCATCCACAGACTACATCCTACTCGGCGATCTCAACTTCTATCTGGACACCCCCAGCGACCAGAACACTGCATCCCTCCTAGAGAACCGTGCCAACATTGGACTCAAGCAGCTGGTAACCTCTCTGACCCACGCAGCAGGACACACACTCAACCCTGTCTTCTCTGCCAGCGAAAACCTCACTTACAGCCACACCTCCGAACTCCTCTGGACCAACCATCCCTGTGTTCACTTCACCTTCACCAAACCCACCATACACCAACACACCCATCGCCCCCATTGCAACTGGAACACGGTCACTGAAGAACATCTCATCGCCTCCCTCTTCTCAAACATACCGCCGACATACATAGACACCAATACCTCAGCATGCAACCTCCACTGGTGGATATCCAACTTCTCCAACGCACTGGTGCTCCTCAAGACTGCACCCGGCAAGAAACACTCCAAGAAAGCCAGCAGGTCCATTCCCAAACTCACAAGTCCAAACACACTTGTAGACAGCTCGAGAAGAGATGGAGGAAAAACAAAACCCAGAAACCCACGCAGCCTTCAAAACTGCCACCTCCGCACACCACACCCTCTGCAAAACTGCAAAGAAAATAGCCCTTCAAGCTAGAATCAATGCCAATGCACACAATAGCAAAGAACTCTTCGCCATTGTCACAGAGGTTGCCAAACCCTATAGCAAGACAACAGAAGTCCCACTGTCCCAAGGCTGCTGCAACCAACTCAGCACCTACTTCCACCACAAGATTAAGTAGATCTATTACAGCTTTGACACCCAAGTCCCGCCCATCACTCCCACCCCTCAACAGATCCTGCTCAGCTAGACCCCGCTCACCACAGACAACACCCTCACAACCATGAAGAGCATTCACTCCATATCCCCCTCACACCCCTGCCCACATCGCATCTTCCACAGAGCCGCCACCACCATTGCCCCAGACCTACACCACACAATCAACTGCTCCATCGAGACTGCCACCGTCCCCGATGACTGGAAACACGCCGAGATCAACCCCCTTCTGAAGAAACCGTAAACTGACCCGACAGGCCTCAAGAACTTCAGATCCGTCTCCCTTCTCCCCTTCCAAGCCAAGGTCATTGAGAAGTCCATCAATGCCAAGCTCTCCGAGTTCATTGAAGCCAACCATGTCCTGGACTCCTCTCAATTCGGCTTCTGAAGCAACCACAGCACCAAGACTGCCCTCCTCTCTGCTATCAACGACATCCTCTCCCTCCTCGACCAGGGAGAAACAGCAGCCCTCATCCTTCTCTACCTCTCGTCCACCTTTGACATCTTCTCTCACCGTACCCTAATCACGAGACTCCATGACACCAACATCTACGCCAAAGCCCTGGACTGGATATGTTCCTACCTTACCAGTAGAACACAGCGAGTCAGACTTCCCACGTTCCTCTCGGAACCAAGAGATTTGCTGTGCAGTGCCTCAGGGCTTCTCATTGAGCCCCACACTTTTTAACACCTACATTGCCCGCTCCTTACCTCATAATCATCATCAGGAGCCAAATCCTATTCTATGCAGATGGCACCCAGCTTATTCTCTCCCTCACAAACGAGCCCACCATTGCCAGAAACAACTTCCACAATGGGATGAAGGCCATCACAGCCTGGATGAGAGACAGCTGCCTAAAGCTCAACTTGGACAAGACGAAAGTCCTCATACTGGGGGCGAACACCTCCTGCTATGAAGCCTCATGGTGGCCCACTGTGCTGAGCCTCCCCTACACCCACTGACCATGAATAATATTGGCATCATACTGGACTTCGCTCTCACCATGAACCACCAGATAAAAGCTGTAACCTCATCATGCTTTCACACTCGTCGTCTTCTTTGGAAGACCTCCAGATGGCCCTCAATGAGGCCAGGAAGATGGTCACCCACACATTCATCAGCAGCATACTCGAGTATGGCAATGCACTCTACGCAGGAGCCACTGAAAAACTCCTTAGGAAACTTCATAACGTGCAGATGATGCAGCCAGACTGGTCCTCAACATCCCCCGTCGCAGCCACATCTCCAACACCTACGAAAAGTCCACTGGCTCCCAGTCAACAAGAGTCACCTTCAAGCTCCTCACATGCGCCTACAAAACCCTGCATGATGCCAGACGAGTGTACCTGAACCACTGCATCTCATTCCACGTACCCACCAGACACTGCCGCTCCGCCCAACTGGCCCTCTCCACCGTCCCTTGGATCCGCAAGACAATGGCCCAGAGGAAGATCCTTTTCCTACCTCACCTCTGAATCCTGGAACAAAACGCCTCTCCACCTCAGGCTCTCCCTGTCTCTCACACATTTCAGGAAGGATCTCAAGACCTGCCTCTTCGAATGAACCACAGCACTCAGTCAGACCTGCAAATCCCCCCCCCCCACCTCCTAGCACCTTGAGACCCTCATGGCTGAGTAGCCAGGCTTAACAAGTACTCATTGATTGGGCTCACCTCAATGATGGAAGGAATGGGACGTTGAATGCTTGAAAATGTAAACGTGAGTGGGTGCAAGAGGCAGAGCTCAGTAAGGGCCAGATGTACAAAAAATAGTAATAGTGATTTCCTAATTGAGATTTTTTGTGAATCACAACTATGAAATCGCTATTCCTAATGTATGAAACCCTTTTGAGTTTCATTAGTGGTTTGTAGTGAGTTGCAAATAGACCTACCTCATGAATATTTATGAAGTAGGTCTCGGTTTGTGACACACAGGGATTTGCTGCCATCACAGGTATATAGGCCTACTGGAGTCAGCAGCCCACCATATCTGTAATTTCTTTTAAATGAAGTAACATTTTTTGTTTAAATGCAGACCATTTTCCTTAAAGGAAAACGAGATGCGTTTAAAAAGAACAGATTAAACTTTGAAGTTTAATTTTTTAAGAGTAGGCCGGGGTCCCTTGAACAACTGACTGCTCTTAAAAGGTATTTTTCCGACCATTCTCAAAGAGAAAGGGATCCCTTAGAGACCGCTTTCTATTTGGAAATGAGTTAACACCAACGTTCAGTTAGTGATAAATTGCAAATGTTTTGCTAGCACACTTTGGTTTCACGACATTCGTACATAACTCTGCAGTTCGATATACGGAAGGGACGCCCTCAACATGCCTCTTCTAAATACCAAATCGCAAAACCCATATTGCGATTTGGTGACAAGTTACCAAATCGTAATTTGGAATTTGTACATCAGAAAAAGTATTTTTGCTGTCACAAACAGACTAATTCTGTGAATCGGGCAGTTGGCAAACACAAAAAGCTTTGTACATTTTGTTCTAAATGTCCGGCAATATTTTTAACTGAACACCAGAGAAGCAGGGACATTCGTTAAGCTGATGCCATTAGGATTTAAAGGTTAAAGCTCAATTTTCTGTCTTCCTGCACAAAGAGACCAAAGTGTTAAGAAATCCTGAGAATAGTTCCTGAATGTTAATCCAGGGCTTGACTCCCGAGACTGAGATAGGAGTGTTCTCCACTATAGCATGAGACTGTCAGCTGGCCGACAGAAACCTTTTCACCCACTGGTGAAGCACTTTCTAAATCGTTAATAAAGGCATACACATAGTCTGATTAGCAAATCAAAATACATTTGTGGAGGAGACATTTTATGGTTGCAGTTGAGGTCATCTCTCCCTCTCATGAGAGCATGAGCAGTTGTCATCTTCTCATCCTGTCTTCACAATCAGGACCATGTGAAGGTGAGTTGAAATGACAGATGGGTTGGTACGTTGAAACATCCAAAGAGGCAACTACCTGAAGTGTACTACTCCATCTATGAAGTATATTAGGAGGTGTAGCACATCTGTTTTTTCTGCATGGTCACCCTAGATTTTTACCCTAGAAACACAGGAGTAAAGTGCCTATGCTACCCCTTTAAACATGATTAAATTGGCTTATCCCTGATTGACATATATAACTTGCCTCCAAGTCCCGAGAGTATTTATAACATCTTATAAACATAACTGGCCCGGGGAATTTGGTAGGAAATTAAAGTTTAGTATGCCTGAACTAAGAATCTAAAGATGCATCTTTTAGTGAAGGTGATTTTTACATTCTGTGTATGAAAATACCACTTTTAGAAAGTAGGAATTTTCTTGCTCAGTCATCCCGTGTGCCTCTGCTGGAATGTGGATTACCTCTCTGGATATTTGATGACAGAATGCTGGGGAGCAGGAGGGGCTCCAGATAGTCTGGGTGGGTCAGGAAAGGGCTGAATATATCTGGGCTGCAACTGGGGAAGGGGGAGGTGATTTCCTTGCACCTCAAAGGGCCTGGTCTGCCTCTGACCACGCCGTCTCAACCTCCTGCCAGGAAGTCACACCAGAGAAGGCAGAACTGGTTCTGGCTGGGCACAGACACTCTCTGCCTAAGAGATCAAATGATTTTGGGATATAAATATAGCCAAGGCCCCTGACCTTTAGAACTCTTTTGGATCAAGAAGACTGCCAAGAAGAAGAGCTGGAGAAGCTGTGGGAAAGAACTACCACTTTGCTCTGTGCTTTGCTTTGTTGGCCTGCAGTGGCTGCTTCTGTCTTGGGCAGTGAAAGGACTGGACTGAACAATCTGTAATCTACTTTTGTAAGTTTCTCCAAGGGCTTGCGGTAGAGCTTGCCCCCTGTTCAAGAAGTCTCATGGACACCAAAGACTTCAAGCTCTTCTGCCCTCAGCACTGGGGACTGTGTGTTTTGTGCTGCAACAAGGAAAAAGCAACCAGACGGCGTCGATGCTGCCGAATCTGTGTCCTGAAGGCACCGCACAGGGCACCGCATAACCGCGACCCTGGTCTTACCAACGATGCCTGCTGACGCCCCCACCGAGCAGCTGCTCGCACCGTGACCTGTGGGCACCACACTCCGCACCGCCTTGCTTCATGATGATACCTTGGTATCCCCGACGTTGCCGCTCCACGTTGAAATCTAGGCCGCTGCTTGCACCGTGGTTCAAGGGCGCCGCTCGTGAAGTTACATGACGAACCCTCATCCCGCACCGCAGCATTGGCCTACCGACGCCGGCACCATCGACTCTAGTTTGTCAGCCGACGACAGCGCTTCAGCCACGATGACGATGCTGCTTGCACCGTGACCTGCCAGCACCGAGGCGAGCACCACCTTCACCACGCACCACGACCCTGGTCTCACCGACGATGCAATCTGTCACCGCCACCGAACCACTGCTCGCACCGTGACCTGGGTGCACCTCATGCTGCACCGCTGCACTTCTCACCGCAGAACCAGATGCCTACTAAAGTCGTCGCTCCTGACTTCAATAGAGGGGAGTTTGACCTGCAACGCGTGTGACTTCAAGGGCCCAACGGCTCCTGCACCGAGCTCCGGAACCGACGCCTGCTGACGCAGTGCTTTTGGAAGCTCAACGAGAGGTCGCCAACACCCTGCATTTCTAAAATGTACTGTTTGCGGGTCTTCGCGACGCCGCAGTCAGCCAGAACTGTTTGGATTTGTTTGCCTACGATGCTGTGATAGCCCCGGACGGAGCTATCAAAATCAAGGAACTATTTTTCAAGCATATTTTGATACATGAAGATTTTTAAGTACTGTATTGTGGATTTTTATCGATTTTGGTCTTGCCTTAAATATATACAAATAGTGGATATTTTTCTCAACTGGTGTGGTGTCCTTTTGTAGTGCTTACACTGTATAACTGTTGGTATGTGCAAATGCTTTACACACTGCCTTTAGGATAAGCCTGACTGCTCGTTCCAAGCTACCAAGTGGGTGAGCAGGAGTGTAACTACCTTATACTGACTAGAGTGGTGGTTTCAGCCCGACTTTGGCACATGCCCTAGCCGACCTAAAATCTCATTTCTAACACTGACACTGAAACGATAGTTTGTGTTAACGTTCATTTGTTTTCCTGTAATTTTTTTTTCAGTCCGCATTTGCAGTAATGTTTTGTTACTAATATACTTATATATTTATATATTTATATCCAAAACAACAGGTTGCCCTACTCAGGTTGCCCTGCATAGAAATGCCAACACAGATGGAAATTCTTCATTTATTGTGGCAGCAGGCAGAGCGCATTTACCCCTCCAACAGAAGTGCCATACGCGTTTCGGACTACATGCAACAATGCTTTCTGGGTCAGGTAGTCCGTAACTTTTCCAAAGTGGGTGCTTTATGGGGCTTTGTGCAAAAACTGTTTTCCCCAAGTGGGTACTGTGGAGGGGAAATACCAAAGTACCTGCAAGTGTCCTTTTCCCGCAATACTGGCTCTCCATCTCCTCTTAGCACCCGTATTTTTAGGCGCTGCGGTCTGCTAAATTTGCGGCAGGGTGTTTCCGCAAAGAGTTCTTCAACATCGTGAAAGAACTCGCCACCCCCAGCTCCAGCTCCAATGACATACCACCATCACAAGAACTCTGCGACTCCTTGGCTACCTTCTTCCACCGCAAGATCACAGACATCTACAACAGTTTTGATACCCAGATGCAAACGCAGACACCAACACCCCAGAATCAACACCCACTCTACACGCCGACCTTCTGCTCTCCTGGAACAACGTCAACGACGAAGAGACCGCCAAAATTATGAACACCATCCACTCTGGCTCACCTTCCGATCCCTGCCCCCACCACATCTTCAACAAGGCAAGCTCCATCATCGCACCCCAACTTTGAAAGATCATCAACAACTCCTTCAAGACCTCCACCTTCCCAGAGAGCTGGAAACACGTGGAAATCAACGCCCTCCTCAAGAAACCCAAAGCGGACCCAAAGGACCTCAAGAACTTCTGACCCATTTCCCTGCTCCCATTCCCCGCTAAAGTAATTGAGAAGATCACCAACAGACAACTGACCCTCTTCCTGGAGGAGAACAACATCCTGGACTAATCCCAATCCTGCGTCCGCAGCAACCACAGCACTGAGACCACCCTCATCGCCACCACTGACAACATCAGGGCCATACTGGACAAGGACGATACCGCGGCCCTCATCCTCCTGGACCTCTAGGCCGCCTTCGACACCGTCTGCCACCACACCCTTCGCACATGTCTCCATGACGCAGGGATCCGAGGCAAAGCTCTGGACTGGATCACCTCCTTCCTCACCAGCAGAACCCAGAGAGTCTGCCTCCCCCATACCGATCCAAAGCCACCACGATCACCTGCGGTGTACCCCAAGGATCATCCCTCAGCCCAACCCTTTTTAACATCTACATGGCACCATTCGCCAACATCGTCCGAGCACACCACCACAACATCGTCTCATACGCCGAAGACACGCAGCTGATCCTCTCCCTCACCAAAGACCCAGCCATCGCTAAATCCAACCTCCACGTGGAAATGAAGGCCATCGCAGAATGGATGAAGACCAGCCGCCTCAAACTGAACACGGACAAGACGGAGGTCCTCATTCTCGGCTCCACCCCCTACACATGGGATGACTCCTGGTGGCCGACCACACTGGGGGCTGCCACGACACCCACAAACCACGCACACAATCTGGGGTTCATCTTGGACTCAACGCTTGCCATGACCCAGCAATTCAATGCTGTCTCCTCCTCCGAATGCTCCACAAGATCTACAGATGGATCCCCACCGAAGCCAGGAGAATGGTCACCCAGGCACTCGTCAGCAGCAGGCTGGACTACGGAAATGCCCTCTATACAGGAACCACGGCAACACTCCAGAAGAGGCTCCAGCGCATACAGAACGCCTCTGCACGCCTCATACTCGGACTCCCCCACCACAGCCACATCACCACCCATCTACGAGACCTGCATTGGCTCCTGGTCAACAAGAGGATCACATTCAAACTCCTAACCTACGCACACAAAGCACTCCACAATGCCGGACCAGCATACCTCAACGAACGACTGTCCTTCTACACCCCGAATGGCCAGCTGCGCTCCGCCTACCTCACCCTCGCCAGCATCCCACGCATCTGCCGAACGACCACTGGTGGCAGATCCTTCTCCCACATCGCTGCAAAGACATGGAATACCCTCCCCATCCATCTACGTAAGACCCAGGACCTGCTGACCTTCAGGACACGCCTCAAGACCTGGCTGTCTGACCAGTAGCGGCCCCCACCTCCCCCTACCCTCAGCACCTTGAGACCCTTATGGGTGAGTAGCGCGCTCTACAAATGTTTTGATTGATTGATTGATTGATTGATTGATTGATTGTACTTTAAGACTATGTTTTCTATTTTTCACCATTTAAAATCTTACAAGCACAGCCACGGCCCCACGTTCACACAGACATTTATATAATATTGCCCAACGTGTAAATGTGCACGTACCTTTACATAACGTGCCTCATACCATCATCAAATGTGTAGAGCACAGCAGACCAGGGGCCCTCACACCTTTTAATAGAAACTAGTACACACTAAGCTGCCTAGGAGCACTCACACTAACAGCCACAACAGCCATTGGTCGATAAGTTTTAGTTTTTATTTGTACTTAAAATAAATACATAACTTCCAGTAGGCATTTCAATGTTGGTTTCCGCTGTGTTTTTATAACTGTTTCTGTGTTTTATCAGTTTGGGACTACGATATCACTTACAAAAAGCATTTAAATATTTGTTTCCTGTCTCCAAAGGAAAATAGTACACAAGCAGGCCACACAGCTCAAGTCCCAGTACGCTGCCTGAGTGACAGCACTCAAGCTAATACCTACAGCCACAACAGCACTTATTGAATAAGTCTTAGTGCTTATTTTTCGGTCACGTAATATAAAAACATAACCTTCAAAAGGTATTTAAATGTTGGTTTCTGATCGTATTTCTATAAGTGTTTCTGGGTTTTTTCCGTTTGGTACAAAGAAATTACTTACAAAACGCATTCAAACATTTGTTGCTAGTTGCCAAACACATTTACAAACTAGTCTGGAAAAGCGCGTACTATAAGGAAGCGCGTCATTAAGACACGAGACCCCAGGGGGTGGTTCAAACCTGACCCTGTTGGAAAGGGGACAGTAGTGGAGCTCAAAAACGGCAAGAAGGGATAGAGTAGGCCTGGTGATGCTTATGGGGGGTGTACACGCCCACCCGTCCTCAGGTTCAAACTCATGCATGGTGGTGCATAACATATGTTGGCCTACCTCTCACAGTTGGGGGAGTGAGCTGGTCAGTTACTCAAAACAGCATTGGTGCTGTGTCATGCGCAGTGGGCCAGAGATTTCACTGGACGGAATTGAGGTAGGATGTCTTCCAGAGTTGTGTGGGTGCTGGGTCACTATTCCGTGCGACGGGTCACTTAGTTGCAGCAACCGCAGGAGTTGAAGCTGGTTGGCTTTGAGTGTCTCCCCTCTTTTCGTTTGATTGATGTCTGGGCCGTTTCAGATCGCACACATTCACAGGCTGGTGAAAGAGTCCATGTGCCATGGGGGACTGCAGTTCCCAGAGTTGGTTAACCTACATCTAGGGGATAACGAGATGTTGGACACAGGGCCAGGAGGGAAGCTCTGTTGTCTGGATTCACCCAGTTGGGTCAGATGTTTCCAGGATAGCGTGGTCTCTTGTTGCCAAGGCTTAAGTAGGGGCCAGGACTACAGTCAAGGGCCTGTTTAATGTTTCAGTGAAATGCCTAGAATGCAAACATAGCCTTGCTGTCCCTGGGGCAGGGTGCCAGCTTGGGAATACACCCAAAAATTACGCATGGCGATCGTAGTTGCCTCTGCAATGGTGTGTACATGTATACCTGGGACTCAGCCTGTGGATCTGTGGCATTTGAGCCTGGCATGGCTACGCGCCTGGGGAATCGATGGAACTTGGTTGATCAGAAGTTAGCTTTTGGTGGGGAGGGCGAAGGACCGGTTGGCCCTGGTCGCACTAGTGGTGGTAAGGAGGCCACATAAAGGGCCTCATGTAGGTAGCCAAATACCGGTCGGTAACGGCCGATATTCGGTAAATATGCCGTTACCGACCGGTATTCAGACAAGTGAGATGTAGGAGTCCAAAAACCACTTTTCGGTAAATATGAGGCGGTAAATACCGATTCATATTTACCGAATTCCAAAATACCGAATCAGATTTACCGAATACATAATTAACGATTCGGTAAACATGAAGTGGTAAATATGAAGTGGTAAAAATTAAAATGACATGTAGGAGCACTCGGTAATTAAGAAATCCAGGAAAATCGGTAAATAAGAGTCGGTAATTAACACGGATTGAAAGCAGGTGGTAACCATCAACAGTGCAGATAAGCAATCCCAAAATGCAACAGCGTGGACAACATGGCCGCTATGTACGTCATTGCAAGGCGCCTACGTCTACAGGCAGCAGGACTGAGGGTGTGGCGACGGGAGGAACAAATCTACAGACAGCGCATCACACTATTCCAGCTGACTGATGCAGAGATACATGAGAGGTACAGGCTACACCCCGAAACCATCATGGACTTAATCAGGGACCTACACCCACTCCTGGACCATCCAATAAGAAGGGCGCACGCCATACCCCCACATGTGCAGGTGCTCTGCAGCCTACATCTGTTGGCATCCGGCAGTTATCAGGTGGTGATAGCTGCGGTGGGTGGGGTATCCCAGAGTTGCCTGTCACGTTTCTTCAGGAAGTTCCTGGATGCCATGATGCAGAGAATGCACCACTACATAAGCTTCCCAAACACACAGGCTGCACTGCAGAAAACAAAAACAGACTTATATCACATGGCACAGTTCCCCCATGTCATCGGCTGTATTGATGGTACACACATCCCAATCTGTCCACCAGCTGACACAGAGCACATCTACAGGAACAGGAAGTCCACCCACTCCATCAATGTGCAGGTGATCTGTGATGCAGGGAACATCATCACAGATATTGTTGCAAAGTTTCCTGGGAGCACCCACGACTCTTACATCTTCCAGAATAGTGGGATCTACACACGACTGAGTGCCGGAGAATTCGGAGAGGGATACCTGCTAGGTAAGTAACAGTGACGCCCCTTGAAACCTGCAAATCATAGTGTATAGAGGCATGTCACTGATGGTTCCCTTTTACTCATCCAGGCGACAGTGCATATGCATGCCGTTCATTCATCCTCACTCCCTACCTACACCCAGCAACCCAGAGTGAGAGACAATACAACGTGGCACACAAAACAACACGCAATGTGGTGGAGCGCACGTTTGGACTACTGAAGAGCAGGTTCCGCTGCCTGCACAAGAGCGGAGGCGCACGCCAGTACAAACCCATCACCTGCTGCAAGATCATTGCCACTTGTGCAATGCTGCACAACCTTGCCACGAAAAAAGGTACAGATGTGGAACTAACATATTTTGAGGACAACGAGGATGAGTCAGGCCAGCCAGAGGGCAACGCAGCTAGAGTGCCAACTGCAATCGATGGGAGAGAGAGACGGGCAGAGATCACATGCAACTATTTCTGAGTAAGTGAGGGGACACAGCGAGTTGTGAGAAGTCATGACGTAGTTTTAATGTGGCACCACGCCATGAACACATGAACAGGCCAATCTGGCAATATACCATCTATACAAGGAGTATGTCCAGGGTTACGTCACCCAATGGGAAGTGGCTAAGCAGGGCTACATCAATGTTTGCGCATACGCGCTGCAGTGGTGGATTGCACGGCCTGTGCATCCTCACTAGAGCCAACCCCAAGCCGCCTGCTGCTCCTGCGTGCTTCTGGGACGGGGGGTGTGATGCTGCTGCTGGTGTCGATGCTCTCCGCAGCATCCCCTGCAGCAGTTGTCGACGCCTGACTAGTCAATAGCACCCCTAGTGCACTTGTCACCTGCACCATCCCCCGAGACAGGTCGCTGCAGCACTGTGTTAGGCCCTCCTGCATCGTCACAGAGCGCCGGCACAGTAGAGAAGTCGCAGTTGCCAGACGGTTGAGTGCCCTGCTGGTAGTGTCCCTTCTCTGGCGTTCCCGGCGCCGTGCTTCGATGTCAGCATCTAATTTGCTGCACAACTGCTGGATTGACTGGGACATGTCCCGAATGCCCGCAGCCATGCCGCTAATGTTATTGTCCATGTTGACTAATGTTGTTTTCATCACCCGCATGTGCCTCTGGACTGACATGACTGCCTTTGATTGCAGGCGCTGTTGTTTCAACATTTGGCCCTCGAGCCCCAAGAAGACACCATGGCCGTCAGTGGGTGCTGGTGGACTCTGGACACGCGACCTGCGGCGCCCTCTTGCTCCCGTCTGTGCTGCCTGTGAGGTGTGGGGCACAGTGGCATGGCTCCCTTCCTGGGGCCCGGTGCGGTCTTCTGGGCCCATGCTGTCGTCTGACGAGGTGTCTAAGGCTCGTAGCCTGGCTGCTGGACGCCTCCTCATTCTCACACCTGCAAGCGGAGATGTGGCCGGTGATTCGAACATGAGTGGCGATGCTGGCTCTGGTTGTGGTGATGCTGGCTCTCGGTGAGGTGATGCTGGCTCTGGGTGCGGCGAGGCTGGCTGTGTTGGTGGTGCGGCTGCCAGTGGGCCTGCTCCCTGGTCTGAACTTGTGCTGGCTAGAGGTGATATTTGTGGCCGGTGTGCCGTCTCTCCTGCAGCATGCCCTGTCCTGCATGATGTCACATCTGTGGACAGAAATACAACATTGGCTCAGTGTCCCCGAAGGGCTGCATTGCAAGCGTCACAATAAATCATTTCACATTCCAATATGTCCTCTGTCTCCTTGTGCCTCGAGTGCGTGACATGCCTTGTTGCCCTGTAACATTTACGTCATGGTTAGTGTTGCCCTGACTACATCTCCCGGAATGCATTGCCTGTCTGCACTGACACGTGTGGACTGCAGTGTGATTCTCGTTTCACAATGGGGGATGTGGGATAGGGGTAGGGTGGGCTACATTGCTGTGCTTTCGTCTTACCTTGGTGTGTTGCGGCTCTGGCAGAGCTGTCGGCGTCCCCAAGACCCACGACGCTCTCCTGCTCGATTGTGGCCGCCACCAGCTCCTCCAGTTCGGTGAGGGCAGGTGCCCTGTTGGTTCCACCTCCGGTCTGGCTGGCCTCCTTCTGGATGTCGCCCATCTTCCTCTTGGTTACAATCCTCAGGTCATACCAGCGCTTTTTGAGGACCTCAATGTCCCTGTGGGTCACTCCCACAGCATTGACCTGCGCCTGGATGGCCAGCCATATGTTGCGCTTTTCAGCCTCAGGCAATTGCAGGGATTGCCTTCCAAACAGCTTCTGGTGCTGCTTCACCACCTCCTCCACCAGCACCTGGAGTTCCTTGGGGCTAAATTTCAGCTTCCTCCTCCTTTCCCCTCCGTCTCTCTGTGTTCTCTGGCTGGACATGCTGTTCGTTTACCCGCTCGCACATGCAACGGCTCCCTGCCTCTCGTCTGCACTCCAAGCCTCTCCAGGGTCAGCTAATTATGTACACCTGCCTGGGTGTGGCCACTTCGGCTAATTATGTACACCTGCCTGGGTGTGGGCACTTCCTGGTTGGGTGGGCTGTCGTTGCACAGGATTAGCTGTTTCGTCAAGTCATGTGATTTTATTTACCGAATCCGTACATACCGATTCGGTATTTTCTGATTCGGTAAATACCACCTCGGTATTTTCCGATTCGGTAAATACCACCTCGGTATTTACCGATTCGGTGAATTCCGATTCGTGATTACCGAATGTTACCGAATCGGTAACTGTTACCGAATTTTTACCTACATATAACTTACCGATTCTAATTTACCGATTCGGTACGGCTCGGTTTTTAAGAACCGGTAAAATTTATTTACCTACATGAGGCCCAAAGTGTCTTAAAATTGTTAAGGGGAGTCCTCCTGCATACTCCCTAGGCCAGTACTGAGGGGGAGAGAAGGTAAGCGCAGCCCAGGGAGAAAGTAGACACCGGCCGGGGGCAAGGGCGCCAGTTTACAATCTAGGGCCTGGGGCTGCGGCCCCTGGTTATACCCTACGAGCCCCCTTCGGCAGCCTGGTGGTGGAGGGTTGGGCCCCTAGGGTGGCGGCCAAGGTCCAGAAGTCAGGGGCTCACCTCTCAAGGACGCAGGTGGGTTGCGCCTTGCATGGTTCTCAGTTAGAGGGCGCTTAGTGCTGGAGCGATAGAGATCATTCTTTGTAGATAAATTAAGTTGTGTCATTTCTGCTGATGGATTATGATCAACATAAATGTAAATATCGTTTAGAGATTGAATTTGATAAATCCATACCGTATGGAATTTTGAATTGTATTGATTATATATTGTCATGTTTGTGTGATGGTTTGTACTAAACACGGCCTTTTTTACCCACAAGCTCTTGTCGTCAAGGATTGATTTGTGGGTTCGGATGGGGGCAGGGCCGGGAGCAACCTGGGGGGTTCGGGTCTTAAATCCTTTCACACGACTCCAGACTTCTTGGTGGACGTATTTCAAACAAATTCTAGTAGAAAGGTTTCATGGCAGATTGTGGAAACTTTGACAACTGCTATCCCACTACAAACTTACTGGAACACTCTTTTTTCTTGTTTTCAAAATTAAAAAGTGCTTTCAATGCAAGCTGATTGCTTTATTCAGGTTACACAAAGAAGCGTGCTTTACAGAGTAATCCAAAACATTGCATGTAAACTACCAGACTTTAAAATAAACGAGTACCATGCGAAAAACAAAAATGCAAAAAAAAAGGCTGGAACTGAAAGACAATGTATTTGGAGTATACATTTAAACATATATCATATGCATGTTAATATCTTTTTTGTTACTATTTGCTCCTGTGACAAATAAAACCACTCTCCGATAAACGTTTTATTCAACACAATGTACACTTCACAACATTGGAACATTCAAACAATTAATTATGTACAGAGCACCTGCTTATATATTAACCCCAGCAGTATTTATAGGTTACTTGAAAAAATTCCTGCCAAAAATACTGTGGCCATTTGTAGCTTCATTTAGAAAAGCACCACGCTGTGTTTCTTAAACGGTAACTGCTCTGTTCACTTATGTAAACCCTCAAAGCAACCCCCCTTTTACTCCCCCAGCTAGCCACACAAACACCTGGTGCACCACATTTTAACAATGTAAACACTTATAAGCACAGCCACGGCTCCATGTTCACACAGACACACACATTCCTATAATACTGCACATGGTGTACATGTACATGTATGTTTCTATAGCGTGCCTCACAACATCACCAAAGCTCTACCACACAGCTGCCCAATGGCCATCACACACAGTCTTTTTAATTAAAAATAGCACACACCCAGCTCAAGTCCCAGTGCATTGCCTAACAACGCTCAGAGCTAACACCTGCAGCCACAACAGTTTTCTTCTAAGTGCTTCGGTTTGATTTTAGGTTACTTGTAAAAAAAAAAAAAACATATGTATCCTTCCAAAAATAATGTGGGTATTTAGAGCTTCGTTTAGAATAGCACCTCGCTGTCTTTTTTAAATGTTAACTGCTGTGTTCACCTATGTAACCCCTCAAAGCGACCTCCCTAGTGTGCCACACAAACACCTTGTGCACAACATCATCAATGCTAGTACAGCTGCCCAGGGGACCTCACACCCAGTCTTGTTAATGGAAACTGTTTGTCAGATTCATTCACACTGCATATTTTATAATCTTTACCATTACAATTGTAAACGTTGTGTTTAGGTTGTTATTTTATTCGGCTTCTGATGTTCACGGTAGAGCATGTGGCGTAATGGTAACATGTATCTTCTTTGATGCAGAGGACCAAGGTTCGAGTCTTGACGTAGATTTTATATCCCGTAATTTTGAACAAAACACTACATTTTCCCACGATTACAAAAAGTTTAATATATCCTTGTGTAATATAACTAGTTATCCTGCAAAATGCTTAAATACCTTCGCAATGTGTTTGTGCTGCAGAAAAATAATGTGGTCTGAAAGCTACAGCTGACAACTATAAGGAACAAGGTTTACTCTTTAGCATCAGTGTTGATTATACCACCTGAAACTCCAATTGAAACACATATAGAAACTATTCTAAAGGTTTCACACCACTCCAGACTTCTAGGCGCACCATTCGGTCTTTCAGCCAAAAACAAGCTGCGAACCCTCTTCAAACACAGTCAAGTGGAAAGGTGGCCTAAAGGCAACATCTTTGTATCGCAAAAAAGATACACTGAACTGTTTGTCGCATTAATTCCATTGGCATGATTTGTAGCCTTCAACAATTAAAATGTTACTGTTGCGAAGTTGTTTTAGTCCAATTATGATTCGCTATAAACAATATAGCGTAACTGCAGCATCTACACACTTTTGAACTACATAGCAGAGCTGGGTCTAAACGTAATTTAACATCACATATGTCTGGCAAAAAAATAAATCTCCAGGAGTGAAAAAAAATACCTTGTCTAATGTAACAAGTGGTCCTATACAGTGCTTACAGACCATTGTGTTGTATTTACGTATTTACAAATAATCTGGTTTTACAGCTACAGCTGGCAACTAAACAACAAGGTTCCCTTTTTTGCTTCACCTAATTAGACTAGCTACAAGCAACCTCTCTGTCAACATCTATTGCACCATTCACTATAGAGCCCTGCTGCTATTTTAAAAAACATACATGCTGTGTTCAACTATGTAACACTTTAAAACCACTGCCCCGTTTAACTGTTTTTTACACATATACATTAACATTTACAGCACCAATAGCTCTAAATCTAACAATTGCGAGACCTATTGAATTCCCAATGCTTGTCTTCTCTGCTGTGGGGGCCAACTCTGCTGCCTTTTTTTATCGTCTTTTCTTGGATTTTGTTGTGGAAATCAGATGGTCCATTAGCTTTACGTTGGAAGTGTTAACCTTTGAAGTTGGTGTATTGTTCAAGTTGGTATCTTGTGTCTTGTAGGCCACGGAGCTGTGGTGTCTATAGGTGGCATTGTTTAAGCACAAACTTCCTCACTGGCCCTGTGATGCTGGCTTTGGTTGTCTTCAGCAGATCCGGACATGTCTCTGTGGCCTGCTTTCCGCTTTCCTGGGCCTCTTTCGAAGTCAGTGCACACCTTCGACCACGACCCTCGGCGTCAGTGCTGTGGGCTGTCTTTTGCGGTCCTTGTGATCCTTCAGTGAGTCCCTTTGCCTTGGTTTGGAACTGTGGCCTCTATGGCTTCTGGTGGATTGGTTGAACAGTGAAGTATTTTCGGGCTTGCTAGCTTCTCGTCATGGAGGTCTGGTTTGCTGGTAGTGCAGTTTGAAGGTCCATCAGTCATGTGTCATCTTAGCCTGTCATCCTTGCCTAAGTGTGTGCTGGTCCACAATGTGTGATCCCTTTTACCCACTCCAGGAGTGATCTTTTGCTCTGTCTCCCCTCTGTTTTTTTTCATAGTGCAAATTCAGACTGAACCAATGAAATTACAGCGTCACTAATTCAATTAAGTAGGGATGTTCTAATCTGTAAATATTTAAAAAATAATTTTGGTATAGTGAAAATTCTGCCTATAAGTCTATACATGATTTCACACCATATTCATCAAATAAATCCCCAAGATACCCAACTCCACCCTGTCTCCAGGTACCAAAATACAGTGCTGTAAAGCATTCAGGTACTTCAGGATTATCCTGTAGCAATGTGTGGGCATGGAGAAGTTGAATCCCTAAGAACTTCCTAACGTTCTTCCAGACTCTAGTAAGAGCCTCAGTCATCTTAGATCTGGCCTTCTTGAAAAATCTCTCCTTGTTGAATTTACTCTAAGTCATTCAGAGATTTTTGATAATAGAGATGGCATGAAGCCACATATAGGAATGGGAGTCATAAAGTAATCTTATGTGATTAGCGTTGATGGCCCAATAATAAAGACGCCAATCCAGGAATGCCCAACCCCCCCAGATTATGGGTAGTTTTAAAAATGTATGGGTTTGGCTTTCTTTTCTCCCTTTCCAGCTAAATTGAATTAGTGTAATTTCCAGCTGTTTCAAATATTTATGAGGGACAGACAAAGGAAGTGCCTAAAAAAGATATAACATTTTGGGGAGGAAATTCATCTTAAATAGATTAATTCGGCCATTTAAAGAAATGTGCAAATGCATCCACTAAGCCAACTGTACCTTGATCTGTTGTAGTTATAAAATATAATTATAGTCATAAAAACGTTTAATTGTAGGGGCAATATTGATACCAAGATACCTAGCTTTAGTTGGCACTCGAGGATCAGAACTGGTGTCACCTTCTACCAAGGTATGTTGTGTCTTATGGGCATTTAGTTTATACCCAGATATTTTGCCAAAATCTAAAGCAGCTTGTTCATTATGCTAATTGCTGGATCATTGCAGTTTGAAAAAAACTAAATATCATCTGCAAATACAGCCAAAGGTGAAGCCAATTCAAAATTCGGATTAGTGGGCATCTTAATTTGTAGAAGCCATAGGGATCAATATGTAAGGCATAAAGTGCGGGAAAGACCGGGCAGGCCTTTGAGTACCTCGCGTTATTAAAATGTAAGGAGTAAGCCCTAGTTGAATATTGATTCGAGCCTTAGGTGATTGATAAATTGCTTGAATCAATTTAATAAACTTTGGGCTGGTATTGAACTGTGCTAGTAATTTCAAGAGAAACTTCCAAGAAACTCTGTCAAACATAATTTTCAAGGGTTCTTGTGGAGTTTCGGCCTAGTCGACCAGGGTAGTAATAAGGTTAGTATGCACAGTTGTATCCCTATTGGGGATGAAGCCATGTTGTTATGGGGATCTAAGCCGCAAGATAACTTTATTGATACGATTAGCCAGCAGGTTTGTAAAGATCTTGGAATATGTATTAAGGATGAAATAGGTCAATATGAGCTGCATTTGTCCGGATTCGTATCTTTTTTCAAAAATATTATTTTTGTGGCTTAATTCCAGGAAAAGGGATACAACCCGAATTCTGATTTTCCCTCACCACTTCAGAAAAATAACGGTGGGATTATAATACCAGAATCTTGTCGATTTCAAATATAATCTGGTCCTGGGGATTTCTCTCCCGGGTAATTGGATATGATGTCTATAACCTCTTTTTTGGGAACTCCTCACTAAACATGATATTATCCTCATTGGCAAGTTTAAGGGTCTGTTAAATTCCTTAATAACTGTACGACATCTGTCTGACTCCTCCTGATTATGTGCAGCATATTATGCAGAAAATATCGATAGAATCTTAGAGCGACAAGTACATAGCCGGCCATCTGTGTCCCTGATTTGAGCAATAGCAGTTTGCGGCATGTCGAGCTTAAGCATGCCACAGCTTTTTTTATTAATAATAATAATCCACATTTGTAAAGCGCAAACAATTAGGCCTGGGCGAAAATTTCATTCCGTTCGCGGAAATTGCGATAATTTGACATTTTCGCGTTCCGCGGAGAGCGCGAAAATGTCAAAATTTCCGCTTTCCGCAGCTTGGCGATAATTTGTTTCTTGCTCGCGCTGTAAAATAATACATTCTCGCGCGCGCGATCACCTTACCTGAATCCCTGCGTTCGCCGACAAGTTTTCTTGATCCGGTCGCGTTCTCCATGAGATTTTGGAATGTTTTTAGCCATTTGCGCAGTTTGCCCCGCAGTGACATCATGCGTCGCGCGATCACGTCTTTCTTCTCGCGATCATGCACCGCGAGACAACTCAAAACAAGATGGCCGCGCCCGCGAGCAACCACATGGGTAAGTTGGCGACCCACAACCATGCAGAAAATCTCGCGAATATGCGGGAAAAAAAATTCCGCATCTTCGCGATATTTCCGCTTGTTTGCGATAATTTTAAACATTTTCGTGATAATTTGCGAAAGTGGATTTCGCAAATTCCGCCAACCCCTACAAACAATCACCCGTAAGGGTCTCTAGGCGCTGGGGGCCGTCGGGAAGATTAAGCAAGCTATTGCCCAGAGTCACATGGTGCTGGGCTCATCTGTCGCCGGTGCCGGGGATCGAACCGTGATCCCCAGATTCCAGACTCAGTCGCCCTAGCTGGGGCGCCTCACCTCTTCCCCTTATTGAGCTTAGCAGTTTGTAGGGCTGCAATACAGCTGCGTTAACCCATGATTTTTAAATGTTTTTTGTGTCGCCCCTGAGCCTGACATAATTTGTACTGTATGGATTTCAATGAATACAAATCGCAAACATATTCTCCAATTAGTGCAGACACACATATATAATGGCGCCGATCAATGGACAAAATATAAACCAAACCACATGTAGAAAAAGAAATATATGCAGAACTATGCACTTAAACTAGATGTTGCCAATACCCAGAACAATTGATACTAGTGTTCACGCATTAATTCTGGGTGATAACATAACAGGTGTATTTGTAAAGCTCACGATTACCCGAAGGTGTCCTGGCGCTGAATAACAGATGTTCATTGTTACCCAACTCAATGGTACTCATTTTATCGACCTCAAATGGATGAAAAGCTGAGTGGACCCGCCGGGATTTGAACCTGTGACCATGAGGTTGAACCCAGGCCCCTGCAGTGGCTGCTTTAGTCCACTGAGCCACCAGACCCAACACGAGTTAGTAGTCTAAGTGACTGCATAAGGCAGGAGAATTAATTTTCCTATAGCTCTATTGTGTCACAAAAAGAGTTATAAAACCATTCTTTATAATTTTACAAAGACTCCTAAATAACTGTCCATGCAGACGCGTTTCAGCCTTGGACGATCTTCTTGGCCTCCTCAGGACAAGGGCAATGGAACAAAACTAAATAAAATAAATATAAATGTTTTAATTTAACATCCGTTTCTGACCTCTTGGAAGTATAAAGCATGCTGGCCGTTCTGGACAGGTGTCCGTGCAGTTACAATTTACCGCAGTGCCACCTAGAAAGTGTAAGACGTGTCAATAGTGTTTCACCCTGAGAGCAACATAAAAGAATTAAGGGTTAAATCTAAGATCAAAAAAAAAAAATATATATATATATATATATATATATATATATATATAGATATATTATATATATATATATAAAAATCCAACAAGTACTATGTACAACACCCTATAGAGTCCGTGGGCAAATGAGTGTGTTGCTCAAGACTAGAGCTCCAACGCACTAAGAAACATAGAGATACAGGCTCCCAATCCGTGGGCATAGAAAAATAATGTCCTGAGTTACTTACATAAATTCTTTTATGGGTCACCTCTATTACAGACCCTGGCTTGTAGCGCCATTACAAGCGCCTCAAACACGAGGTGAAACCACCTAAAGACTTCTGTACATGGAAAAAACGAATATAAGTAACTCACTCTGTCTTAAAGTCAGTGGCGATCCGTATCCTTGAACAAAAAGTAAACGTGTGTTAGACCTGGCACCATTGCTTGAGTCTCCCTTCCATTTTTCGCTGTATCTCCTTTGTTTTTGCTGGATATAGATGCTCTGGGCGCTGTGCCACTGCCATTCAGTGCCACAGCGCGAATGCTCCCTTTGTAAAGATGACATGTGAATTGGTACATCCATGATTGGCTTATTTGGTTTACCTGTTAGTCCCTAGTAGCGTGGCCTGTGTGTGCCCAGGGCTGGTAACCCAAATGCTGCTGGTGGGCCTGCAGCACTGGTTTGTGCCACCCACAGAAGCAGCTTGTAAAGTGTGTCTCAGACCTGCCACTGCAGTGTCTGCGTGCAATCCAGAACTGCCATCTTGGCTGTGAAGTGCCCCCACTTCCCAGCCCCTAAACCTTCCCTTGGTATCCTGTAAGCCCCCTTTATGATAGGGCATATTGTATGTGTAAGGTAGGACATGCCCTGATGTGTGTAGCATGTCCTAGTAGTGAATTACACCCAATTTCGTTTTTCACTACTGTAAGGCTACCTGTTCTCCATAGGCCAGAATGGGAGGTCTGGGCTATTACATTCTATAGTCCTAACTGACCCACAGAACATGGTAGAAAAACGAATTTAGTATGCCTGAGCTCAGAATATTAAAATACATCTTTTAGTGAAGGTTATTTTTATATTCTGTGTTTGAACCTACCACTTTTAGAGTATAGGTACTTTCTTGCCTAGGCCTTCCAGTTTGCTCTGCTATTATGTGTATTGGCTGTCTGGTTTTGGAGGAACAGGGCAGGCTGAGTCAGACCTGGGTTGAATAGAGAGATCTGCCTTGGAGTGAGGGGAGGCGTAGCTCCTGCACTTGAACAGGGCTGTGCCTGGCAAGGTGAATGCTGGCTCCACCTCCCACTGTGCATCTGAAGGCAGACCCCCTCTTTCTGAAAGGAAGGATGCAGCCTGGTAAACAAAGTGCTCCAGGGCTGGGCAGAACTGGTTCTGGCTGGGTTCAGAGACTTGTGACCCCTAAGAACAAAGACTTTGGGGGTATAAATATTTGTGCCCAAACCCTTACAATTTGTATTGCTCCAGGACAACAAGAAGAACCTCTGTCCGTGTGACTACAGGAATCTGCAGGAGAAGGACTGTCCTTGTGGTGAACAACCTTTACAACGCAACTATTACAACGCACTACACTTACAACGAAATTTTTACAACGCAACATCCACTACAACGCATTCCATTACATCGCATGACACTACAACGCATGTTTAAAAACTACCTTTACAACGCATTCCATTACATCGCATACTACCTTTACAACGCATACCATTACAACGCAATCCAACACTTACCCTACTGTTGCACCCCCTGGAGTTAGAATAGTAATTTTTACCCCTATACTATCCAATACTTACCTTAAATGCAATTTAATATTATGCGTTGTAATGGTATGCGTTGTAAAGTAGTATGCGATGTAATGGAATGCGTTGTAAAGGTAGTTTTTAAACATGCGTTGTAGTGTCATGCTATGTAATGGAATGCGTTGTAGTGGATGTTGCGTTGTAAAAAATGTGTTGTAAGTGCATGCGTTGTAAAAGTGTGCGTTGTAACGACATACATCCGTCCTTGTGCTTGTGTGCTGTTTCTGGGACTGGCCTGCAGTGGTTACTACTGGATTTGGAAGAAGAGGAAAAGGACTTTGAAGGAACCTTTATTTTTGCTACAGCAATCACCCAAGGGCTAGAAGAGAGCTAGCCTCCTGCTGGAGTCTCAGGCACATCAGACTCCACCACCAGCCTCCTGTTTCCTCCCAGCGAGGATTTCTATCTGCAGGTGAGGCTCCTGTGAGTTCCAGGGCCTCTAGTTCTACTGCTGAGAAGAGAGTGCTGAAAATCGTCGCTAACCCCCGTTAGCGAGCCGCTGCAGCTGGTGAGCGTGAGAAAAATCGTCGCTCAGCTGTCGCCGAGCGCTCGCTAACCCCTAAGATTATCGCATCACCCGTCAGCGGGCCTGAAAACGCCCGCTATCCCGAAGTTCATCACAGCACCTGACTGCGGGCCTGAAAACGCCCGCTATCACGAAGATTGTCGCATTGCTTGTTAGCGGGCCCCAAAGCGCTCGCTAACCCCAAATCATCGCATCAAGCTCATCGCAGCGCGGACGCCGAGCGTTCGCCATTTTCCACGCATCGCATCAGGATCGTCACTCCCTCGCGGAGCGCCATTTTCTTTCATCGCAGCAAGATCGCACACGCAACAGGCTCGGTGCATCATCCTCCCTTAGCGGCAAGGATTTTATCGCATCACCGGCTTAGCGTGAAGAAGTTTGTCGCTTTCTCCTGCCCGCAACCCAGCGCATCATCCTCCCTTGCGGTAAGGATTCAACGCATCGCTGGTTAGCATGAGGAAAGTTATCGCTACAACTCCTTAACGACATTTTTGTTGCTTTGCTACGGAATCCAGATACTTTGTGAGTAAAAGGGTCGCAGAGACCACTGCATTGAACTGAACATCATTTTGTGCACCTTGAACTATTTTTGCAGCATTTTTAAAGTAATTATATTTTTCTAGTGTTGTGGATTTTTACTGTTATTGGTCTTGTGATTAAGTCTATATAAATATACCTATTTTTTATAACTACTGGAGTGGTGTCCATTTGTAGTGTTCCTCATTATATTACTGTGTATGGTCATACATGCTTCACACACTGCCTCTGAGATAAGCCTAGCTGCTCGTGCTACATTACCACAGGGTTGAGCAGGGGTTATCAAAGGGTGTAGGCTGCTTACTCTGACTTAGGAAGAAGGGTCCCTACTTGGACAGTGGCCAGCCATTGCCAACTAGACACCCCCATTTCTAAAAACGTGGCACTCACCTCTCTCTCATGAGGAAACATTCCATGTCTTCTCTAAGGGCTGTCTCCCTATAGAGTGTCCAGCGTGGATCTGGCTTACACCGACAACCGTGGTTTCCTGGAGTCTGTTTTCAATGGTTACTCCCAAAATTACGTAGTGACGTATACAGAAGAGTTCTCATTATTAAGATTCGAGTGGCCGGCGTGGATCTGGCAAACGCTGACGACCGGGGTGTAAGAGCAAGATAGCAATCATTGCGATTACGGAGGGCTGACTAGTAAGTAGCATATGGCCCTGGGATTGTTTTTTTCTATTTTATTATTTTTTATTTATTTTCGGGGGAGAGAAGAGATTGCTCGTGGTGATACTAGTGACTGACTGGAAACTCTTTATCTGTAGGAGACAGTTATTCTGACTTGCCCTTAGAGAAGCCATGTTACACATTATGGAATGTTTCCTCTTATGAGAGAGAGGTGAGTGCCACGTTTAGTTTTTGTTCAAGGATACTGATCGCCACTGACTTTAAGACAGAGCGAGTTACTTATATTTGTTTTTTCCATGTACAGAAGTCTTTAGGTGGTTTCACCTCGTGTTTGAGGTGCTTGTAGTGGCGCTACAAGCCAGGGTCTGTAATAGAAGTGACCCATAAAAGAATTTATGCAAGTAACTCAGGACATTATTTTTCTATGCCCACGGATTGGGAGCCTGTATCTCTAGGTTTCTTAGTGTGTTGGAGCTCTAGTCTTGAGCAACACACTCATTTGCCGACGGACTCTATAGGGTGTTGTACATGGTACTTGTTGGATTTTTATATATATTTTTTTTTTGATCTTAGATTTAACCCTTAATTTTTTTTTGTCGCTCTCAGAGTGAAATGCTCTTGACACGTTACACTTTCTAGGTGGCACTGCGGTAAATTGTAACTGCATGGACACCTGTCCAGAACGGCCAGCATGCTTCATACTTCCAAGAGGTCAGAAACGGATGTTAAATTAAAATATATATATTTATTTTATTTAGTTTTGTTCCATTGCCCTTGTCCTGAGGAGGCCAAGAAGATCGTCCAAGGCTGAAACGTGTCCGCAGTTATTTAGGAGGATTCTTTTGTAAAATTATAAGGAATGGTTTCATAACTCTTTTTGTGACACAATAGCGTTCTAAGAAAATTCATTCTCCTGCCTAAAGCAGTCACTTAGACTACCTCTGAATTTATCACCCAGAATTAATGCGTGAACACTAGTATCAATTTTTATGGGTATTGGCAAGGTCTAGTTTAAGTGCATAGTTCTGCATATATTTCTTTTTTTACATGTGATTTTGTTTGTATTTTGTCCATTTATCGGCACCATTATATATGTGTCTGTACTAATTGGAGAATATGTTTGTGAAAAAAAAACAATTAATGAGAGGGTCATTGAATGTGCTCTACTCTAAATTAAAAGCTTTATATCAATTTCTCCGTACCAATTGCGATTTGTATTTGATTATGTCCCATACCCAGGTATAGGAGGGTGATTTGGGTATCCCCCGTACTGATGCATCGTATGGATTTCAATGAACATATTCAGCTCCCTCCGGGTAGAGCCCGCTTCTTTGTTATCTGCCTTTGAGGTCTGAGAAATAATAGATTTGGATATCCCTCTTATAAAGGCTTTCATAGTATCCCAGACCACAAAGGGTGCTGCTAAGCCCGGATTAATCAATTAAAATTCATGCATACATGTACATAAATACTGAATATAATCAGAACAGTCTAGAATATGTTTCGGGAAATACCATCCGCATGAGTTTGTGTTAAAAGAATGACTGCCTTCCCATTTCAAAAGGATAGCTGAGTGATCTGAATATAGGAGATGCTAAATATCTGAGGAGCATGAGGATGCAATAGAGCTGAATATGAAGCAGAAATCTATTTGGGAATGTTGCCTGCGAGGTCTTGGGAATAAAGTGTAATCCTGGGTACCCGGATTTAACTCTCTCCAAAGGTAAGCTAGGCTCAGGGTACACATCATGTCCAATATACTAGGCCTAGTTCTACTCATACCCGCTCTGTGAGAAGTATTAGCGGTGTCCAATGCAGGATTCGAGATACAATTAAAGTAGCCAGTTATTATTATAGGTAAAGTGAGAATACTTAATCCTAGCATCAAGTTCACACAAAAACAGGGGATTCTGAACATCAGGTGCATCTAAAATATCCAAAAGTATATGACTGTTATTTCCATGGTCTACAATGTCCTCTATGACCCACCTTCCCTCCCGATTTAAAGCATGAAATATTAAGAGACTTGTTGAAATTATAATAGATACCCCCCTTTGACCTGAACAATGTGTGGGGCTAGCTCTATCCAGAGCTTGAAATTGAAAAATAGAAGTGCAGGTACTCTGCACCACAGTACCTGCTTGTTTCTGAAAAGTGCCGGTACTCTGCAATTAAAAGTATTAGGACTCTCTTAAGATCTGCCGGTACTCTCCGTTTCAAAATAAAAAAGTGTTGGTACTCAGTACCGGCCCATTTAAAGCACTGGCTATATCGGGCATTCTCAGTACAATATCCTCACTGCAACATTTCGCTATGTTGTGGATTTCTGCCTACTTTTTATTAGTAAGAGGAGTGAGAGGCAATATGATGGCCGCCGTCCTCACTCACGCGTTTCATCTCCCTGCTATATGGGAGGGAGTGCGGACACTAGAATATTGCCACAACCCGCCAATATTTGACGTATCCTGTTTTCCCCACTCCGGGCCGTAATTATTCTGGTACTGGTCGATATTATTGTGGCTTTGTTTACATTTCTGCAGTTTGCTCACTTGGATGAGCATTCCCACGGAGTGCTTTGGCGGCCCAGGTCTGCAGCTTTGACTCGGTGCTCGACCCGCTGGTCTGCTGAGTGAGACTGCTGGTGAGATTTCGCGATACGGGGCCGGCGGTATCACCACGCTGCGCGAGTTCACCTACTACGCTTTCGGTATACCGCGCTGGGGATTGTGTAAAGCTGAAAAGGATGCTTGCCGATAGGCAACAGGACCCCGGTGGGCTCTTTGTTGGGGGGCTCTTGAGGACGCTGTATGAGCATAACGGAGTCCAAGCTGGAGCCCAAATGAAACGGAAGGTACTTACCTGGATTTATTTTCAGATATTTGGCTTACACGTGGACTGTAACTCTGATTGCTGAGCCTTACCGCTGGATAATTCAAATAATTTACATACAAGAGACTTCATTTGTAATGCTTGACGCATACCGCTGCCTGACCGGTATAATTTTGGCATGACTTTTGTTACTTATTATTGGTGGCTGCACCACTAGGGGACTATATATATGCAGGGCCATTACAACTAGGGGGGATACTAGCAGGTGTCAAATCAAGAGTTAGTGACTTAAGGAGTTACAGGGTGCATAGGGCGGAAGCAGGGCTTTAAGTGGGATGAAAAAACGGGGGGTCTCTCAAAAGGGCGTGGCCAATATAATTAAGGGCGTGGTTTTAAAACAAGTAAGCTACAAATCTGTGCTTAGAATAGTGCGCTGCCCGACTTGTATTTTGCTGTTTCTGTCATTGCATCCAGATATATACGTCATGCCTACAACAAGCAGTGGTCGAAGGGGGGGGGGGGGGAAGTAGGGGAACTGTGGGTGGAGAATCAGAGGGCAGGAATAACCCGTGGACTGGGTCAATGGGCGGAGTCAGAGGTGTGGCCAGAAAGAGCAAAACATCCCAGTTTTTAGTATTTGCTTGGTATTTCACTGACCAGTTACAACTTATTACATTATTTAATTCAACCAATGGATACCCGTTTATTAAAGGTTAAATATGAGTTATTTACATTAAAATGTATTCACAAAGTGGGATACGTTTCCAATCACAGAATGTCCCAAATACACTTCAAAGTGGAAGTACAAGCCAATTGTCTCCGAGCCATGCACTTTATGTCATCAGCACTTCTCCTCCCTTTTTCCACATGAGCAGTTCAAACATGAATGACAAAATATCCCAGTTTGCAAATGTTTTCCACCTAATTATGGCTCTGCCATATTTGTCACATAATACATCATCTGCTGCATAATCTGATGATTTTAACTAATAGATTGTTTGTAGCTCAAATGGATCAAAAGTTACCAAAAAATGTGACTTGTGTTGCTGCGAAGTGGGGGGCCCTTTGCGAAGGTTGACTGGTAACCTTTCTCACTGCTGCATTTGACTTACACTGGTACTACTGAGGCAAAATATTTGCAGAGACTTTCAGTACGTATAAAAATGTCAAAATAATAAAGTATCAGAAAATATACTGCATTACGCTGCAGCCTTTATGGGTGCTGCATAATTTAGTCAGCACTGTGGCATAATTTTGTTCTCTCTTGCTGCATAATTCTACTGGCACCGGGGCAGGCAGCACATGTTAAAAGTTCTTGTGCATGGAGCAGAGAGGCTGTGAATTTTGCGAACTTAGTTTAGTGAGCCTGCAAATCCTGCATTGCCAATCCATGGTGAGTTGCACTTGTACTGCTGAAACAAGGCCAATTGAGGTACCAATGGGAAGGCGGACTGGCCTCAAGGGTCCTGTGACCTCCGTGACAGTCACTGTCACTCTGGGGTGTGTTGCTTCGTAAGCCTGCCCGCAAGACTGTAGGTGAAATTCATCATGAATTGTGATGGACAGGCCTTCAAGGTTAACCCACACTTGCCACTAGTAGGGTCCACCTGCTGGTGCTAAGACACCAGGGATTCTACAGTCTAGCTGGGCCTTCTAAGGTCAAGCATGGGAATGTGCTCCCTCAGGAGAATGGTTTGATGGAGTTGTCATGAAGGCTGAACTTGGTTCCCCAGTTGCAAATTCTGCTGCTCTAGCCATAGTGCCACATCCTCTCCTCCACTAAACACCATACCACCCCACTGAGAGAAACTTGCACTGCCTTCAGCTATAACCCAATTGTGCTGCACTATCAACACCTGGATGCGACTCAATTCAAATTATGCACTAGACGAGTAATATGCTGCCTGTTTGATCGCTACCGGTTTTCGTGCTCCTGGGCCCTTGGTACCCGCAGTTTATCTTCATCCTCCAAATAAGGAACTACAAAATTCTTTGAGAAGCGTCTTCAATACATTACAGACATTTGCAGCAAAATGCCTTCTTTTTTATTGGATCCATTTCACAGGGGAACAAATAAAGGAAAGAGAGGGTAAGAGCCGTTTTTGAAGTCACAGTTTTCAGCAACTGAGAAGACAGAAAAAGAGGTAATAAGGGGAAGACGTGAGAGAAATGGGGGCAGCTGCAGAGCGGAAACGGACACTGTCTTTGTCTTCCCTGGGCAAGAAGGAAGAGAGACAGAGCCCTTTTCCTTCTCTGCCACACGCCCGTTCTCGAACGGCCACGAAGGGCCGAACCTTATCTAAAGGCTTTCACTATTTCTGCCGTGCTGGGACGCATGACTAAAAACGTAAAAGTAGGGGATTGCATTGTATAAAATTAACGAAGTAGGGGCACGCAGTGCCCTTCCGATCCCGCCCACTTCGATCACTGACAACAAGTTAGGACTATTGGCTTTGTCAATGGTTGTTAGTTGCATAAGATAAATAAGCAGCAGCTATTGCTTGTATATAATATTGAAAAAGCTTCCACCTAAAGCCCTGGTGACACCACAACAATGTTGCTGTTCCTGAGTTTCAAAAAGAGAAGGGAAATCCAGAGAGAAAATTACTCTCTTTTGAAGGATTTCCCTTTCCCGACAATGGTCACCTGGCATGACGTCTTGCCATAACTTCTCCCCTAGTGACAAGCGAGCAGTGTGAACACGTGCACATCGATGGGCCTGTTGTCACTGGAGTCTGGAAAAATGGACCACCAGGGCACAAAACATAGCCCGAGAGAGACCCGTTTCGAGGTACCCGTTAAAAAACACTGCAGTTGCTCAGCACCTGCGAGACCTGGCCCACTTAAAACCCTGGGCCGAAGTATGGATACCCCTTAAATTGAACAATGGGAGGGGCCGGAATTACAAACTCAAGGTCAAACTAGGAGGACTAGCAGCCATATCTGAGCCAGGGCTTGTAATGCCTGTGGGGGACGGCCTTGGCAATAATGGCAATTTCCACAATATTCATATAGAGGGCATTCCTGTGGCTATTGGAAGCTCTAGCCTCAAAATGGGAGAAGAAGCTCAAGTTAAGATCCCCTCTCTTCCGGATTACTATGACACTTTTAATTTGTGCCTTATCTCTGCTCTGGTGATTAGTAAATTGAACATAACCCCGGACGGTCTCCCCGAGACTGTAGCAGTAGCTCACACAGTGGGTCTTAACCTCTCTACAAAAGCAGCTTCTGTGCTAAATCGTGAACTCAGCTCCGATGTGGTATCTCAAGCCCCAGTCAATTGCTCAATGGCCAGCAAGATGCCTCAACTATTGCTGCCGCCTTAAAGAATTGGGCGAACATGACTACAGTAGCTGAAATATCAGCAAGCACGCTGGAAGCAGATGCCTTAGCAAATAGTAAATCCTTACCCTTATCAGTAGTGAATGTTGGATTTAGTCAACCCACAATGATGTCTCAATCTGTGGCATCTCGTATTATAAGTGGCAGGGAGAAAAAAAAATATGGACCAGCTTACTGCCAAGCAAAGAGTCTGACTTTTACTTGACTTTTTATTTTTTTCATTTTTTTTACAGAGTTTTATATAGTGCGAACATGACACGAATCTGGTATCAGAGCGCTTTACATAGCACCAGTTGCATTACATGAGGACACATTAAGGCTCTCAACCACTATTGTGAAGACGCAGCTGACCTAATGTCATGACCTATGCTCCGAAGGCATTAGAGGGCAGCAAACCAAACACTGCATATTTTGGCTAAGGCGAAAGCCCAGGAAGACTTTGCTCGGAAACTACACCCTATAGGACCTTAGAATTCTAATAATTTGCTTAGCTATGCTTCATATACATTTAATCACATGCTTTTAAAGAAAGGCCAGTCAGCTGGCCAACTAAGTGTCAACGCTCTCAGTAAAGGCCTTAATGATGGAGAGAGAGTAACTTTGGACTGACTCATCAGTTCAATTGGAACTACCTCCTGATATTTTGCATACCCTCTACATCTGAGCCAGACAAATCCAAGGAATATTCTACACACTCTACAACTTCAACATGAACTAAGTCTCTGCTCAAGACTATTCTAAAGGAACTTCGCTCAGTTCAAAGCAATCAATGCACACTAGCTGCCAAATTTGAAAATGTGACATTAAAACCAAATTCTCTCTATTGAGCAGCAAATGACTGACTTTGTGGATTCTAGCAAACAATAGAAACTAAGCTTCAGATGCTCAAGGCTGTGTCTGCTCAAGCCGAAAAGAAAGAAGAGGCTATTGGAGATCAAATTCAAACTAATAAACAAAATGCGAGGACCTCGAGAATCACTCCAGCAGACTGAACTTGCCCTTGGTGGGAGTACCAGAAGGGTCCGAGTCAGCAGACGGTGCGATCACAGAGAGGTGACTATGATCAAATGGCTTGCTAAACCTATCTTTACCTATGTTCTTGGTTACTCTCAGAGTTCTGACATGACCTTGCTGACTCATTGACAATTGCATGAGCACATAGGTTCCATCAAAACCATACACACCCAGAAACGGATCTCGTACCATAATTTTCAGGACTTTAATATCAAAGAGAGGATACTCTCCATAGTCAGGGAGCATGGGAGATTCACTGTACCAGAGGGGTATTATTTTTCCATATTCCAAGACTTGGCCAGAAAACGGCATGTAGGATGTGCAAGATGAGTGCTCTCGTTCCCAGGTTTAAGGCCATACCAATTGCAGTCTCTTTTACAAAGGGATCCTCCCTGAAAGTCAATTTGAAAGGCTAATTTATTATATTCTCCAAACCTGAGCAAGACTAACAGTTTTTACACAATGAGTGTGCATCACACTAAAATTCTTTGGCTTTGATGCATCATTCATTGGGGGTCCAATGAGTTAGAATTGGAGGGGAGAAGGTTATTGGTGTTTTTTCCGGAGATGATTTAATGAAGTAGGAGATGAAACTCTACTATTGCCTGGATGTCCGGAGTGCTATCCCATAGGCAGGCGGGGTCTCCATACCCCAGCAGGGCCCGGGCTGGGGCTCTCTGGAGGCCTTGGTGTGGGTGGGGAGGGGAGGCAGGGAAATTGATGCGTGGAGGGGATTTGAAGGGTAGATGAGGAAAAAAAAAGAGTTAATAATTATGTAAGCATTTGTTAAGGTAGCTATGGGTAGAATTACATCATATTCTAAACATTGTAATAAACATTGTGTGTTAAAAATAAAGTAAGTATACTAGAGCTATGCTATATTTTACTACTAAACAGGCAGCCACTAGTGCAGTTAACTTGCAGACAACGGGGTCCAGATTTGAATGGTGCAGCAAGTTCTGTAGCACCGGGCCCAAAAGTTCACAGAACTCCTCTAAACACATAAAATTGCTATATTTGACTACTAAACAGGCAGTCACAATTGCAGTTACCTTACAGTTAAAAGGGACTTAATTTGAATGGGGCAGCATGTGCAGTGGCACCGGGGCCAAAAGTTCTAGGTATCCCACTAGACCCAGATTATTGCAAAATTTTAAAACTAGACAAGCAGTCACAAGTGCAGTCTTTGCTGACAACAGGGTCAGGATTTCAATGGTGCAGCAGGTGCAGTGACACAGACCAAAAGCTCTAGGCACCCCATTAAACACCTAAAATTGCTAAATTGTAATACAAAACAGGCAGTCACAAGTACATTTACCATGCAGACAACAGTGTCATGATTTAAATAGTGCAGCAGGTGCAGTGACACCGAACCAAAAGTTGTCAGAACTCCTCTAAACATTTAATATTGCTATATTTAACTACTATACAGGCAGTCACAATTGCAGTTACCTTGCAGTTAAAAGGGGCTTGATTTAAATGGTGCAGCATGTGCAATGGCACCGGGCCAAAAGTTGTCATAACTCCACTAAACACCAAATATTGCTATATTTTACTACTAAACAGGCAGTCCCAAGTGCAGTTATTTAGCAAGCGCTAGGGCCATGACTGCAATAGTGCAGCAGTTGCACTGGCACCGGGAACAATTGCTCTAGGCACCCCACTAAACACGGATTATTGCTACATTTTACAACTAAACGGGCAGTTTTAAGTGAAGTTATCAAGCAAGCACTAGGGTCATGGTTTCAATAGTGTAGCAGTTGCAGTGGCAGCGGGACAAAAAGCTACAGGAACCCCAGTAAACACCTAATATTTAATCAATCAATCAGTGTTTATTAAGTGTGGCTCCTCACCTGTGAGTGTCTCAAGGCATTGGGGGGCTGCAGGTCCTGATGGGCGCTGAGGTTCAGTTGAATACCTAAGTCTTGATATCCTTCCTGAATTGGGTCAGCGACGGGGAAAGCCTGAGGTGGAGAGGCAGGATGTTCCAGGATTTGGTGGCGCGCTAGGAGAAAGATCTTCCTCCAGTCCTGGTCGTGCAGACCTGAGGGACGGTGGCAAGGGCCAGTTCTGTGGAGCGGAGGTGTCTGGTGGGTACGAGGAATGAGAGGCAGTGGTTGAGGTATGCTGGTCCGGTGTCATGGAAGGCCTTTTAGGCGTGAGGATCTTGAACAGGACTCTTTTGTGCCAGTGTAGTTCTCGCAGGTATCTGGAGATGTGGCTGCAGCAGAGGATGTTGAGGACCAGTCTGGCTGTTGCGTTCTGAACGTTCTGAAGCTTCCTCAGGAGTTTCTGGGTGACGCCTTCATAGAGTGAGTTGCCGTAGTCCAGTTTGCTGCTGATTAGAGCTTGAGTGACTGTCTTCCTGGCCTCAATGGGGATCACCCTGAAGGTCTTTCGAATCAAGTGTTGAGTGTGGAAGCAATAGGAGGATAGGGTGTTGATCTGGCAGTTCATCGTGAGCGAGGAGTCTAGTATGATGCTGAGGTTTCATGCGTGGTCTGTGGGTGTGGGGGAGGTCCCTAACGTGGCAGGCCCCCAGGACTCATTCCTAGTGCTGGTGTTGGGCTCCAGGATGAGTACCTCTGTCTTGACTGAGTTGAACTTGAGGCAGCTGCCTCTCATCCAGGCTATGATGGCCTTTATTCTGTCATGGGAGTTGTTTCTGGTTATTGTGGGCTCATTGGTGAGGGAGCAGATCAGCTGGTTGCCATCGGCATAGGAGACAATGTTGAGCTTGTGGTTCCTGACCATGGCTGTGAGTGAGGCCATGTAGACTTTGAAGAGGGTGGGGCTCAGGGAGCAGTCATGGGGGACTCTGCAGCCGCTCTCCATGGGTTCTGAGAGAAACCGTGGTAGTCTACCTTACTGTGTTCTACCGGTGAGGAAGGAATGGAGTCAGTCCATTGCTTTGTCGTGGATGCTGGCATCGTGGAGTCTTGTGCTTAGGGTGCGGTAGGAGAAGGCATCAAAGGTGACTGAGACGTCCAGGAGATTGGGGGCTGCTGTTTCTCCTCAGTCGAGGAGGGATCAGATGTCATCGGTGGTGGCGAGGAGGGCAGTCTTGGTGCTGTGGTTGCTACTGCAGCTGGATTGAGAGGAGTCCAGGATGTGGTTGGCTTCAATAAACTTGGAGAGTTGGGCGTAGATGGCCTTCTCGATGACCTTGGCTGGGTAGGGGAGCAGGGAGATGTGTCTGAACTTCTTAAGGTCTTTCGGATCGGTGGAGAGTTTCTTCAGCAGGGGGTTGATCGCATCATGTTTCCAGTCATCGGGGAAGGTGACGGTCTTGATTGAGAAGTTGAAGGTGCGGCGTAGTTTGGGGGCGATGGAGGTGGCGGCACTGTGGAAGATGTTGTGCAGGCAGGGGCCTGAGGGTGCTCCAGGTCTTGAAAGTGTCATCCGTGGTGAGTGGGGTCCAGTTGAGCAGGGTCTGTTGAAGGGCATCATGTGTGGTGGTGGCAGGATTGATGGGCCGGTCTTCGGTGTTGAAACTGTCGTAGATCAGCTTGATCTTGTGGTGGAAGTAGATGCTGAGTTTGTTGCATTGGTCTTGGAAGGCTAGGACTTCTGTGGTCTCGCTGTGGCAGTTGGCTAATTCCTTGATGATGGTGAAGAGCTCTTTGCTGTTGTGTACGTTGGTGTTAATTCGATCTTAGGCCATTTTCTTTGTGGTTTTGAAGAGGAGGTGGTGTGTGGTGACGGCGGCTTTGAAGTCTGCCTGGGCTTCCAGGGTTTTGCTGTTTCTCCACCTTCTCTTGAGCCATCTACTGGTGTGTCTGGACACGTGCAGTGCGGCAGTGAACTAACTGGCTTTTTATTGTGGTGCTTGCTGGGTGCTTTTTTGATGGGCGCCAGTGCGTCGGAGCAGTTGGAGATCCATCAGTGAAGATTGTGTGCTTTGGCATTGGCGTCTGTGGAGCTGGGGTTCGTCAAGGTTTCCATGAGGAAGGCAATTTCTGGGGGACCCTGAGTCGAGAAGGTCCCATATTTCCATGGAATGTTTGTGGAGGGAGTGTGTGCTGAGAAGGATGCAGTTGAGCCAGTCGGTGCACTGTGGGTTGGCCGGGCAGTGGAAGGAGCTGGAGTGCGGAAGTGGGTGAGGGTGCAGATGCAGTTTCTTCAGGAGAAAGGTCCTTGGGTGCCTTTCAGTGATGCTTTGTGGCAGGCGGCTTGGCATCCGGTGTTGAGGGTGAGGAGTGTGCTGGCATCATATCGGTGGATGTCCGAGAACCAGGGTCCATGGTGCTGGGCATGGTGCAGGCACGAACAGGCACATATGGAATTACCTTTGATGTGCCGGAGGTGGGAAGCGGAAAATGTGGCTCTGTAAGGGGGCAGGGCCACTGGGTTTGAGCAGGGGCATTGTGGAAAAAGAAGAGGATGAGAAGTTAGAAACAAATACGAAAAAAGACACAGAAAATGAGAAAAAAGTGAGTAAGGTGCAGGGGGGAATACAGTGCAGAAAGCACAGGGACAGAAGGCAGACCAGCAGGTGAGCAAAGATGCTCCCCACTAGCGATGAGGGCAGGCAGGATGGAGGAGTGCCTCGAACACAAACCTGCATGGGTCAGTAAACCTGCAAGGGGCAGCAGCTACCAGGAGGAGCTGCGAAGAAAGGGAAGCAGTTCATTGACAAGGTCAGTAATATTGCTATATTTTTGTTCCTAAACAGGCAACCACAAATGCAGTTACCTTGCAGACAACAGGGTCCTGATTTTAATGGTGCAGCAGGTGCAGTAGCACCGGGCCCAAAAGTTGTCTCACCTCGTCTAAACACATGATATTGCTATATTTCACTTGTACACAGGCGGTCGCAATTGCAGTTACCTTGGAGTTAAAAGGAACTTGATTTCAATGGTGCAGCAGGTGCAGTGGCTCTGGGGCCAAAAGCTCTTGGGACACCACTAAACCCAGATTATTGCTGAAATTCACAGCTAACAAGACAGTCACACGTGCATTTATCTAGCAGGCAATAGGGTCATGATTTGAATGATGGTGCAGCAGGTGCAGTAGCACCAGGAACAATAGCTCTAGGCACCCCAGTAAACACCTAATACTGCTATATTTTACTAGTAAACAGGCAGTCATAAGTGCAGTTACCTTGCAGACAACAGCGTCATGATTTGAATGATGCACGAGGTGCAGTGGCACCGGGCCCAAAAGTTGTTAGAATTCCTCTAAAAACATAACATTGCTATAGTTTGCTACTGTTAGACGTGGCATATCTTGGCGTGATTACCCCTGACTGTTTGCCTCTACCCCCTTTGCTGTTAGATGCTTTGGGTACTTAGCCACTGCTGATCAGTGTCAAAGTACAAGTGTTCCCTATGTAAAGTACGATGGTAATTAGTTGGCCATGATTGGTATGTTTGCCTTACTAGTAAAGTCCCTAGTGATGTGCATTGTGTGTGCGAGGGCTAGTAATGCAGAGGCACGCAGAGAAGGGAACTCAGGCCTTCAGTGTAGGGCCTGCGCGCAGAGTGCTAAGTTAGCATGCTGTCCTGACAAGTGTAACCACTTGTCAGGCCTTACTTTCCCTTTTGCGTACACAGCGGGCACCCCTGAGGTAGGTCCCGGGTAACCCCTGGGCAGTGTAAGTAAAAGGCAGGACATATACTGAGGTGTGTGTTATGTCCTGACAGTGAAAAACACTCCATTTCGTTTTTCACTGGTGAAAGGCCATTCTGCCCATAGGACAGAATGGGGGATGCTGGGAATTGTGTTTGTTCACCTTGTTTCTTATACGTTTAAAATGGAAAAGTGAAATTTGGTATGTATGAACTCAGTGTCCTAACACATCTTTCTATGAAAGTGGTTTTGTCACTGTGTGTTCAAAAGCCACTCTTTTAGAAAGAGGCTGAGTTTTGTGATTTAAGCATTTCTGTGTGTCTCTGCTGAATGTGGATTGGCTGTCTGGATCTGAGAGGTGCAAGGAGCTGGTAGAGGTCTTGACCCAGGGTGGGGTTGAGATGGCACCAGGCTGCCCTGCATCTGTAGAGTAGGGGTAGGAAAAGCCCAGCAGGTGAAAAGGCCTGGGCTGGTGCTATAAACCAATTGACCCATCTCCTGCTGAGTGATTAGGGATCCAGACCCCCAGTATCAAAGGGAGAAAGGTGACACTGGGAGGGAGACACCCAGAACTGATTTAGGCAGGGGTCATGGACCCCTCAGCGCAACGAACTTCAAAGTCATTTAGGGGTATAACTATGAGAGCTGAAACCCCTGAACCAACGAACTTCAAAGTCATTTAGGGGTATAACTATGAGAGCTGAAACCCCTGAACGTTGGAATGGTATAGAAATGGATTGAGACTGAAAAGGTTGAGAACCATTTCGTGGTCAAGAGGAACCTCTGCTAAGGAAGGAACAACTGAAGAGACTGCTGGGAAGGACCAATAAATGCTTTGTGACTTGGGGCTGGTCTGCAGTTTGCTGTTTTAACCAAGGAAGAGGCTGTTGGGACTGTGCTGTGTGCGCTGGGTCCCCCTGCTTGAAGAAGACTGTGCTTTGAGCTGTGTCTTGTAAACCCAAGGGCCCGATGTGAGCTGGCTCCCTGTTTGGAAACACAGGAACATAAAAGTTTCCGGAGAAGTTTCAAGCAACGCAGTGGGCGCATGTTGTTGCAGCTTGAGACCCTCGGAAGGTGTGCCCTGTGATCTTGGACACACAGAAGAAAAAGTGAGACTCTGACGCGCTGGATGCATGTTGAGGTGCACAGGGGGCGTTGGTGAAGAGTGCCTAGTCAACGTGTGCACAGAAGGAGAAGTGAGTCTCGGACGCGCTGGGAGCGTGTTGTGGTGCACCGCAGGCGTTGGTGAAAAGCAGCTGGTCAGTGTGTGCATCGGTGGTGGAGTGAGACTTGGATGCGCAGGGTGTGTGTTGTGGTGCACAGCAGGCATTGTTGAGGAGCGCCTGGTCGGCCCTTGCATCGAAGGAGAAGTGAGTCTCAGACACACAGGGTGCGTGTCATGGTGCACTGCAGGTGCTGGTGAAGAGCGCCTGGTCAGCATGTGCATCGAAGGAGGAGTGAGTCTCGGATTGGCAGGGTGCGTGTCGAGGTGCGCCGGAGGTGCTGGTGAGGAGCGCCTGGTCATCAAGTGCACCGGAGGAGAAGTGAGGCTCGGACACGGTGAGCTTGTCGAAGTGCGGCCCATGGCATTGGTGAAGAGCGCCTGGATATTGGAGCACCGGAGTTGGAGTAAGTCTCAGTGAAGCAGTGTGCATGCTTTGATGCAACCTGGGACTGTGGAGGTGATCGGCTGAGCATCGTGTGTACCGGAAGAAAGTGAGTCTCTGCAGCGCAGTGTGCGTGTCTTAGTGCCAACTGAGACCGCGGGAAGGAGTGCCTGGTGAACGTGGACTCGGAGTCAACGTAAGGACTCCTCAGTGTTGAGTGTGTGGCTTCACGCCAGAAGAGGCCCGGAGGGTGCGGTGGTAAACATACATCCGGAGTAACGCAGTCTGAGGGGCGTGTGGTACGTGTGCCCTGCGGTCGTCTGAGACCTTCCTAACAGATGCGGCCTGGACCGGCAGCCCCGGAGAGCTGAGCTGCCAGGCTGAGCTGCTGAGGCCCATTGAGGAAGTTCTACACGGCAGGCCCAGTCCATTGAAGGAGGAGAGGAGAGTGGGGTCGCACCCCCAGGTATCGTAGAACACTACCTGGGTGGGGTGCGGGCTCGGAGGGACACTCTCTTGGCCTCTCAGTCCTTCTGGCGACTTGAGCCTTTGCTTCGGCTTAGGGTGAGACCCGTACTCACCAAAGGAGCGGCAGTGCTGGGGCCAGAGTGAGAAGCTGCGATCTAGGTCATCATTGATCCGTGTGGGGGCAACTGTTATGGAAGAGGCTGACTGCCGTAATACACATTACCAATATTGCTGCTGATGAACTGCCGCATGACGCCCGACAGTGTTTCTGCATAACGAAGTACACGATTGTAGTGCTACACATTGCATTATTTCTCCCTTGCAAAGTACATGATTGCTGTGGCCCGCATTGTATTATTTCTTCATTGCAAAGTACATGATTGTAGCTACCCATTGCATTATTCCTTAAGTGCAAAGTACATGATTGTAGCGGGGCGCATTGCCGCATTGCTTAATTGCAAAGTACGTGATTGGGGTGTGACGCATTGCCTTATTCTTTCATTGTGCAGCACATGATTGTAGCGGTATCCATTGCATTAATTTTCCCATTGCAAGGTACCGGGGTGTATCATTACGCATTGTATTATTTCTCCTTTGTTCAGCACAGGATTGTATTGTTATGCAGTGCACTATTGTCTGTCCATTGAAAAGTGTGTGATTCTAGCATTACGATCAGCATAGCATATTAAGAGCGGCAGTTGGGATTTGAACCTACCAGCCAGCCGGGACAAATATTACCCTTTATTATATGTTGATTCTTGTATCGTGTGGTCTGATCGTATATCTTTTTATATAAAGTTTATACTTGTTTTATCAAACTCGTGTGGAGTCCATTTGTGGTGTCACCATTTGGTTGCTGTGGGCGTGGTTGCACATACTATACACTTGTGCCTTGGAGATAGGCCTGGCTGCTCGTGCCAAGCTACTAAGGGGGTGAGCAGGGCTATCTCAAACGGTGTCCTTACTTGGCCTAACGTTGAGTGGGGAGTCCCGTGTCACGCATTTTGTGACAGTCTTGCGGGCCCGGGACTCCGGCTTCCAACAGCTACTATACAGGCAGACACAATTGCAGTTCTCTTGCAGTTAAAATGAGCTTGATTTGAATGGTGTAGCAGGTGCAGTGGCACCAGTGCTAAAAACTCTAGGGATCCACCTAAACGCAGAATATTGCTAAATTTTACTACTAAACAGGCAGTAACAAGTGCAGTTATTTAGCAGACACTAGGACCATGAGTTCAATTGTGCTGCAGGTGCAGTGGCACCGGGGCCAAAAGTTGTCAGAACTCTTCTAAACACCAAATACTGCTATATGTAACTACTAAATGAGCAGTTACAAGTACTGTTACCTTGCAGGCACTAGGGTCATGATTTCAATTGTGCATCAGGTGCAGTGACACCGGGGCCTAAAGCTCTAGGAACCCCTGTAAACACCAAATACTGCAATATTTTCTACTAAACAGGTAGCTACAAGTGCAGTTACTTTACAAGCAATAGGGTCATGATTTGAATGGTGCAGCGGGTGCAGTGGCACCGGCACCGGCACCAAAAGTTGTTATAACTCCTCTAAATACAAAATATTGCTATATTTTACCACTAAACAAGCAGTCAATTATTCAGTTATCTTGCAGGCACTAGGGTCATGATTTCAATTGTGCATCAGGTGCAGTGACACCGGGGCCCAAAGCTCTAGGAACCTTGTAAACACCAAATATTGCAATATTTTCTACCGAACAGGCAGCTACAAATGCAGTTACTTTACAAGCAATAGGATCATGATTTGAATGGTGCAGCGGGTGCAGCGGCACCGGGACCAAAAGTTGTCCTAACTCTTCTAAACACCAAATAGTACTATATTTTACTATTAAACAAGCAGTCACAAATGCAGTTATCTTGCAGGCTCTAGGGGCATGATTTGAATGGTGCAGCGGACGGTTAGAAACACGGACCAATAAGTGTTAATCTCACAGTAAGAACCTAATTACACTCATGATTTCGCAATTTTTCAATGGTCATGACAGTTTTGATCGTTTATTGTTTGTTTATTATTTCGACCCTGAGGTGACTCGGTGTACAGCTTCCAAAAACACGAACTATAAGTGCCAATTTCACAGTAACAATTAATGTACATCATTGTATTTAATGGATTTGATTATTTTGATTGTTTACATTTTTTTATACTTTTTCAAGCTCAAAGTTATTTGATGGACCATTACTAGAAACTAGAGAACACAATCCAAACCGGCATTCACATACCAATTTTTTAGACATAGTTCCCAAATTACACCCGATAATATAAATGATTGCCAAGTACATAGTTTTACCCGCTTAAACATACAGTATGAACACAACGGGTGTTTTAAACCACATCCGCATGACACACCATAATTTAGTTGGTCTTCAGTCAGAATGAATTCACGATTTGGTAGTATTTTTTCTTTATTCCCCTTCACTAGTATTTTTTCACCATCAGTCAACACCTGACTCCTACGTCAGTGTTTATAACGATTCCATGGAAACCGTAACTTCACACACAGCTTTCTACTTTCGACACGCGCGTAACACAAGCAAACTCAAGGTAAGCGACCACCGCTTTTAGCATCTTGTTACCGATTGAAGCTTTGTTATGATCCGTTATTGCAATCTAAAGAGTAACTTTTAACACGGTTCATTCATAGGTAAACTCATTCCCAGCACCATAACGAGTGTCTGTTTTGTGATACACGAGCGTTGTAGAAACGTGAGGAAGACGACCATCAATCAGGTTAGAAATGTATTTTATTTCATCTGCCTCAGCGTGAGCATATTTTAAAATAGCTGAACACCATCACGCCAACCGTACCGGCAGGTTATCGTTAAATATGCCAGAAATCCAGCATTTCGGGTAGTTCTTCCCACCATTGCACACACGTTTTTTACGTTCTTTTAACGTTTATTTTACGTCTTTCTAACACTTTTCTTAACACTCTTTTTAAGCAAAGCACTTTCTTTATTAACAAATGTCAATGAACATTCATTATTGGTCATTCAAATACACACAGAAACATAAACCGTTTATCAACTGGTATCAGAAGGGAACTTAACAGACTTCTGTTTATGCACTTTTACATCAGTTCATTATCAATGTTTGACATGCTAATAACAGGTTTAAATGTATTGCCAATATTTGTTATTCTTGTACTTTCAGAAAATTAGTCCCCTGAAGAAGGGCAAAGCCCGAAATGCATTGGGCACACAATGATACTATGAATTTAATAGTATGGAACCAATTCTAATAATTGAATTCATGAAAAAGTGATTACAACTATGAAACCCGCTTAATAAAGAAAAGTACATATTGAACACAATCATCCAGAACTTTATTGAAATCTTTCAGGAGTGCAAGGTTGGGGACGTTACTCCCAAGGGAAATAATGATTTGCTAATCAATACATACCCTTGTGTTCAGAAGGGTTACCAACCCTGCACCATCCAACCCGATGAATTACGACCACAAGTGAATACTCCTGGGGTGCTTTATTCCACATTCCAATTGGATAATCAATGGTGCAGCGGCACCAGGCCCAAAAGTTGTCAGAACTCCTCTAAACACACAATATTGCTATTACATAAATTAATTCCATTATTTCCCTCTTTCATTTCATTTATCAAAATGTTGCCATTACTTACCTGCATTATACCACTAGTAACAGGACAATACATTGCCTTTTTGTACATAAACAAGTCACAACACTTTAACATACTTTCTGCAACATATGTTGTACAACTACTCAGCAAGCTACAACTTATAACAAAAACAGCTTATTATTAATTACATAGGTGAAACCTAATGCATTAACTAATGCTTGGTTTCTTTCTTTTTTGCTGTGTTCGCTGTCTTCAAATGGGTTCCTTTAGCTTCCGCCTCTGATCCCTTCCTGTATCTCTTCTGGGGTAGGCGGCTCCCGCTTTGCCACCATCTTAGGTTGAATCTCTCCTCTGGGGAGCTGTGGGTCAGTTACCAGTGGGACTGCCTATCCATTTCTCTTGCTTGAGGTTTTTGAGCTATCCATGTTCTTTTTTAGAGGGGGGGAGATGTGCTTGTGGCTATTCTCACAGCTGCATTTACAACCACAAAAAAAGGGGATGACCAGAAATGTCGAAAGACCTGTAGAAGTCCCAAAGCCTGTGGAACAGCCAACACAGAAATACAAAAATGTATTGCTCTAGCTGCTCCCCTAAACAGAGCCTGAACAAAGTGAAAAGGTGCCTATCTTAAGTATATGTCAAGTGCTAACAAGGTGTGAGCCTTTGTTTCCCCTCTTCTGCATTTGCTTTTAGGTATGAGGCTCCTGACTGCTGCCAGCCAGGAGACTAAAACAAAAGGAGGCCTGATGACCCCTCATATTAGGCCTTTGTTACGGGCCCAGCAGAAGGCTGAACAAAGAAAACCCCCTCCCGCCTGCACGTTGTTGTGGTTCAAAAACAGACAACGTGCAGGCGCTGCTGTGTGTGTCCTGGTGTTTGTACATTACACCGGGGCGAATTCAACATATTTTTCAGTGGGGCCCAACTTTTTGGCAGGGTGGACGGCGTCCACCCTCTGAAAATAGTGCGTGGACGCCGTCCACCTGCATGTACCCCCGACTAGTGCCCTGGGCGTAACACTGAAAATGTAAGCACCGCCCGGGGTCCAAAGGAATCTGTTCTGGTCTCAAGGAGGCAATGCCCCTACTGATCGAACGATGAATCTGATACAGAATTCATATTGAATTGAATTGAGTTGAAATAGCATTTATATAGTGCATGGCTACCTGGAGGCATCCCAGCGCTGGTAGCAGCAGTAGTGGGGAGTTTCACCAGTTAGGGGAAAAGCAACGTTTTTAACAGTTTGCGAAAGGCTAGGTGGTTAGTTTCTACACGTAGGTGGGGAGGAAGGGAGTTCCAGAGCATGGCCGCGTTAAAAGAGAATTGCCGACCTCTGCTTATGGCTTTCCTGATCCTAGGGACGATGACAAGATTCATAGTTTTAGAGCGAAGGCTTCTGTTGGGCCGGTAGGACTTGATGGTGCTATGAAGAATGGCGGTGCCTGTTCCAGCTAGGGACTTGTGAATAATACATAGGGCTTTGAAATTGACTCTCGCCCAGACTGGCAGCCAATTGAGTGATCTCAAAGCAGGTTTGGCTGAATGATGTTTAGGAATGCCTAACAGAAGTCTTGCTGCCCAGTTTTGTATAGTTTGGAGTTTGGAGAGAGTAGCAGCGGGGGCACCCAGATAAAGGGCGTACGCGTAGTCCAACCGGGACAGGATAAGGGCTTGGACCATAATTTTCCTTGCCTGGAAAGGAAGAAGGGGTAGAACCTTCTGAATCATTTTCAGGATACTATAGCACGTGGCTGCCATATTCCGTGCTTGTACTTTAAATGTGAGGTCTTGGTCAATCCAATCACCCAGGCTTTTTAACTGGGTCTTGGGGGTGGGGGCTAAGCCGAGAGAGGTCGGCCAAATTGCATTTAGATCAAGGGGAGAACGATTGCCCAGAATCATAACTTCACTTTTTTCCCCAATCAGTTTCAGGAAGGACACATTCATCCATTTGGCAATTTGTTCCATGCATGGATGCAGACTGGGAGGAGAGTTTATTGGAGAAGAACTCCACGCACCTGAGGTATCGGGGATAACTGGTGGAGGGGGAACTCTGGAGAGAGTTTTGGCGATACCAAAAATCTCACGGGCGGAGTTAGTGGCTGATAAGATTTTATTTTCATAGTAGGCTGCCTGGGCTACTCTGATTTCGGCTTTGTATAAAGTAATGTTTTCTCTATAATTAAGTTTCCTGTCAATCGAGAAGTTTTTCCTCCAATCTCTCTCAAGCTTTTTGCAAGATTGTCTTAGGCCCCGAAGTTTGGCAGAGTATCATGGCTTCCGGTCACTTCATATTTTCGCTTGAGTCCTTTTTACATGAATGAGAGCATCTAGTGATTTTTAGGTCTTGCCTGAGCCAGCGCTTTAGCGCTGCTCTGGCGAGAGTTTTAGTAAGCGGGATTTGGAAGTGCAAACTAGTGGCTTTTCAGGCCTCTAGCTACAGTGCATGTGCGCCGGGCGCGCACATCATTTGTCTGCCTGCGTGATCACTTTTGCGGCCGCTTTGATGTTCTCAGTGAGCCGCGCGGCCACTGAGAACATCAAAGTGGCTGCGAAAGTGCACACCATATGCTCTGCTCGCATCTCCCTCCTCCCTTTTCAGAACATGGTTCGCGGCGCGCGCTTGTTTTCTTTAACCAGTTCTTTTCGGGATTTCATTCTCTCTGGCTCCATAAGAAATTATTTCTTGAGTCTTTTTTGCTTCTTTTTTCTTTCAGCTTGAATTTCTCTTTTTATTTCCCCATAATAATTTCCTATTCTTGTTTTTGTTGGAATTGGGAACCCCATCACACCAGCTACTCACCCTTCCCACAAACACGTGCTTACCTTCTTCATGATCATGCCCACCCACGCTTTCAAGTTCTGCTGCTTGCAGTTCCCTGACCTATGTTTGTATATCTCAAAGTTTTTTAAATGAAGATTTTTGTTGATGGAAAAGAAATAAAAATCTGTCTTGGATGGATGGCTTTCACCCCATTTCTATTCTTTTTGGAATGCCTGCTGCTTAAAAAGGTGCAAACTACGTTATCCATTTGCACTCTTTCATTTCTTCCGCTCCTGTTCCTTTTCCTTTGCCTTCGTTGGTGCTTACGAAGGCATTGATAAGCCCTTCTGTCTGCCTGTTAACGGCTTCCCCCCTCCCTCCTCACACTTGGAGCCCTCCCCCATCCTCCAAGCACACACACATAGCTGTGAGCATCTCATGGCTGAGAGACCTTGCACTGCGAAACCCCCCTCCAGCACTCCCCCCTGCCTGCCTCTGTTTACTCCAGCAGCGGCGGCATGTGCAGGTGATTAACCCTTTCATTCCTCCTTGTTTTAGAAGCTCCTAAACCATTAACTCAAGAGTTTAAGCTACAAAAGCGTATTTAAATTCTTCAGCTTATGCATGTTCATAAGACAATTGTCTGCAAGGTTCAGTTAAATTGTGTCTACGAACTTGCATGATTGTTAGCCACTTGGGATCCTATTAGAGATAGACAGTCCAGGAGGCAGGGGCGTAGTGGGTCTGGATTGTGTTTCAGACTGGTATTTGAGCCCTCTTCCCGTGCATGCAATTACTACTTCTCAGCCCCGTAATGAACAAGCATTGGCATAGCCAATAGGTCTCGCTTTTGGGACCTTATAAGTATTTAGTTATGCAATTGTTGCATGGCGAAACACTTATAAGGTCCCAAAGGCGAGACCTATTGGCTATGCCAATGCTTGTTTAAGCCAGTTGTTGAGGTTATCATTGGTCATAACAGCATCCGAAGAAGACACCGGTCTGGTTTCTTCTAGTATTGTGGTCCAGTGTTCAATTGATAATTTAGACAAGGGACGTACTTTCGGGTAGATGGGTGTCGTGTGTGGGACCATGTGGGGCGGTGCCCAGGTAAAAGGTATAAGGAAGTGATCTGACCATGGGACAGGGGTAGGTTTCTCTCCTTTTAGGTCCTCCGTATTTGAGAAGATAGGATCTAACAGATGCCCCCTTGTGTGGGTAGGCTCGCTGACTTTTTGTATAAGTTGAAAGGCTGCTAGATCCTCAGTAGGTTTGGTTCCCGACGTCTGTAGAGGGTCATCAAAGTGGAGTGGAGGTTGAAGTCCCCCAAAAGAGTGAAATTGTCCGATGGCCATATGAATTCATGCTGTGACTTCGCAAATCTCAATCCTCTTCTAGATCAGCTATATCAGGGCTTTAAGTGGGCCGGGTCCTGTGGGTGCTCAGGCAAAAAAAATGATCTTGGCTCTGCAGCAGTACCACCCTTTAGTGCCTTTGATGTAACTTCAAAGAGACTCATTATAGTTCTTTCACAGTCACATAATTTGAGAATGGAAGCATTTTCATCATTATATGTAACAAAGCCATAGTTGTTGCTAATTTATCTTATGCAACTAACACCCATTGGCAAAGCCAATAGACCTGGCTTGGTGTATGTGCAATGTTATTTGTTGTATTATATATTGGCGACATACAAAAAACCCCAGCGATAGAATACAATATAAAAAATCCCATCGCCAATACATGAGGGACATTGCCTCTGCAAAAAAAGTCTACCTGGGTGCCAGGATAGATCGATCTGCAAACTCCCATAGAGAACTCTATAGAATAGTCAAAGAATTCTCTAGTCCTGCGTCCTGTCTACCTGCCACAGTTGCTTCTTATGAATGGGTCAATACTCTCTCTTCATTCTTCTATAATAAAGTCAATGACATTTATTAAACTTTTGTCAACCCCATCACCACTGACCTACCTTGCAAGCAGCCAATAAGCATAACTCTTCCCATTCCGTCTACCATTCTGAAGGACTTCCACACATTTACAGAACATGATGTAACATCTACATTGACTAGAATTACTTCTGGCTCCCCTAACGATCCGGCATCATCTTCAATTATCTCCAAAGTTGCTCCCATCCTCATTCCTTACTTGACCAGTACCCTTAATCTCTCACTCGACCGTGCCCTCTCATTGGAAGATAGCCGTCATCAGACCCATTCTGAAAAAACCATCTGCTGACCCAACTCTGTCTTTAAACTACCGCCCCATTTCCCTCCTTCCCTTGTTTGGAAAGGTTCTGGAATCTCTGATCAACTCCCAACTCACCAAACACTTAGAAACCAACAAACTGTTGGATCCTTCTCAATCTGGATTTAGAGCATTTCACAGCACTGAAACTGCTCTACTTGAAATGGTGGATAATATAAGACTCGCCCTCGATGTAAAACAGCCCTCCATCTTGGTTTTACTAGACTTGTCTGCTGCCTTCGACACCATCTCACATAGTATTCTCCTAAAACGTCTTGTGGAGGTGGGTGTCGAAGGCTCAGCTTTAATGTGGATCAAAAGTTTACTGACGGGACGTAGCTCTAAAGTTCAAGTCGACAAATTCTCCTCTTCAGATCAGGAAGTAGACAAGGGTGTGCCACAAGGCTCCACATTAAGTCCTACGCTTTTTAATCTCTATGTGTCTCCATTGGCTAAACTAATCAAAGCACACTGTTTTGAAACCGTGTCCTATGCTGATGACACACAAATTCTTATCACTCTTGGAACTGACCCCACCAATGTTAAACTCCGATTCCAACAATGTATGATCACGGTAAAAGAGTGTATGTCAAATAATTATCTGCTACTTAATGCAGACAAAACAGAGATCCTACTTTTTGGAAACGCTCACAAATTTTGGACCGACGATTGGTGGCCTCCAACTTTAGGCCCGTGCCCCCCTACCAAGACGTCAGCCCGAAATCTAGGGATAGTGTTTGACAACAAACTCTCTATGTCTGACCATATCAATAGCATTGTGCGCTCCAGCTTCGGGCTTATGCGCAACCTCAAGAAAATTTTCAAATGGATCCCCCTTCCCTCCCGTCTGCCTTTGATCGAGGGACTAATTATTAGCCGCCTGGACTATGGTAATGCACTTTTTGCATCCATTAATGAAAATCTTTTGAACAAGCTCCAGGTCCTGCAAAACACCGCTGCTAGGTTAGTCCTCGATCTCCCCTCTCGTACTTCCTCGGCCCCCAGTTTGAAGTCGTTACATTGGCTTCCTATAAAAAAGCGCATCGAATTTAAACTTTGCTGCTTGGTTCACAAAACTTTAAACGGCAAAGGCCCTCTATATCTCGCCAACAAGCTCATAGCCTATCATTCGGCTAAAACGCTCAGATCATCCTGCAAGCACCTCCTCTCCGTCCCCAAAGTATGAACTGTTAGAAACGGTGACAGATCCTTTTCTAAAATAGCCCCGTTGATCTGGAACACTCTCCCTCTTCCTATGAGGCTTGAACCAAACCATTTGAAATTCCGCAAACTTCTGAAAACCTGGCTATTCTAACACAGTCTGACTACCTGTTCATCATTGGAGTTTCTGCGGGCGCTTTGAAACCTACGGGTGATTTATGCGCCTTATAAATGCCAATACATACATACATACATATATCTAGATGCAATGATAAAAACAGCAAAATAGCAGTGGGGCGTCACACTATGCTAAGCACAGATTTTTAGCTTAGGTGTTTTAAGCCACGTCCTTAATTACATCGGTCTCGCCCCTTTGAGAGACACCCTACTTTTTCATCCCACTTAAAGCCCTGAGCTACACACATCCTTCCGCTAAAGTAAAGATCTTTTGCCTAGGTCGAGGGGTTGGCTTGTTCCTTTCTTAATCTATGGGCTTTGATATCAGGGTGAATGGTTATTTATTGGCACACAAAAAAAACTGTGTAGGCTGATGAAATGTTCACAGCACAAACGTATCTGTTGACTTGTTCAAATAGTGTCTAACCTGTACAGAATACTAATCTATGCGCACCACTCCATGTTTGAAATGCGTGTGCTGCAGTAAAGAAGTGTTATCAGTAAGGTGTCCCACTTTTCCATAGAGATGGGACCGGCAAAGGTCGGCATGATACCTCGCTCCAAGCCATCAGGACACTCTGTTGCTAGACCCGGGCTTTCATTTGATATCCAAATGCATTATGGGAATTACAGTCATGGTTTACTTCCACAGAACACATTTGATACCCCTGATACAATTAAAACATAGCGTTCAGGCAACAGGGTAAAAGGAAGCAAGGGCTTGTGAGCATGGAACGGGACGGGCAAGAGAAAGGGGCATTCGTCACAGACAAGAGGGCAAATGAAAAGGGGGGGCTCTTGGCCCCCCCGCCCGCATGGCGGTGCGGCGACCGCCCTTACCTCCGGGGCCTCTCGGGGGTGGGGCGTGTCCTTTGGGGCGCGCCCTGCCACCGATTGGTTGCCACCCTCCCTTGACCCGGATGTCGCTAATCGACATCCGGGTCGGGGGGGAGGGGGCGGGCTGCTGAGGGATAAAGAAGCGGGGAGCGCCCAGGTGACCCTCTTGGTCCTTGGTCGCTCCCCCACACCGGACGTGCCCTGGGCTTCGGCACGAGGGGAAGCTTCGGCGTCGTTGGGGAGCTGTATTCATGGGGGGGGAGCCTGCGAGAGCAACCGGAGCATGATTTTCGGAAGTTAAGTTGCTGGGAGTTGAGATGTCGTGGTGCAACAGGCACGGGCAGTTTTATCGTGTTTTATGGATGCGAAGGAACGGGTATTTTCACAGTTGGTGTGCAGTTCAGGGATAAGGGGGCTGTTGGGAGAAATGGTAATTGCATTGCTTGCGTGTGTGTCCTCGGTTGAGGAGTACTGGTGTTTTAGTCTTAATACCGTTAATCGGGGAAGCAGCCACCTCGGTTCTTTTCGCATGTGTGCATTTATCACAGCGAGACTGAAAGGTTACTTTCACTGCATGTTAGACTGGTGGTGCCCCCTTGGGGGGCATTGAGAACCTCAGGTTTTTTAGCCTTCGAAGTTCATAAAAGTCGTGCCCAATGAGAAAAGGGATCACAAATGTTGATGCCCCAATATATACACGCAGATTACGTACCTCTTTCATTTCGGTCATTGTTGTTATCTGTGTTTGTTCAGTTGGCTCTGTTAACAAGTTCGCGTGTGGAAAGAAAACCCAAAGATTGGATCTCTGGGCTTCTCAAAACTTGGATAAATGTGAACGCACAAAAGCTGCATTAAATCACTTGCTAGGCACCCCGCAGGAGCTAGAGTTACATTCGGAGCCCTCTGCACTCCACACCGTGACTGCTGAAACCAAGTTTGTGCGCAGGAAGTGGCTCTTCTGCTACCCGCGTGTCAGGAAAACTCCGGCAGCCATTGTGCACACATTCTGCCACCCAAAGGTCATACAGGTTCATTTGGGATAATCTCATGCATTACTACAGCGCACTCGGCAGAACATATTTACCGACTTCAAAATCACTTGGTTTTGAGGTTGTTCGTTACTTGCATGGGCACAAGTTGTGCAGTCTACTCTTCACTTGCAAGCTACTAAACAAACTTAGTGTTTCGGGCATTTTTAATGGTCCTCATGGGAAAATCTGCAAACGTAGCTAGTTTGTTTTGCTATTAGCATAATTTTCTTGCTTCTTCTTTCATCTATCTGTTTGCCTTTGATGCATTACATAGTAAGTAAGGTGCCTTGGTATATTTGCTTCAGAGTAATTCTTTTGTTGTATCCACAGAGCTCTTAGAATCTCAACTAGAGGTAGTACTTTCATTTGTACGTGTTTCAGGTGCTAGGTGACAGGTCTCCATGAATAATATTGGATCTTTCCCTTCCAGCTTTCCCAAGACCACATCTTCTCGATCTGCGGCAGCATCAATGAGTTCTTCCCTTTTAGAAGTAGTAAGAAAGCTGTAAAAAGTGTATAACGTTTGGAGGATGTGTAGCATCCATGTGTAGGGCCCCCGACTCTTCCCAGACTCCTAGAATGGGTTTGGCGTCTAATTCCCATCTGGGCATAGTGGCCAGAGTGTGTCCTGTGGTCTTACCCTCCCTGTATGCCCTAGCATATTTACTGCAGAGAACCCATTTGGGATTATAATTGCTTACAGTAGTCTTCCAGGTGGCCCAGATGATGGTGCAGGGAACGCAGAAATCTCCCACTTTTTACAAGGCATAGCCCCATAACCGGGTCCTGGAATGCTGTCTATACCATACCTATCTGTGGTACCGAGACTGCGTTTCTGATAAAAGAAATCCGAGATTTCTTGGTGAAGTTCCTCAATACATTGGTGATCCAAAAGCTCGCACGAGGACAGGTGCCGGTTCGTGCCACGGGGGGGTCTGGGTGGGAATGGACATCACAAGTAGGACTGGAGAGTGGTCAGAGTATGTGCATGCAAGATGACAAACCTCCCACACCCAAGACTCCACTCCCCTTGAGATCAACTAGGGAGATAGCCTAGACCACTTCTCATTTACACCTAAATACAAAGTGCCTTCTTTAGTCTTCGGGGGATGTGTTCTCCAAGCAGATTATGCTCCTCCCTGGTATCGCGGAGGTGATGGCCAGCGATGTTACAGTAGGTGGGCGGTATGCATGAGCTGTCACTTCCACAGAGAAAGCTGTGTTAAGGTCATCGCCCCATAATAGCAAAGATGGGCCAATGGATGTAACTTGGCTCCAGAGACAGTCACCAGGGTCATCTGTATTAGGCACATAGCAATTCACAAGTGTGATGGATGGGTATACAACTTTACCCACATGATAGTGTAGCATCCCCTACACATCACAGAGGGATCCCTGCGGTATGTAGGCACCCGCTCCCTGTGTATATGAGGAGTATGTGAATATAGTCTGTGAGAAGCCCATTTCTCTGCAAAGGACGTACTAGTGCCAGCACTCAAATAAGTCTCTGGTAAAGGAGCAATGTGAATGCTATGTATATCCAGATATAACAGTATGTGTGGTCGCTTGCGTGGATTTCCCAACCCCCTAATGCTCCATGTGATACATTAATAGGGCGCGTGGGAGGAGATAACATCAACAGTGGGCATGTTGGACATGGGGAAAGGGAGCAGATGTAGCAGGTGATGAGTTGTAAGTCAGTGGAAACATGATAAAAACACTGCACAGTTCACATTGTGGTGTACTCTGCACAACTTAAAATAATAAACACCTATCACCGCCTTCTCTCACACTGACGGCCCAATCCCGCCAGAAATATATTCCGGCCTCATTTATGCTCTCTAGAGGTCTAAACTGCAAAGCAGAACATGGATGGCATGTAACAGGACCCTAGATACACACATTTTATAATCTCTGATAGCTCCAAAACTACTGAATGGCTTTGCACCAGATAACAAAAAGCACTCTTTCTGGACCATGCGTGTCTATATATATATATATAAATACGCGGACCCTCTGCTTCCTTATATATTCAAACATCTACCTTCCTGTCAAATTTGGTGTATTTCTGTTCGGCAGTTCAGGCCGTAGCCACGTCTAATTTCCACTGTATATTAACATGTGGAAAATTCGTTTGGGCACCCCTCCACCCCCCCCCCCCCCCCCCCTTCGCTGCTCCTGCTTGATGGATAACACCCCAAAACATTTGCGGCGGTAGCTGAATTGAGTGTTGAACTAGTTTTGAAACTTTGGTGAGGATTCGTCAAACAATGCCAAATTTCTCCAAGGCAGATAGGCAGGGGGGTATCCAATTCCTGGACACAACAATACAGGGAGACACATTGTGGGTGACAATTTTGAGATCAAAAACTGATCAGGGGTCACGGGGGGAGACTGTGGTACTGCACAGGGCGAGGGATAATCCTTGCTGCCCGGTACTCCGTGTAGAGGCTTTCATCAAGCAGCGAGGTGGACTGTTGGGTGGGTCGCTCCTACTACAGGCTGACGGCCCCCCCCCTTTAACCAAATACCAGTTCAGAAGAGTCATGGAGTTGACTATTGCCAGGGTGGACCTTGACCCGAAGGACTTTGGCACACACTCCTTTAAGGTAGGCGCTGCCACGGAGGCAATCACAAGGGGTCTGCATGTGAACAGTGTTAGAAGAATTGGGAGATGGTCACCCAATTCCAATTGCTACAAACGGTATGTGGGGGTACACATGTTGTAAAGTACTTAGAGCTTTGCTGACAGTGGCGAGGGGTCTCTCAGTTGAGAATGTGAAGAGACTGGGGAGATGGTCGGCCGAACGTTACAATAGTTATGTACGAATTGACATGTTGTGACAGGACGTTGCTCACGCCTGGTATGTTTCTGGTTTTTTGCAGTTTCTCAAACCTGTCACGCAGGGGAGGAACTCGCCACCGGGCGCCAACGACCAACAGCAGCACAGCACAGAGGACACAAGAAATTGGTGACTTGGATTGTGAGCCACTCTTATGTTAGGCGTGCGGAGCATGTTTTTTTTTTTTTTTTTTTCTTTCAAGAGACCGTAGGATGAAGGCGGCGCAAAAGGGGTTGATATCTCATTCTTCGGGAGGGGGGGTTTATGCCTCAGCCAGTTTCGGAACTTTTCCAGGGACTCTTAGCTCAGCTGCCCGCCCCCCGTCAGTGGTGATACTTCACCTGGGGGAGAATGATTTGGTCAAATTGGGGAGGCGCATGCTTATTGAGGGGATCATCTCCACTGCGGGGTGGGTGGCCAGGACTTGCCCGGGTTCCACAGTAGTTTGGTCGCAACTTATCCCTCGGTGGCAGTGGCGAGGGGGGGACTCGGTCAAACTATTTTTTGAGCCCCCCGGTTGCGGACGATTCCACATGGGTGTTTCTGGGGCGAGCAGTTCTACCTGAGGGACGGGGTACACTTGACTGAGGCAGAGAACGTCTGGTGGTTTAAAAATGTCTGGGCCTAGTTGGAGGGATTTGCAAAGTAAGTGCGCTCCGGGCTTAGGTCTAGGTACGGGGGAGGCCAGATCGTCGGTTAACAATGCTGGCCTGTGGCGGTAAGGTCATGACCGGTGAGCAACTATTTTAAGGTCTGAGGGGGCGGGCATCATCCTATGGAGGTTCCCGCCCAGGGGGAGGGGTCATTGGCCCCTCCTAGAACTTCAGGGGCAAGGTAACTGGTGCTTCAAAGGGGCGCGGGTTGGAGAGTCACGCTTTCCTTAGGCTGGTAGCCACCCCGCGCGCGCATACTCATGACGTCACCGAATGGCGCAGAGTAAGGGCCCTCCTTTAGTGGGTAAATGAAGTTCACGGCGTGGACCGGGTTAATTACCGGGCCCGGCTGCACATGCGCACATCTTTAGGGGAGGCGCAGCTAGTAGGACCTGACACCGGTTAGCGACCTTGCCATATGGCCCAGAAATGTTAGTATACAAAAATGCAGAGGAGGATGTTCGACTCGGTTAGGAAACAATCTGTATTAGAGTTTTTGTTAAGGATTGTCACTCACACCTGTTGACAATAATGTATCTAATGTCCTGCTGATTTTTGTATAACTGTTTATCGTGCAATTATAAAGTTTATTGTTTTAATACTTAATAAATACGGCCGGGGGGTCTTGCGACCTCCCGCCTTCCAAAGATACCATGTTTTTATGTTCCTGTGTCCGGGGGTTGGTGAGGTCATAGGGAGGGGGCGGTAGCCAGTCACTGACCATGTGAAAAGGGGGGGCTCTTGGCCCCCCCGCCCGCATGGCGGTGCGGCGACCGCCCTTACCTCCGGGACCTCTCGGGGGTGGGGCGTGTCCTTTGGGGCGCGCCCTGCCACCGATTGGTTGCCACCCTCCCTTGACCCGGATGTCGCTAATCGACATCCGGGTCGGGGGGGAGGGGGCGGGCTGCCGAGGGATAAAGAAGCGGGGAGCGCCCAGGTGACCCTCTTGGTCCTTGGTCGCTCCCCCACACCGGACGTGCCCTGGGCTCAGGGCTTCTTGTTTTCCCACCCACCATCCCTGGAGTACGCGGTTGATGCATTACTAGTCCGATTTAGTGTGTACATTGCTAGGATGTTAGCTTAATTTTCAGGCGTTGTAAACTGTAACTGAAATGTTTATTTTATGATGAGGTTTTCTGTAGGACTTTCTCTCCCATTGTAGTGACCGATACTGTATCTGGAATGTTATGTTGATGATGATGCTTTCTCGTAGGCCTTTCTCTCCCATTGTAGTGAATGGTACTGTATTATGTGTTGCTGCTGCAATTGTGTTTAGGCCCCTTTTTTCCCTTTTTGTAGCTCTACGGTGTTATACATGATGTATGATTTAGTCAGTGTAGTTGTCCTTTAGAATTTTTTCCCATAGGTCGTCGTATTTATTAGGAATGGGGCGTGCGGTAAGGTCATGACCGGTGAGCAACTATTTTAAGGTCTGAGGGGGTGGGCATCATCCTATGGAGGTTCCCGCCCAGGGGGAGGGGTCATTGGCCCCTCCTAGAACTTCAGGGGCAAGGTAACTGGTGCTTCAAAGGGGCGCGGGTTGGGGAGTCACGCTTTCCTTAGGCTGGTAGCCACCCCGCGCGCGCATACTCATGACGTCACTGAATGGCGCAGAGTAAGGGCCCTCCTTTAGTGGGTAAATGAAGTTCACGGCGTGGACCGGGTTAATTACCGGGCCCGGCTGCGCATGCGCACATCTTTAGGGGAGGCGCAGCTAGTAGGACCTGACACCGGTTAGCGACCTTGCCATATGGCCCAGAAATGTTAGTATACAAAAATGCAGAGGAGGATGTTAGACTCGGTTAGGAAACAATCTGTATTAGAGTTTTTGTTAAGGATTGTCACTCACACCTGTTGACAATAATGTATCTAATGTCCTGCTGATTTTTGTATAACTGTTTATCGTGCAATTATAAAGTTTATTGTTTTAATACTTAATAAATACGGCCGGGGGGTCTTGCGACCTCCCGCCTTCCAAAGATACCATGTTTTTATGTTCCTGTGTCCGGGGGTTGGTGAGGTCATAGGGAGGGGGCGGTAGCCAGTCACTGACCATGCGGAGGAGAGCAAGAAGGGTGAATGTTATTGTTGTTCACTGCGAACAAAGGGGTAACTTGTGGACGACCAGGGGAAGGCAAGACGTTAGCCGCGAGGATGCCGCAGGGTGCCAGAGAGAGTCGGGGACTCACAGAGGGAACCTTTGAGGCAGAGCAAGAGAGACTTCGTGGTTAGACTGGCCTTTTATAGCATCGGGCATTCCTTCGGTGAGATGGAGCCACCGGGGACCGGTTTGAAAAGCCTATGGCCGCTGCTGGTGCCTCTGTCCCAACCTTTCCGAGGTTAATTTACCAAAGCACAGAGGAATTCAAAAGAGAGAAAGAAAGAGTGGGAGAGAGAGCGCGAGCTCAGAGAGGGAGTAGAGTGGGGGTAGAAAAAGGAGAGAGACAATGGAAAGATGGAAAGAGACAGAGCGAGGAGAGGAAGGTATTAGGGCTGCTTTTAACATTTTTTCCTGGGCTGGTTTTGGTTCTCCAGCCGGCCCTGACTTACAGACTTAAGGGGGCGACGAGCGAAAACGAGTATGATTCGGACCCGGCTGCAGTGCTACCTCGTATGCACCCCGGGCTATCATTCACCTCAAACATGCGCGCGGGGCTCTCACATTCCAGGCAGCTCGGATAAGAAGAATGCGAAATTGTAGCCTGAAATTCTTCAACCATCAAGTACCTGACTGGTAACTAAACTCACAGCAGAGAGAAATTGCTGATGTTTCTGCGCAGCAATTTTCCTTTTTTTTCTAACAAAAGCCAAACAGGCTCTTATTGCAAACCATCCCGAGCATTTCTATGGCAACAGCCTCATCAGCTGTGAAAGATACGACCGATTCCGCAGGCGCGTAATTGCCAAGCAACGGGTTTTTTTCTCCCTTGGAAGCTGTTCAGATTTTTTTTCCACAAAATCTGTTCCAAAGCTTTTTATAAAGCTGATTAATTGTTGTTTTGAAAATTCGGATGGAAAAGCGGAGAATCAACATCCCATTAGGGACTGTGAGTAGAAGCAATTTTAACTGATAACCACTGAAACTCATCAAACTCAAGCGTCAAAAAACTCTGTCGTTCAATCATGTTGTGAGTTTTTTATGTGTTTCCATCAAGTCAGAGCTGTTTTTACAGACAGCGTAATTATATACCTTTTTCCCCGAAACCCGAATCCCTGCCTATCAAGGCCATAATTGGCTCCCCTAAACTGCGGAGGTGTGCATCAGTGGTGCAGTCCACCTTTTCAGGATAACCACGGATTACGAAATGATTTTGCCTTCAGATCGATGGAATGCACTTTTACTTCTTGTGAATAGCCTGAAAATCTCGCGTGGCTTCATATATGTGGACCTGCGACAGCCACTGCTGCTTTAGTGTTCGTAAGCGGAAATCCAATCTAATGAGCGATTTGCACAGGTGGCTCAAGACTCATGAAATGTGTAAACTTTATTTTCCAAACTCTGAACATGATTAAACATCCCGCATTTGTAATAACTGGCGAAGATATTCCATGTCTCCGAACAAAGTAAAATAGCACGCAGCCCAGATTGATGTGAAATAAGAAATGAATCAGAGGCATAACAATGGGTCTGGGGAGTAAGATGAGGTTGCTTTTCATTTGTTTGCTGGAGATAGGTTGTGACCAGCCTTCAATGACTGTGGCTGAAGGGACTCCCCATCCACATATTCAGGTGAAACTTCCTTGCTGATCCTGTCACCCCAGAAGAAAACTCTGCCATAAAATAGACAAGGATTGGACAGAAAACAACAGTTCTCAAAAGTAGACAAGAGGTGTGAAGTGCTTGAATCAGCCAATGTGAGAATGAGCCATCACATGTAGAAATCTTGCCCAAGGACCAAATGAGCTTTTAAATGAAGGGCAGTCAGTTCCAGGCTAATCCCACCCTTAATATAGTCTAATAACTGCCAAAAAACAAATTAGGAGCATGCAACCTCCATATATCACACTTCTCTGGGAGTCCTTCCCAATGTTAGGCATAGACCAATAAGCTAGTCGGGCATGAAGATGGCTGAATCATAGCAGCAGGCCCTTTGGAAAGACCACTCCATTTAATGTCAACGTGTTACTTATCTTCGAAGCCAACAAATTAAGTGAACCAAGTCCATCACAACACTAGAGTGGAGTATAGCCAAAAGGTTATTTGGCAATTCCCATGGCAGAAACCTACTGAGATCTCAGAGTAGAACATTATGAGAATGTCACAACAATTAGGAACTTCCTCAAGGGCATAATGGCTCACCCCCAAGACTGCAGGAGTGGGTGGAATCAGAGAGATGGGTTAGAGTACTTTCAACTTGTTTTGTCTCACATTCTTCTTGGGTCAGCCGACAGCTTCCAGGCTCATCATACGAAATGCAAAAAAAATGTGGGACATTGTGCCTAACGTCTCTTATGGATGCTTTAAAATCTCAATGTTGAATAACTGCTCGTCTGATAAGCTTCCCAAAGCTTGGAGAACCATACCAAATACTAGAGCAAGATGCAGTGGCTCAGTAGGCCTCCAGTTATTTATTAAGGTTGAGGCATATTACAGACCTCCATCATCTGAACACAAAACGTCTTACAGGTAAAAGATTGTTCACTATTCCAAGTGGTTCATAACATTCCAGTTCAACTTGGGGACCAGGTAATTTTGTGGTGCCAACCTAAGCTTTATATCTGGTAGCCATAAGCCGAACAAGTGCCTCTTGTTCCATTCTACTGTCCCACAGAGAGAGAAACTGTGATTACAACCATTATGTTTGTGTCTAGCTAGATAGCGGTCAGACTGTGGTATTGAACATGAGTGAGCTGGGATCTGAAGATGCAGACAGAATAAAACTAAGGGGTGGGGGTCATATGCATTCTGCAGCAAGGAAACATAGCACGAAAATTACCATGTGTACAAAAAACCATTAGGTATCTGCTAGAAATGGGTGTACAAGTAGCGACCCTTCCTTCTAGTCAGGGTAAGGGGATTACACACTTCAGATAACCCCTGCTCACCCCCTTGGTAGCTTGGCATGAGCAGGCAGGCTTATTCCAAAGGCAATGTGTAAAGTATTTGTACCCAAAACGCACAGTAACCCAGTGACAACACTACAAATGGACACCACAACAGTTTAGAAAAATAAAGTATCTTTGTCTAAACCAAACAAAAGCAAAAGACAAAAATTCAACATACATATATCAAGATATCACTTTTTAAATGATAACTTCAAAAATAGAACTTGTAGACACAAATAGCTCCACCTGGGGCTATTATGACATTGTGACAGACACAAATCTGAAGTGCGGCGCTGACCACGAGGTGCACGGGTCAGACATGGAGTCACGCGGTCCCCGAAACAACAGTACCTTGGAGACGAAGTCAACAGATGATGCATGGTGTCGTGGAGGTGAGGTGAAGCCAGTTCCTTTCCGCCACGGAGGCGGCGAGAGATTTGAGTCCGTGAGGAGGCGAGGTGTCAAATCCAGGACAAGGGAAGTTAGGCGGCGCATGCGATGAGGCGTCGGTTCCTGTGCAGTGATGCAATGTCTAAGAGTTCATGGAGTTACCCTCGTCGGTTATCAACTCCAAGATAACGTGATGCTGGCGCTGGCAGTGATGGCATTGGTGCGAGTGCTGGCATTGGGAAGGCCTGTAACTGCAGGCGTCGAAGAGCGTCGGAGCTGCGGTCCAGGTGGGTGGTGCGTCGTGCACTTCACGAGCAGTGCCCCTGGCCTCGGTGCAGGTTGCAGCATCACAGCCAGCATTGGAGTTGTTCTTCTTGCTTTTCAGCACCAACCACACAATTCTCAGGTCCCAGGAACTGGAATTGGCACCTTTTTGAAGGCAGGAGTCCATCGAGGAGTCCAGGTGCTGGTCAGTGGATGCAGGTGAAGTCTTTGCGGCCCTTAGACTTCAGAACAGGAGGCAAGCACACACAAGCCCTTGGAAACTGGTCTTCAAGCAGGTTCACAGCAAAGTTCCAGTTTTTTTCCTCTTGTTGGAAGAAGCAGCAACTGCAGGCCAACCCAGCAAAGTCCGCACAGTAAAGGAGCAGTACTCCTCCTTACAGCTTTCCAGTTCTTCTACATGGCAGAGTTTCTCTTGAGTCCAGAAGTGATCTAATTCTCTGGGGTTTAAGATCCAAAACTTGTATCCAATTTTCACGGTGTTCTGTTTGTGGCAAGGGTCTCTGAGCCCAGTCCAAACCGGTCCTGTCCTCTCTGGCCCAGCTTCCCTACAGGAGGTGGAGACAGCTTTGTGCAAAGGAGACACAGCCTATTCTGGTGCTAGTAGAACTCCTCCCACTACTCTAAATGCAGATCAGGTCTATTCAGCCCAACTATGAGTCACCCATAAAAGGCAGGGCACAAGTTAACCTCAAATTGGGACTGTCTAGAATGAATGCACATCCACAGCTCCTGTCACTCCAACACCAGACAATGAATACACAAACAGGCAGAGGCACACAGAATGGTTGAACAAGAAAATGCTCACTTTCTTAAAGTGGCATTTTCAAACACACAAAAGACGTGTTAGTAAATTTTGAGTTCAGAGAGCCTAAACTCAATTTCTCTATCTTTTCTCAATGGGGAGTTACACTTGTAAGTTGTTACAGCGCATCTCCCATGTTAGCCTATGGGACAGACAGCCTTTTAATAGTGAAAGATGAAATATACAGTATTTCACTATCAGGACATGTAACACACACCAGTACATGTCCTACCTTTCACATACTTGCACCCTGCCCATGGGGTACCTTCGGGCATACCTTAGTGGTGACTTGCATGTCAGAAAAGGGGAGGTTTGGGCCTGGCAAGTGGGTGCACTTTCCAGGTCAACTTGGCAGCTAACAACTGAGTGTGCAGACACTACAGTGGTAGGCCTGAGACACATTTACAAGGCTACTCATGTAGGTGGCACAACTAGTGCTGGAAACCCACTAGTAGCATTTGATATACAACTCCTGGCACATTCAGTGCACTTTACCAGGGACTTACCAGTAAATCAAATATGTCAATCATGGATAACCAATATAACCAATCCTAATCATAATTTACACAGAAGATATGCACTTTAGCACTGATTAGAAGTAGTAAAGTGCCAAGAGTCCTATAGCCAATGAAAAATCGGTCAAAAACAGAAGGGCACAAAGTAAAAACTCTGGGGGTAATCCTGCTAAAATGCCAGGTCTCTAACCATGTGGATGCAAATTAACACCAAAAGGGAGGAAAAACTGCAAGTCAGAAGACATTTATGCAGACAAAGAGATAAATGGTTTCAATATTCTTAGCCCAGAGCATGCTTGTAGAGGAGAAAAATACTGGACCACTCTTGATGGAAGAACAGATCACACCTCCCTAAATGCAGAACAAAAATGGTCAGGAGAGCAAAAAGACGTCTTAAAGAACAAGATTTAAAAAGACAACTTTACGCTTGATTAGCTAAGGAGGAACTGATGCATTAGTCCATTACACATGGACTGACATAGGCATCTAGATCCACAGAATAAACAATAAATTAGTGGCCGTTACTGAAACCTTGTTTTCCCTAGATAGAATTTGGCATAGAAAACCTGTCCCATCTCCAAACTATCTCTGCCCATCCAAAACTTGATTGGGTTTGCACATTGTGAATTACTTGAAGAGTATTGGCTGGGGTTGCTTGTCCCATTTATTAAGCCTCACTGGGATCTGGTTTTCTTTCTTATGTCCACATATGGTGTCGGATCTCCAAAAACCTAATGCTGTATGACTTTATTTCAACTTCCTTGTTTATATTAACTGTAAAACATGGTGACTTGGTGGGATTCATCTTCTCAATTTTCCAAATGAGTTGGTTCCTGATTTTTTGCCTTCATTATCGGATTTATTTGCTTGGTCTGATAAGTCTGTCCATGGAGGCAGTAGCAGCTGCAACCGGACTTGGGTGGTGGGGGCAGGGTCGGGGGCCATGGGGGTAGGGTGCGGGGCAAAAAAAGTTTAATAAACTCACTTACATGTGACATCCGGCTGCCACCTCTCCTCCCTCCTCTTCTTCCTGCTCCGGTCCTGCAGCAGGATACAGGAAGCAGTAGGAAGCGTTCAGCTCCCAGGCTCTGGATAGCCAGTTGCAACGTTGCAATTGGTCTGAGTGCCGTGGATCGGCACTCAGCTTGGTAATGGGGGTCTGGGCATGTTCTCCATGCAGGCTGTAATGTAGCCTGCATGGAGAATATGGGAAGTGATCATGACTGTTTTGGGTGGCCCAAGAGTGCCGACCAAACAGTCATGTGCACTTAGGAGTGGGCAAATCACTCCTATCCTGCTCCTCTGTCCTCGGAGCAGCCTTGCCCCACTCATAAAGCTGCTGCAGCAGAAGGAAACATAAAATGATAAGACAAGTTATCATTTTATGTTTCCTGAAGCGGAGCAATGAGGCGATGCTCCTCCGCCTTAGCAGAGGAGCCGCCACTGCATGGAGGCAGTGGGATTTCTTGAATTCGTACACAGGATAGAATCCGCAATACCACTCACATTGAAAGATGTCTCTGTTAGTTCTATATTAGTTCCATTTCTTCAGTCCACTGAATTGATCACTCTTCTCCATAATCTCAGAGAATGAGGTGAAAGAAAATGATGCAGAGGTAAGAATTCCTTTTATTGATGTGGCCGGCTTTCAACAAGTCCTGATTGGAATGGATTTTCCAAAGACATGCTGCATTTAAGTCATCTTTCATAATATCATTATTGGATGCCACCCATAGTCCTGCTGTACAGTCCCCTCTAAGGCAGGATCTGTTGTTATTCCTTTTGTGCAAGGCCAACATGCACAGCTATTGGTCCACAGAACCTTAAGAAATGAAGTAACCCGTGCAAAGCCACACTATGACATCACAAACCATAATTCGCACAACAAATGCAATACTCATCACCTCATCCTTAATGAGGCAGGTGCAATTACAAATGTCAGAAATGATTTAGAACCAGGTTCTATATTACGTTACAATTACCACTATCAAAGAGACAACTGAGAATTTAGCATTTGTTATTTATTGACGTATGTGTTGTCATTTAATGGTGCTGTGCTTTTAAGTGCTGTTACCCGGTGGTATAAATGTTGTAGGTCATGAACATTGACTTTAAGGTTGGGGTTATGGTTAGCATGGTTGTTGTGCCAGTAATGATTTGAAGAGTTAACCTTAATTTGCACATTTCTTGTCTCTGTGCCATGGCTCAGCTTAAAATATATCAGAATGCAAGAGTGAATGGAGCACTAGCACCAGCCAACGAGTCCTCTTCGCAAACTGCCTCCTTTACTGCGTAACCTTTTAATGTGAACGAAAATACTTGACTTTGATATTCTGAAAGGCTCAGAATGTCCTTTAAATTGTCAAAAAGTTAGCAAACCCTGCTATAAATTCACTGACTTCAAAAAAAGCCCTGAACTCGTTGCTAGGTGTATTAAGTCTGCAGACTTGAATTCTAGTCTGTGGTCTTGTCACATTTTTGAAAAATATTTACATTTTCCAACGCAACACTCCAAAGCAATCTGACTCTAGCCTACCCCTGGACAGCAAATTGAGTAGGACTTTTATCATTTTTTATATTTAAAATAGTAATCAAAATTGTCCACAGTTCCCAAACTTGAAATCAAGTCCTCAGAATCTACACTCTAAAATGGCATGTACAGTCTTTTAACTCTATGCTGAGTTGTTGGCTACCAAGGAGATCGAACATGAGGCCATTGGTTTCATAGAAGGGGACACAACATGGGTCCAGATTCCTAGCTTGGAATCAGTGTTCTTTAAAAAAAAAAAAAAAAAAATCTTTTTTTGGGGACTAAGGCTATTCCCACCATGACCATATGTGGTATTTTGTTTTTTTTTCTTTCAAGATGTGGGGACCCTTGACTAATTTCTTGCAATGACAGCTGCAAGAGCGCATTTTCTCTTGCGGCCAGTCAATCGGAACCTTTAAGTCTGCAAACCCAGCTTTGGGGTCCCAGACCCAAAAAGAACAATCGGATAAAAGGCTTCCTCTTCTCCTCAAATTAGTTTTCTGTTTTGCTTTTTTAATTTTATTTGGGTGCATGGAGTGTGGGCTCGCAGGGAAGACTGCACGTTGTTTCAGTTATCCGGTGTGCATCAATGCGGTATTGGTGAATAGAGGTTGTGCTGCTGTAATGCAGCCCTGGGTTTTTAAATAGCTCTCCACAGTAATGCTTTCCGCCCACATTGCAGCCTGTATGATTTCCGACTCCCTGGCTCCCGACTCTCCCAGCTTAATACAGCTTAATACGGTGAGGAATTTAATGAGGACGCTCCCTTGCCAGAAGTCATCAGCTCACAAAAAAGGCTGGCTTGATTCTGATCTAATTAAAAGGAATTACTCGAGCACTGCAGTTCTTTTCTTCTTTTCAGATCATGTTTTGTGGTGCCCAGCAGGTCAAACAGGAAAATGCCTTTGTCTTGTTATGACATCCAGGGTTAAGTGGTTCTATCGAAAGAGATAATTATAACAAAAACGGAAAGACGTTTTTGTGTTCCATTTTGTGTGGCTGGAAGACCGCGGAACGGTAGGTTGGCACAAGTCCTTGTAGAAGAGTCCTCAGTGGGAAAGAGAAAGCTATTGCTACAGGAAGATGCGTTTAATAGCGAAGAGTTCCTTTTATTGGGAAAGAAGCGTGTGATCCTTGGCAAATGTTATTTCCGTACTGCATGATTCATTTCCAGTGAATGGTTTCCATGGTGCATATTGCCAGATATTTTTTTCAAAGGCGGGCGATCTTATATCCCTGGTCCCTGGCAGTGGTTCTAGGGGTGTGATAATTTAGAATGTTGCTGTCAGAACTGGGAAAAAATGCATTTTTATTTGAATTGTGTAGGAAGCTAGGTTTCTGTTGTAGTAACCCCCACATATTTTGCCATATTTCTGATGCACTTTGACTTGATGTGACCTGGGTCCCTGCAAATCAGGTTCCCAGGGCCTGTGTTCTTTCCCAAAACTGTACCTTGTACCCCCAATTGGCACCTCTCTGGCCACATGTATGTCCCTTGTAAAAGGTACCATGGGTACTGGGGGTACTGTGACCAGGGAAGGCCTCCATGGGCTGCAGCACATATTGTGCCACCCTAGAGGTCCTGTAGCTTAACACACACACACTGCCATTGCAGGCTGCGTGTTATGGTGCAGAGAAAAGTGAAGAGTCAACATGGCACATACCTGTACGCCATGCCTGCAACCCACTGCCTATGTATATGTATGACCCCCCTCTAGCCTGGTGCACTATACCACTGGTGAGGGTAGAGTTGCATGAGCACTGTTCCCCTACAGTGTCTAGGCCCATTTTTAGACATTGTAAGTGCAGCAAAGCCATAAAAGAGTATACGGTCTGGGAGTTTGTCATTACGAACTCAACAGCACCATAATGGCTTTACTGGATATTCTGGGAATTTTGGTATCAAACTTCTCAGCATAATAAACCCACACTGATGCCAGTGTCGGATTTATTATACAATGCACTTAGTGCCATCTTAGACATGCCCCCTGAAAAACGACAAGCCTCTGATAGGTTCCCTCACTGGTAAACACCAGCCTGTCACCACAAGACATGTTTGTAACGCAATCCCCAGCCTCTCCTACTATCAGGAGCAGGCCCCCTTCCTGTCTCCCCTCGTTTTTTGGCAGAAAGACAGGTGGGAAAAATTAGCACAGCCCAGAAGGTGTGCCCACCTCTGCCAATCCCACCCCTCAGGTGGGGGAGGCGAGGTGAAGCTCACTCTTCAATTCCCGCCATCTTTCAGATTGCAAACACTCTCCAATTAGGGTTAATGATTGTGCCCACTCCCTCACGTGGGGTGAGCACACCAAGGGTGTAGTTACCGTAAGGTCAGTAGCCCATTGGATACTGACCTCAAGACCACTCAAACACCCCTTAAATACATTATTTAGGGGGCAGCCCTGAACTAAGAAGACAGACTCCCGCAACCTACGAAGAAGAAGGACGAAAGAAGATGCCCAGCAGAGGAGAATGCAGAGAAGAACTGACTTGGCCACAGCCCTACCAGCCCATCTTTGGTTTCCTGAGATCCTGTGCCAAAAGTCACCTTGTCCTGCAGCCAGCGACCTCTAGAACCCATGGGAGGATTGACTTCAACAAAGACCGGATCTCCTGTGAACAGCAGCTCTGTTCAAAAGAAACTACCAAGACAGACACTGAGCCTGCTGAGGAAAAGAAACCCGATGCCTGGAACCACCATAGCACCCAACGCCTACAACCCGAATCCGGGTGGCCCACTGGTCCAGCGAGGCCCCCCAGCGCTCCAGAGTCTGAGTCTACTGTGGGTTGACCCCACCAGGACTCCCCAATGTTGCCTGCAGCCTCTGCACGAAGACCCCCAAATGGCAAGTGGCCCGGTAAGGTGAAATCCGACCACAAAAGATACCCCTCTATCCAGCCACCCTGCACCCTGGAGAAGAGAACCCGAGATGCACCTACGTCCCAAGCTCTCCAACTTACCTGTCCAGCTCTTGGTTCCTCCTAGAAGTCTTCCTGGACCGAGCATGCAGTCAAAATCCAAAACCGGCAACTCCCATTGAAAACAGGGCACCTGACATCAAAACAAGACCCTGCACCTGGCAACCCCTGTGCTGCTGTGGGTGAACCTTGTGTGCTAAACCAGATCCCCTTTGCCCTGAGCCTAACAACAGTAGCTTTGCTCCCACAACCTTGTGGCCTGCTTGTGAGCAGCCAGCAACCGGAGGCCCCCCTATCCCTCATTGGATAACATTGGGCCTCAGCACTCTGCCGTACTAGTGCCGCTGAGGGTGCTTTGACAGTGCATCCTCAACCCTGTGGAACCCTGGTTCTAATCCTATATACCAACTCCCACAAACGAGTACTTACTGTAAACCGATTACTTAATTTCCTCCCATAGGACTGCAATGACTGCTTTTCTTTGAAAATTCTTCTAAGTGTGGAGTTGATTTGTATGAAAACTTGAAAAACTGCAGATCTACCAAAAGTGAATTACCTTTTGTCTAGGAAATGTCTCGGTGTGATTTCTAGGCATATCACACTGATTAGCAAAAGTAAACTTAAAAAGGAATCCAAGAAGTAACAAGTATTGTAATCTACAAAGTAACTGGAAATTAATTCTGATTATTGACTTACCTGTGAATCAACCAACTGCATTTGAACCTGCATTGAACTGTAATTAATTGCATAAGTATTGCAAAGTATTTTCTCACTTAGCTGCACCAGGCTTGGCTTGGTTCTAGAAATAAAATTACTAAATAATATTTTTGATGCAAACAAATTGGTCTGAGTTCAGTCTTTGAGTGTGTAACATCATTCCTTGCCTGAGTGTGTACAACAAATGCTTAATACTGCCCTCTGATAAAGCCTAACTGCTTGCCCACACTACAACAAATATAGAGTAAGTTATTATCTATTTTTACCTCTGCCTACCTTTGGGGTTCCACTGGACTCTGTGCACACTATACCTTACTTTAGAATAGTATATACAGAGCCAGCTTCATACAAATTGCCATTCAGGTGAAATATCCCTTTTTCTGGTGAAAAGTCGGTTTCAAATCGAATGTTTTGTGCTCTGCAAAGAAGCGAGAAATCTGGAGAGATTTGTGTCACCTTTAGTGTAAAAACAGGAAATATTTTACAAGTGTCTTAATAGCTGTATTGTATTGTAATTGCATTTGTATAGCGCTTACTACCCCTGACGAAGCATCGAAGCGCTTTTTTGACAAGTAGCACGCTACTCCGGATTCCATAGAGGATTAGTGTTGAATTAGTATAGTGAAACATGCAAGTACATTTTAAGTGGTGGATAGGTTAGTCAGTTATTTGGATTCGGAAGGATAGCAGAAGGATGGAAGAGGAAAAAAGGTTTATATTTATATAGCTCTTGTTGCCCCTGATGGGGTGTTGAAGCATGCTACTCCGGAAACACATAAAGGATTAGTGGTGAATTAGTATCGTGAAATATGAAGGTAATTTTAGTGGTAGATATTACTCAGTTATTTGGAGTGAGAAGAATAGAGGAGAGATAGAAGGGGAAGAAAGGTTTGCATGATGTGAAATTGTCAAAGTTTTCCCAGCATACATGAAATGAAAGACTTTCAAATTTTCATACCCTTAATCAGTGCATCTTGACCGCCTGGTGAAATGCTGTTTGTATGATATGTGAGGCTGCTTACTGTACACACCTGACATTTCCTTTTTAGTTATTGTGATAGTCTGGCCTTCAAAAACTATGAATTATTTCGAGTTTGTTTTCTATTTCCATTGTAAATGTGTATATATTTGTTTAAAGATTTATTGGTCCTCTATCAAACGCTTTCGCTGGTTGTAGCTTCTTCAGGAAGAAGAGTTCAGCAACTTCCTCAGTGCAAGGCATTGGGGGCATATTTACAAGGAGCTAGCGCCACTGCAGCGTCATTTTTTTTAATGTAGCAGCAGAGCAATCAGTGCTCCACACTGCTCCATATTTACAAACTGACGCATTGGGCCCAATTTGTCAGTTTGTAGAGGCCTACCCCACATTATACCTGTAATAGGTATAATGTAGACCGGGTAGGCATTCCCATGTTAAAAGCCACGTGGAACTGCCGCAGTGAAATTTACAGCTTTTCACTGCGTCACTCTAAGTCTAGACTGCATCAAACTCCCTATGCATTCTCAAAACGAGCGTAAAGATTGATGCAGGTCTCTTAACATGGGACTCGCTTCTGTGTTCTGACGCATTGCTGGAGTTGCGTCAGTCTTACGACCAACTCCAGCAATGTGTCACTTTCTTGCCAAAAGATGTGTCAGAATTTCTGACGCATCCGGGAATCCTTGCACCATGGAGCACTGTATTGTAAATACAGCGCATCCATGGGGTTGTTAGGGCATTTGAGGCAGACACAAGAAATCTGATGCATAGAGGGTGATGCGTAAGTTCCTGTAAACATGCCTCTTGGGTTAAATTGGTTGCTGTGCAATAGTAGCTAATATGATGCCTTGGTGCATAGCCTTTCTTCTAGCATCCTTACAAGTGAGTTATAGCAGTTGTAGTCACTTAGGCCCTTATTTACAAGAAATGACACATCCCTGCGCCAAGGCAGCGATGCATCTAAACTTCTTGCGCCTGTGCCAAAAAACCTTATGACACTCTGGCTGCGCCGTATTTACAACACTGGGCTCCATGGTGCAAGGTCCCAAGGTTGCATCAGAAATTCTGACTGATTCATGGGAAGGATGCTGCAAGGCATCCAGCCCAAAAGTGGCTCATTGCTGTAGTTGGTCATAAGACTGACGCAACTACAGCAATGCGTCAGAAATCAGAGGCGATGCATCAGTTTTGACTGACGCAGTAGGCTCATATGAGGACCAATGGAATAGTGTAAAAAGGTGAAAAACTCACCTTGCACTCTATTACATTGGCCCTGGATGTCACACATATAAGTGGGCATAGTGTACTTATATGTACCACTGTGCCTACTTATGTGTGACAGTTTATGTGAAACTATATTGTGAGTGCATACAAGTCTGTGATGGTGTGTGATGGATATTTTCTGTGTTACCTACCTTATGTTTGCACTTACCTATTGAGGAGATGTGACTTGATTGTAGATTTCACTGTTTCAAGCCACTTCTAGTTGTCAGACACCTATACCACAGCCAATGTTTCATTCCCTTGCCTCGGGTTTAGAGGTGTAGGAATTTAGATCCATCTCAAGCTCAGCGGCCCGCTTCCCGACGGTGCATCACTTTTGCAAAATGTCCCAAATACCACTGCATTCATCTTATGGGAGATTTTTACTGGGGACGCCTACCTTGCATAAATTCAAACTAACGAGACACAGCCGATTCCGACAAAGGTAAGAACTGATGCTGGTCGACGAAAAGTGATGCATCTGCCTAGATGCGTCACCTTGTAAATATGGAGCAAAGAAAGCGCCACTGTTGCATCCCAAAATAACAAATGACACCGCAGCGGCACAAGCTCCTTGTAAATATTCCTTAGTATTTTTCCTTAGTGGCAAAGGGGAGATGATAAGCAGGCCCACAGGCACAAAACAGCTACCCCATTGTCCTATGCATCACACACCGGTCACAACCCTCCTTACCAAAGAGCTGGTGGTTCAATTGTAAACAGCAGTGCACACCATGCTCCAACATGGGGTCTATCTTTGCATTGGAGGGTAGCGGAGCACAGTGAGAGTCGCAAAGGGCCAGGGCATGGGCACAAAAGGATAAAAGCACTGGAAGGAAAAAGTGGATCTGGCAGGGCTCTGCGGAGCAAATCTTTTTGTGACAGGACCTGATTGCAGAGGAATTCATCTGTTCCATAAGGCAGCACAGCCAGAGAGCTGAGGAGTCCAAGCAGTGGGTCAGCACAGATTTGTGGATGTGGTAGGTTCAGGAACTTCCAGGACAGTGCAGGAAATTAGTTATTTTGCCCCTTTTTAGGTCACAGCCTACAAACATCTTGGGGACTTTTAGAAAGTTGACCTAGGGTTGCATTCTGCCCATTGCATGCTATAGGCTTTATGGTTTGTAACTCACATGTTCTTGTTTTCCATTTGCTGTCTTTATTTGCTTTAGGTTGTCCAGGTTCAGTTTGTCCTACCTTTTGCCTAAACTGTGTTTACGGTATTCTTCAACTAACTTGTTTTCTGTAAACAGGCCTTTAAATCTTGTTCTTATCTCAGCACGTTTGCTGAGCATTCAAAGACAGAGGTCAAATGTCAGGCGCTGTCTACCATGGGCACTTATTTACTTTTTCTTTCTGTAACTTCAACGTGAGGCAATTTACGTGACAATCTTGCTTAACTTGTTTTGTTTCCATCTCTGTACCTCTTATATTTTCATCAGTTGGCTACTTTCAAGTTCTCATTAGAAATTAGCTTGATATAGGAGAGAACTTGAGAGAAAAGACGGTGCTGGAAACCAGGTAGAGTCTTCTGTGTTGACCCATGCAGGGAAATGGACATGAAATGGAAGTCCTCTGCCATCGACATCTACAAGTGAAGGACATCTATATCTGAAGGATTTGCAGGGTGGGGCAATGCAAGGATAATCATTAAGGTCAGTGCATCACCACTGCATGCATGCCTCACGCTAACAGTGACTTTCTTCAGTATTGTAAACAGACATGAATGAAAGCTACTTAACAAAGCAAATTACACATCCACCAAACACAAAATTTTGAAATGGCTTTCCTTTTCATTGAGCAGTACTTAGTAAACTTCCTTGCTTTATGGATGGATTTGCACAAAAGTGAAAGAAAACCTGTTTGTTAGATTAGACTTGTGTATGTTCTGTAATTTCTTTGAACATGATGCTGTTCTTGGGCTTCGACGTCATCCATCCTTGCATTATACTGATTCATGTTTGCTGTGTTATATTCTTTTGCTTTTTCTGTAAAGTGCTTTTTGTCACCATAAGGATGCTTTAGAGCACTTCATTGCCAACAGGAAAGAGAGCATAGAGGGTGCAGAAGGATGAAGACAGAACACATGATGAGCCTTTTAGGTGGGAAACCATGAAGAGCATCAAAAGCGCTTCTACACTGACCTCCTGCATCAAGGCAAATGCGGCTCCAAAAACAAACTGGACAAATCATCCTTAAATAAAACCTCTGGACATTAAAGATCAAGTGGGGCAGCTAACGATAACAAATGCAGTCTCGCAGACTACTAATGCAAAAGAAACCTCCAAACTAGCAACAAATCAGTGAATTCCTAGTCATGGAACTATTGGCCTAGTAACAACTGTGACCACCCAAGCCCATGAAACTCAGGCCACAATACAGAGGCTAGTGGAGAGCACATTATTCTGCCAGGGCTACATTTCCAAAGGCCCTTTCGATATCCTAAACAGAAGCAACATCCTGAAGCTGACTCACGTGATTCCATTTTTGGGGAATGTAAAACAAAGGACATTTTAGTAGTCGAGTTCTTAAACCCAGGTCCAGGGTATCACAATAAACCTGGAGCTCTCACAATATGTTATGACTGAGGTGGAGACCTTTAAGAATTAGGATTTCTCAATATCTGCTCAAGATTTTTGAGTAACCCTACCCACTTGAACAAATCCAGAACGAGGGACCCAGATCAAGCCGGATGACAAGAAGGGTCTTCTCGGTACTAAGGAATGCTGGGAGCAAATCTCCAGGACAGACCTTGTATACGGTGGAAGAGACCACTCCGGCACCTTCTCAACATCAATGAACCACAATGGGGCTGGTTAACAGGCTCACTAAACACAACTAGGAAGTGGCAATGACAAAGAAAACCTAAAAGCAAATAGAGATGAAAATACATTAAGAATATGCTCCTGGAATATTTATGGGTGTGCCAGAAAATTGGATGAATTGCAGACAGTACAGTTTCTATGCACCTTTCATGTAGGTCTTCTGCAGGAGACCTGGGCGCTAGCATCCGTCCCATTGGAGGGCTTTTCAAATTTCTATATTTCGAGAACTCAAGCTCAAAAGCATGGGCATCAAGAGGGTGGCCTTGCAATCTATTTATCGACATATATTCAGAAGGAGTGCAAAAAACTTAAGGACAAGGACAATGGATTGCAAGTTGTGGAATTAGCCCTGAAAGCCTCTGATTGCCTAATGCTCACCACAGTAATAGTGAACATTTACATTCACCCCAGCAGAAAAGCAAGACTGGAGCTCTCAAAAGCTCCAGGGTCTCGGGAGACTTTAACATGTGTCTGATGTGAGCTCCATCGCCCAACGAGGCCTTGGCAGCACAAGACCAAGCCTGGGGAATACAGCATCAAGTAAGCCCAAATCTGCATAAAAATGACAAGAATGGTCAGCTGCTAATAGGGAACCTGGAGCTTAGGATCCTGAACGGCCTTGTTACCCCTGGGGCTATCACACCACTCTAAAGCTGGAGCCTCTTTGATCGACTACACCTTGATGGATCCACCTCTAATGCAACAGGTAATCTTGTTTGCTCTGGAATAGAAGATCGAAAATGATCACCATCCTCAGGAGATAGTTCTTTCGATCATCCCAGTGGAACATGAGCATCTGCCTGATAAGGAGACTGTGTCTTACATAATCAACAATACGAGGATTAAATGGACACCCACCTCCTTGCCAGACTTCACTCAAGGGGTGAAAAAAACGACTTCATACTTCCGATGCAATGCATGGTCCTGTGAGGAGCTGGGACTACTTTAAAGACAAATACACAAGACTCTTTGCAACAACAGTAGTTACTTGTTGTATAGGCCATGGAATTAACGACATCTCACATGGTGCCTCAAGGAGAAATCATCCTATCACGGAAATACCATGGTGAGCAATCCAACTTTGGAGAGCACTGAGGAATGCCCCAAGGGATTTGAACCTTTGGGAAGACTTACGGAAAGCAAAAAAAAATAAAGAAAAAGTGGGAGCTATTGAGAATTAGTAATGAAGCCTTCTGGGCAAAATTACTCTGCGATGCATAAAGAAGCAACTCGGGCAACTTTTGATGGACAGTAAACCATATCAACAATCCCTTACCAGGGCATGGCCGACTGTCGGAGAGAATGGTCGCTCATTAGTGCGGCTCCGGCGTCTCTTTTTCCCTAATCTATCCTGCCAGTTATCCGGTCACATGAGGAGAATTACTGTACGCGAAGCCGCAGAGGCGGCGAGGAGCGATTTTCACGGTCCCGACAGCACTTTGTAGGCGGAAGGAGCAGTTGACGCCACTGCGGCCTGTGGCGGCGGAGCAACCATGGACTCCAGCAAACCAAGTGCCAGGATGTATGGAGGTGGGTCCGGGAACGTAATAGGTACATGTCCCGCTTCATGATGGAGTGTGCGGATGGCTGCCGGTGGGGGCCCTGATCGATTGGCCATAAGTGTGGAGGCAGCTGGAGGGATCCGGAGAGCAGGGGGCATAATCGGTTGTCGGCTCAGACAGAGAGCTGGTTTCCCCTCTCCCCCGTAGAGTGAGATGCGTGACGCAGACTACAAGGGTCCACTGGTAATTTTAAAACACACACGAGGAGAGACATAATTTGCGCCACTCAGAGCTGTGAGTGAATTGGTGCAAGAGAAGCATAGGCAAGGCTCTATCGTTGTATGCTCCCCCGGCAACTTTGCTCCTGAGTGCATCCTCGACCTGGGGCAATGCGCAGGGAGCTACCGGCAGCCAAGGAGAGGGCTGCTCTTCATTTGGACTGCCCAAATATTATGAAAGAAATGGAGGGGATGGCAGTTCCTCAATGTGCATGGAGGCCTGACCAGAGGCATCGATCATTGTCCAGCTATTTAGAGGCGAACCGCTAGTTGATCACCTATTGGGATCTGATGGGGGTTCACCCCTACGAGATTGGATTGGGACCCGAGGGGGGGAGACAGGGTCCAAATAAGAGACCTGTGACCATTCAAAGCCACCAATAAATATTGCCTCTGCAGTTGAGCAACAGTTGGTGTAGACCCTTCGGCTGGCAGGAAAAACTGTGCCCTGGAACACTTTGCTTTGATGCTTAGGCCCAAAGGCCCTCTGATAGGGGATGGTAGGCAGCTGGGAGTACCCCTTACTGTGGAGTTCAAAGGAATAAGTCCAAAATGGCTACAGTCAAGGGAAGCCGTGGGGCGCACCAGCAAAAGATTGGCAAATTTGCTTGGCAGAAGGCACAGGATGGGAAACAGCCTAGTTCGTTCTCGGACCAGGACACCCAACAGAAGGCAGGTGTTCAGGAGCCACCCACGCTCCAAGACGTCCCCACAGCATTCAACGGCATACGCCACAGACATATTCTAGAGCAGACCTGCGTAACATAGATTCCGGTGTAAAGAAGATGGAGAATGTCATACAAGAACTGGTCGCTGATGTTTCCATCTGGAAAAACAAATCTCTGAACTACAAAAATGCACTGAGCTCCTTGTGATGCAACTCGACGACTACGAGGGGAGATTGCGGAATAATAAGGTCTGCATCTTTGGGGTGCTGGAAAGGGCAGAGGCTCCAGCAGTGGACCTCTTCATTGAAGATCTCGTGACTAAGCACCTGCAGTCTAAACACCTGTCCAGCTACTTCTCTAACCTAACATATCCCTGGGGGTAGGCCCAAGCCGGGGGCGCCCCTAACCTATCCTAGCAAGAGTGTTCAATTTTTGTGATCAAGACCATATCCTCCGAACGGCTCGGTGTCCCCCCCCCCCCCCCCCCCCCCCCATCAAGTACTAAAATTGCACAATCACGTTTTTCCTGATTTCACCGCTAAAGTTCACATACAAAGACGTTCTTTTTTGGAGATAAAAGAAGCTCTAAGAGACAGAGCAATCAAGTAGGCTATGCTGTTTCCTGCGAAACTGTGTGTAAAAGTTGGTTCTTTACAGACCTTGCAGACGCAATGGAGTGGGTCGATAGCTGGCAGAGAGTGGGAGCGAAGGGACGACTGGAGTGGTTAGAACGGGCAAGGGATGAAGACGCAGCATAGACAAGACTCCACCCTTGACTTGGAAGACCACCACAGGACGGGTGGCTCCTGAGACCACCCTGGCAGTTTGAGCCAGAACTCAACTTATAGACCACCGCTCTAGTATCCCGCTGTGTTGGCTTTGCTCCTGGAGGACAAGATGGACTGTGATTGACATTTATCTCGCAACATAATAGTAGTTTATATGGCCCGACCACCGGTAGAGATGTAACAGGATGGCACCAAAGAGCGAGCAAGGTGTTTCTGGACTGTGATGAGTATACTTTATTGTTTGTATATTGACTCCTGTGACTTAATCTATGATTATACTTCACTAGGCATGCAATTATATCTTCAAAACACAGATAAAAGTTATGATAGATTTGTGCTCACTCGCTTCCGTCTAAATGTTTTCCATAGGCTGGTGACTTTTCCAACTGTCAATAACTGGTCTAACGAACTTTTACCCTGTCCATGTGATTCCATTTCTGTGCAATCAACAATTCATGTCATTTTATTTTGTAAATTTTATGATGAACACAGAAAGAGATGGTTGAAACCAATTTTTAAACTTTGGGGAATTCGTCAATGTCGACCAGCATTTTTGGCCCTACAATGTCTTGATAACAACAGTATAAATTACAATGTTGCCGTCTTTTTAAAACATTTGATTAAACACAGAAATAGTATTGTTCTAGATTCTTTGTGAATAGAGCAAATTTTTAGAAGAACAGCAGACATCAGTTACCAAACGTTGTTTTGGATTTATCCCCCAATGCATCCTAAAAAAGCAGCAGGGGGCATACGTTTCTTCTATTTTGCCCTAAGAAACTGTTAACTCATTTTTAGCACCTTTGTATATATGGACTTTTAAAGTTGTTAATATTGTATTATATATTTGCTGGGTGGATTCTCTTTATCGCCTTCACATGATATATAAATGTTTCCCAGTTAGGTTCTAGGTGAACAGATGGACAAACAGTATTATTGGTTTAAAGACATAGCTCCAAACGTTGTTTTGGTTTTATCCCCCAACTGCATCCTAATAACGCAGTAGGGGGCGCACATTATATTGTTTTTGGTCTCCAGTTTCACAAAATTTTTTAATAACAGGGCAGATAAATTTGAAATAACGACTTGTATATTTTCGAGCTGTAAAGTTGCTTTCGCTTTTTCCAATTTTGTACCGATAATTTCCTTGCACTATATCTTGTACATATAGGATTTTATAAACTTTTTTATGTGTATATGTATTCAGTATGATATGTTATAATGTATACGCTTTTATGGATTGAAATCAACTTTCCGAATAAAGCTTATTTTTGATTTGATTACAGGGAGGCGATGGGAGGGGCGGCTAGAGAAATGTTTCCACCAATTCAGGGTCGGGAGGGCGATGGGCACTCTGTACTGTTGGGGAAGCGGGTCATTGGATTCTGTTATGCAGGGAGGCAGGGAGGGTGTGGAGGGAGTTCTGGGTGGGAGGATTAGTTGTTTGTTTAGGAATTTTAGTTCACCACAGCAATGCTACACTTATAATAGATCAAAAGCTGATGTTAGACTCTCATATCTTGGTACTTCCCAACATCATAATTGAGCATGGAATACACCTCCCCTATCCGCTCTCACACCATAACATGTGTTTACTCCAGCTGCTAACACATACCACGAAAGCGCATGAAATTTACCATCATAGGTGCGCCATTACTGACATACAGAGCCCACATCTTCACCGCCTCCAATAGGATCAAGCACGGAACTTAAGTTCCTTTCGTGGAATGTAAATGGGCTTGGGGACAAACTCAAACGTGGAATAGTCCTTCGATACCTAAAGAGGCAGGCTCCCGATATAGTCCTTTTGCAAGAAACCCACCTGATTGACAATACGTGCAAGGCGCTGAACAGGTGGGATTATCAATTGACCACACATGCGAGGTTTACCACTGGCTCCCGGGGGGTTGGTGTGCTTCTGCATAGGAACCGCCCCTAGATGGTCAAGAAAATATGGACTGACGAGCAGGGCAGATGTGTGGCAGTATCTGGCTCTTGGGAAAAGCGAATACTTAATGTGCTTTCTGTTTATGTCCTCCGCCCGCGCTGAGACAGTCTACTTTACAAGACCTTAGCAAATTGATCCTCGACCTCCCAATTGGCACGTTAGCAGTAGGCCTGGGCTAAAATTCCGTTCCGCTCGTGGAAATTGCGATAATTTGACATTTTCGCGTTCTGCGGAGAGCGCGAAAATGTCAAAATTTCCGCAATCCGCATCTTACCTGAATTTTTTTTCTTGCTCGTGCTGTAAAAAAATACATTCTCGCATGCGCGCGATCGCCTTACCTGAATCCCCGCGTTCGCCGACAAGTTTTCCCGATCCGGTCGCGCTCTTCACGAGATGTTGGATTGTTGGTAGCCATTTGCGCTGTCTCGCGACACTTCGCGCCCGCATTAACATCATTTGTCATGCGATCACGTCATTCGTCGCGCGATCACATCTTTCTTCTCGCGATCATGCACCGCGAGAGTATGAGATGATTGAGATCTCGCGCCCGTGAGCAACCGCATGGGTAAGTTGGCGAGCCACGATCACGCAGAAAATACCGCCAACAGGCGGTAAAAAGACTATTGCGTCTTCGCGATATTTCCGCGTGCCTGCGGAGATTTTTAACATTTTTGCGATAGTTTGCGAAAGTGAATTTCGCAAATTCCGCCCACCCCTAGTTAGCAGTGAGGGGAGACTTCAACGTTACTGTGGATGGCGTACTTGACCAATTGCCCCATTGAAGAAACCATGGTTCTGGGTCTAAACTGGCTGGGTTCCTAGCAGCTTTCTGATTGCAGATATCTGCCGACACTTTAATCCCACCACCACACAATTTACCTTTCACTCAGGGGCACATAACAGCCAATCAAGAATAGACTACACGCTTACACTCACTGAGGACCTATCAGAATTCAGTGAGGCCCGCTGCTTAGCCTGGGGGATTTCAGATCATTCCCCTATTCTTACTAAGATGAAGGTGAGTCCTCAACCCACGTGTACGACCCTAACTATCAACCCATGGCCTACATGGGGTGCTGGGTAGACAACACACGATCGGAGAAAAGGTGGCCTTGTCGTCCTTCAATCCAAAATGGTGTTCAACACCATTGAATGGGAGTACATGCTCGCGGTTCTAGAGAGAATGGGCTTCTGACCCAACTTCATAAAATGGATCAAATTACTCTATACTATGATGAGGTGTTCACCAAAATAGACGACACATTGCGGACGTTACTTTGGGACGGGAGACCGCAGAGGATAGTGCTGGCGACATTGAAACGCAACCAATATAATGGCGGCATTTCCCTACCTGACCTTCGAGCATATTACTGGGCGACCCATCTCATTGTGAACGAATGGGAACATACGGAGAGAGACCACCCCACATACGCACTTGAACGCGTGCAATTTCTTGTGCACCCATACACCACTACATTTATGGAGGGAGGGGCTCTATACAACTCCTAACAGCTACACAGATTGTGATAGCGGCATGGAAAAAGGCAGAAAAGCAGATGAAATGGGAAGGCCGGATGACTAGGGAAACCCCGCTTTAGTTGGGTAACCGACTCAAGGAAATTGTGAAACTGCAAGGTTTCCGGAAATGGGACTTGCTAGGCATCTCACAACTTAAAGACATACTATATCGTAAGGAGCTGGTAACCTTCTAATATCTCCAAACTGAGTATGATATGAATCCGACCCAACGCTATTAATACTGTGGAAATATGGATTTTTCCGATCAGTTATGTCCCCTATCTTGGACCCCAACGGTTTCATGTATGAATCACAAGTACATGTATACTCCCTCCAGTTCCAGTTATGAAGACGCAAACACATGTGCGTCCACCGTTAACATGTCCTCTTTCAGATCCGCCATGAATGAACCGGATATTCCATTCCTAAGTACGAAAGGCCACCGCCTTTATATGGTTTACTTATGCCATTTTACAGTCCAGGCAAGTAGGCCCTGATTCTGTCTTCAAGCTTTTCCTGCTTTCTCCCTCTGAAGCTCCAGTCTGAGCCTGCATCTGTGACCATGAACTTTGTCTCATTCCCTGCGCGGCTCACGAAGCCTGACATCAGCCTGTTGCCTGCCAAGAAACTGTATTTCACCTTCGAAATTATCTGCTCTACTCCCTGCCCAATGCATTCCTGTCTAGTAGTTTCAGTAAACATTCTTCCAGCTACCGAGCAAAGGCCCGGCTTCTCTGTCTTCATGCAAGTAATTCATAGCCCTGTTACTATGGAAGATTCCTGCCCTCGCATCTAGTGTAGACACTTAGACGCTTGTACACGCACTAACAGTCAGTATAGTCAGTATAGAATAAGATTCTACTCTAAGAGACCTCTCTTCTGGATAACATAGTTCTTTAAACATAGGATGTTAGATATGATTTGGGATTAGGTTGACTTGACCCTCCAGACATCTGTCGCCACATGTAGAGCTAAATGTCAAGTCCCCTTCACCCCCTAGTTGCACGTCAATCACACGTTATACTGCTGCGCGCGCATCTCTGCCAAGTATTTCTGCTGACATTGCGAAATTATTTCATAGGTCCACCCATATGTGACATCATAACCAATGACGTTTTCCTTGTTACACCCAATTACGCCTCTTTCAGCTACGTATGTGAAATGTTATCTTTGCTATCAATTGTTACGCCTCTTGCATTTACTTCACTGTAATGCCTATTGTATAAAAGTGAATAATTATCAATAATGTATGTACTTCACTTCCTGAACCTTCGTGGTGATGGAACTTGGAGCAACCGATTCGAATCATCCATTGGAATAAAGCCCATTCCGAACCTCTAATACCACGGATTCTGCCTCTTATTTACTGAGCTATTTTTATTATGTTTCTGTATCAAATTAAGTCCCGGTAATTAAATTATTTACCACAATACCTACAGCTAGTGCACGCATGGCGGACACAACACACAGGCACGAACGATATTCCTGAATACGCGCCCCTAGAGGGTCGCATCCTGACGGGTGAGATTGGGGAAAAGGCAGTCTCCTGGACATACAGAACCATAATCAACAACAAGCTGGATTCCTTGGGGAAGTTGAGGGCAAAATGGGATTTAGATCTGGGTGAGATAGAGAATCTGGACTGGGAAATTGCGCTTATGCATCCCCGGGAGCTGGCCATCAAGTCAAGACTTAGATTAATTCACTTCAAATATTTACACAGAGTGTGTTACAACAGAGCCCGACTGCACCGCATAGGGAGGGCGGAAGCACCCCACTGTCTGCTATGTCATGCAGCAGAAGGTACCTTCTTCCACACGGTCTGGGAGTGTTCACAGATTCAAATGTATTGGGTGACCCTGCTGGAAGAGCTAGGAGCTATCCTGGAAGGGACGATTCCCCTGAGTCCCCTGTTTGTTCTGTTGGGAATATCAATGGAGATTGATCTCCCCAGAGCAAAGTTAACACTCCTTCAGCTAGGATTGGTGGTGGCAAAGCGGGACCTAGCCAAGGCATGGGGGGCTATACCGAGTCGGTCATTGACAGAGTGGAGACGGGGTATGGATATGTATATGCTTGGAGAGAAAACGACCTATCAAGCACGGGCCTGTCCCAAAGATTTCTGAAGAATATGGAAGCCGTGGCTCACACACTACGGACCTACGCTCACTGAATCACAATGATCTCCCCCGGGGGCGATGGGTGGTGGGAGGGGAAAGGGCCCAGGGTGAACCTTGGGAACGTGGAACCGCTATTTGACTGTTTACCGCTACTAAATGAACATGATGTTGATGTACCACTGAAAGAGCTTATTTACTTCACAGACAAGTATTGTTTCTGTACTGTAAGTATGAAATGCCAATAAAAATATTCAACAAAACAAAAAATTACTCTATACTAGTGTAATCGCTCAAGTGGTAGTAAACTAGCACACATCCACACAGTTTCAGTTGGGCAGGGGAACTCAGCAAGGGGGTCTCCCTTATTATTTGCCCTGGTGCTCGAGCTCTTGGCGGTCTGGGTGAGGGGAGATCCCCTCATACGGGGACTCAAATGGACCGAAGATCATGAAGACAGAATTTCGCTATATGTGGATGACATATTGTTATATATGGCCTCTCCAACAACCACTCTTCATTTTATCCTTCATATTTTCCGTATATTTGGTGATCACACAGGGTACAAAATCAATTGGTCCAAGTCGCAATTATACCTACTGCGGGGCCCGCAGCCTCACATACCTAGGGAATATGAGATCCCTGTGGCTTCAGAGGGCTTCCGCTATTTAGGAATCTTTATTACACTGGACCCCAATCGTTTTCACAAGGCAAACTTACTAGAACCCTTGATGTGCTCTCGAGCGGATGTTAAACACTGGCATTCCCTCCCACTGACTCTTTTCGGTCAAGCAGCCCTCTTTAAGATGTTGGCGTTACCTCGCTTTCTTTACGTGTTACATAATACACCGTACAGAATCCCTGACGCCTACTTCTCTAATATTTACAGCGTAGTGCTTACCTTGTTGTGGGATGGCCGGGCACTGTGTATAGCACTCCAGAAATTATCGGCGGGATGGTATGACAGGGAAATTTTGTTGCCTGACCATAGGTCATATTACTCGGCATCCCAACTCGTGGTGATCAATCGTTGGGTGCATGGAGATCGGGGATATCTGAATTTGGATTGGTGGCTAATGGGACAGGGTCGATATCACAGGGCATTATACACGAACCCCTGGAAACTGGGCCTTACCAGCCAGACAGCATGTACGATTGAAACCTGGCATGCGGTCAATAAAAAACTGGGCTGGCACAACAGAATCACATGCACAACGCCTCTCTGGAAACCTGAGCAGTTGGGGTGGCTGAGGGTGTGTCCCAGGTTTGATAAGTGGGATCTGATTGGGATTTCAACAGTGGGAGACGTGGAATTCTGGGGGATTGGTCACATTTGTGGACCTTGCACCAACCGAAACATTTGGATATTTGCAAATTAGCCACGCACTGAAATCAGCAATACCGGGGGGTGGTCCAATTCCTGAGGCTTCTGCACAAGAGGATAGATTGATACTTGACCCCATGGCTAAGAAGGCCATATCCCTAACGTATAAAAAAACTGATTAACAACCGCCCTGATCTTTTAACCCGCCTGCGGCAGCGCTGGGAGGTGGATCTGAGAGAGTTAGAGGAAGAGGACAGGCGAGACGCCCTGGCCTCCCCAAGGAAGGTAGCCATCCGTATGAGACTGAGGCTAGTCCAACTAAAAGTCCTGCATCATGTTTACTTTGCCGCGGGAGTCCTGGTCAAAATTGCTAGGAGAGATGACCCCTATTGTCTCAGACAGTGTCGGCAGGATGGGACTTTCTTTCACACTATTTGGGAATGCCCAGTTACCCAAACATACTGGAAAACAATCGCAGATCAATTGCAGAGCGCCGGGGGGAAAAAACATTTATGGTTACCCCGAAACTATGCCTATTAAACAAATGGAATGCCACAGACCTCACCCAGACTGAGATAGCATGGGTTTCACGGGGATGGGCCATTGCAAAACTAGAATATATAATAAAGGAGGGAGAAAGATTCAGTCGAAAGAGATTCAATCGAAAAGAAGGGGGAGAGATAGAGAAAGGAATCATTCAGAGCAAAAGAATTTCCTATTTGGAAAAAGACCCATCACTCACCAACCTGGTTGGTGACATGCTTCATCATCTGGGTCCCACCCTGACCGCCGAATACCGTCAGGGTGTGCTTCGACGCCTGGAATTCCAGCGGAGCGGGTTTTCGTGTATATGGGTGAGTGAAAACGTGAGTGAGGAAGAATAAAAGTGATATTTAAAAGTGTCAGCGGTGATCTTCCTAATAATTTAATATGAAGTCACTTGGCACAATTAAAAACTGTGAACAGATATCGTAACTGGTATTAATGGCCAGTGATATCAGTGTTGGTATGTGTGTGTGGTCAACATGTTTCAACCTTTCTAGTAATTCTTAGGTTTTCGTCAGGACCAGGAATTTGTTTGAGGAACGGGGGGTCTGCACTCGCTAAGGTGCACCCACACCCTGAACCTCTATGTTCTCCACCTTTATTAGAGAGTAGTTTGTTGTGCCTTCAAGCCGTTCTTGAAGGATGATTCGAATGTTAAAGAGGCTAAATATAAAGCCTCATGGTTCCCGTGGGGAGCGTGGGCTCTGAACCATTGGTTCTCTCACCGGTACGCCCGTTTACACACCTACTTCGGGGTCCCACAGTTACCGAATGCATTCGTTAACTTCAAGAACGGCTTGAAGGCACAACAAACTACTCTCTAATAAAGGTGGAGTACATAGAGGTTCAGGGTGTGGGTGCACCTTAGCGAGTGCAGACCCCCCGTTCCTCATATAAATTCCTGGTCCTGACGAAAACCTAAGAATTACTAGAAAGGTTGAAACATGTTGACCACACACACATACCAACACTGATATCACTGGCCTTTAATACCAGTTACGATATCTATTCACAGTTTTTAATTGTGCCAAGAGACTTCATATTAAATTATTAGGAAGATCACCGCTGACACTTTTAAATACCACTTTTATTCTTCCTCACTCACGTTTTCACTCACCCATATACACGAAAACCCGCTCCGCTGGAATTCCAGGCGTCGAAGCACACCCTGACGGCATTCGGCGGTCCGGGTGGGACCCAGATGATGAAGCATGTCACCAACCAGGTTGGTGAGTGATGGGTCTTTTTCCAAATAGGAAATTCTTTTGCTCTGAATTATTCCTTTCTCTATCTCTCCCCCCTTCTTTTCGATTGAATCTCTTTCGACTGAATCTTTCTCCCTCCTTTGTTATATACTCATATTCTGACCGGTGGTTCGGGATCCTCATTACCCTCACTCTCTCTATTGTTTTTCTGACCATTGCAAAACTAAACATCGCACAAAAATGGGGCGTGGGTGAAATGCCAACTGTCAGGGGCCGGGTAGCCGATATGGCTAGAGCCATGATTGCTTAACAGGATGTGTTGAAACATAGAGGATGCCCAAAAAAATGGGATCGTAAATGGACTGCCTGGAATACGTAGAGGGGTGGGATTTGCTTGTCTCCCACCGTGGAATTACAACACAGCAAAGAAAAACTAAATGGCCCATTACTCGTCGAGGGTGAGATGCTTGATTGATGAATCTGTTTTGTAACATCATGCTGAGAATAATCTATCTGTATATTAAATTTGATTGTATATCATTGCTGATTTGCATAGCTGTGCTTTTTGTTACATTGCCTAATAAAAAGAGCTTAAAAAAACTAAATCCCTTACCGCGCATGTCAAGCTCAAATATTTCAGAAGCCACCTCGGCCAGCTTTATAGCCACTCATTTTACACACGGGACATTACTTACTCAAGCAGAATGGTACAGTTCTCTTTATAATGATAAGGAACAACTTTGGAACAAGAACCTCAGCTCACATCTCCTAGAAGTATCATTGAATGGGAAAAAGGAGGAGGATGATAAACCAGGGTAAGAGAACAAGGCCCAAACATAATCACAGCTACATCAATAAGGCCAAACTGTGAGACCTCGAGCCATCAATCCAGCCATTATTTTGAAAGCAAATCCGAACATAATCTAACAACCAGCGCACAGAACATCTGGAGGTAAATATCAAAAGGGTGTTGAGAAGGTGCCCGTGTCCCAAACGGAATTGGCCCTGCATTCTCAAGGAAGAACGGTAATACTGGGCTGGGAATTTAGAGCCACCCTTCAAGTTTTTTCCTATCCAGTTCATGGAATGACTCAGTGATATTGCCAATATTCAAAGGGGTGGGGTGAGGTGACAAAAACAAGCCAGAGAATTACAGCCTAGTGGCATTAATTGACAACGAAGCTAAATATTTTGCAGGAACCATTCTGGAGGAACTGCTGCTGTTGACCGAGGATCATAACATTTCCCCCTCCAAACTTGACTGGTTTTACAAAACAAACGGGGTCATTATGGCCCCTTTCCTTCTAAGCGACTTCACAATGTCATATAAACCTGTTCACCAATGTTTTATAGACTATAAATCTGCATTTAACAGGGTGAGCCGTAGTAAATCATGCAAAATCATGCAGGTTGGAATATACCAGGAGGCCTTTTAAAGGCACTGCAAAAGCTGCACACAGACACATGGATCAGGGTAAAACTGGGGAATAGCTCTGGGTTGTCCAGGCGTATACCTAGAACAGGGTGTACAAAAAGGATGTGTGTTGGTCCCGACTCTCTTCAATCTGTTTCTTTCAAACCTACAGCCCTTACTAAAGAAAGCAAATAGTCATGCACCATAATTGGGAGGCTTCATGACATCAAACCTCCTATATACAGACGATTTAGTTCTGATAAGCAGGACAAAAGTGGCAATGCATCGACTCCTTGATGCAATCTTGGAATATTCTAAAAATGATGGATTAGCTATTAACTTGAGAAAGACCTGAACCCTCACATTCCAAACGAAATAGCGGAAAAAAGACAATTGGCGCTTTGGCACAGAAGAAGTGAAACAAACCAATGTGTACACATATCTGGGAGACCTCTTAATACCTAATGGTAGATTTGTAGCTTAAATGGAAATCAAATGGAAAGGCAAAAGACTGGGGGATGGCATGGGCCTGCTCCACAGGAAAATGAAGGGCTCTTCTTTCTATCCAATCTTGCAGATGACACAAGTCAGAATCCTCCCAACTTTGGATTATGTAAGTGGGTCTCTGAAGGGCTGGGACAGTGTGGCTCTCGGAGATACAGCCTCAAAAATGTAAAAAGCTGTCTTCCATCTCCCGGCATATGCGCCTCCTGCGCAAATTAGGCTGGATTGGTCAGACAGGCGGCTTTCATGAGCTGTTGCCAGAGCCTTAAACTTGTAAAGGCGGGCTCCTTGGGTCACTATCTCTGGCTGGAAATATTGAGGATGGAAAAATCCCCCATGAGAGCTTTCTTACAAAGGTCAATTGACACCGTGGACCTCTCAACTGCCTGGGCCCCACATTTGAGCTGCAGCGAGTTGAAATAAATAATAAAATTAAACACTAAACTAAAGTCTCTACACGAGGACAAGCAGACTCTGGCAAGATGGAGCCAGGGGTGGCTAACTCTCAGCAATTGCAAAGAAACTATCCCCACAAGACTACCTAGCAATACCCTATAGTATCTACACCAAAGAACAGTTCTTAAAACTTAGGTTGGGGATAATGCCAGTATTAGTGCACTCCCCGCACTGGAGAAGAAAGGACTACGTGAACAAATATAGGCTCTGCGATGAGGCACCTGAGAACATCATACACATGCTGTGCCTCTGCAATGTCACATTTGATGAACATCGGAAGCTACTTAAGCAGGGAGTTCATCAAGAGAGCGATAAGGTCATGCAGAGAGGCTGAGGTGCTATTTTTTAACCCTGTGGATCTTGCAGGTAACAGTGCGCTGGTAAAATCCTTCAAGAACGTGAAGAAAAAGGTGAAGACAATAGAAGTCAGGAAGTAGCAGAGAGGCTCGAAAGCTCGAAAAATCATTGGGAAGGTGATTTTTGAGGCACTAAAAGCACTTTAGTAAACTTTCTCTCCTTAAAAGGTCCCGGGAGTGATATAGAATGCTAGCACTCTGCACCACAAGAACCAACGTATTTAGACAGCACTTGCCTTGCTTGTTTTTATGTTTAAGGTTAGACTGCATTTTATAGCTATGAGAGCTGATTTTTTAATTGATAACTTGCTGATTGTTTAAGCTGGATAAATGCATTTTAATGATTGTGAAGCAATTGTTTTGCAATCCTGAATTAATTGTATTGCAATGGTTTTAATGAACCAAGCAAACAAAATTAAACTTAAAAAAAAAAAAACTTAAACTTGAGTCACACTCGTGTTTTTCTTCATCACTATTGTATTTCTGCAAATTACCTCATTTCAAACATCGCAGCCTATCCCTTAAAATCCATACCCCTGAACCTAACAACCATTTACTTTGGGGCAGCGCATTGCTCGATGTAAAGTGCTTCGATGCCTCGTCAGAGGTAGTAAGAGCTATATAAATACAATTACAATATCATACATAAACTCCAGAGTAATCTGGCTGGTTGTTAGTATATCAAGGATAACCCCTGGGCTTCTGGGAGATACATTCTGTGTGCAGTGTGTAGTGCTGCTGTTCAGCAGTCTCCTTTTGTTATTCTCCATGTGATCTGGGCAGAGAGAACCCGGCAGAGCACTCAGACTGTTCCGTGTGAGGAATCGTTGCTGATCCAATCCTGGTTCTGTACTTTACACTTGTGGTTTCCTTTCACATAGATGCATGACTTGAATCCTTAGAAAGTAAAGGAGTGGTCAGCTACTCTCGCCTAACATGGGAGCAGTTGACATCTCTGGACTGAATTACAGGGAAATCAGGGCATTTCCAGGAAGAAAAGTATAGCTTAAGGACATGTAGGAACTTCAAATAGCCAGTCAGATGTCATATCTGTCTCAAAAAGCCAAAATGGCTGTCAGTCACTTGTGAGCGCAGCCTAATATGAAAGAACTTGCTGACACAGACAAAAGCAGAGAAACGTGGCTCCTAGAGTGCAATTATAAAGTCATGTCCAAAATATAGGTCACAACTAGCCAATTTACCAGGACCTGCATAGCCTTGGAGAAAGCTCAAGGTTGCATCCCGCAGAGCGAAACATGGCAGCTGTTATGCTCATAAAAACGCCTCATCAGGGGTAGTAAGAGCTTTATAAATGCAATTAAACTCCACGTAAAAGTGCTGTTTTTCAAAAATAGCATATATACTATAGACAGTCGGTCAAACGCAAGGTCTGAGAGGCTGTTCATGCTGGGGATGGGGGGGAGCAGTCAAATCTAATCCTGCCTCTAAAATGCTAGAAGGGCAAAGGATTGGCAAGTCTCGTGCTTGCTTACTAGCAAAACAAATTGAATTCATGCAATCCTATATACATATTGCAAAAAAAAAATATATTTATATTATGTGCGGAATATGCAAAGCTTGCAGCAAAAGTAAGAGAGTCCTGGGATATGAGATTCCAGATATTAAAAAACTGAGAAAAATATAAAAATGTATAACCTGCAACACCTCACATGTAGTCTATTTCTTAGTGTGCCCCTGCGGGCTAAAATACATAGGCAGCACCATTCACCCAGTCAAGGTCTGCATTCTGGAACATATGCGGGCCATTGTGATAAAAGATGAATCCTACCCAGTAGCCAGACACTTCGCAGCCATGCATGGCAGCAACAGGGATTTAGTGGAATATTTCGGTTTAGACTCTGTGAGCATTCACACGAAAGGTGGTGATAGAATCCAGAAACTGCATAGATTAGAGTCCCGATATATAATCGATCTCCAAACTAAATTTCCAAAAGGCTTGAATAGCGGGAAAGAATTGGCAGTACACCTGTGAACGTTGGTCATAACAAAAAGCCGATACACGACCTAAAAATTTACAATGTGTTTAATTAAAATGATGTCAGCAGAGATAACTTGTCATAGAATTAGGACTCCATCTAAAACATATGATGGCTTAGTGAAGTAGACACACAAGTGAATATATTGTGTCTTTAAAGCCGATATACGGCGAAATCACTCTGTCAAAAATAACCCTATAATCTCATACCACATGTTGCAAGTTAAAACTGATGGCAAAATGAGATGTATAATGTTGCTATTTTAAATTTCAATGTTTTATGGCAGACAAGTGATAAATTGATGATAAATGCAATATGCAATGAAACAATGACTAAGCTAAAATGGCGCCCAACGAAAGGGCTAAATCGATCTGTGAGTCCGTTTTCAATGACTATGTAGCCTGCTTTTAAATACTCTGTGGTGCGAATGTCAGTAACACCGATGAAGGCGCTACGCCAAAACGCGTTTGTTTATTGCTTGAAGCAATAAAGTTTTCTGTATCCCAGTGCAGTTGTTACAGGGTAGTTCTAGTTCGCACCACGTTTCTGTAGGAAAAACATTTTTGTTGTGTGTGTGTGTAAATATATATCGAGCCTATTTAGCTGTTTTACTTATTACATGTCATTGACCATGTCATGAGTGATGTAATATGTGACGTCATCAGCAGTGCATTGCGGGGGCGTGAGTTATAGTTAGCTGAACTAACTATAACAGGGGAATTTCAATGGTTTTGTACGAGGGAAATGTCCAGCTAACTATAACACCCCTGAAACCTATGGTTTTTTCAGTGAATTTCTAAGGTTTTTTAAATGCCAATTCCTAACTATAACACCCCTGAAACCTTTGGTTTTTTCAGTGAATTTCAAAGGTTTTTTAAATGCCAATTCCTAACTATAACATGCATGAAACCTATGTTTTTTTCAGTGAATTTCAAAGGTTTTTTAAATGCTAATTCCTATCTATACCTTATCTCTGAAGATATCATGAAAAGCATTCTTTTTTAAAAGTAGGGTGCACATTAGTTTTGTGGAAAAGCATCTTTGTGATTGGTTAAGAAAAAGCAGTTTCAACGTGGAGTACATATCATAAGATAAAATTTGCTCAGCTCAACCACACCTGCTACTTGCATTTAGAAGGCACTATTCGAACTTAAAACAATCGTCAAATTTTAACCTGCACGTGTCATTAAATGTTCAAGAAAATGTTACAAAAAAATATCGTAAAGTTTTAAAAAATTGATGAACTTTTAACCTGCACGTGTTGTAGAATGTTCTAGAAAGTGTGTTGATAGAAGTCAGAAGTGCAACGTATTCTATGTGTTGTTGAATATTAAAAAAACGGTTCATATGGAAAATTAAAAAGAAACCAATAGAGAAGTTTTGAAACCTAAAAGAATCAAGGAACTATTCTAATTTATTCTTTACATGTATTTATGTGTGCAGCAACAAAATTATAGACACAACAGCACCAGGAAGAGGAAGAAGCAGGGAGTAGGGGGATGAGGGGTGATGGGCAGAATGGCACACATGCACAATTAAGTACAGCACAAGTATAGACAAACAATGGCCAAAATGAAACACACCAACAAGGAGCACAAGTCACACAACCCGCCAACATCACACCACTGAACGAGCATAGAAGTGAAAACCACGCTGCATTCATACAGGATGTGTACAAAGGCCAGTCGTTGGTGTTGTGGGATGTCTGCGACCATGGTCATCATGGATGAGATGCCCAGCATGGGGCACATGGTCGAGTTCACTGTGTGTTATGTTGCCAAACGGCTGCTCCTCCCTCCCATGAGCCCCCACACTTTTGTACAGTGAGCTGTTGTATCTCGTGCACTCGTACGGCACACCATTGTAATGCCTATTTGCGCATGTCCTGCTACATTCCAACAACAACATCACAGTGCCGTTTGGAGGTGGTACACGCCATTTTACAACTTCGACTGCTGCGGCTCTTGTAACAGGCCACACTAGAACACAGAGACACACTTACTGCACTTCCTGTACACGGACATGTCCGTGACACCCCGTTCCCCTTGCCGGATAGGCACACCCCTCCACTGACCTGTGAACCCCAGACCAGCACACACCAGTTGTGCATGCAGGAGGATGCGTACGTAGCTACACATACAGGCTCACTGCCAACGCTGAGGTGACAGCACACTGTGATGTTGCAGGGCTCGTGCCTATCACGCTAAGCCAATGACCACAGGGACACACTTACTAAGATATGGGTTTGGGGGGCATTGGCAGTCCTGGAGTTGTTGAGATGAGTCTTCTGGCCCTCATGGGTATCCCTGTATCATGCTCATTGACTTTATGACACCTGTGGGTGTTCTGGTGTGGCTCTTATTTATTTATTTTATTATTTATTTATTTTGTGTATTTTATATAGCGCGCAGCTACCCCAACGGGGTGTCCCGGCGCTTCTGAGTGAAAGCAGAGGGATAGTCCTGGGGGGTTAACAAAAGAGAAAAGTTTTTAGTGCCTGTGCCTTGGCTGTGTTCCCTTTCATGGTGCAGGTAGTTGTCCTGCTTAACACCAGCAGAAAGCAGGTGTAAAATCCCTGGTGCTAACGTGTCTTATCGCCGGAATTTGTTTTGCATTGCAATTAGTGTGAAAGTTGTGATGTGTTTTTTTCGTATGCAGAACAATATACGAACTGAGCAGTGTATCTCGTCAAGATCCAGCACCTGATGCACTATTCCCAATCAATATAAATACAATGAGATTTCTTATGAGATTTCGTGTGTACACTGTAAGTGCAGCCAATACCTCAGTGCAATACAATACAGGATTTTAGTATTTAGAATAAATCGCAAAGGTGCACCTCATGTCTTTCTGCACGGGAACGGCTACTCTCCATTTCATTATCAGCACTTTAACAGAAGTAAAGTTGAGATCAATCTAACACACTATTCAGAAGTTGGTGCAAACTACAGATATCACTAGTATTCCAGCGATAAGTGCCCCAAAATTTAACACCATGGTGGACTCCATCAAATAACAGTAATAAGAACAAGAAAGAGTCACACAGCAGTTAAGAGAACAACCAAAAACATTATTCATTTTTTTTTCAAACTTTATTTTTTATAATAATAAATATATAAACGATAAACTATTTTCAAACTTTATATTTTTATTAACATAAATCTAAACAATAAACTAATAAACAAAATGTAACAACAATAATACAAAACAACAAAGCAGAACACTCCTGTGGAAACCACGGATGTCTACGACAGACCTGGAAAATCAAAAAGATTGTTAAAAAAAACCAACATGGTATTCTTAACAAAATACCACAAGAAACAAATCACAGATATATAAAATGTATACAGCTAACAACATTTTATAAGTTTAACTTACAAAAACTGTAAATGTTGCCGCTTTAAAATATTTACCGAATCTGAGGAATTTTTTTTGAAGAAGGCACCACGCCCACAACGTTTTTCATCGGTGGTGAAGAAATTTTTATTTTTTTCCAAGGGGCAAACAAAGCCCAATGCCACCTTCGTCATTCGCAAGATTTGCCAAGGAGTTCTGTTACGAGGGGATCCTAACAAAAAATACTTGTGCGGCACAGCAAGTATGATGAAACACCTAAGGACCCTTCATCCAAACAATCTTGCATGAGAAGAGTGCAAACAGATGAGAAACACTCCTGTTCTGTATCTGTAAAAAAGAATCACAAATAAATGTATATTAATAACTTTCAAATTTATACTATTCCATTACTGTACAAACACATTTTATATAAAAACTGACTAAGAAACTATAGCCCTGAACCACAAGTGTGACGATTGTTAAAACACTACATGCATAGTGCATACTACTTTGAAGCAGTTCATGCCCTAAAGCCTACCTCACTAAAAGACTACATGCTAACTGACTAAATGATTACAGTACTATAAGGAGACACACTGGGTGAGTGACAGGGTGTTTGCTAGAAGAGTATGAATACTAACTAGAGAATTGAAGGTGTGAAAGACAACTGTGTAGGTGATTAGAGGCCTGCATCAATACTGCATAGCCATTAAAGCAGTCCATGTGCTAAGGCCTGGCTCACTGCATGACTACTTGGGTACTGACTGAATGATTAGAGTACAGCAAGGAGAGTGCCTAGGCGAATTTATAAGTGCTAGGATTTTCACACAGGGAATGGATTAGTACTTGGTACTGAATGAGTCACTAGAGGAGTGAAAGTGTGAAAGACACGTGTCTAGGTGGTTAGAAGGCTGCATGCATAGTGGATAGGGGTTTGAAGAAGTCCATATGCTAAGACCTGGCTCTGTGCATGAATACTTAGGCAGTGACTGAATCATTAGAGTACTGGAAAGAGAGTGTCTTGGTGAATTTATAAGTGTTTGGGTTTTGGCACAGTGAATGGATTAGTACATGCTGTTGAATGGGTCTCTAGAGGACTGCAAAGGAAGTGACAGGATATTTCCTGGAAGTGTATGGATACTGACTAGGGAATTGAAGGTGTAAAAGACAAGTGTATAGTATGTCAGAACACTTTTATTTGAAGCAATCTATTTGGTACTTAGAAACTGACTAAATAATCAGACTACTTCTAGGACAGTGCTTAGATAAAACTTTTACATTTTCAGTTCTGCCACAGTGAACAGAATAGTACATGGTACTGCACCTTAGTGTCAAACCCTGACTCATTTTATCAATGCATAAGCAAAGACTAGCTTCTAAAACTTGACAACATGAGAGGTTTTAAATTAGTTATCTGTCAGCAAATACACGATGTTACCAAATGCCTCTCTCACAGTGGTTCTCAAATGCACACAGACTCAGTGTGATTCTAGACAAGCACCACTATCCCTAGGAGTTTACCAAAACTCATTCACTACAGTGGAAGTGGTAAAGGAACTGCATACAATCTACATATTTCACAACTACACTTTAATGTCAATGCCTGACTAATTTAATCAGCGCATAAGCAAAGACTGGCTTCTAATGCTACTAAAACTTGACAACATGACAGGTTTTAAAACAGTTATCTGTCAGTAAATACACGATGTTACCAAATGCTTCTCTCACAATCCTTACCCAAATGCACACAGACTCACAGTGTGATTTTAGACAATCAACACTATCCTAGGACTTTACCAAAACTCATTCACTACTGTGGAAAGGGTAAGGGAACTGCACACAATCTACATATTTAAGTACAGCACATCAGTGTCAAGGCATGACTCATTTAATCAACATATAAGCAAAGACTGGATTCTAATGCTACTAAAACTTCACAACATGACAGATTTTAAAACCGTTATCTGTCAACAAATACATAATGTTACCAAATGATTCTCTCACACTGATCCCAAATACACACACAAAGGGGGCTTGTATCCTCATTCCGTAACTTGCACAGCCTGCCTGAGCTCTTCCCAGTAAAGCGCGAAACATTATTTTAATTTGCTGCCATTTTTAAAGTGTTGTGAATCTTTTATCTATCGTCTGCATTACTATTTTTATCGTTCTCCCCTTACAGCATGCTCTGATGTTTTAATAACTCATTGATATATTGCGGTTTTGCACATTGCGTTTTCTGCCTCATTAAGCACCTTATCTAATAGTGATCATACCTTTGTTTGCTGCTCTGGTGGGTGGAAAAATACACGTGTTCAGTCCTCTTTCTTGCTGCCAGCCCCGACGCTCGACCCAAGCGGACCCGGCTGTTAGGCGGGTCCACACTGCACCTGGGTTGAGACGTCAGCTGGGGGCGTGGTTGCATGTTTACAAAGCCGGCACTGGGACGTCCGCGTACCGGCCGCGCGCATCGGGCGCGCCGAAGGCCCGCCAAAGGCAAGCCCGTCTGCGCCTGTCAGCGCTCGAGACGTGCCCAGTGCCAGGACCCCTGCACGTCAGGTATTTTACTATGATAGAGCGGAGTTACTGGCTCTAGATATGGATTCCTGTAGACGTCATGATCCGCTACCAACACAGGAAGATTTAGAGGAGTGGACGTGCTCTAGTTGTTGCTATCGGCTAAATGGTGTCAGTGGGGAGGGGGGTGCACACAGATATAGAGCCGATGCAGGGAGTAGCGGGATGCATACCCCGCATAAACATATTAAAACCAATCCGTTTCAAAACCTAAGCTGCATTCTTTTAAGTGTCCGCTCTCTGCACAGGAATAAATATCAGATCGCTGATCTGGTAGAATGCCGCTCCCCTGACATTATCTTTCTCACCGAAACATGGACCGATAATACATCAGGTCCTGACTGGAATACTGCTCTACCCAGCGGCTATGTGGCCTTCTCTCAAGATAGGATAGGCAAGAGGGGCGGGGGATAGCGGTGGCCCATAAAGTACATCTTAATCTGCGAGTGGAAACATATCTTGATCTCCCAGCAGAGGCACTCTACTTTAATATATATTTGGGAAATGTTTTCAAATTGCAAGGTCTTTTAATCTATCGACCACCTGGGCCTAAATCCTCCTTCCCCTCAAAGCTTATGAGCCATCTGGAATCCCGAATGGATCCTCACCCTTTTATTCTTCTGGGCGACTTTAACTACCATCTAGAACTTAGTGATCAACCAGAGGTTGCCTTACTGCTGGATAATCTAACGGCCCTCTGCTTTAACCAAGTGGTCACTGGTCCGACCCATATAATGGGTCACACCCTAGATGGTATCTTCACGAACAATATTGACCTGGAAATTAGGAACATTTCAGCCCTTCCTTGGTCTGACCACAGCGTAGTAGTTTTTGCCATCAGAGCGGAAACAGCAGTAGCGTCCTCCCGCTCTAGAGCACCGAAGGTAACAGCTAGACTTTGGTCTCAGACGAAGGCAGATGATCTAATTGCTGTTCTGGGTCATTCACGCCCCCTCCTTAGCAGAGATAACTCTGAGGCAGCACTGCTTTTTGACAAATGGCTCGCGGAGGCGGCTGAGGAAGTAGTGCCTGTCAAACGGCTTGGTTCAAGCAGAACTAAGCCATCTGCCCCCTGGTACAATAGTAAGCTTAAGGTCCTGAAGAGCATCTGTAGAAGGGCTGAGCGCCTCTGGAGAGTCGACTATAGCACTGACAAAAAGGCCAGTTATAACCATGCTCTATCAGTTTACAGAGAGGCAATTATATCCGCCAAAAGGTCATTTTTTGAGACCAAGATCAAGGACGCAGGGAACTCAGCCAAAGAGCTTTTCAAAACTATTACGGCTCTTTCCAAACCGCTGTCAGATAGCAGCTATCGGCCAAACCTGGAAATGTGCCAGAAACTTGCCCGTTTTTTTCAAGAGAAGGTGCAGGTAATATATAGGGACTTCTTAAATCTGCATCCCAGTCCAGATAGTCACAGTCAGATATTAACATCTACTGGGGCGGACATCCCTGGCCTCAGCACTTTCCCTCCTATCACAAAAGAGGAAACTCGCAGTCTGATCACTCTGATGAAATCAGGCTCACCTAAAGATCCTTGCCCCCCCTCCCCCCTTGTCTTGCACCTTGCGCTGGACCTGATTGCTGAAGAACTATGTGTCCTGATAAATCAGGTCATGGAGTCTGGTATATACCCGAGAAGCTGGAAGAGTGCAATTGTCAGACCGTTAATAAAGAAACCTTCTTTAGACCCTCTCATACTCAAGAATTATCGCCCAATCGCCGCTCTCCCTTTTGCAGCTAAAATTATGGAAAGGGAGCTAAATAGAACCTTGACAGAATATCTGGCTACCCACAATATTCTTGATTCAAGCCAACACGGTTTTCGGGCACAGCATTCCACTGAGTCAGCCCTTCTGGTGGCGGCGGAGGAGATCCGCAGTATTGTGGATAAGGGAGGTAAGGCAGTTTTGGTAATGCTAGATCTATCTGCTGCCTTCGACACCGTAAATCATACGGTGTTAATCCAGAGGCTTCAGGAGGCTGGCATTCAAGGGACGGCACTGTCCCTCCTTTCCTCCTTTTTGGAGGGAAGAGAGCAATGCTTAATTTGGGATGGGATACAGTCGGATAGTTTTCAGCTGCCGTGTGGTGTTCCTCAGGGTTCAGCACTGTCGCCCACGCTGTTCAACATCTATGTGACTCCCTTGGCGAAACTTGTCAGGAAGCACGGATTCCCGTTAGTTTCCTATGCTGATGATTCTCAGCTCATAGTTTCTGCAGCGAAATATTCTACTGACCTAGCCCTTAAATTTCATGGGTGTCTATCAGAAATGATGGGCTGGATGCAGGAAAGCTTCTTGAAGATTAATACAGAGAAAACCGAGATTATCGAGTTTGGCCATGGCAGTCCCTTGTGGAATAGATCCTGGTGGCCGGCAGAGGCTGGGGAGTGTCCCTGCCCCGTGCCCAAAGTAAGAAACTTGGGCATGATATTTGACAATCAGCTGAATTTTTCAGCTCATGTCAACAGCCGTGCATCGTCCTGTTCCTTCCTTATTAGGACGCTGCGTAAGATTTTTCCTTACATCTGCGCAGAAATGCGCAAAGCGGTTATAGTCGGTCTTGTCCTTTCTAGGCTGGACTACTGCAACGCTTTGCTACTAGGGGCAAACAAAGCGCAGATAGGAAGGCTACAGACTCTCCAAAACGCAGCAGCAAGGCTATTGCTGGATGTCCCAAGAGATCGATCAATCTCAGAGGGTATCATGGCACTACACTGGCTTCCGGTCCGTCTGCGTATAGATTTCAAAGCTATTTGCCTCGTACACAAAGCTGTCTTCAGAGGCGGGGCTAGTGATGTTCAGAGGCTGTTCACTCCTTATACCGCCGGCCGAGTGTTAAGATCCAGCACTCAGGGTCTCATCAAGATCAATCGGATCAGGAAAACCAGATGGGGCGGCAGAGCCTTCTCGTTTCGTGCCGCCGGACTCTGGAATAAGCTCCCCCACTCTCTCAAATCTATATATAACCATCAGACCTTCAGAAAAATGTTAAAGACAAGGCTCTTTCAAGAGGTTGGTATCTGAGGATTTCTTCTCCCCTTTGTGTGGTACTAGCGCCAAGACGCTTCGGCATTCGCTGCGCTCTACAAATACGTATCCTATCCTATCCTATCCTAACTCACAATATGATTCTAGATAAGCACCACTATCCCTATGAGTTTACCAAAACTCATTCACTACTCTGGAAGAGTTAATGGTACTGCACACAATCTACATATTTAAAGTACACCACATCAGTGTCAAAGCATGACTCATTTAATCAACGCATAAGCAAAGATTGGATTCTAATGCTACTAAAACTTGACAACATGACAGGTTTCAAAACAGTTTTCTCTCAGCAAATACACGATGTTACCAAACACTTCTCTCACAGTGGTTCCCAAATGCACACAGACTCACAGTGTGATTCTAGACAAGCACCACTATCCCTAGGAGTTTACCAAAACTCATTCACTACAATGGAAGTGATAAGGGAACTGCACACAATCTATATATTTCACGACTGCACTTTAGTGTCAATTCCTGACTCATTTAATCAACACATAAGCAAAGACTGGCTTCTAATGCTACTAAAACTTGACAACATGACCGGTTTTAAAAGAGCTCTCTGTCAGAAAATACACGATGTTACCCAATCCTTCTCTCACAGTGGTTCCCAAATGCACACACACTCATTGTGATTCTAGACAACAACCACTATACCTAGGAGTTTACCAAAAATCATTCACTACTGTGGAAGAGGTAAGGGAACTGCACACAATCTACATATTTCAGGACTGCACTTTTGTGTCAAAGCCTCACTAACAGTGTGTTTCTAAACAAGCACCACTATCCCTTGCACTATACCAAAACACATTTCTTCATCTACAAGGAGTACTACATTTTACTGCCGAAACATAACTCATTTCACAAATTCATAAACAATGACTGGTTTCTAATTCTACCAAAATATAAAAACTGCATAGTTATCTGTCTACAAACACATGAAAAAAACAAATCCTTATCACAAAATGGTTTCCACATGCACACACACTGTCAATAAGATTGTAGAGAAAAAAAAGTACTCCCTACACTTTAGCAGGAAAAATACATTAGTCTGATTAAAATCAAAATAGTCTACATACATCCCCTCACAATTAAATAACTCATCTTTCAAGTTGTTTTGTAGATTAAGAAGTATATCAGTCACTCACCATATTTTCTTTTACAGAATCTCTGCACTGTGCACCTCTCAGCAAAAGCAAAGAATGAAAAAGTTTCCCTTTCATTTTCCACACATATACATGCAAACATCAAATCACAATCCTTCGCACATAAACTCAAAAGCAAACACACATTTCTGTTGGTTAAACATTTCAACTCTTTCCAACTGAAATACATTTCAACCCTTCCCCCAATCTGCCTTCTGCCTGTTACCATAGAAACAGCTCATGGAACACCGCACTGAGCTCACATGTCACAAGTTCAGCACACAATGTTCCTACACAAGGCAGGAAGTGTGCTTGACTTTTCAACATATCAGCTTATCATACATAATGTTCCTTACAATCTGTTTTTGTTAACCAATAACAATCATACCTTTAAAAAACAAAAAGATACACCCTACCTTTCAGTGTAGAAAGTTGTTATACAACCAATGATTTCTTGTCGTTTTTCAAAAAACGTTGCCGTGGATCCGCGCACCCACTGCGAGAGAATCCGTGCATCCAACGCGATAGGATGCGCGCACGGTGCGTGCATTTCGCCGCTTTTTTTTTTTTTAAAAAAAAAAAGGGGGGCCACAGGGAGTCCTTCTGGGACCCCCTAAGCAGATCTAGAGGGTCAGAGTATTTCCAATCTGCCCCCTTTATATCTTTTACACACTTATTCCCCTTCCATCTTCAGCCTCGCTTCTACCGAGGCAGAAAATGGCCGCTTCCTGGTTTCGAATGTAGAGAGACGCTCGACAGCCAATTAGCATTCAGCACGCGATCGGGAGGCAGCGCGCTCGGTTCGGGGAGGGTGCGCTTACGGTGCGGGTACGGTCCGCGGATCCTCCGCGGGCATAGATATCACTAACTTTTTTACCCTAATTTTCTCAGGAACTACTGAACAGATTCACACCATATATGCAAAAGGCACGAGTCCGAACTGAGGACTACCTCTTTGCCAAATTTGGTGTCATTCCGTTCAGCGGTTCGGGCTGTAGCTGCGACAACAGATCCTATGGGAAATTGCATGGGGAAAACGCGTTTTGGGACCCCCCTTTTTTCTCACCCCCGCTTCACGGATCACCGCAAAACTTTCAGGGGCGGAGCGGAGCTGGCTAAAAATTTGGAGAATTTTGCGTAGATTCGTCAATCGGCGCCAAAGATATTCCCAATAGAATGTTGCGGATTTCCTATGGAAAATAGGTCCTAACTATAACTATCTACTGGCGACCGCCAGTAGATAATATATATATATATACCGTGCCACAGAGGTTGGAACGTTTGTGGGGACTCGAGGAGGCCGGAGGAAATTATTAACACAAAAGACAGCGCGCCCTGATCTGCAGCACATCATTGGCAGAAACACCCCCTGACCCTCCACCCCCTATCGCAAAATGTAATGCCCGTGAAAAGGGTAGGTGAACACAGTGTTATATAGAACATAGTCCTGAGAGCACGATTGAAAATGAAAACTAGATATAGTGTATGGTATAAACTATGCACCAAAAAGTGCGATATAAGATGAACCGGGCGTGAAATATAATATGCAATACATTGTGCGCAATTACAGATTCACTGGACATCTCAAATGACATCACTGATGACATCATCCTTGTGATAGAGTGGCAGACCTCCTCTCACCCTAATATAACCTTTGATACACACATTCAAAAATAGAGACTACAATTTTCAAAACAATGGACATACCAATACCAGTTACAACAACCTCTTCAGTAATTCTAAGATCCACATACACATCCACTCATTCACCAACAGTCCTATACAGTCACTCATACATGTACTCACTCATCATATGTACTCATACACCTATACATCCTGTTACACAATGCCACTCATCCATAGAGTTACTCACACACATAGTCACTCATGCTAATAAAGAATCAAACATACATTTACTTGCATATACAGTTATACACACAACACCACACTTACTTCTTTTTTTTTTTTTTTAAATTTTTATTTTTGAATTTTTAGAAAATCAGCATTGATGCTATATCAGTTTCATAATGTTAACATTTGTTGCGTAATCCATAAAGAAAAGACTTAAACCCAGAGAGAAGACAATCAATCATGGTTACAAACAATGGGATTTCAAAACAAGAAATGACGTAGTTAATCATATCCAGTTCTTAATTGGAGCCCATAGTGCAAGTCCAAATTTCTTTTTTTCCCTGCCTTTAAGTTTGTACAGAGCAGTTTCTAGCTTATACAGAGAGAGTAATTTAGTCATCCACATACTGAAAGACGGTGGGTCGGGACTTATCCATTGAGAGGTGATGCATAGTCGGAGAATAGCCATACATAGAAACAGAAATCCTTTCTCAGGGATTGATCGAGTTCTGACATTTGCCTCAAACTCAACACCAAACAGCACTAGTTGAGGTGACAAATTAACTAAAATGCCTAGACCTGTGTTCAGAAATCTTTGTATCTCCTTGAGCCAAGGGGAAATGACGGGGCAATCATATAGCATATGTACCAAATCAGCAGCCCTTAAGGTGCATCTAGGACAGAAGACCCCTCGATTTGACCCCCATTTAGCTATCTTAATTGGAGAGTAATATAAATCGAAAACAGCCATAAAAAATTGACTCTTGTGTCTACCTGAAAATAATAGCCGATCGGCTAAATTAAATGCGGTTTGTAAGTCAACCCCTGTTATCCCCAGCCTCGTTTCCCAGCGGTGCTTGTATATAGCTAGGTCGTCCTGCTGACATACGGTCATTATTTTGACAAGTTGAGAGATTTTACATCTCCCTTTTATACATTCTAATAACATATTCTTTTCTAGGTTGATCTGTCCGTTTAAATTGAGATGGTCTAAAAAGCTGCGAATTTGGAGATATTTAAAGAAGTCTGTACGTAGCAACCCAAATCTTTCTTGGAGTTCTCCAAATGAGATTAATTGTTTCTCTATAAAAAAATCGCCAATGGATCTAACACCCTGAGCGCTCCACCTCCTCATTATAGAGTCACAAAAAATTTAAGGAAGTTTGCCTGGTATTCCCACAGGCATATATCGATTATATTCTTTAAAAGTAAAATGTTTGCAGATTTTAGACCAGATTGCAGCAGCGGCAGCTAGAGTCTTGAAGCGTGTCCTTTTGTAATAACTGGGCTCAAAAACTTAAAGAACATATAGTTAGCTTCTGGGCCTATAACAAGTTCGTAAATAGATGGAAAATTAGCTGGATCTTTGTAAGATTGTGCACCGAAAAACAAAATTCCCATGTGTTGTAGCATAGCCATCCAATAATAATATTGAAATTGAGGGATATTTAATCCCCCCCTTTCCTTAGCTAAACTTAATTTTTTTAAAGTTCTCCTTGTTCTTCTGTACCCCCATAAAAAGCGGGAGCACATTCTTTCGATTTCGTGAAGATTAAATTAGGAACCAAAAGTGGAATCGTGCAAAATAAATAAAGAAATTTCGGGAAGACTAGCATCTTAATAGCATTACATCTGCCATATAATGATAGATGCAAATAATCCAGATTCTCTAACATTTTATTTGTTGAGATTAGGGTGGGTTCAAAGTTTAGTTTGACTATAGACTGTAAATTAACCGAGATTTTCACCCCGAGGTAAGTCGTCTCTGTAACTGTGTTAAAACCGGATAGGACATGAGAGCCAGTAAAAAGAACTTGGGTTTTGTGTAGATTCAACTTGTAGCCGGACACAGCACCAAATTCAGATGTCAGGCATTCAATGCGTCTCATTGCATTGGGGACATCCAGTGTAATAACAGCCACATCATCCGCGTAGGCTAAAACTTTTATAGACTCTGTCACAGGCTGTACTGGAATAATCTCCAGATCATGCTCAATCTTGATCAAAAGGGGCTCGATATAGAGAGCAAACAGGAGAGGGGAGCAAGGACACCCCTGCCGAGTACCCCTGTAGATCTTAAACTCCCCAGAATGATTGCCTGAAATACGGATTGTAGCCGCTGGAGAAGTGTACATAGCTTGTACAGCCTTAATAAAGGAAGATGGAAAACCTTTCCAATGGAGAACTGCCCATAAAAATTCCCAGGAGACCCTGTCGAATGCTTTCTCAGCATCCAACAGGGCCACCCCAATTGGAATTTTAGAAGCCTGAGACCAGTACAGAAGAGAAATTATTCGCCGAACATGATCCGTAGTACCTCTACCTGCCACAAACCCATGCTGACGTAGTGAGACAAGTGATGCTATGCTCTTTCCAAGTCTTCTAGCAAGTATTTTGGAAAAAATCTTGCTGTCTGAATTATTTAGTGTAATGGGACGATATGAGGCTGGCTCCACCACGTCCTTGCCTTTTTTTTTAAAGACGATTATGGTTGTTTTGGACCATGAGTCGGGTACTATACCCATGAAAGCTTGCTGAAATAAAGATAGTAACACATTGTGAAGCTCAGCCTGAAAGGAAACATAGAACTCCAAAGTGATCATATCTGGCCCCATAGCTTTTCCTCTTGGCAAGGATTCCATTGCCTGAGTAATTTCCTCCCATGTTATAGGAGTAGACAAACTCTCACTCTGAGCCGGGCTCAGACCCACCGTAATGATTTCGCCTAAATAGCCCCGCGGATAGAGAATTTCCCCATTTTCGTATAGCTTTTGATAAAAATGCTTAAATATCTCCAAAATAGCAAGCTCCGAGTTTTGCAGGGACCCACCTATATCTCTGATTTTATCAATTTTGCTTTGTGACTGCTTTTGCCTTATTCTATTAGCCAATACTTTCCCCACCCGCTCTCCATATTCAAAACATTCCCTTCGGAATGTCTGGTATTTAGCTGCCGTTTCGTCCGCATGATGATTGTAAATTAAAGATCTCTGTTTAGCAATGTTAATTTGAATAGAAGAGACATCCATCCGATCTTTGATCTTTTGGGCCATTTCTCGTTCCAATGCACTTAGCTTTAGCATATCTTGTTCATTTTTTTGTCTTATAACATTGCGTTTCCTTAGTACATATCTAAGGGTTTCCCCCCTTACACCGGCCTTAAAAGTATCCCAGACCGTTATATCTGGAGCAGAGCCATTATTAGTTGCGAAAAAATTTGGGAGCCAAAGTTTAATGCAGTTCCGATATTCTTCATCTGCTAATAGCTTCCTATCAAAAGTCCATTTATATTTTGTGCATGGCCCTGTAGAAATCTGGAACTTTAACACAAGGGGGTTGTGGTCTGATATAATACTTGGCAATAACGTAATGGTAGCATCTGCCAGAATGGAAGACGAAACACAGATATAGTCAAGACGGACTAATTTTTTATAGGGAGCAGAATAAAAGGTGCTGCCCTATTGAAATTTATTGAGTTGGTTCCAAACATCATATACACCTTGTTTCTTTGCTAAATTGTGGAAGGATCTGAAAACTTTTGGTTTCTGACCCATATAATCTGTCCCTGAATTTATGTTAAATGTTTCAGTTAGGTGTATATTAAAATCGCCGCATAATATGATAGGATGGGGCCATAAAGCTAATTCCAAGTTAATAGAGTCATACAGTTCAGGATCATCTACATTGGGACCATAAATAGTACATATAGTTATGACCTCCCCTGTACCAAATCCTGCCTCAATAATGACCCACCGACCATATTTATCTTCTTTATGTTTTTTACACAGGACAACTCCTGGTTTACAAAGAATTGCTACACCTCTCGTATTGGTAGACTGCTTCGAGCATGTAATCAATTCTAACCCCATCTTTTTGAGCCATAACCTATTAGCCCAAGCAATATGTGTTTCTTGAAGAAAGACAGACAATGTCCCATGCGAAGGCCCTAGCCATTTGTGCGAAAACCAGTCTCTTTTTGAAATCGTTCAGGCCGCATATATTTAACGTACATAACTGTATTGTCCTCATTAAATAGTAGTTTTTTTAAAGTTTGACAATAGAAAACATAAACCCTGCTACACCCCTTGTGCTACAATTGTTTAGCCTAGCCTCTAGTATCAAGCAGTTAATGACAGCTAAAAACAAAAACATCAATGCTAATTTTTCTTTCCACCCCCCTCCACCCCCCACCAAAAACCCACCGACCCCAACCCCAACCCCTCCCAACCCCAACCTTACCCTTCCCATGAAGCAAAGGGACACTGTCCCTAGGATAGTGAGTTAATCTGCCACCCCTATCCCACCCCCGGAACTCTATTCCAGATCTGGGGTATAGCCAGTCCGTGCCTAGCCGTGCCTAGCCTAACCCATCCCAACCCGACTAGGAGACTAAGAGAAAGAGGGCATTCTATGTCATTAATTGCTAAGTTTCCTTTTCTTTTCTTAGACCTTTCTATCCTCCTCTTTCCTCTACCCCTTCTTTCCTTAGTAGAAAATTAACAAACACTTAAACAGCCATGGTTGGGTCCCCTGCGTTATGAATCCCAAAGCCGCTGAAAACGAGCTGAGACAAGATAGAGACCACTCGACCTCTATAGCTTATGCAAAAATTCTTTAGCAGTAGCCTCTTCAGTAAATACTGATGACCGTCCTTTTATGATGATTTTAAGTTTCGCAGGGTTTTGTAAAAAGACGCGCTCCTTTCTCCTGAAATTTCGGGATGAACTGTCGGAGTCTCCACCTGAGATCTACTGTTGATTGACAAAAATCAGGTCTCACAAAAAATTCACAGCCCATAGCATGGGCCTTCTTATTGGGGCGGGCCTAATCAAAAAGGGCCTCTCGAGCAAGGAAATGATTTAACGAAATTAGGATTGCTCGGGGAAAAGAGGTTTCTTGAGTAGCTGTTTTCTTCAGAAAAAACGGAAATCGGTGAGCCCTCTGAACTTCTGATTTCCAATCCCAGCTATTAAAATCAGGGAAGGCTTCAGTCAGAAGATCCACTACGAATTTCCGAGGGTCTGTCCCTTCCTTACCCTCCGGAACCCCAAGAATTCTAAGGTTGTTTCGTCTTAGCCTGTTTTCCATATCAGTTAATTTCCATAAATAGTCATCTTTATGGGCACTCAGTGAAGTAATTTCCTTTTTCTGAAGCGCTACTTCGTCCTCCAGAGTTGATATCCGTGTCTCGGCTTCCCCTATTCTTGTTGCGGAATCGGCACATGATTTGGCTACCCTTCGTAGAGAATTTTGTAATTTTTTTAGCGCAGTCTGTGTGCGAAGATTCTCTGCTTGCGCCTCCGCTCTTTGTGCCATAATAACATCGTAGATAGTATTGAGCGTGATTTCCTGATGCTCTCGATTGAAAGTGCCCAAGAGTGTAGTTGAATGATAGGGTTGAGTATTAACAGAAGGCTTTGGGGAATTTTGATAAGTACCGCTTGCGGAATCTTCAGACCCATGTAGATTTCTAGTAACAGAGGACCGCTCTTGCGTTTCTGCCATAGATATTTGACACAGCTTGGCCGTCAAATCGGCGCCATCTTCCCCACCAGAGCAGCCCTCACCGAGCCAATCTTCAACTAGACTTTCCGTGGAGGAGCGGTCAGAGAGTGAGAAAAAATCATCTCCAACAGAGGCTTTGTCCTGAGCCTCTGTAGTACAGCATTCTATATTGAGACCAGGTCCTGATGTGTGACCCCCCAAACGAAGCCCCACTATTTCAGTATTGTTCGATGAATTCTTACCTCCAGGGGACATAGGTTTATCTTTGGGGACCACTTCAGTCTGTTCAGCTCCCGTCGGCAAACTCGATGTTTGTAAGGGAACTACCACTCCCATAATGCCCTTCTCCTGCGATCCAGCGTCAGGGACCGTACTCTGTGACTACACTGGTGATACATTTTCCTCCATAGCGGGTGGGGCTAACAGCTGTGAGGCCGTGGTGGGTAGTACTAGTGTTCCAGTATGCTTGCCGAGTGCTTTATTACTTCTGTTTTTATGAAAAAGCGCCGGAACCTTAAGCTTAGCGCCCTCCGAAAAGGAGTGCTCCTCACCAGTCATGGCATCTGCCGCTGCCCCCACCTGTAAGTTTAGCGATGTCTTTGGGGCCGTAGTATCTCCAGTTACTGAGCGGGAGCACGCCGGAGGAAGAGCAGACTTAGCGCGCGGCGCTCGTTGCTGGTTCTTGGGCGGCATTATGTCGGAAAATCGTACCTTCGGCTTCGGAAAGAAAAAGACACACTTCCCAATCCGACGAGGGCACAGACGATAGATAAACGGTAAGTTAAAGCAGCATTGCAATAACCACCAAAGCATCCTAGAATTGGATAGACTTTCACGCACTCCACATCAAGGAGAATCCGGGAGGGGGAGCAGACCGCTCACACAGCCAGCAACTTGGCCGCCATCTTGCTTCTACGGAAACTTACAAATACTTAGTCTTTTAAACAATCACTTATAGAAACACATACTTATTCATACAGTAACTCTTTCAATCTCTCACTCTCACATATACTCACTTATATACACCAATAGTCACATATACTAGTTTAAAACATATGTAGTTACTCATAAAGATACTATTGAGACAGTCATTCACTCACTAACACACCCATACACACACTCATCCACCCATACAGTCCTGCACACATGCTGTCTTCAACACATACAAACAGTGAGTCACTCATTCATGCAAGTATGCACTACGTAATACCCCCCACCGAACCATGCAGACACTCAGACTGATACTCAAAAAACCAACTAATAACCTATATAGACACCCATGTAGATACTCACCAACCCATGCAGCCACTTATACACAAAGTGAGAGACTGATACGGATATTTACATATTTAAACATTACTCACTAAGCCATGTATTCACTATGATACACTTAATCAGTCAGTTACACAATCATTTTTTCAAAAACAAATCATCCATTTAGACACTTATATACCCATTTATTCTTCCATCGACCTTGAGATATACATATATAAAACATATTTAATTTTCAGAAAAACACACATTCACTGGATGATGTCATCAGTGATGTCATTTGAGATGTCATCAGTGATGTCATGAGTGATGTCACTGACCATGTCATGAGTGATGTAATATGTGACGTCATCAGCAGTGCATTGCGGGCACGCGAGTTATAGTTAGCTGAACTAACTATAACGGGGGAATTTCAATGGTTTTGTACAAGTGAAAAGTCCAGCTAACTATAACACCCCTGAAACCTATGGTTTTTTCAGTGAATTTCTGAGGTTTTTTAAATGCAAATTCCTAACTATAACGTGCCTGAAACCTATGGTTTTTTCTGTGAATATATATATATATATATATATATATATATATATATATATATATATATATTCACTGAAAAAACCATAGGTTTCACACATGTTATAGTTAGTTGGACATTTTACTGATAAAAAACCTATGACATTCCCCCGTTATAGTTAGTGCAGGCAACTATAACTCACGCGACCGCAATCCTCTGCTGATGCTAATACTGTATTTAGACACTTATTTGCCCATGTCTTCTTCCATTAAATTTTAGCTATACATATATTACAAATATTTTTTTTTCATAAAGACACATATGTCATCAGCAGGGGATTGCGGTCGCGTGAGTTATAGTTGCCTGCACTAACTATAACGGGGGAATTTCATAGGTTTTTTATCAGTAAAATGTCCAGCTAAGTATAACATGTGTGAAACCTATGGTTTTTTCAGTGAATTTGCAAGGTTTTTTAAATGCTACTTCCTAACTATAACGTGTGTGAAACCTATGGTTTTTTCAGTGTATTTGTACGTTTTTTTAAATGCTAAGTTACTTTACGCCATTCGTGGCGTGCGCACATGGAGGGCATATTATGCGCTTCGTTGTGCAAGGTAAAATTTTACATTTTCATTGCATACATAAGCCATGCACAAATGGTGCACTTCAGGCACAATTTGCACACGGGGTGGGGATAGTATGGTTAATTTTTTTTTTTTTAAACGTTTACTTTTTCATTTGTTGAATATGCCATGCACAAATGCACATGGGGTGGGGAGAGTATGGTTAATTATTTTATTTTTTTAATTTTTTACCGTACGCGTACGGTAAGCGTAATCGGCGATTTTTCGAAAAAAAAAATTATTGACTTTTTGGCCTTGGGGGTTCTTTGGGGACACCTTCATCAAGGCTAGGTGGTTAGGAGCTGTCTAAACAGCCCCTTTACATGTTTTTTGCCTTTGTTTTTCCTCCCCCCCTCAGAGTGCGAGAGAGAAAATGGCGGCCGCCGCTTCCTGGTTTCGACCGATTCGAATGTTTACTAAGATCTAACAGCCAATCAGAATCACGCTCGCGCACGTCACCGTACGCGTACGGTAAGCTTACCGTAAGCGCACGGTAAGCGCACCGTAAGCTGCCACAGATATATATATTGATTTAAATGCTATTTTCTCAGGAACTACTGAACAGATTTACACCAGACCTACAAAAGGCACTTCCTTGACCTGAGGACTACCTCTCTGCCAAATTTCAAGTAACTCTGTTTAGCCGTTCGGGCTGTAGCTGTGTCTAAAGGTCCTATGGAAAAAATGCATGGGAAAAACGCGTTTTGGGACCCCCCTTTTTTCTCAGCCCCCGCTTGACGAATCCCCCCGAGACTTTCAGGGTAGGAGCGGAGCGTAGCGCCCCACCTATTTTGAAAATTTCGCGAGGATTCGTCGACCGGCGCAAAAGTTATTCCAAATAGAATGTTGCGGATTTCCTATGGAAACAGGGTCCTAACTATAACTACCTACTGGCGACCGCCAGTAGGTAATATATATATATATATATATATATATATATATATATATATATATATATATTTCAAGCTCCCAATTCCATTAGGTAATCGTACCCATCACGGAAGACAGCACTCACGGGGGAGAGTTCAAAAAAGGAATTTATTATTTGAACCCTGGGCAAAGACGCGTTTCGGCACTCAGCCTTCGTCAATTTCTGCAATGAAACGCGGCGGCCATTAAACATTTAAAGCATTTTCACAGTATCCGGTGTAGAGACAGAAAACAGACTGTGCTAAATTGGTAAACAATCATGGCGCCATCTTTGAATGTCTCAAAGAGACGGAAACAAATATTCTGCCAGAATTCTATTTAGACATGTAAATACATTCTAATCACAATATATAATTGAAAATAATTAAGCCCACAGATGGGCATACATATACTGTCTCGAAGTATACACACTTTGGGAGCTTGAAAATTTGAAGCGGGAACACCCCCGCTTGGCGTGCACCCGTTCGCGAGTGCAACTGGCTGGTGTTGTGGAGCGAATATATATATATATATATATATATATATATATATATATTTATATATATATATTAAAATGATGCTTGAGTGGAGAAAGGGGACAAATTAAACAGCAAGATGGCTCAGCAAGGTAAACCCTTTCTGCTGGACATCTGTGAGAACTACCACTCATGAGGCTGAAACCAAACAAGACAAACTCATCCTTTAATCTAGGCAAGGTCCATACAACAAGCGATTAAATTGGGTTATAGCGACATCTTTTTTTTACAGCACTCGGAGGTAGCTAAATATGATGTAATTGTTCTTATTTTTTTCATCAGCTTCGTATAGTATATGCAGCCTTTCACAGACCAGGACCTGTGGTGAAAGCTCCAGATTACCATTCTTTGGGCAGGAATACTGCTGCCATTTCTTTCTGTTCGCCAAGATATGTAATAACATAATGAGAATGATTGCTCTGTTATTCCTTTGCAGAGTGCCTGCTAGAGCAGACACTTTCTTCATATATGTTTATACAGAGACACTGATATGAGGGATGTTATTAGTATTTCATGGAAAGAATAAATTGTATTGATCTAGTGATTCGATCTGGATGTCACAGCTTAGGAAAACAAGTCCTGGTAGAGCTTAAAAAAAAAGAAAAAAAAAAGGAAATGGCAACTATGACTATCAGTTCAGGCTCATCCTTTTCAAAAAGGGGTAGCCGCTGTACTCTAGCGTTACCCCTGGTCTATGAGATCATTAAAGCTGGGGCAAAAGAGGATATAATGGGCTCAAGGAGCACTCTTCAGTATCTAAAGTTTCACTACTTGCCCATCCTCTAACACTTTGGCCACAAACAAGAAGTTATTGTAAGCAAAATGGATTAGCTACATGATACCATAAGGTGTGAACGGGTTTGTGATGTGAATTCTACTACCCCTGAGTGACATCCATGTCCAGTCTCGCTTTACTGTGTGTCCAGCTATACCCTTGCTTACTCAATTATTTTGTTTCCACTGTTATGTATCAAATTGCTTAACTGATGTTTAGTTTTGCCTTGCAAATAGCAGTGTTTGTTCCATGCTGTCACTCCCCCTTCTGTAAACAAATGTGGTCCAAGGTCAAATGTGTGCTCCACCCCACCAGCCCACAGCTCCAACCATCCAGTCTGATCTTGAGAGTGCTGATATACGTGTCTCATGTATGGTTTTATTAAGTCAAAGCTTACCAGAGAGCACAACTGTCTGGTGGCTAAAGATTTCTTTTGGACATTCTGAAAGCTTACCTAAGGGTAAATTTTACCCACTGCTTACCATTGCCTTTGTGGTTTGTAACACCCATTTGCTTGCATTCTATTTGCTGTCTTTATTTGTTTTAGACTGTCCAGCATGTCTTTCTCTCTCCTGTGGAGCATAGCCTGTTTATTGTATTTTTCCACAAGTGCTGGCTTTCTGTAAACTGGCCTTACACTTTTTTTCTTATCTTGTCACATTTTCTGTGCATTCAATGGCAGAGGTCAAATGCCAGGCTCTGTCATCAGAGGGAGCTTGGTGTTTACTTTCCTTTCTCTGACTTCAAAGTGCGAGGATTTATCTTACAATCTAGGGTGGAAAAGGAAAGGCTTTTTTCTAGCACACAACAAAATGTAAGTGTCTGTAAATGAACTATGCAAATATTTCAGAATATATTTCAATTAGAAAAGCACAAATGAATCAAATATTTTTGTAATTCTGAAGTGTGCTGGAAACATTAACAGTCAAAACAAATCAATACAATAGGTGATGCCATTTTTTACACCTTATCGTTTGTGTGCTGTATTGTTTTATTAGTAAAACTGTATGTCTGAGCGAACTTAATGGTCACTTCAACTTAAAATGTGTTGTCTGTAATGGCAGTGTCCTGCCACAAAATGCATACTCCACTGTACTCTATGCCGCTCTACTCCACTCTCACTCCATTCTACGACATTCCACTTTACAACACTCCACTCCACTCTACTCTATTACACTATACGATACTCCACTCTATCCCACTCCACTCTGCCACACAACTCCGCTCTGCCACACAACTCCACTCTACACAACTCCACTCTACAACATTCTACGCCACACTATTCTACTCCTCTCTGAGCCACTCTACTCTGAAACTCTGACACTCTACTCTGACACCGTATGACACTCCACTCCTCTCTACTTTACTCCCCTCTACGACACTTTACTCCACTCTGTGCTTTGCCACTCTACTCAATGACCCTGTACTCCGTCCATGCCACTCCACGCTAGTCTATTCCACTCACTGCCACTTAACTCTAGGCTACTTTATTGCCTTCCATGACATTCAACTCTGACACTCCACTTTACCCCGCTCTATGACACCCTACTCTATGCCACTGAACTTCACTCTACACCACTCAGTGATACTCTACGACCCTTCACGCCACTTCACTGTACAACACTTCAACCCACTCCATGCCACTCCACTTCACTATCCAAAACTATATGCAACTCTCTCTACACCACTTTGCTTCACTCTCTGTAACTCCACTGTTGTCCATTTAACTCTAGTCTACAACATACTACTCCATGCTACACCACTCCACACTATGCCAACCCAAACTATGAAACTCTATGCCACTCCATTCTACAACACTGTATTCCACTATATGACCCTCCACTCTAAGCACCTCAAATCTATGGCACTCTATGACTCTCCTCTCCACTCTGACACTCCTCTCCACTCTACTACATGCACTCTACTCCAACCTACAACAGTCCTCTCCTCTCCACTCAATGCCACTCCTCAACCCTCCACTACACTCTGTGCCACTTCACTCTACACCACTCCACAACACTTTCCTCTATGCCACTAACTTTGAACCATGCCGAATAGAAGCAGTGATGGTAAGTAGCATGACAAAAACACATTTGCAAAGCCAATAGCTCTAGTACAGGCAAGTCCTATTGACTTTACCAATGCTTGTTCTCTCAGTCAACCTTACCTTTAGTTACACTGACCAATCGCTAGATGTACCATACAAGAGACTATCTTCCCTATTGAAATTTGGTTGATGAAACTATTGCGAACTATTAGGGCGAATTCTCAGATATAGTTTGACAGAGAGCATGTGTTGTGTCAGGAAAACCTTTGACATGTGGCCTCTGTCTGAAATGTATGCTTTTGAATATAAGCTCACTAATGCGGCATGCTGAACAGCTATGCATTCTTTCCACTGAAAATGTGCTCGACTTAGCTGCCTTTAGAGCTACGTGGTTCCAGTTGAACATAACATCTCATATTTCACTTGTTCTCACCATGAGCTATAAAACGATCCATGAAAACCACCAGATAATAAAAAGAAACACGTTGTTGCTGTCTTTTGAGTTTCTATAAAGGCTACACAGATCTCCCTATTGACTTTTAGTGCTATAGAATTAATTACCAGATAATCTCCCCACCTCCTTTAAGATCAGGAACTTCTGCACAGTTATCTATTTCACGCTTGCGGCCGATTTGGTCATCGTCTTAACACTTTTCATGCTCCATATGATAGTCGGAGCTACCAACATATTGCTAGTCGGCGATTTCAATATTTGGGCAGAGCTTGAACAATGTTATGAGGTCTCTCAGCATTTCGATTAGCTTTCGATCCTCACGTTAGTGCATCGCCATATAAGGCCCAGGCATTGAGCAGGTCTTGCACTGGATGGTCGTTTTACATGTCATACTAATCTTATAAAAAGAAGAGGATTGTCCTTCATTGTTGACCAGTCATTAAATTAGTGTTGTTTCTGGATCTCTCTTCATCCTTACCTACATTCAGTACAACCAGTAACACATACCCATCTTGGTCCAAGCTTTCTAACTACTTTTCTTTGCCAACAAATTTATTGAATTAGGTCTGCTCTTGGAAGACAGCCTTAATTCTTCAATCTCATCGCTATGCACCTGGATTTAATCAACTATTAATCTCATATTTCCTTCTAAATACTCGAGGACAGGCCTGTTTCTACCATAGAGGATGTCTAATCTTCAGCAGTCTGAACAAAGACTCAATAAACCAGCATTTACAATGCAATTGGTCTTGCATTTGCGAGAGTGAGAGCTATTGGCATTGTAAATGACAATGTCTTTAACCTATGTTTTATTTATGTAGTGTGGAGTGGATTTATATGGGTTGGATTGGGATTGTGTGGAATTGTGTGTGATGGAACTGTGTTGTGTGGAGTGGATTTGTGTGGGTTGGATTGGAATTGTGGAATTGTGTGTGATGGAATTGTGTTGTGTGGAGTGGATTTGTGTAGTGGAATTATCTGGCATGGTGTGCAGTGGAAATATGTAGATAGTAATTCTATGTTATTGAGTGCACTGGAATGAAGTGAAGTGTGATGGTGTGTCAAAGTGTGATTATGTGGAATGGCATTTTGTCTTGTAGAGTGGTATGTTATGGAGTTTACTTATGGTGTTGCATTTGCTTGACTTAGAGTTACTGACATTGCAAATGGCAATGTCTTTTACCCATGTGTTATGGAGTGTATGTATGTGGTGCACAGTGGGATTATATGGTTTGGATTGGAATTGTGTGTAGTGAAACTGTGTGGTGTAAAGTCAATTTGTGTAGTGGAATTGTGTGGCATGGCATGCAGTTGAATTATGTGGAGTGGGATTGTGTGTTATGGAGTGTAATTATGTGGAATGTTATTTTATTGTGGAATGGTATGTAGTGTAGTTTAATTATGTGGTGTGCTGTCGAATTTCGCAACATATGGAATATGTGGTGTGTATTGGGTGTGTGTGGTGTTGTGTAATTGTGTTGTTGAAGTGAATTATGTGGTTTGGTCTCAAATTATGTGGTGTGTATTGGAGATGTGTGGAGTTGAATTGTGTGGCATAAAACTGTGAGGATGAACTTTTCAAAAGCAGCACATAACAGAAGCAACCACTTTCAACAAAAACATAGGTAACCTACACCAACCAGCAAGTATTGAGAAACACATGCACACATACACTGGGTAAAACTCCTCTAACATAACCCTTGCACATGGATTCTCACTTTATGGGTGTGTGCATACCATAACCATGCAGCAACGCTTGGTGCAGGCAGCACAGAGTACTACTGCAAATCATCATTTTTACAGGTTGTCTACTTTTTTCAACAGCACACAAGCCATAAATTTCCAAGTGAATATTTAATGAGGATAAAAGATAATTTTTTTAATTAGGAATTATTCAAGCCACAAATAAAAAAAATGGTGACAAGGTATGTCATGGTTTATAAATCCCAAGCATGTCTCTTGACACTGATCTTTTAAAAAAAAAATGTTTAAAGCTCAAATGGGAAAGCCAGGTACCCAAGACAATCTCTTACGAGTATTACAGCACACGGGTCTGTATTTTTGTATGTAACTACTTTTACTTCCTTTTGAAACTCACCCATTAGAGACATAACCTATCTGAAAGAGGACCCTAGCAATCAAGGAAGAGTGGAGACTTGGGTTTTGTTCATTTACAGCTAGGTTACCTCATAAGGAGGGCATTTTTGAAGCGGGGGGACAGTTTAAGGATACATTTGCATATGGAAAAAAGACTACATAATTTGAATGGAAAACTAAAGACTTGTGGGTGCCTATTTGAAAACTGTACCCCTATCTAAGCCCTAGGAAACAACAACAAAAAAATAGATAAAAATAAATCCTAAATCCCACCTGTGTTAAAGCAATGTCCACATTGACAAATCATCGCAGCTGGGAACAAACTTGGGCAAAAAAAGCAGCTGGTCATCCTTGGTGGGAGGTAAAACACACTGTTCCCATGGTAATGTTATGCATGGCCTCAAGTGTAGCCCAAATAAAGCATCAACATAACCCGCCAATGGCATATCAATGCTGGTTGTTTGACATAGGAGGAGGTGGGAGGCGAAGGGGTCAGACTTGCTTGAAAGTATGAGTGTACTAATCCACTGAACACTTCAGTTGGCTGGCTAAGGGAGGAGAGGCGTTCACTGCGCATGCAGCCACCAGAAAACCATCAGCAGCAGTGAGAGACAAAAACAAGGCCAAGCCCTCTTAAAAGAAATAACAAAACCAAAGTAATATCTTATTAAAAACGCCCAACTGATGATCACCATCAAAAATTGCAAAAAGCTAGTAAAATACAACCAACAGATCTGGAGGCACGGCATTGGAGGCAGCACTAACACAACTGTGGCATTAAGAGGAAGTGGGAGGGAGAAATGCTATAGTAAAATCTAAGCAGTTATGGCACAAAAGCTGAACCAAGGCAAACCGTAACAGAGCAGATAACCAAGAAAAAATTGTCCCCCAAAGAACAGAAAAAGAAGCATAGTGCAATGAGAGAGTACTTAAACCCTGCTGCGTGAGAGGAATGGAAGAGAAAAAGGATGTGGATTACGACAGAGGGACCAAGAGGTCGGACTGACCACAAGCAAACAAGGATTTTTAAAAGACACTGACATAGACAAATGGGTGGAGTTGGAAAGCAAGCGCTGTCTAGTCTCAACCCAAAAAGGTCACCTTACTACTAGATGTCTACAGATTTGAGATCTGATTGCACTAGAATTACATTTGGAGTTGTTAATGAGCTTAACTATCCTAGCTCACTGTCATTGTTACCATGAACCCTTCAAGGAACTTTTCTTTTCTTTTCTGTATCTTATTTGCTTTTTTACTAAAATCGAAAATATTAGGAACTTTATGATATTTATAATACTGCTTCCGATGATTGGGATCTTTTGTAGCCAGGAGGTATTGAGTATCTTGCTTAGTTTCACCATCTTGTCACAGAAGAAATTATTTCCAGTCTGACATATTAAACCAAGCTCTACTCTTCACCCTTGCCTGTTTGCTGTACATCAAATTCTGCACTGGCTACTGTTCCTTTGCCATTGTCTTTCAGGCAGGCCTTTGTTCTTCCCTTGCTATAGCAGATGCCGCTGTGCTTAAGGATTATAGGCAAATCAAGCTGCTTCCTTTCCAAGGAATTGGGGAAATAAAGAAATAAAAAAGTTCTCTAATTTCCTAGCACCACTAACATACTAAATGTTTCTCATTCAGGCTTCAGGACAGCCCATGGAATGGAGGCGGACCTGGTAGCTGCCTTTGATGACATCAGATTGGAGCTGGGTAAGGTCAGTGTCTTATCTCTAGGTTTGCTAGATCTTGCCATAGCCTTTGATAGTGTTGATCATAGATAGTGTCGACCATACAGTGCTGATCATCAGACTCTAAAGCATGAGCACTGTCTCCCAAGTCCTAAGTCAGAATGCACATTTTTTATGGCCCACCCTCAATCTGTTTATCACTCTCCTTTCTGTTCCTGCACCAAACATCTTATCTGTGGATTTGTTCTGGTATCCTCCCTAAGTCCCAAGCGCTTCAATGTGAAATTGCTACCCTTGTGGCTTTTGTCATTCTTTTAATGTTGGTATGACTAAATATTTCCATGCTGATGATATGCGGCTGGTTCTTTGACTGTCAGGCCAACCCTCTAGAATTCTGCCTGGTTGCAGTAGGCTAAATTCAGATGTAGCGGAATGTTTGGTGTTCGTGGCCATCCTTCAGTTTAGACATAGCTTGGAGTACTGTTCAGCTAAGTTCTTTCCTTTAGCCAGTTGACACAGCCCGTAACTTAGATATATAGTTGAGTCCAAAGTAATTCTTCCTCAAAATAATATAGTTAACTGTGTGTGCTTTTTACTCATCAAAAAGGTAGGGAAACATTGACGTTTCCTGAATTCACTAAGAAACACATAGTAATTCATGTGGTTATTACTTTGTACTTTATTATAGCTGTGTCTTGTATTTATTGAAAGTGTGCAGCTTGTTCAAAGGTCTGCTGTCTATTCTTTCCGGACCAGTCAAATTTCTCATCAGCCAGATAAGTGGCACAAGAATGCAGTGGCAAATAGAAGACCCTTAAAGACACTTTACCTGGTACACCACTCAGAACATTATGAAGTCCCTCTGTATCTAGGGGCACTTAGACAACATCTTCAGTCAGTTACTGTGAACTTCATAAGCATTGTTTTATATGTCAGTCCACTCTTGCCATCAAATGCCTACACAACCACCATCAGTTAACCACACACTTGGAATAAAACACTCCCACACACATCATCTTCCTCCCCACACACATCATCTGACACTCACTCTGTAAAAAATAATGCATACCTCAAACACCCTAGGCACCTTTACACCCCCCCCACACAGTATGAGATATCCACAATCGCCACCAGACACCTAGACACACGAACACACTTTGCACACCACTCCGTTACTATCCCGGCAAACAATACCATGTCTGCCTCTAAAGGACACTTTGAAAATGGACCAACTAAACGAGGAGGCTAGAGGTCAAGTACTGGGTATACTGTGATAGCTGACACTTCACCCAAGCAGCATGCTTTCAGAAGCAAACATGGCACAAGAGGCGGTGTCACCTGCCCTGCTTCTCCTTTGAGTGCTAAAAGTCCTTAGATGAGTGGCAGGTACCCAGCCGCCATGCTTGCAATTGCAAACAACAAAAAGAACCAGTTGTCCAGACTTCCACTCCCTAAAAAACCTTGAGAAGAACGGAGATCTGGGACAATTGGCAACCAACTATTTGCACTCTTTGCAGATGTGAATCAGATGCCAGAGTTGATCAATGTTTAAAGTCCTACTTGGCTGGCACCATTTTGCAGTCTAAGGATACCTGGGACATGTGACAACAGCCTCGGTGCCCTGTTCACATATGGAAACAAGGCACCCATCCAACTGTCAGCAGTCCCAAGCTACTTTTAAGCTTAAAAAAATTAGGGAGAGAAAGCCCGGGGCAGCACCCCTATCATCTTGCTTGGCAAGGTGTAAAGGCAGTTGGGGGGAGTTCACTACTTCTGAGGGCCCTATAGCTAAAGTAAAAGCAAATCCATACAACGATTAATCTAGGGAGGAGTTAATGCTCACTAATACATTTGGCTGTGTCAACATATAAAAGATAGTATATTCAAAATGTAAAGGCAGCCATTATGCCCATCATTTAACACCAATGTAATTACAAAATTGCCTATTTCTAGTTTTTACCTACTTCTAAATAGTGTGGGAAAGAGGTGTGAAATCCATGGGTGATATACATTTCTGAAAGTAAGATAAAATTCTAATTTCTATGAAGGGTGATGTTTGTCAGTCGATACTTAAGGTTGAAACAAAGGGCCTCATTTACAATATATTGCCGTAGGGCAGTGCTGCAAGCCTTCCTGCGGTGCTGCCCTACGGCAAAAGAAATGGCCATGAATGTGCTATATTTATCAGATACCGTGCATCCCTGTCCTCTTTCTCTGCCCTGGACCTCCATTGGCTACCATCCGCCGATGCAGGCACCCTTGCACTATGGTGCAAGGGTGTCTGAATTGTGGAAAGGATTGTTTTTGTGCAGGAATGTTATCCCTTCCTGCACAAAAACAAAAACAATCAGTGGAGGTGATTTCCCCTTTCTCTGTGTGCTGCTGAATGCAGCAAACACAGAATGGGGGAAAAGCAAGGAGAAATAATGTTACTTCTCCTCGTTACGCCTCCCCTACTCCTTCCTTGGGGAGGCGCAGGCTTTTGATGTGTTCCCAGGTTTTTAGATCATTATAAATCTGGGAATGTGTCAAATGCCATGATTTTTAAGTGGTAACAGCCACCATAACGCCCATGGCATGCTTCCCCATCTCAGTGTGAGAGAAGCATGCCATGGGCGTTATGGTGGGCGGGCGCAGTGACTTGCGCTGCATTGCCTCACACCATATGTGCAAGCCCATGAAAAGTCATGCAGGGTGGTTTACGTGGCTTTGTAGATATTGTTGTGTGTTTTTGCATGGCCCATTGTTGTTTTCCATGCGTTAGCCTAATTGTGCACTTTGTAGGCCGCTTTTATTTTTCCCACATTACTACACAACATGCTTGCCTTTGTGCCACATTGTATTTTCACACAGAACCTGTACATCTTTTTGTTTTTTTATGATTTTCCTGGGATTTAGTCTGAATGGCCTAGGCAAGGTGAAACAAAATTGCCCCTTGGTATTCTCTCTGGTCAGACACTAGCACCTAGACATAACAGGAGAATGCAACTGCTGTTTGTGAGCACACATCTTGTCATATAACTGAGGACAAGGATTTTGAAAAAACACACACTGAGCGAAGGTCCTAAAGAGTGCTGCGTCAATTAAGATGTAGAGTATTCACCTATATAGTCTATGGTAGGGGGTCTGCCACTAATTCTAGAGATCTATAATATATCATCATTTAGCTTCAGTACAAGGAGGGGGAGTTAGCCTTATCTGTTTTATAACATGACAGATCTTTTTATGGTATTTGGTTTATTAACATTGCCAATGACATTTTTGATAGGGGGCATGGCCAACCGCCAAGTATGGCGGATGTGTCCTAGCTGAGCTCCGGACCTGGGCACTTTATCCTGCAGGATACATGCACAATTCAGTGTCACTAAACCTTCACAAGCTGCTCCCGAGTGCTTGGTGAAGTCCCCGATCTGAAAACGAGGAAGAATAGTGTGCCGACTCAATTTACAAGAGGAGAATAAGAACGGTTCTCCCAACGCTGCATCAGGTGTCGAGGAGAAATACAGGCCATACTACGCAGCTCGGAGCCAAGCGGAAACATGAAGCGACGACAGAGGCGTAGCTAGAGCTTGTGGCGCCCGGGGCTATCCCTCAGATTGCCGCCCCTGGAGAGGGGGATGAGGGATGCTGGGGAAAAAGGACCGAGAGACACATAGTATCGCCGCTAATAGTTACCTCGATCATGCAAGTTCCATGCACATACATGACACGGTCCAAGGCTACACAGTTAAATACACCGGTGACCGGCAGTACAAAGGAGAACACACAGACTGCCACCGTGCAGGATTTCAGGAAGGGCCTAAAAACATGGTTATTCGATTAACGTCCCTAATCAGCAGCACCGCCCCCACCCTCCAGCGCCTAGATACCCTCAAAGGTGATAAGTAGCGCTATGCAAATCCTGTTTGCTTGATTGGTTGACACCCGATTTCCACACATCGTTTGTGCGCTACATTCGTTTTATCTGTAAAATTGTGTATGTCTTTGCAAGTTAAGTGGCCATTTCAATGGAGATTGTGCTGTCAATAAATGACACTGCGCGAACACACCATGCTTTAATGATATATGTTCAACATTGTGAGTTCAGTGATGAAGCACTGATGGCAGCGACGCCACTCTGAAAATTGTTCGAGCACCACTAGGTGCTCCCAATCCTGTTTCTCTTGGTTATTACCTTCTCTGACTCAACGAAATTCTAGTCCCCCTCCCATATGAATGTGTCACAAGCCCTCTGGACATTATCAAGGCAGGTATTGGCCTGATAATGTGGTAACCAGATATTTTTTCTCATTTGAATTTTTAAAGAAGGGCGCATGTTGTGTGTGTTTTTAGTGTCTCACCAGAGTGACCAAAAAAGAAGCCTGCTGTGGTAGGCCCTTTATAGTTTTCAGAGCTTGATACAGTCTCTGACAATTCTATGTTTATTTGTAAATTGCTGGTCTTTGTGCTAAGGCTGGGTGTTAAGCAGTCTGGATTCCTCCTTGCACAATCGTTGGCTCAATGACTTTAACTGTAACTCTAAACCTAGAACACTAACCCTAACCACAAACCTGCGGTAAGACCCAATCGAAACACTTGTGTTCCTCCAAACCTTAAAACTAACCCGCAATCTAAGAATAATCATACATGTATCTCTAAACCTATTGTTAATCCAAGCGATGCTAATAATTCCAGTCCTTGTTCCACCCCGTCCCATTCATATAACCATCACCCTCATCCTAGTTGTAATCTAATTCTTTCTAACACTAATATTGACTGTCACTCCAACTCAAACACTAATACCAGCTTTAAGGCAACCCCTATCTCGTGCCCTAACTCGAGAATAGCAGATCTTGATTCAGTGCAAGATTTGTGCATGATGTGGTGCCTTATGTTAAAAACAAGATCTGCAAACCTTAGTCCATTCTCTAGATGTCACCAGGTAGGTATGTGAAACTGCCCTACTCACTGGCCTATCGAGCCTGGCTTCACCAACATTAATATTAATCTCAGCAGCAAGGCTTACTGCAAACATGGAAAGGGGAGACCACAGCTCAACAGTTAGAGAATGTCTGAGCTCGCTCCCAGTAGAGAAACACTGCATACTCAGGACAGTGTGCATAACCTTCAAAGCCCTTCACCAACCTACCTAGCATCAGCAATTATACGTCACTGGGCAAAACAGAAACCCCAGAAACAAAGAAGCACTGATACTTGTAGCTCTGAAATTCAACATAAAAAAATCGTATGACCTTATTTAGAGATTGGTGAATGGAATACTCTGCCACACAGTGGCACATATCATGTGTTCTGTATACAAAGGCTATAGGCTACAATGCACCTGTAATACATTTGTGTCTGAGTATCCCATCGGCCAAACTCCAAAGTAGGCCCTTACTCCATCTCAATAACAGCACCCAGAATATGGATTTTTTATTTATCCAATAAAACTCCATATTCATGCCTCATAACACCTAACACTAACACTTAGTTTGTGACATTTAATTGCAGCTCTCTCCAGCACCTGCACCGCCACATGCAGTGTCATTCTTAAATCAAATATTGTAGCGTGAAGAACAAACTGACTACTTAACGTTCACTATAAGGCAACACGTCTTTGCTAACATGGATTTATATGACTTGGATCCATTTCTCAAAATATGTATCTACAAATTGCAAAATGCTCCGACGTCATCCTGAACATTTCTTTGTAAATATGTATGTTTATTATTTGGAATCATTTCTCAAATTTTTTTGTAAAAATAAAAAACTGTAGAGTACTTTAACGTCGTCTGCGTGTGGTATAAAATTTCAAATAAAGAAATAAAAACGTAGAAATTACCAGCATTCGCAGGGTTCTATACTTTATGGAATGCTCTCCGACACCACACTGTACGACCGGCGGCCATGTCTACGTTTCTACAGGGCAATGCCTGCAATGTTCAGCTCATGGTTTGTGCACGTGAAGGGACGCAGCTGGCACCGGAAGTACAGCTAAGAGCAGCAGGCCGGACATAAAGGAAGCATAGCTGCCAAGGTTTCAGATTGCTAAGTGTGACATTTTTATAATGTCAGCATAATTATCAGAAATTACAACCATTTGAGCAACGACAAACTGTAAGAAGATTTTAAAACGGCTGTAAAGCACTGGAAATGGAAGGGTACACGCGTAGCTTAGAGGTCACAACCCCTCTGTAGACTGTAATTTATCTCAAAAGGACACACTGAGCAATTTGATAAAAATCAATTCGCTGATAACAGCAGGGTGTGCGTCGCCGCCCGTTATTTATTAACAATCTGAAGCTACGTTGCATTGCTAGTCTAAGCAATTAACATTGAGACACGATTAAGCATGGGGGTGCATGCAAGCCTCAGGAGAAAAGTTTGATTAAAGTACACATAGCCTAGGGGTCACAACTCGGCTGTAGGCAGTTTATTTCAAATACATATACTTTTTGAGAGAGTAAGCATTAAAAAGCCCGCACTATCTAAGAGTACTTGCACCAGTGCGTGTTATGCAGCAGGCTGTAAAAGTAGTCTAAAAAATACATATGGCACTGCACAGAAGTGTTTGCTTTAAAACATACCGGCACTCGTACTGACTCCTGAAGATGAATGACTTCTTGTGGCAGCTGTGCATCGGATCCCACGCGCAGGTGCTGACATGAGAAGCTTAGACAGCTCCTACACTTCTGCACAGGTTCGCCGGCGACTCAGAAGGCCTGCCTCACTCGAGTAAGCCATAGGTAGGCCTGAGGTCATGGGTCGAGTCGCCAGGCGGGATCTCATCATGCTGCTTTGAGCCGCTCTCAGTGGCCTTGCCCAGCACTTAGCAGGCTGTTGACCAACTTAATTTAGCCGCAGCCGGCGTTGCCTGGGCCCGCCTGTCCTGGATGGCATGCGTCGGTGGTGGGAATCAATCCATTCCTCAAGATCCCCACCGGGACAGGGTCGAGTAGCTCGAAGCTGGCTCCCAGGCTATCGCGCAGTTCAGAATGATGGCGTCGCCTATAAGTGCAGCACAAACCTTTGATAAATGCCGCCCGCTCGATGTGCACCGCAGGCGGCAGCTGAGCTCAACATGACTGCGGGACCTGTGACTCGTCCCCGCCTTAGCCCGTGTCTGTGCACTGGAGGTTGGCATTGCCCAGGAGAGACTAGTGACCCGGTCGCGACGCGAGTGCGCACGCACCACACCACCACCACTATGCGGTGCGTGCAGCGTGCGTGCGCTAGTGCAGGCAGTAGTTGCAAGCAGGTCACGTGAGCTTGCTTGCACTTCAAACAGGGCCGCGAGGCACTGGCGGCCCATTGCGGCGGCCTTTATAATTTATTTGGGGACTGGGGACACTGACTGACAAAGTGTCAGACAGTGAGTGTCCCCAAATAAATTATAAAGGCCGCCGCAGCGGGCCGCCAGTGCTGAGCGGCCGCCGCATCCAAAACAGTGCCGCCTGGGGCAGTCCGCCCTCCTCGCCCCCCCCTAGCTACACCACTGATCGCGCTAAGTATTCGCATAATCCTGTGACTAAAAAGTCTACAGGTAACTGCAGGAAGTGACATCCTCCAACTGGATTGTGTCCGGCATAGGAGGAAGTTATTTTCCGTATTGCAAAATGCTTTGAGGCTTTTTTACTAAGATGGGCGCTTTTGTGTCCTCAATGAAGAAAACGCACCGCGAGTGCTAGAATTTCTCACCACTAAGTTTATCAATACGAGGTGTACGTGGGAGACTATATTGCCAGTCATACCCTTACAGGGAAGAGGTGTGGCGCAGCCGCCAGGGCGACTGACGGTGGACGCTGGGGATCATGGTTCAATCCCCGGCTCCGGCGGCAGGGGTCTGCCCAGCACCATGTGACTCTGGGCAATATCTCGCTTAATCTTCCCGACGGCCCCCAGCGCCTTGACACCTTCGGGTAATTGTTTGCGCTTTACAAATACTGGACATTAGCATAGTCATTACCGGAAAGTAATCCGGACATTCCGTCCAGCTGTTCCTACTTTGTTCCTTTCCATTGCTTTGAATGATTTGTGTGCCCCCCATGAGCGCCACACCAGTAGTCGCGAACTGCGTTCTGGCAGCTGGAATTAGCTGTGCCACCGGCAATACCGTAATGCATGTTGTATTACAAGAAGAGGGGTTTGCTTATATGATTTTAAGTCATTACTTTAATAGTAGACTGAATGGGGCTCTGTGGAAGTTTTCATTTTGCCAAGTTAAGGAGTGGTACTCAAGTGTCATGAGCCTAAATCACACTCCAAAATCCACGCAGGCCGCCATGTTGAAAAAGCAGGACAGACATATGATATTGTTTTATATGATACTTGATTTGGTAGTACAAACATGTACCATGGAGCATGTGTATTGAAAAGGATCTCTCCTCAAACGTGTAACTCCCCTGATCTCACCAGAAAGTAGGTGTTCAGGGTCACCTTTCATACAATGGACAATCAATTCAATTTAAATGTAAGATTATTTGTTTAAACAAATGGCGATTTGGAACCGTCTGTTATAGTAATACATAAATTAAATCAATAGCAGGAAAGAAAAAATGGTTGAATTCAACTTCACCACCGGGATGATCACAACCAGTAAACCTAGCTGTGCAACCTGGAAAATCATGACCAGAAACAAGATTTTGACTGATCTGAGTTTCAGCATGACAGAGGAGAGGTAAAACATACAGAGGTACCCCAGGAGCATGGAGAATCAGTTTCATGCAGAGGGAATAAGTATATGGAAGGAGCTATACAGGTTAAACCTATGCAGTAGCCACACTACTTTGTGGTCTATCAGCAAGAGCCTAATAAATGGCTCCATAAATGGCCTGATAACAGACACTTGAAAGCTAGGAACTGATGTAGTGTAATCTCGCAAGGAACCTCACAGGTGATCTGTAGCAGTGATGTATATCTTTCAGTTTATATGAATGTATCAAACAGTAAAAGCCTTATTTTTAGTGCTACGAAGGGGTATGTCGAATGTAGCTTTTGTACCTGATAACATCTGATATTTCTGGGTTTGCAATTTATGGGGTGGTATAAATTCAAACTATTCCAAATGTTTACACCCTGATGGGGAATACAATGAGAATGGTGGTGCTCGCTGCACCAAAGCTGATGTCCATTTTTCCCTCTGTTAAATTCCAGCGGGTTTGACCTGTCAAAATGTATGCGTGGATGTGGACTTGATCAAGTCTGCACATCGTGAAACTCAGACCTCTGCACAATCTGCTCTGACAGTTTAGGCTTGTAGGATGCCAAAAGGCATTGTTATATTGTAACTACAAGAGCAGTCCGGCAGTTATGTATATTTAAAAACTAGCCCTTTCTTTACCACCTTCCATTTCCTGAAGAAGGATTGCGCCTCAGTCGTGAAGTGACATTTTCATCTGAATTGTATTTGGCTATTCCTTATTTTTCAGAGGTTTCGAAACTCCATTACTTTGAGCATTTAGTTCAGGCAAGGAGCTTTAGTCCTGAGTTTAAGGTAACTTAACAAGTGCTGTGACTGCGCCTTGGGCCGATGCAAGAGGTATGCAGCTTGCCAACATGTGAACTATGGCAACCTACTCTGGACCAAACTCTTTACCTCTCATCGGTTACTCTTATATGAAGATCCGTTTGCTACTTTTTGTTCGGGAATTCTTCCGGTCATTTTGCTTTCATTATGCTCTTTCTGTCTATTTTAATGATTGCTTCACAGATTGCCTTGCTTTCATCAGTGTCTATGGAGGGTGGAGGCACACCCATAGTAAGAGCTGTGACTAGAAGGAGCAGGGCTTGGAGGAATGCACTTTTAGGGATTTCAACTGCGCACACTGTCTGAGAAAGCACTTCTCAATGTCTACCGCATCATACCACCATGATGTCCCAAGCCAGTGTTTTACAATATTTGTTTGGACCGGTCACTCCCTCCCGCCCTTTATGGTGCTGGGGGGCGGGGGCAGTGAGGGGTTGCACAATATCATGGCTTGATGAACGCAACACAGTGACACAGCTGTGACACATAGGGTAACAATATAAAGTCCCTCTGAAATCCCCAAAAGCCGCCCGCCTCCAAGCTGTGAAAGCCTACCTGAACATTTCCCATTGTTCCCGGCGTGCACATTATCCTGTGACGCAGGTCAGGCCAGCATGCTTAGCATGTTTTTGTGCCGTCGTAATAGCTTTGGGTGCGCAGGCAGCATTTTCATTTACAATTTGGCTCCAGTTGCACAGAGGGCACCATCATCTGAATGACTGTCCACCTCGCGACGCTCGCGCGCGCGCACGCACCACACCACCACCACTATGCGGTGCGTGCAGCGTGCGTGCGTGCGCTAGTGCAGGCAGTAGTTGAAATCAGGTCATGTGAGCTTCAAACAGTGCCGCGCGGCCGCCGCCTCCAAAACCGTGCCGCCTGGGGCGGTCCGCCCCCCTCGCCCCCCCCTAGCTATGCCACTGAGCGACGAGACCTCAGAGCTGTGCTGTGCGCTCACCAGAGCTCTGCAACTTTAACAAAGACAAACTGGAGCGCCGCGCTGATTGTCGAGAACTGGCGTCCTGATCCGTAGCTGAAAAAATTCAGGAAAAGGTATGCAGAGCAATATAGGCTGGGGTGGTAGGTACTACGTGGCAGTTTAGCGAGGCACTGCTATAGAGACGAATGGGGTGATACGAGCAGTGACGGCAAAGCGAGGCACTCTGATACAGACCGGGGGACTACAATATACTCACATCCCCCTGCATAGATCGGAAAGAGCCTGAATTGGTCCCGCCACAGAACCTGGAACCGTGGGGTGTACCCGGAGTTCCCAGTCCGGTAATAGAACTTGCGCGATGGTTGTGGGGCATTGTGAGGCGGACACCGCACTGTGCGCAATAACCATAGAAGGCTGAGAAAGTACCTAGGGCGCAAGGAGGCAGTGGACTCTTGCAGGACAACCTGACCTATTTTCCGGAGTAAATAAACCCGCGGCTCTCTGCGCAGACTGGTCTGGGGCCTCACATGACCCCATCCCAGAACTTGGATTGTGGGAGAGGACTGGAGTGCCTGGAAGCCCCTGCACTTACCCGAGTAATGGCCGCAATGTAAACTACTCACTAAAACACCTGTCCCGTGGCGATGCCTCATACCACTGCAATTCCTCCTACTGACTGTGTGATGCGTATGCAGTCATAACTCTGGGAGCAGGACGGTCAAAAGAGGTCCAGGAATCACAAAGGGACTGCAACCCCAAAGAGTACCACGAACCCTCACACATGCTGATTTCTCATACTTACAACAGATAATGCCCCTGTTTTCCAGAATCGATATCACTCTGTTCCTCTGTGGCTGAATCGAGGACCGGATCTAAACGCCTGAATATTCACGAGGACGTCTGTAGTGCGAATTCTATCCCGTATAAAGCACATTGCTGAGTTCAGCATAATAATACCACCTGCGCTGCATTGCTGCACTTAGAGGGGCGAACAGTTTTCAGTTTGATTAATTGTACCATACAATATCTTGTGCACAGGTGATATATTCTCACTGGCTATAATGGGTCGCACTAGAGGGAAATAGACGGATTTGCCTGCACCCGGCAAACATGATCAGACAGAACATGATGAGAGCAATAGTGCCTCTGACCAAGACTAGTGTGGATGTACAAGCTGACAAACAGGACTGGATTCTTCAAGAAGTTCGAGAATCCAGACAAGCAATCAAGAGACAAGTGAGCACACTTGAGCCAGGTCTTACGGTTTTAAAAGCAGATCACAGTAAGCTAGCAGGTGCGGTGCGTAACCACAAGTTACAATTAAACGATATTATGCCTCAACATAAAAATCATTCTGAACATCTCGAACATTTACGGCGAGGGCTATCTAGCCTACGTGACAGAGTGGATGATGCAGAAGGAAGGGCCCGCCGCAACAATGTACGAGTAGTGGGCCTGCTGGAATGTAGCGAGGGATCCAATCCTACCCAATACATGGAACAATGGTTTAAAGATGTGATTGCCCCAGAGGCTCTTACGGAACTCTTCAGTGTGGAGAGGGCCCACAGGATACTGGCCCGGCCTCCTCCTGGCGCCCCACCTAGATCACTGATTGCTCATATTCTGAACTATAAAAACCATGATACCGTACTACAGGCTGCCCGATGTCGTACTTTAGAATTTGGGACCGCGTAGGAGGCAAGGCCCTACCCCTGTCAGTCTCTGTAATGGTGAACCGTGAATGGTTAATGCGGTATGTACGAGTGCTTTGTGTAACGCTTTAGCCATGGATGCACTGTGTATACGCTATTCCACATCACTACGTGGGTTCCATTTTGTATCGGTGGCCATCTTATGGTTGCCCTCACATAGACAATATAGCATGAAGCGAGTACGGGTCTTTCTGAGCACATGTGCCTTTCCTTGACTCCTCTGTGACCTGGGCAGCTTGGCTCCGCTGCCCCCGGGTCAAACTGGTTTCACGAGTTCCCGTCCTCTGGCCACCTGTGATTAGCATCAGGGCTTGACACACCATAAAGTCTTTTCATCCTACACAAGCCTCCAGCTAATCTCTTTCTCATCTGACTGTTCCTGCTTTATGGCTTGTTTCCCACAACAGGAGATGCTCATGTTTATTGGGGCCTATCGATATCTGATGTGGGATCTGAGCCTTGCTGGGTAAATAATTACGGGCTTGTTTAACTGGAATGTGGGATGGTCATCATGACTCTGCTTTTTCGTTTGTAATGTATACCATTATATGGCCATATCGTAAAACCTAGGAATGTATGCCTGAGGCAGGATATTTTGTATTTAAGGAGAAGCCCGTTTCTGTGATTTTTAGCAGTCTCCTGAGAACATACACGCTGTTGTACTTCTAGGATACCTGTAATTGGTCTGCAGCCAATAAATGAATCTTTGACTTCACCCAGAAGACTCTGTGTTTCTGTAGGTCTGGAACAGGGAGAACCCAGAAGTCATAGGGTGTGTGCCCCTGCACCGCTGGGTCTAAAATACCCAGTACTTCAGTTTGGCGCCCAACTCGGGACGATTTCAGCGGTACCAGTCCAAGCCAGAGGTTCGTGAGGAGCTTCGTGTGGAAATTCCGGAGGAAGGCTGCCACTTCATCGACCCCTGCATGTCGACGTGGTCCGAAAGTCTTTTCTGCGAGGTTCTCCGCGTCCCAACGGCTACGGAGGACTGCTGCCCTGATTAATCGACCTGTTTTGGACCCTTGACGAGTTTTGATCGAGCGAAACAATCGAGAGAGTCTTATGGTGACGCCATCGATCAGCAATATTCAGTTAAGTATAAGTGGAGCGTCTCCCATTTGTTTGGTATCCCTCGGGATCGTTTTGATTTGGAAATTTGGAGTTTGCAAACGCCAAAGCCAGAGGACTCGTGTATTCACGAGACTATCGTAATCGATAATCCTTTGACGTTTGGATCTAGACTAGTGAGCGAAGATGCCTGGTTCTAGAATATTCGGTAGATTGTTTTGTTTGGGTTGTGGAAGAGATTTCCAGCTGGAGGAATCCTGTCCGGTTCCTCCGGTTGGAACTCCAACTTATGAGCTCTATGTAAAACATGGCGTAGGTCCCATTGCATATAACGAGGTATGGATCCACTACACCAGAAAAGACGGTGTTTTAAAATGGCCCCAAAATGGTAGTTTCGATACCGATGTTTTAGATAATTTGGAAATTAAATTGTTTAAAAAGAAAGCCCGGCCGGCGATGTTTGATTCTTTCCGCTTATGGCGGAAGGAAGCCAAACAGAAGGAAATTAATCTAGCGAAAAAGAATAAGAGAGAGAAAGGTATGACGGTAATGCAAGCAGCTGTACGATTCAAGGATAATGAGGAGGAACAGATGAATGAGCAATTGCACAGACAGCATAAGTTAGGGATCGACAAATGTTACCCAGCTTTACCACACTCTAAGCAGAATGAGTCTGAAGAAAAGGAGAAAGATCCCCTGATGTCGCATTTGTTGAGTTCGCCACCCCCGTATGCTCAAAATGCCACGGCGCCTCCACAGCTTGTGAATATGTTACCTCCAGTTAATGTACTGCAAGCCTTGCCGTTACCGCCAGCTGCTTCGCAGCCGGCTCCTATTCCTATAGCGCAGCCCTCTCACGGGCCGCCAGTTGTGTTTCCAACTGCCCCCGCACTTCCTGCGCCTTTGTCTAATTCAGCAGCTGCCTCCCCTGACACTCTTCCTTGCACCACTCCAGTACCTGTTTCTACATCCTCTTTTCTCCCCTCTGTTTATCCCCCTGTTTTTGCCTCAACTTCTCCTTCAGCGCGACAGCGTTTAGCTAATGTGGTTACTACGTTAATGTCGCCTCTCTTTGAATCATCTGGTGCGACTCCTGGCTTACAGCGTAAGCAATTGCGCAGTCAATTGCCTAACCCCGATGAGAAAAAGGTAATAGATCGCATGGCGCGTAGATGGATTGTTTTCCCTTCACTATATGATGTGGAATCAGTTGTCAACGTTTTCCACCAATGGGATGCCCCAAAACAGAGGTATGTCTTTGAGAAAATGTGCGAAATTCTCTGTGAGGAATTGGATGATAGTGGTGAAGACCCAAGCCCGCAGGAGTTGTGTCGAGTGAGATTTGATTTTGGAACTGGCACCATTGTGGATCGCGATGTAGATAAAGCAGTTGCGGTTGTGTTATCCTTCAGAAATGATGATTGTCAACAGTCATTGTTTGAACCTGATGTCCCTGTGGGAAAAAGGGTAAAAGCACGCCAATATCCGATGCGTGAGGTTCCCCCAGTTTGGAGACCTGCTGATCCAAATGCTAATCCGCCTGTCTTAGCGTATTTTCAGCGTATTTGGGTACATGTTCCATGGAAAAGATCTGAGGTGTTAGCACTTAAGCAGACATTGCCTGATCCCCGTAAAAACCCTACCGGTTATTATAAGGAGTTGTCACAAACTGCAGAATCCTGTGTAATGAATCTGGCTGACATAGATATGCTGTTTGGGAATGTGGTTCCACAGCCTTTGTGGGGATCCACTCGTAATACGGATCATGCTGCGGAACTAGGGGACACATGGGCTAACATCATCGCTGCTGACGCTAGACAGATTGGTGGCGCGAAACCAGAGCCTTTAATAGCAGAACTCCCTGGTAGAATCATTACGTATATGAAGACAATAATGCCCGCGATGCGCGTAAATTGGGATAAGCTATCTGCATGCAAGCAGAAGAAAGATGAGACAGTGTCAGACTTCTTTACCAGGTTTGAAGAAACGTTTATTGACCACAGTGGGCAAGATATGAGTACTGAGGGTGGCCAACGGTTATTTGTGGATAAATTTGTGCAGAATTTACTTCCTGACCTGTGTAAAAAGTTAAAAGATTCAGAAAGTTCTTGGGCTGTTTCCTCTTCAGCGCAAATACTGGCTACAGCACAGTATTATGAAAACAGAGATAAAGACGAAAAAGATAGAACAGAAAAGAAAACGAAAGAACTAAAAACAAAGGTCCTTTTACAGCAGGCCTATCCGCCACGTGGAGGTCAGAATAATTACAGGCAACCCCAAGGTGTCTATCACCAACCCCAACAATTTCAGAACAATCAGCAAATGAATGGGTATTATCAACCACGTGTCCCTGTAGGTCCCAACCAATGTTCATACTGCAAAGAGGAAGGTAATTTCAAATATAGTTGCCCTAAATTGATGCAGCGTAATGGCAATATGTATGGCGCAAGAGGGAGGGGTGGTCAGCCCGCTCCTAGAGGCAGAGGGCGTGGAAATGTTCCCCAGAACGCGCGTCCTCTTCCGCCTCAAAATACCATCAATAGCTTTGATCAGCAAGCCAACGCGACTAGTAATACAGCTCAGTACTACAATAATGATTATTATGCAGAGGACGGCGATGCAGAAAATAATGATTACTAGGACAGCCATAGACAGAGAGAGGGAGTTGTTTCAGTGCCAGTAAATCAGAGCGGACCGTATGTTGAGGTGACCACAGCAAATGTAACGGAGCCCTTTCTGCTAGACACTGGTGCTGCAAAGAGTTCAATCATGCATTCAAGACTCCCTGGCGCACCTTTGTCTGGCGAGATAAATGTTTCCGTAGGTTTTTCTGGCGCCCCAGTTAGAAACCCGATTTCTAGTCCCATGTCACTTTCTATTGGGCCTTGCGAGCTGAAAGCACCCCTGATCCTAACAACAGGTTGTGGTGAAAATTTGTTAGGTTTAGATTTGTTAAAGAGATTGCATGCCACACTGTATTGTTCACCGTCAGGAGTACAACTTACATTAGGTAGGAAAGTGATTTCCCCGATGTACTTGTCTAAAGATACAATGCCGCCTGAATTGTCATCCCTTCCAGATGTCCTTTGGGCTACTGGTCCCAATGATGTGGGCCTCTTGGAGATACCGCCATACGTGGTAACTTTAAAGGCTAATGTCAGACTGCCACGTATTCCCCAGTACAAGATCTCTAATGAAGGCCAGAAAGCATTGTTAGACATTGTCAGCGACTTGATTAATAAGGGTGTAATTGAAGAGACAAGAGGCAACGTTTGCAATAGTCCGATTTTGCCTGTCTTAAAACGAACGGACCCTTCACAGCCACCTGTTTACAGATTCGTGATTGATCTTAGAGAGGTTAATAAGATTGTTGTGCCACAGTTTCCAGTTGTCCCTGATATAACTGCCTTATTAACGATGATTCCAGCCTCTGCTGCATGGTTTTCAGTGATAGATTTAAAGAATGCTTTCTTTAGCATCCCAATTGCAGAGGAGAGCAGAGACATTTTTGGCTTCAGTCTGGGAGGCCGAAGCTTCCGCTTCAAACGCGCTCCCCAGGGCTACTGTGAAAGTCCATCAATATACAGTCAAGCTTTGAAAGCGCAGCTTGATGCACTTGTTTTACCTAGCGGCGCTATACTTATTCAGTACGTCGACGATTTACTGATCACCGCGGATACTGAAAAGATTTGCAAAAACGCTACTTTGTCATTGTTGCGTCATTTGTCTGTCTTCCATCACAAAGTGTCTCTCTCAAAGCTGCAATATTGTCGACAAGAAGTGACCTACTTAGGTCATCTCTTGTCGAAGGAGGGAAGGAAGCTGACCCCAGAGAGAATTCAAGCCATTGCACAGTTGAGTGTGCCAAGAACACAGAGAGAAGTGCGTGCTTTCTTGGGCATTACCTCATACTGTAGGCACTGGATCCCAAATTTTTCCTTGTTGGCAAAACCTTTGTTAGCATTAACATGCAAAGACACACCGAATCCTATTCCATGGTCTGAGGAGTGCCAGAAAAGTTTTGTGGAATTGCGCAATACATTATGTTCAGCTCCTGTGTTGGGTACCCCTGACTACAGCAAGCCTTTTACATTGTATGTTCACGAGAAAGATGGTTGTGCGTTATCAGTGTTAACACAGCCTTTTGGCGACAGACCGCGCCCATGCGCATATTTTTCATCTACCTTGGACCCAGTAGCGAGGGCCTTGCCAAGCTGTCTGAGAGCGACAGCTGCTGCAGCTATGTCTATCCGACAATCTGCTGGTCTGGTAATGGACAACACATTGATCGTTATGGTTCCACATGCTGTAGACACATTATTAAACAGGACCAAGACACAACACCTGACTAGTGCGCGATTATCAGGCTATGAGCTCACACTGTTAGCAAATCACATACACATAAAGAGATGCAACACGCTGAATCCAGCTACGTTATTGCCAAATCCAGCAGACCTAGATGAGACCGAGCAGCATGACTGTCTGTTTAGAACAGAGGAAGAGACGAAAGGGAGAGTAGATCTAAAAGACACTCCCCTGACTGAGTGTGATGGTACTTTATGGGTGGATGGTTCGTGTTTCAAGCTCCCTAATGGTGACACGACTGCTGCATATGCTATCACAACTTTACACACAGTTGTGGAAACTGCACGAGTGCCACATAATTCGGCCCAAGCAGCAGAATTAATCGCCCTCACAAGAGCATGTGTATTGTCTGAAGGAATGAGAGTGAATATATACACTGATAGCCAGTACGCCTTTGGCGTGGCTCATAGTTTTGGACGACTGTGGAAAGAACGTGGGTTCCTGACGTCGCATGGAGCTAAAATTCAGAATGGCAAGTTGGTGAATGATCTCCTTGAATCACTGACCCTACCGTTGCAAGTTGCGATCATGAAATGCAGTGCGCACAGGAAAGTCACCGATGATGTCGGACGTGGGAATGCGTTTGCTGATGAGATCGCGAAAGAAACAGCACAGAATGTAAAGACTGGAATGTATGTTGCAGGCCCCGCAAGATGGGTTGATGATGTTGGGATGTGTGAAAACACGATAGAGAGCGTGAAGTCCCTTCAAGCTGAAGCCACAGAGAAAGAATTAAGTGCATGATACTCTTCCCCAAGCTTCTGAAACTCCTGGACACCCTATCGACCCTGGCACATGGGTGCTGATTAGAAATTTCCAGCGCAAGAGCAACGACGAGCCTCGGTGGATCGGCCCCCACCTTGTACTTTTGTCAACAAGATCAGCGGTTCGAGTGAAAGGGAGAAAGAATTGGGTCCATGGCACCCACTGCAAGGTAGTCCCCTTGCCCCTGCCATATGACCAGTGGGTCCAGGAGGGTATCGCCGACTCCGAAACAGACATTGTACCTCGTTTTGTACCATTCAGTGACGCACGCATAAGAGACACAGCTTCAGACCAAGAGAGTAACGAAATTTTACAAGAAGCTGTGCAACCGTCGAATCGATTGGACACTACAGAGCCTGAACTTTTGTTCCAGGATCAAACAGCACCTGGCCGTCTCCGCTATAATTTGAGACCAAGGCCTATGGACAAATAAAGATTTCCCTACTATTCTTTTTTCCCCTTTTTTGACATTATAAGCTCTCCCATCTGAAGGACTTTCTTGATTTTTGTTTTTCGAACCACCATCCGGGTTCAGCCGCAGGGTCGCGGTGCCAAGACTTTGGGGTACAGGCCGAAGACGTTAGGTCAACGGTTCTGGTTGGTCTAGGGCGTTTCCCTGGACTGACAGGCGTACTCCTTAGCAGAAGAAACTCATCCGCCGTGAGCGGCCCGATTAGAGTATGGAGTTTTTTAAGATGGAGAGACCCGTTGAGGAAATGAACTTTAAAGCAAGGATGTGTAAAATTGTAAAGAGTAAATGTTTTGTATTTTTGTGCCTATTTATACTATGTAGTATAATAATGTTCATCGTTGGATTTGTATTTTTCTCCTCTCAAAAGCCCATTGCACCCACTGTACAGCCTGTACCTCTTTCTACTGCCTCCTCACACTCTTTTCACCCTCTGCCTGAACACGAACAAACCAGACGATCAGAGTTTGTAAATAACTTGTTTATTCAACTCTTGCACCAGCACCAACTAGTAATGAATACAACCAATTGCTGGGTGTGTGGGTTAATGCCACATACCATTAATAAGGGTATTCCCTATCTGGTGCTGCCATTTAGTCACAATGGATCGTCATGGGCATTCCAGACCATGTTTCTCTATGCTCTAGATACGTACTCCCCTCGACAACCGCGTTCCATCAGACCTATCACCAATAATAAGGCTTTAATGAAAGGAGTTGCCGATATGAGCAGAGATATCGATGCATACTCGTCCATACCCAAGGAAGAATTGAGACCTTATGTAGGATGGAACGCAACGGGGTATAGTATTAGTCTGGGTGAAAGACAGCGGAAAATCTCATCCCCAATTTGGGTCGTACCCCACATAGGTCGGTTCTGCTTACAAGGTAATGGTCAGAATCCTAGAGCTCAACTGGGGGAAAGTGACTGTACTGAAACGTACACTTTCCCATCACAGTTTTCCCCTGCGTTTTTGGCTGCCAAGGGCACATATTTCATCTGCAAAGATCGAGCATATACATGGTTGCCCCCTGATTTCTCAGGCACATGTTATATTGCGAACTTGCTACCGCCAACATTTACTGCTGCCCCTGACTATCACAAGACCAGAGTTGTGAGGGGCGTAATTAGTAAGGAAGATACTGCCGGTCAGGAAGCGGGAGACTTCTTCTTGGGTTTCCTGCCGTTTTGGGGACCTATGGTAAATAGTAGGAACCTGAGACAACTGACTCGTGTGGTTGAATCCACTGTTAATGTTACGGCTGGTGCCCTTGGTAATTTGACCGCTGAGCTCCAAGCGGATCGCCTTATGACTTTGCAGAACCGCATGGTTCTAGACGTTATACTTGCAGACCGTGGTGGGGTATGTAAGGTTATCCAATCCAGTTGTTGCATTTTCATACCAGATAACGCTCCAACAGTATATCAAGCCATCTCCAAACTGCACAAAATATCTGAATCCATATACACGTGGATAAAGGAGATTGGTCACTGGTGGGGTGGTTCTGGGAACTGATATCTGCCTGGGGTTGGAAAGTTCTGATGGTCATTGGAATGGTCTTAGCCATCCTTTTCCTGTTCTGTCTGTGCATACAGTGTGCTCCTGCGATATGTGGCCTCTGTGCTACATTATGTGTAAGGAAACCTATATCGAGGGACGAGCTAAGTAATAGGATGATGCTACAGCAACATCTCCATGACTTCGTGAACATTGACCTAGACTCGGATTGAGATGAGTATAGTGATTGCCTATGTAAGGGCAAAAGGAGGGTCTGTCGTACTTTAGAATTTGGGACCGCATAGGAGGCAAGGCCCTACCCCTGTCAGTCTCGGTAATGGTGAACCGTGAATGGTTAATGCGGTATGTACGAGTGCTTTGTGTAACGCTTTAGCCATGGATGCAGTGTGTATACGCTATTCCACATCACTACGTGGGTTCCATTTTGTATCGGTGGCCATCTTATGGTTGCCCTCACATAGACAATATAGCATGAAGCGAGTACGGGTCTTTCTGAGCACATGTGCCTTTCCTTGACTCCTCTGTGACCTGGGCAGCTTGGCTCCGCTGCCCCCGGGTCAAACTGGTTTCACGAGTTCCCGTCCTCTGGCCACCTGTGATTAGCATCAGGGCTTGACACACCATAAAGTCTTTTCATCCTACACAAGCCTCCAGCTAATCTCTTTCTCATCTGACTGTTCCTGCTTTATGGCTTGTTTCCCACAACAGGAGATGCTCATGTTTATTGGGGCCTATCGATATCTGATGTGGGATCTGAGCCTTGCTGGGTAAATAATTACGTGTTTGTTTAACTGGAATGTGGGATGGTCATCATGACTCTGCTTTTTCGTTTGTAATGTATACCATTATATGGCCATATCGTAAAACCTAGGAATGTATGCCTGAGGCAGGATATTTTGTATTTAAGGAGAAGCCCGTTTCTGTGATTTTTAGCAGTCTCCTGAGAACATACACGCTGTTGTACTTCTAGGATACCTGTAATTGGTCTGCAGCCAATAAATGAATCTTTGACTTCACCCAGAAGACTCTGTGTTTCTGTAGGTCTGGAACAGGGAGAACCCAGAAGTCATAGGGTGTGTGCCCCTGCACCGCTGGGTCTAAAATACCCAGTACTTCACCGAGATAAAGCCCCATTACAATTTGAAAACAAAAGAGTATCTCTCTACCCAGATTTTACTTTAACGGTACAAAAACTTATGGCCTCTTTTCAAGGAGTGAAAACACTGCGCAGAAGCCACAACCTGAAATATGCTCGCCTGTTTCCAGCAAGGCTGAAAGTAATTTACAAGCAAAAATCCTTGTTGTTTGATAGTCACATGAAGCTGAAGAATGGATAGAAGTCATACTGTCATCAGATCCCACATCCAATAGTTCACAGTCTTTACAGCCAAAACCACACAGAACTTCCAATATTGCCCAAGGCAAGAAAGAACGTAAGCAAATGCTTGGAAAAGAAGTATCAACGAGCCCCTCTCAGCAACAAATTGTCGATGGACAACACACCGCAGTACAAGGAGTAGCAGTGCTGGATGCCCAAGACCACACGGTCAATGGTGGACTCACATGACTCCTCTGAGGACTCTACTGTTCACTTAGACTCAGAAAGTAGCTAGGCACTGTTTCCATCTATTACTCCCCAAATGGTGAATGACTACATAGGTTGAAATTAATGGTCTGTAAGTACCAGGGTAGTAACGTGTAAACACTTTGTAGTATCCTGCATATATATTGCAAGGTATTGTACCTCACCTCCTCAGCCAGTGCCTGTGCTCTGACTCATTAGAATGTTGGAGTCTGATGATGCCTCGGAATGTTGGGACTGAGAGAGGCAGATTGACAGTTGGTCATGGGCTGAGCAGCTGACAGGCAGCTCCTGGTGAGGCTCTGATATATAACTTAACTACTTGATGTCCTGAATCTTACTGCTTGTTATCTTCATGAATAAAACATCCTGTAATACACCCTTCCTGTGTGGACCTTCATCACTACACACTTGCTTCTCTACCTGTTTATTAATAGACCAATATAGGTAGCACTGTTTCTCTATACAATGTATTGGGCCCAGTGTTGACCGGCTATGTGACTACTCCGATATAATGTACTCCGCTGGAATACTTAGGGATAATGGTTGCCCCCCCCCTCCGCAATTGCTAATTTGTTTAATCTGATGGGTCATATAGTTCTTCTTGCCGTAATTGTCTGGTTCTCAAAAGTTATATGGGGGAACCTAGTATTGGGGAATGTTGTTGAATCATCTACTATTGAGTACTTGCATGCCACCAAGACTACTTTGGGTTGCCTACGCATCACCAACACTGATTGTAACATGACTACTGTTAGGAAATATAAGATTTTGATCTGGAATGTCAGAGGAATGGGGTCAGTGCATAAAAGACACAGGATATATGCCCAACTGAACAGATGAAAAGCCCACATAGTATTAATGCAGGAAACACATCTTACAACTTGTGAGGCTCTTAAACTTAGGAAAAAGTGGCGATGAAAAATATTCAGTACATCATATTCTGCATTTGCAAGGAGAGCAACAGTTTGGGTCAGGGCCGGCACCCCATTTATAGTGACGGAACAACAAATTGATACGAATGGTTGGTATTTTTTTCTCTGCTGCATGTTAGGTGGAGAGCCGATTATACTGGGAAGTATCTTTGCCCGTAACACAGAACAGGATAAATTCCTAACATCACTAAACACGATACTAGCAGACTGGGAAGGCTAACCTTGGGTGATGGGCGGTGATTTTAATACTGTGCTAAATATAGAACTGGATTGTTCACACCCTCCCATAATTGGAACAAATAGCAGAAAACAATCTGAGGCACAGGTGTCTTGGGCAACTGGTTGGGCGATAGTAGATGCATGGAGAGTACAGAATCAATCAGTCAGGAGTACTCATTTTATTCCTCCACACACCTATTGCATACACATATAGATAGGATCTTCTGTTCTACAATGCTACTCGGAAACACCTCACATGCTACCTACCTTGGGAAGACACTATCAGATCATAATCCCTTAGAATTACTACTGGAATGGGGTAAAATCCCTACACCGATCCTAACTTGGAGATTACAGCCTGTCTCTTTGGAAGACCCAGTGTATCGTGCTGCCCTCTCCGGTGCTATAGAGAATTACTTTAAGGAAAACGCACATACTGCGAGTACGCGCCAGGTAGAATGGGAGGCGTTTAAGACGGTCATCCGAGAGGTGGCTATAAGTACTAAAGTAGGACTACGGTCTATGGTAAAGACCTGCAGGACTTAGAAGCTAAATTGGGTAGATTATAAACCGCTGCAGCATTAAATGACTCACATGTGAGAACTACAAGAAGCACAAATCAAACATGCTGAACTGATAGAGCAGCTAAGAACAATTGATTATCGTACTTCTACACAAAACCTACATGCAGAAGCAGATACGGCTGGACCACTACTGGCACGAATAATACAAGACGCCCCATCTCCTACCTCTATACATGAGATGCACACACCTGAGGGAAACACGATATTCACACAAGACTATATAAATAAGGCTTTTAGAGACTATTATGTAGCATTATACACTGCACCTGTGGAATTGCATGAAGAAGATCTGGCTAGCTTCCTTGAGAGTTTAGAATTTCCCCAACTTGTAGAAATCCAAAAGAAGGAACTGGCTAAGCCTATAACGAAAGTGGAAATCGGTTCGGCTATAAAAGACCTCCCACATAATAAGACCCCGGGCCTAGATGGCATGCCCGCTGAATTTTATACAACCTTCTCGGCACTGTTGATCCCACATCTTGAAAAGTTGTACCATGCAGCTCCAGAAACAGGCCTTTTGCACCTCACCACGAGACAAGAATTGGTTACTTCACTGTTAAAACCATGTCGGGATCCAACTGACATGATGGGATTACACCCCCTTTCCCTGTTAAATACTGATTATAAAATCCTCAGTAAAATACTAGCTAGTAGACTACTTATTTATCTGCCTAGACTGGTGCACATGGATCAGTGTGGCTTTGTCCCGGGTAGAACCACTTCATTGAATAATAGATACTTACATCAGATAATTACTGTAATACCTGAGGGGGACACGGAGGCGGTTGTATTTCACTTGATTTGCGTCAAGCGTTTGATACTCTACATTGGCATTGCATGCTCTGTGCACTTTCACTATTTAGAATACATACGCTAAGTGAAACTATTATACACGGAACAAACGGCGCAAGCCCGCACAGGATCACATATTTCTAGGCCTTATGAGGTGGTCAGGGGTACATGACAGGGCTGTCCATTACCTACCCTATTATTCGTGTTGGCACTCGAACCACTGGCTGCTAAAATATGGACAGTGGCACGGGGCAAAGGCATTAAACTAGAGAATACGACACATATACTATCTGCATACGCAGATTACCTTATATTATATCTAAAAGATCTCCGCGGCCCCCATGAGCCTCTCTCAGAGGTATTTAGGCTTTTCCAATTACTATCTGGTCTTACCCTAAATGAAAACAAGTCCTATGCTTATTACTTTAAAGATACTGGATGATGCAGTCATATTTGGTTTGGGCCTTGGTCCTTTGATATAGCACCACATTTAAATATTCCGGTATTCAGAATTACAGAGAACCTAAGCATATGTTAGAGGGTAATTTGTGGAGAGCACTTAAGGCACTGAAAACACAAATCGAATTTTGGACCTCGTTACCACTATCAGTTGCGAGTAGAATAACTATCTTGAAGATGGTGATGCTCCCTAGATTGTTATATATTTTTTAATTTTTTATTTATCAAAGGTTTTTATGGTGTACCATAATGTACATATATCCGCATACAACAACAAAAAAAGAAAATCAGGCAATATCATCATACGTTATTACAGTAGTAGTGTCCATTTTTGGATCCAATGAGTATAGTACCGTGTGCATGCATTTATAAATACATTAGTCTAATGTTAATTACTTAGCAATAGGCAGCAGAACTTCTGGATGTGCTAATAAATAGTTTGGTAAGGGTGCCCAATAGTCTCTTGGTTTAGAGCCAGATGGTAGTTCTTCTTTGTAAGTTTTCAATGTGTCTCTACAATATATCATATCTTTTATCCATAGTTTACCACTCGGACAGTTCTTGCTGTCCCAACAAATAGAGACTCATCTCTTCGCTAGCAGTAATACAATTGTACAGAATTTGTTCTTCATGGCCTGCAATGTTGGCACTAGGCTCACTAAACAGGTTCGTATCGTGCATTCCATCATAATTGTTAAAATTTTGCCTAATAATGACACAACTTCCTCACAATATTCCCCAACTTTCATACTTGTCCACGCTAAATGTATGAAATCAGCATCGTGGGTCCCACATCGTTTACAGCGCGCAATTTCTCGTAATCCACATTTTTCCAGTTTCAGTGGAGTATGATGCATTTGGTGCAGGTACTTGTAATGTATTATTCTGAGTTTTCTGTTGGGGGTTAGCATTTCAGTTTATGTACAACAGGATGACCATTCTGCATCGTCTAGTCGTGTTTCTAAATAAGCTCTCTCTAGCTTTTAGAGTATTTCCTGCTATATCTCCTTGTAGTAATTTATATAGCTTAGAGACTAGGTGCGCACTACTCGGATTTGTAATGATCATTTGAAGGGCGGATAGTATAGGTGGTTCTGTGGGAAAACATTGAGATAGTTGCTTGAGCGCTCCTTTCAGTCTATGGTAGGTGAATTTAAACAGCAAGGACTGGTTGCTTATATAACTAAGGTCAGTGGTTTCTAGGAATAGGCTGTTAGTGTAGAGGGCACCCATCTTGTCTAGCCCCTCCTGTAGGAGTAGGTTTACGCTTGTGTCTTCCTGCATCACCAAGAGAGCCTGATGGTGTCTCAATGGCATCGCTGGTGCGTGTAGTGGAAATTTGTGCGCTAATACCCCCATGCGCCACCACGCTGCATTAGTTGCGCATATTGTATTTATCTCGTTTCTGGCTATGTGAGAGCGCTTATGCGTGAGAATGTAGCTGAGTGGTATAGGGTGGGCGTCCCCATCCTTAACCGCTACATGGGTCATATATGGCACCGGGTGAAACCAATAGTGGGCATATTGCACCTGTACATAGAGATAATATAATAAAAGATCGGGTACTGCAAAGCCCCCTTTGTTGTAGGGTAATGTTAATGTTTGTAATTGCAGGCGTGCTTGCTTACCAGCCCATATCAGCCAGGTTAGTAGTGATTTTAGTTTCTGTAACACTGGGGTGGGGGGGAGTTATGGGTATATTGTTAAATAAATATAAAAACTTCGGTAATATTACCATTTTAATTATGGCTATCCTGTCTGACAGTGATAGAGGGAGATGAATCCATCGCTCGGTTTGATCTTCTAGTTTTGTTATTGCTGTGCCTTAGTTAGCCTTTATTACTGTGGTGTGGTCTCGGTGGAACCAGATCCCCAGGTATTGAATAGGGTCGTTTTGCCATTCCAGCGGGTACTCTGTTATATGTGGCTTTGTTATTTCCATCAATGGGATTACTATAGATTTGCTTCAATTTATTTGTAATCCCAAATGCCAGCCAAATGTAATACATTCCCGAAGGAGGGGGAATCGGTTCACAGTGGGTTCTCTCACGTAGAGGACATATCGTCCGCATACATAGAGATGTTTAGTGGGCGCTGTGGGAATTGCAAAGCTGTGGTTTTGTGCAGTTGTCTAATTTTACATGCTATGGGTTCCAATGCAATTGTAAATAAAAGGGGTGATAGTGGACAACCTTGCCTGGTGCCACGGCTTATATGTATTTGATCAGATATGTGTTTGTTTACCTTTATGCGTGCTACTGTTGGGGTATATAGGATTCTAATCCATTGTATAAGCCATGGAGGCATACCCATTTTAGTTAGTACTGTGAACAGATATTTCCATTCAATCGTATTGAAGGCTTTGGCAGCGTCCAAAAGTATCGCAGCAGCTTCTAGTTCTGGGTTTAATTGGTGTGACAGGGCAAATATTGTGCGGATATTGTGTGAGGTGGATCTTGTTGGAATGAATCCCGATTGGTCAGGCAATATTATGTTCATCATGAGGGGTTGTAGTTGTTGTGCTATTAGTTTCGCTAGGATTTTTACATCCATATTTATTAATGATATCAGGCGAAATGATGTGCAGAGATCTGTTTTTTTAGCTGGTTTTAATAATGCGATTAGTAATGCCTCACCCAGAGTGGGGGGGAGTATTTGCTTTTCTTTGGCATCTTCATACATACCTGCTAGATACGGGCATATTATTTCCTGGTATTCTTTATAGAACTCCCAGTAAAGCCGTCCAGCCCCGGGGCTTTCCCATTAGGCATGGATTTAATGGCAGCTAGTATTTCTTCTTTTGTAAAGGGTTGCGACAGCAGTTCTCTCTGGTTGTCCGATAGCCACGCTATGGCTACATATTCTAAATATTCCATGACTTCCTTTGCATTAGCTGTGTCTTTAGCTGTGTACATGTCACTGTATGTGTCTATAAAGGCTTTGAATATGCCAGCGGTGCTGTATTGCATGTTACCCTGAGTGTCGTGGATTTTTAGGACTGTGTGGGAGGGGCGGTCTGGGTCTATTTTGTGGGCTAGTACCCGCCCTGCTCTGCCTCCTTTCCCGAATGCTCTTTCCTTGTGTCGAGAGTGCACGTATTTCATCTCAATCTCAGCATTGTGTTGATACTCTGAGACTGTTTCTCGTTTTGTGGCCAGGGTGGCTGCATCTTGTGTGCGATCATAGTGTTGGTCCAGATCTTTCAATTTTTGCTCACATCTAGTGAGTTGTTGTCTTATATCTTTCAGGATCCCTGCTGTTGTGCTGATACAGATACCGCGTATGGTCACCTTAAAGGCCTTCCAAAGTAGGCTAGCATCCTCCACGGAATGTGCATTCAGAGTGAAGTAGTCCTCTATAGCCTCTCTGATTGTTTCTTTGTACAATGGGTCTAGTAGTGCTTTGGCATTGATTCTCCAGATGTAGGGTGGTGGAGAGTAGTTCGGGAGTGTCAGTAGGACTGGGTTGTGGTCCGATAGTGTTTTTGGTAAGTGTGTGAAGTCTTGGACCGATGTGCTGGCCATTTCTGTCACTAGCCAGTGACCTACTGTTGTGCACTGTGGAGGTGTGTGTGCTCATTAGCTGTTGTGGGTGTCTTTCCCTCCACACATCTAACATGTGAAATTCAGCCATACCATCTTGTATTACCGGATCTGTCCATATGTTCGTTTGGTGAGATGTTTAAATCCCCTCCCCAAATAAAGTCCATGTCTGGTAACTCCCTTAATGCTTTCCATATGCCCTGAAAGAACTCGGGTCGTCCACGTTAGGACCGTATATATTTACCAGGCCTACATGATGTCCATGTAGAAATCCGGTGATTATGACATGCCTCCCCTGATCGTCTGAGATAGTGTGTTCTACCTGGAACTGGATCCCCTTTTTGATCAATAATAACACACCCTGTGAATAAGTCGAGTATGACGAGGACAAGGCTACTTCTGCCCATCTACTACCAAACTTACTTTCGGTGGATTTAGGTGGATGAAACTCTTGTATCAGTGCTATTTCAACCCAATGCCTATCTAAATAGGCAAACATCTGTCGTATGTTTTGGGGGTAATTGAGCTCACGTATATTCCAAGTTAATGGCCGAATCTGTAGTGACCTTTTATCTGCAGTCATTGACGGTGGAGCATGCTATCCCTGTCTACATATGTTGACTTGATGTTCATGTGGTACATGTAGTGCATGGTTTGATGTATATTGATAATGTGAGTTGTCATCTCATTTAGCATTTTAATACGTACTTGTGTGCCTGTAAAACAACATTTACCCTCTATCCCCCTCCAACTCTAGCATCCCAATCATGCCAAAGACATTCCCATAAAACATAAACTTTAAATATCCAAACTCTGTAGGGGTGTGCCCACATACTCATCCACAGTGCAGATGTGGCCAGAACTGTCTGTTTGTCCTTTGGCCCATAATACATTAACATAGTCGGTTATGGAGTGTAAATTATCACAGTAACTGGTTCATCCTAAGTGCCTTGTATACTTGGGCAGGTATTGTTTAGTTCAGAATGCCAGTGTAATGAATTGTTATGGTCTAAACCAGCATTCCCCATCTTTTGTGCATCTATTGTTGCCCATTCAGCACTAGTTGCGCGACTTAGTATATATAGATATAGTACCTGATACATGGATTGCATTCACAACACGTGGTAATCAGTACAAAGTCTCATTGTTCGTGCTTAGGTGCAATTATCTCAGCCATGTCATACTTAATGTCTAAGTTTATCTCCTACCTTCGGTGGGTCGATATCGGCTTTCAAGGGTTGTTACTTGTTACCCTTCTAGCAGAACAGGGAGCTGATAGTTCTTGTGGAATTGGAGATTGCGTCGTTATTACAGTTAGTTTTCTTCTAGGCATTTTGGTGATTGTCTCTGATCCTGGGGCTTCCTACGTTGTGAGATTGTTTTCACGTATTCCTGCACAGCTCTTGGTGTTGTAAAAATTTGAGTATGGTTCTCATGCACAGTCTTCAGTCTTGCCTGGTATTGCATTGCGTACTCTATGCCCAGCTCTCGTAGCTTTTTCTTTACTGCTAAAAATTCCCTTCGTGCCGCTTGTACTGCCATGGTAAAGTCTGGATAAAACAATATGTTGTTGTTTTGATAGTGGATATTCTGCTTTTCTCTTGCTAGTCTTAACAGTGTGTCACAATCTCTGTAATTGAGTAAGCGGGATATTATGGGTCTTGGCGCTGTTCCCAGAGGGGGCTTCGCTGCTAGTGTTCTGTGGGCTCGCTCTACAGTATGTAAAGACGAAAATTGATCTGCACCGAACACTTCTTTGAGCATGGTTTTCACGTAGTGTTCCAATCGTCCAGTATTTGTGCTTTCCGGCACACCAATGATGTGTATATTGTTGCGGCGAGATCTCGCCTCCAAGTCCTCATTCTTGCTTTTAATACTCTCTAGGATCTTCTCCATGTCGGCGCATTTCTTCGCTGTGTCGCACAATTCATCTTCCAACGCCGTTAGTCTCAGTTTAGCCTCGTCAAAGCGCTCCCCTTGCTTGTCTAGATTTGCGGCCATATTGTCTACTCTGGTGGTGAGGTTGTCTATCTTTCCATCTATTTTTTGTAGACTTTGCTGGATGGTGTGCAGCGTGGATTCCATGGTTGTGTCCTTCGAGGATGCGGTGTCCAATTCCGTATCGAAGTGAGCAGAAGTAGACTTAGTCGCGCGGCGGTTGATGAACGTCAACTTTGTCTGCTGTCTATCTGGTTTGCCCATATTTTTGCGCAGGTGGCAGCCTGTGGTAGAAGGAAGCTGTTGTTTTTGTTGATGTTTTGACCTTGTGTGTCTAATCTCATCCAGGTCCTCCAGGAGTAACGTCTAGCAGGTTGTGGTCAGAGTCGTCTGGTATGCTACTGTGTTATTAGGTGTTAGTCCATTATTCCACGCCATGTACGTTCGCTCTTGATGGCATCGTGAACTGTGCGATGTTGGCGCTATTATTTCCAGCTCTGCTCTTTAATGCGTTGTGAATGCTGGCGCGTTAGCAGGTGCAAGTTGTTTTTGTTGGGGCAGTCGTATAGGTGCTAGATTAGGCTTGATTGTAGTCTCTGGGGCGGTATTATCTGATCATTTGGCCCGGTACGCCTCTTTCTGTAATGGTGTGGTTTTCCTATAGGCTGCTAGTGCTGATTCAGGCTGCGCTGATCAATCGGATCTTGCGCTATGTAGCAGCGCCCAGCTGATAAGTACTGATGGGCGTTCGTCTCTCAGGCCGCACCCTGGAGGAAGCTGGCAGAGATGAGCTGATTAGTGCAGAAGAGTTCGCGTAGCGTTTTGACCCAAGCCGTGGTTAGACAAAATGGCCCCCATAGGAGCTGGAGTGTTTGTCACCCATATAATGGCGGTCACTGCGCTCTGTGGGACATCTGGTACATTTGTTGCTGGTGGTGTTCAGTATGTACTCTGCACATGGGCAGCGCGTACTGGTAATCTTGAGCTGTATTTGTGACCCCAACCGTTGCGTGCTTGGGGTTGGCAGATGTTAATAGGTAGCGCCGATTGGTTTTAACCCCCGGTTCGCTCGCACTTATCTGTTGGACGGGCTGGCGCTTGGTATCCACACAGCTGGAGACAGTCTTGGGTATATGCAGTGCCCGAGATCCTACGTTCACTAAGGTGACGGTCAGCTCCGGGCTGCTGCTTCAGGCTATCGGTCCGTGCACCCTGCCATTTTGTTGTGTTTGGTGAGCCCTGGATCTCAGTTTTTCGTTCCGGATTTTCGGTAGTTACTGCGCCGTTTCGGGGAGAGTGGGCACATCATCCGGTAGCTGTGGTCTTCCGACTCCAGTGGTGATCTTGTTGCAGGATTTATGCAGGCCAAATACGCATTATTTAAGCCATTATGCGTTCCGGCCGGCAGAGCGGCACTAAGGTGCAGCCATTCAGCAGTGCGCCCTCCAGCGCCCCCCCTCCCTAGTTAGTTATATTACTTCACTAATTTACCAGTTATCTTCCCATCAAGTATTTTTCAAATACTTAATACAATGTTAACTGATCTGTTCTGGGCTGAAAGCAGAAGACGTGTGGGCCTAACTAAATTGCAACTGAGTACTGAACTGGGGGGGTTTGGGAGTTCCTGACTTCCACGCATATTGCTACCCTAGTCAACTCCAGTGGCTCTCTTACTGGACTGCTGGACAGCACTTACATGAGATTGACATGACACGAGCTGCATGGGAGGAAGGGGCATTGCACACACTAATATTGCCAAATAGTAGAACCCCACAATCGATTCCGTAATTCCTCAAGGTAGCTATATTTTAATGGAAAAAAGCGATCCACTAAACCAAGAGGCAACACCCATACGCTAACATACCCCTCCTGGGGATTCCTATGCCAGCGGGGACACTTACTAATAGATGCCTGGCAAAATGGCTAGAAGAAGGTAGGAACACGGTGGGAATGCTTTTTTCTGATAACGTGTATATGGATCATAATACATTTGTGAGGGAGCAAGGGGTTCTGAACACTCTATATATAATGCATGCCAGTGTTAGTAGATATGTGAGAAATGCTTGGTCTCCGGAAGGCGATGAGCCTCCAACACACGCACTTGTCCATATGCTCTACCTTATGGGTAATGGAGGACACCTTGTAAAATAGTTATACAGCAGTATTAGAACACAGGAACTTAGAACTAAATGGTCCGCAGATATCAGACGTAATATATCAGATAAAGAATGGGAGAAAACACTGAAATACCCCTAGAAAATCTCAATGAACCCTAAATTCAAGTTAATTCAAACCTGATAGTACATAGGGCATACCTGACACCACACAAGTTGACTAAAATGTTTCCAGACGCAACAGATGACTGCCCCAGATGCCATATGCAGCCGGCCAGACTATTACATATGCTTTGGACGTGCCCGAAATTGACACCATTCTGGGCAAGAGTTTACAAAATCATCAATGAGTTAACAACAGGGTTTGGGAAAGACAAAGTGGAATATTGCATACTAGGCATGTGTAAACTAAGGAAATTGCAAGGAACCCAGGGATGGTTTGCAAATCTATTATTAATATTAGCGAATGGGCTATAACAATGCGCTGGAAGTCTATACAACCCCGATGGCATTATTTTGGCTTGGTGAAGTAGTAAGGTGGGGTAGGGCCGAAAGTATGGAGATGATAAGGGAAGAAAACAGAGGGCTTAGGAAACACCAAATATCAATGGAATGGGACATGCTGTTGAAACAATTCATTTCTGTTGAACAGTCTTTGCACTAAACGATAACTATGATTGACCTGTTGTAGGTATCTGGACCCTAAGGAATACTGATCACCGAAATGGTACCAGTAGGACATGTTTATATGTACTGCACATTAAAATGTAAACTACATGCAGAATACTATGTCTTGGTCGGCAAAAAGATTAGGATATACTGTAAAATTGAGTCTGATGGCAAGGGTGGGAGATTTGGATAGTTGCTACTATCTGGTAAGGGTGGATTTGAATGTTCGAAAATTATTTAGTACATATATATCCTGTGCATGTAAACATGCGTCTTTATAATTATAAAATCAATAAAAAATGTTTTAAAAAAAAATTATATTTTCAATAGACATTTGTTGTCTAATTGTGGCGCAAATACTGCACAATTGTTTAAATAAACATTGTAAACTTCCTTCATATCTCTTTTTTATTTTATTGTGGACAAGTACAAGTGAGAGAGCAAAAGGGTGTGTCCTGTTACCGTGATCCGTGAGAGAGTCGAGAGTTTTGTGTTCAGGGGTGCCAACTCACTTGTTTTCTGGTATGGTTACATGGGCAAGTGAGGCACTATATAGCTCTTAGATAGTGAGGTGGTATGGCGACTAAGGGTGGGCATAATGTGCGTAAGGGACCTACGCGGAGAGGCACGGAGATGGAACCAATCTCCGCACTCTCTGCATAGTTCCCTTGGCACTAGCATTTGAAGAAAAAAAAAGAGACAGTCACTTGCCTGAGACTGAGAGAGACTGTGGGAGGAGTAGTAGAACAAAGTAAAGTACAGCATGGGTGGGCAAGCAGAAGAAGATCCTTGCCCTGCCTTGAAATTCAATTAGTGTTGCTTTCACCACATCTGCCCCAGCAAGCATGTGATCAATTGTTGGTGTACATTTAATGTAGTCACATCACACCTCAATATAAATCACACAGCCCGGGGGAAGAGGGTTAAGGATTGATGAATGGGGAAAGGTTTGACGAAGAAAAACAGACAGTATGCATAGACACAACAAAAGTAAAACACAATCTTGGAAGACAACCATGATCCATTATCCAAGAAATCTATTAATTTGCCTTGCCTGTCTGCCCACAGAGCGAACCAAATTACATGCTGTACCGGGCTTACTTTTATTTTTAAAGCTAGCAAAGAAAATGAGAAAATAGTAGTAGGGATCAACCACAACACACAGTCGTAATGATTGAAGAGAAAAAAGGAATCAAATAAATTAAAAGACGAATGATGAATGATACTAAAGTTACTATATATCCTGGTCCAATTGTGGAGTTGCATCATTCTCGTCATTCATCTTGGTCCTCCCTTTCATGGACACTCTGCACATCAATCTTGGGTACCACTGCCTGCCTGATGCGGATTGGTAAGGTAAGTGTGAGTTATTTTTCCCACTATAGCACAGGGTAAAGGCCGGCCTGTAAGTGTAGATGGAAAAACAAAAGGGGTATTGAAAAATAACTGAATTAAAAAAAATAAACTCAATTACAGTGGAGTGCAAGAAGAGAAGACAACTCTTGAGAGAACACTTTCAGATTGAGAAGACTTGGATACATTGTGTCTACTCTACAGCATTAAGCTACAACAACAGGACAGGAGCCAGCACAGAACAGGCCAACCACGGCACAGGCCAGGCCCGGAACCCAACCCCCACTTACCTTAAATTTTGACAGAGCCAGACAAAAAGCATATGCAGCAACCTAGCATTTTCCAAATCAAGTGACTAAATCAATGCGCCACTGTCCCTCATACCACTACACTCCACTCCAGTCTACACCACTACACGGACATGTAGCCTAGGTATGAAGCAGTTCTTGTTGAATTATTGTGTTTACCTTTTATGCCAGTCCATGAAACACAGTTATCCCATCAATTATCTCTGATCCAACTGACTCACTGTGTGCAAAGATAGTATGGTCAGCAAAATGATGACCGTGTGGTACGTGTTCTCCAACACCAACTCAGTCTGTAGTGACTCTGATTAAGTTTATAATATATTCCATATTACAAATTTGCAACGGATATTGGCCTGCACCTGCAGTAGTAGGAGTACAATGGGGTTATTAAACAACAAGGAAACATTGACTGTAACTTGAGTCACTTTTACTTTGTAGATAAACTAGTATAGTTCGACTTCATGCACATTCACTCGTAGTCAGCAATCATCCAATGCAATGCAAGCCATCATTCATAATAATCATTACCTGTCTTGCTCATCTCTTTGGCTGTCAGATCAGATGCCTAGCCTTCAGTCAGTGATGATTTTCGGCTCGGAAACAAAACGGAAGATGGCTGTAGTCACGTTTCACTTCTTATGGAGGGACTGTTAGAGGCAACATGTATTGTACTATTCTCCATCTCCATCCAATGTCTGGCTTGCTTAAAATGTATTTAGGGAGAGTAAGGAAGATGGAGCAGGACTTTGAGGAGTGGAGTGGACAGTTATGCAGAGACGTGCAACTCCAATAGGGAAATAAAAAGAGGAGACGGTGTAGATGGATTTGTTGTGATTAGATTTGAACCAGAAAAACAGATACACACACAAATAAAGGAAGGAAGAACAATTTGAAAGCCTAGTTGTCATGGAAGAGGAGCTCGTCCTCAAACTCTGGTGGTTCAGACAGAAGTATGTCATGTAACCCACTACTTATGTCATCGAAGTCACTCTCCTCTTCCTGCTGTGATTCACGTATTTTGTACTCCGGTGGTATAAAGTGCTGATTCATTTTGATCATGGTTAACCTCTCCACGCTTTTGGGAGAGAGACTGGTCCTTTTCACAGTAACAATGGCACCAGCAGCACTGAAAACACGCTCTGAAGAGATACTTGCAACAGGGAAAGCCACATAGTTTATCGCCAGCCTGCTGAGCACTGACCATTGGCTTCTTTTCCCATACCAATACACCAATGGGCTTTGCTCCATGAAGACCTCTGTTGTGTCATCCAGATAGGCCTGAACCATCCACTCAATGTTCAGGGGTGCTCCGATTTGCTTGGCCTCTTTTGCCTTTGCATCAGTAATGGACGTACAAAACCCTTTCCGTAGAAACCAATTACCTGCCGTTTTTTTAAATGTGGCTGATGATCCTGTTGGTGCTGTTGTTGATGTTATTGCTGGTAGTGTTGGTGACTGCTGGGAGGCAAACACACTGCTCTCGGGCTCTGAAGTAGAACTTGACTCTGGGTGCCCTGTAGTACTTTTTCTGGCATGGGGTGGCGGGCCTCTAATTAAGAGCCGTTCGTTTTCAAAGTCAGTGGCTTCCTCAGCTATCAAAGCTTTGTACTTGGCAACATCCACTTCTGAAAAAGGAATTACTTCATTACTACTCAGCAATAATTTGCAACGTGGATCCAAAATTGAGGCAGTAATGTAATGTCGATGTGACACAATGTTATTTTGAATCCTTGTATTTTCAGATAAGCGAACGGCTAAGGTGCCCGCTAAATAATATGTGTCTACTTTGTCATCCACACCTGCGTACATTTATGACACCTCCTTCAGCTCTTGCTCTAGCATGTACAACAATGGGATAGCTTGACCCACAGTACAGTCCTTCCTGCTGACTTCACGTGTGAAGACCTCAAAAGGAAGTAGCATCTCTGTCAGGCATTTAACGAGGTCCCATTGGGCTATCTCAACGGTCATACCTTTCACAGTAGGATCTCCTGACCTTTTCATGACATAAGCATTGAGTGGTATATACTGCTCAAACAGACGCTCAAGCATGTAATAAGTTGAATTCCAACATGTTGGCACCTCCTGGATGAGTGCTTTGACTGGCATTTTATGCTCACATTGAATGACCCTCAGCTGCTTCCGGGCTTTAAAAGAATGGTTGAAATGTGTGCGTATTCTTCTGCAGGTTGTCAGTAAGTTGTTGACTTTGCTTTAATTTTTCAGAAAGTCTTGAACAACAATGTTAATGCAGTGTGCCAAACATTGGACCCTGAAATAGCCACCATCTTTCATGGCCCTAACTACATTACTGCCATTGTCCGTGGCAACAAAACCAATGTTAAGTCCTCTTGGTCACAGCCACTCAAACACCTTGCTGTTAAACTCATCCAAAATGTTTGCAGTAGTATGAGATTTCTCCATGGCAAACATGGCTACAGTTGCATGTTTGCGAGTGTCATTAAAATCTCAGTAGGGTCAACAACACCTCCAGATATCTTATCTTTAACACCCGAAAAAGAGACCCAGTGTGCAGTGATGCACATGTAATCAGTGGCTTGGCAACTGGTCCAAATGTCTGTTGTCAGGTGGATACTCTGAACAGCACTCTGTTTTAAGGCTTTTCCAAGCAATACCAGCACGTCGTGATGTAGTGCTGGAACAGCAAGCAACTCTGGCGAAATAGTAGCGGCTGGGAACCTTCCATTTTGGGCAGATGGTTGTCACAAATTCCAGAAAACCCACCCCTTCAACAAAAGAAAAAGGGAGAAGGTCCAGTGCTAACATTTTAGCCAGCTTCGCATTGTACAAATGTGCTATTGGGTGGTTGCGTTCGTACTGCCCCTCCAGCCTAGTAAACATGCTAAGAATGGTAGGCTGCGTGGTATTCCTTCCTGGTATGCGCAGCGTCGCACTTTTTTTAAAAGCAGTACTCCTTGGTGTCTCAGGCTGACTCTTATGCCACTGAGATGTTGCTCAGGATGTGGGCGTTACTACTGCAGTGCTGGGGACAGGGCTACTTTGTGTACCACTACCACAGAGAATGTCTCCCTCTTCTTCGTCTTCCTGTTCCACCGTGAGCGGACCTTCTACTCATTTATCTCCACCAACAGCAATGGTTCCAGTGTTTATGCAACAAAGGTGCTCCTCCCACTGGATTGTGTGGTGTTTTTTCAGATGGGTCATTTGGCCTCCGGTACCATAGTTTGTACCAGGCTTACCACGACTAACAGAAGCATGACAAATGGAGCATATAGCAATGTTCTCCTCCTTTTCGCTAACCGTAAAGAAGTACCACACTGGGGAGCTTAACTTTTGTCTCCTGCTGGAGGTGCCACTTCCAATGCCAGATGAACTGAAGGGTGTGCGTTGAATTTGACTCTGTGCAGTACCACTACCTACTGCTGCTGAGGTGGTGCTTGTGCTGGATGTAGGACGCTGCCGGCCCTTTGCTAATGTAAATATAGAAGCTGGAGGTCGTGTTGGTGTTAGCTGTGTTGGAGGTATGCATGCTACATCCCTCGCAGTCATTTTGGATAGGGTAAAAATGTTGGTCTCCATCTCCTCTGTGCCGGGAGTGATGTTCGTGATGACTGGCTCATCATCATCATCATTATCCTGCTCTTCTACATCAACCTCCATAAGTGTAAGGCTTTCTGGAACCTTCCTTTTCCCATGTCTGCTCTTTTGATGAGTCTCCCTCTCAGACTCAGTTTGTGGCTTCCAAGTGGCATGTAGATCATCAGAAGGGGGGCTTGGCGAAGAACTTGATGTACTAACCCTCCTTTTCCTTGCTGGGGATTTGGAAGACAATGGAACTTCTGAAGGAGTGGCTTCCTCTTCTTCCTCTGCATGAGGCTCAATTTCCTGAACTGCCCCTACTCTGGAACAACAGCTACTATTGCGGGTGGTGGTTGCGGCTGTTGTTGTTGACCACTTATCTGCTGTGTTCCCTCCTGCGTTGATTGTGTACTACTTTGAGATAGCGATAATTTTAGTTCAGGCTCAGCATCACTGCTTTCCACCATTAGGCTGGCTACCTCTTCCACACTCATCTGCTTGGGCCTGGGTTGGGCCCACTGATGCAGAGGTGCTGCCCCCAGCATGGCCCCCGGACACCGTTGCTGCAGGAGTCATTTTTGGTGTCCCAAAAAAGGTTTTGGGCGGCACACCAGACTTAAGTGACACTTCCTCCTTCTTCTGTTCCTTCTTCTCAATGGTAACTTTCTTGGTACTGGAGGACCTGCTAACTGCTTTCTTTGGGGGCATCTTCTTGAGATGTCAACAGCACTCAGTTGCACAAGTTGCAGAGATGGCTGGTCAGGTCACTCACACAGCACGTTGTGTACAGCAGCAGGACGTCGGTCTGGCACCCCAACGGGCGATGATGACACACTTCCTCTGTCTTTTGTTTACCTAAAAGCAAAGAAGCTAGAAGAACATCAGTCAAAAGATAGTACAATCAAACTAATATGATATATAGCTTCTTAGTGCGTGGTGGGTGGCCACAATTATTCAATTTTATTAAGTCAGTGAACAACAACAGTGTATCCATTTATGAGACTAACAACAAGACCAGGGCTCCTGGTGTACTACTGTACTGTGTACACTCAGAAAGAATAAGAATAGCAAAGAACAAAAACATAAATGTAGTGTAGCCTGTTTGCCCTAAATAAAAATGTGTGCATCACATAGGATGGATGCAGCATCAGGGAGCAACAACAACGAACATATACACATAAAAAGGCATTTATTTACAACACCCAAAAAGTGAAATATACCCCAGAAAAAAAGTAAAGCCCACATTTTGAAATTCAATCCAAAGCCATACATGATGTTGAAATTCAATGCACAACACAAAAACAGTTGTTTAACTTCCATGCACCCGTGATGATTGATGAGTAGTACCCCCTGGGCCTACTGGCAGACTAGGCCACAAGCTTCGAGGCCTATGAAAAAAGCACAGTGGCTGGTCCCACAAAATGGCCGCCACCACATGGCCAGGCCACTCACAAAAACAAGAAAAGGTCAGGAATACAAGACAGACAATGCAGGCCTATGGCAAAAGCACAATGTCTGCCTTCACAAAATGGCCGCCACCCACATGCTCAGGCCACCCACCACAATAATAACAAAAAAGTGAATACAAAGGACAGGAACAGGAAGTTGGAGTCTCTGTTGAACTTACTTCCTCTTCTGAAATTTAAAAAAAAACAAAAAAAGTGACTCCGTGCTCCAAAACTACAGCAAAATGACAACCTGAGGTGTTTTTTTAACAAAATGCGCAAAATCAGTGTTTTCGAGAAGGTTTTATGTTGCTCGCGAGATATTGTTTGCCAGATTGCAAATTCTGCGTGTTCGGCATTGCGAACTGTACAAAAAGTCGTTATCAAGTGCGCGAGCACGCATATTGAGAGCGCAAAAATGACAAAAACTGTAAGTCCGCGTCATCGCGCTGTGCAGAGTTGCCAAAAGTACGCAAGCTGAATTCCTAGGATTACCTACTGGCTGAAAAGCCCTATTTATTTAACACACACCCAAAAACTGCAATTCCACCACAAAAACCACCTTTTTTTCAATTCAATCCAAAGTCATCCATGGTGTCAAAATTCAACAGACAACACAAACAGTTTTTATGCACCCATGATTTGATGATGACTACCTCTGGGCCTACTGGCAGACTAGGCCACAAGCTTGGAACAGAACGGCAAAAGCAAGCACACTGCTTGGATGGCTCCACAAAATGGCTGCTAGACACCCACAACAACAAGAGATGGAAGACAGACAATGTAAGCCTATGCCAAAAGCACACTGCCTGTCTTTACAAAATCGCCGCCACACACATGGCCAGTACACAACAACAACAAGCATAAGCCAAGGGGAACAAAGAAAAGACATGCAGGCCTTTATGGAAAAAGAAGCACACTACTAAACTACCACCACAAAATTGCCACGAGTCACATGGGCACTCACAGTCACAATAGGCCATGGAAAACAATGAACTGAAGCAGGACTATATATGACCGGACAAAGCAGGCCTGCTAAACAACACAGCTTTAATACAAAAATAAAAATCAACAGGGCTACGAAAGGATTGGAAAGAAGTTACACATCAAGCACACACACACATCCAACAAAGGAATTTAACACACACACACACACAAACAGTGAAAAACACCACAACCACATTTAGCATTTTAATCCTATGCCATCCATGCCCTACATGATGTTTAAATTCAACAGACACCACAGAAACATGGACCCATGGGTACCCTACAGGCTGAAATTGCAAAGAAAAACAACTAGGCCCCTATTGAAAGTACAGGCCACCCACAACAATAATTTTTAAAAACAATGAAAATCCCAGAAAAATTTAGGTACAAACAAGCCCCAATGAAACAAATATGTACACCAATTCTCCAACTTACTTGTAAAATTAAATCTCAAATAAAAAAAGTCTTCAAATAAATCCAATCCAATGATATGATGCAGCAGACAGACACAAAAAGTGATCCTTCCAGCTCCAAATCCAAATGAAAGTGAACAGCACATGGACAAAGCACTGGGAGGAGCCTGCTGGACGGGAACAGGAAGTTAGAGACTCAGGGGCACTTCCTTCCTCTTGAAAAAAAGAGTAGAAAAAAAAGGACTCCTTGCACAAAAGACTACAGCCAAATCACAATCTGAGGAGTTTTTCTTAGCAAAATGATCATTTTCGAGAAGGTTTTATGATGCTCGAGATATATTCTTCACCAGATTGTAGTTTTTGCATGTTCGGGATCGCGATCTTACCAAGACAGCCGCCGGAAGTCAGCTCGCGCGTCCGAATGACGTGTTCGCGTTCGCACACTCTCGAGGGATCGGGCGGCCATATTACAAATCTCGTGGTGCATGCGAACGGAAAGAAAAGCGAGTTGGCAAATGCAGAATCACTTTAAGACGTTACCGCGCAAGCGAGAATGAATATTGAGCGCGTGAGGAAGCAAAACAACTATGCTACGCTGTAGATTGCGTAGCAATCTGCAACTTCGCGCTATACGCGAATCGCAAAGTTACCTAAACTTCGCAAGCTCCGCGAGCGGAGCGTAGTTCACCGCCCAGGCTTAGTAAGAATCAGTGAGTGGGTATGCAATTATTGGTGTGTCTATGGTTTTGAGAATGGCAGTCTGTAATTTAGAGTGTGGTAAAATGCATGAAATTATCACATTGATGATGTCATCAGTGATGGTCGTTTGAGATGTCATCAGTGATGTCATCGACCATGTCATGAGTGATGTAATATGTGACGTCATCAGCAGTGCATTGCAGGGGCGCAAGTTATAGTTAGCTGGAATAACTATAACGGGGAATACTGGTTTTGTACCAGTGAATGTCCAACTAACTATAACGTGCCTGAAACCTATGGTTTTTTCAGTGAATTTCAAAGGTTTTTTAAATGCTCCTTTCTAACTATAACGTGCCTGAAACCTATGTTTTTTTCATTGAATTTCAAAGGTTTTTTAAATGCTAATTTCAAACTATAATGTGCCTGAAACCTATGGTTTTTTCAGTGAATTTTAAAGGTTTTTTAAATGAAAATATGTAAAGACTAATATGCCTCAATTCTATAATTTTTTTTATTTTCTCTCTCTCTATAAATATATATATATATTTTTAAAAAGTTGCAAATAATTTTTAGTTTAGAAAACTATATTTATTCTTTTACAAAAAAAAGTATTATATAGAAGTCGCGCACACTACACGATCGCTTCGCGTAATCTGGTAGCCATTTTGAAAAGTCACACGGTGGTCGCGATTTCGGCGTAATTTCTAAAGAATAAAATATTTTACAAATAACATATAAATAATAGTTTTCCTTTAAGTGTTTCTCGAAATTTAATTATAAAGGTATTTTTAAACTATTATTTTCAATATGATATTGATGAAAAGGAAAGTTAGGAAATGCACGGTGTAGTCGCTTAGTTTGCGCGACCTCTCTACGCACGTATTTCTGGGATCCTGCCGTAATTGAGCCGAGATCGTGCCGAAGTCGCGACTTAGTCCTATTTTAAAAGTTGAGAAATATCACTATAGAAAGTTTGAATATGATAATTGAATGAACAGTTTTGCTAATAAACTTATTAAAAGTTTATAGAAATGTCTATTTTACTGTATAATGATATATATGTGTTTCGCGGGTTCGTGATGTGTGTGACGTGTGCATACACACTAGGCCTGGGCGGTAAATTTTGTTCCGCTCCCGTAGTTTGCGTTATTTTGACATTTTCGAGTTACGCGAAATGGAACTTTTTTCTTGTTCGCGCTTTAAAAATGCATTCTCGCACGCGCGGTCGTGACTTACCGGGTCCCTGCGTTCGCCGACAGGTTTTCCTATCCGTTCGCGCGTGCCACAAGATGTTGGATTGTTGGTAGCCGGTCGCGCTATCCCGGGAGAGTTTGTGATCGCGAGCACATCATTGCGATCGCGTACAGGAAATAAGCATCGCGAGCAAGATGGCCGCGCCCATTGGAGACCGCATGGGCAAGTTGGAGATATATTTTCCTGCGAGCACGCAATAACACATCGCGAACGGGCGGGAAAAGCAATCTCCGCATCTTCGCGAACGTTTCGCATGCTCGCGGAGATTTTGCGCAATTTCGCGATAATTTGCGAAAGTCAATTTCGCAAATTCCGCCCACACTTGGTGCACACTGCACGACGTCCTATTAGCAAAAGAACAAAGTAATCTGATTGGTTGAAATAATTTTTATTATGGAAAAGGGAGGGTCCATCTTTCAGATATTTCCCTTTCTTTTTGATCCAAGCAGAGAGAAGACCTGTTTGTTCCTTCTGTTAAAAAATTCATCTTTTTTTGTTTATTAATTTATTTTAAAATTACAATGGCTTCCAGCTTAGCTGATGTGGATCCTCTTGCTGTGGAAGAAGAAGAGAGGATGGGGCAGTCGAAGAGACAAAGGAGAGAGAGCATTGTTTGGGCCTTTTTTACGGTGCCAGAAGGGGAGAAGAAAGTTAATGCAACCAATGTTACATGCAATATATGTAAGAAAGTACTCTCAAGAGGATCGGACAAGAAATACTTATGTGGGACGAGCTCAATGAAAAAGCATATGGAGACTATCCACTCTGTCCACCTTGCGAGAGAAGAGACGAGGAGACAATTACACTCGGATGTTCTTCAAGACCCCAACAGTCCATCTACCTCTGCAGGAACTCCATCAATACCAAGGCCACATATTATGCCTGAGTTTCTAAATGCTTTCATCAGTGGCATTAAGTGCGCCACTGAACTTTGCTTTGGGGAGCAATGTTTCGACGTGATTTCAGCTGACCTTAAAGCGCATAAATGTTAATTTTTTTTATAATGCGCTTTTGTTTTTGTCCAGTAGCTGATTTCCTGTTATTCATTTTCTGTGGTTCTTTTTTAAAATAAAAAGTGTTTAAAAATACAAACATTTTTTAAAACTGTTCAGAATCAAAAGAAAAAAAACGGTTCTTACGGAACCACATATACTGGTTAAAAAAAGAACCTCCAACAATAGAGCTTGGAGGTGATTGTCCTACATTGGTTGTCCCATCATTGATAGAGGATTGTAATACTGGTGTAAGTTTCGCCGTTCCCCTTGTATACTCACAGGATCATTTTGACCCTTCTCTTTCACCTAACCCAGTGCCTGCCCCTCCTGCCATCTCGGTGGCATCAGCTCAGGAGACTTTCACATCCTTGGAACATGACATTAGGGAGATAAAACACCTGGAAAGCCCTCTAGTCTCTCCTTGCAAGATTATGAGTTGGAACGTGGCGGGCATTAGGGCAAAAATGAATGACTCTAATTGGCAGGAATTCCTATGCTCATTCCACATAATATCCCTACAAGAGACTTGGGACACACAAAATAGTTTTTCTATGGATGGCTATTGCCATTTCCACATCCCAGCCAAACAAAGTGTAGCAGGGAGAGCAAAGGGTGGCTTGATCACGTTGTTCTCCCTTGAGATAAAGGGCTCACTTAGGCAGCTTGATGCAGGTTGTCCAAACTGTTTAATTGTGGAACTTTCGGCTCCCGATGTAAATAAAGTTTTATTTATTAATCTATATAACTCAATGGATGCCGACAATAATCTGGACCTTTTAGAGCAGTTTCTTTTATCCTATAGTTCAAGGTCAAATTCCTTTGAGATCTTTCTGATGGGGGATCTAAATATCCACCCTTGCGATAAATTGTGTCGAGGTGATGATCATGAGGATCCGCAATTCTCGGCCGCCCCACATTTTGAACATTCTAAACAGGGGGAAAAATTAGAATATCTCCTCGCAGAATGGAACCTTTATGAATCAGCTTGTGGGGAGGGAGAAAATAGGATCCCAACTTTTAAAGGGAAAGACAAAGGTACAATCATTGATTATATTTTTTTGAGTTCTTTAATGTTAGTCCAAGTTGTACGTTATTTTACAGAGGTTTCTATTTTTAGTGATCACAACCCGGTAATTCTGGAGATAATCCCGGGTGGCCGAACATTAGCGTTTAGGCATCCGTCACAAAACTTGGCGAAAGAAGTTGTCCTAACTGATCAGGGTAGGAAACTCCGGTGGACTAAAGTGGTTCCAACTACTTTTTTGTCCGAAGTTCGGTCTCAAACCGAAACGGAGTTTAACATTTGCCTAGATCCTCAGTCTCAAGGCCCAGAGGTTATAAATGCCTTTAACATTATTTGTAAACAAATAAATCAGAATCTATTGTTTAAAGGGAAGCAAAAACCTCAGTTGGAAAAAAGATGGTTTAACAAAAATTGTTCTCAATCCCACGCTGACCTTCTTAAAGCCTTGAAAAAAATCCCTAGAGATAGGGATCTCGTAGTTTCTAAAAGGCTAGTATATAAACAGGCCTTAGCCCAAAGAAAACAGGAACTAAGGGAGGAAGCTTGGACAAATCTTCTGTCTACTGACACCCTGAAAGATAGTGGGAAATTTTGGGCAACTATAAATCATCCCTTGTTCTCTAATGATGATAAAAATCACGAATTTGATTGTAATATTCCTGATGAGGCATGGCTAACCCATTTCGAAAAAATATACAGCCTGCCTGTAGATGGTAATCATGCTTCATCAAGCTTGCCACAAAGCAATTCTTTTTCCCTGGATTTTCAGGTTCCTGAAGTAGAAAGGGCCATAGAAGAAATGTCGCAAAACAAGGCCCCGGGACCTGATGGGGTCCCTGCGGATCTGTTTAGAGCTGATCCACATATTTGGGCAAACATTTTAACCAATGTATTCAATAGGACTGGGCTAAATAATAATAGTTTTCCTGCTACCTGGGCAACCTCAATCATTATTCCAATTTTTAAAAAAGGAGACCGACAGGACCCCTCCTGTTACAGACCAATCTCCTTGATAGATTCATCGGTCAAAATACTGGGTAGAGTGGTCTTGAACAGATTAAGTGAATGGTTGAAGGGGAGTGGGATCCTGTCGGACGCACAATACGGTTTTAGACCCAAACGGAGCACCATTGACCAGTGCTTAAACTTGCACCTTTTAATAAATAAATATACAGTGGCCAAGGAGGGGTTTTTGTACATGGGTTTTATGGATCTTTCCTCTGCGTTCGATCTTGTCAATAGATCTAAACTTTGGAATATCCTATTGAACATGGGCCTCCAACCTTCCCTTGTATATTTTTTGGCCGATCTTCACTCGGATTTATCAGCCAAAATCAGAGTCAACTCAAATGGGCGATGCACGAGGCACTTTAGGTCAGACAGAGGTGTCAGACAGGGATGTATCCTGGCCCCCTTGCTGTTTACCCTATATATTAACGCTCTCGATTCCCAATTGGGAGAGGTATCCTTAGACATTCCGCGTATAGGAGACCAGGTTGCCCCGGTTCTCCTATATGCGGATGACGCAGTGCTTCTGGCTCGCACTGGAGTAGGGTTGCAAAAGTTGCTGGATGCCTTCGGAGATTTTATGCAAAAACTGGATCTTAAAATAAATGCGAAAAAATCTCAGGTCCTGATTGCGGGGAAGGGAAGGCAGAAATCCAGGGCTAAAACTTTCTTTTGTTGTGGGGATGTGGTAAACAGGGTCTCAACATTCCCCTATCTAGGGGTTGTTTTTGATGAAAAGGGCACTTGGAACCCACAAATCAATAGCCGGAGTGTGGCATTTGCTAGGACAGTTTCGGGAGTTAGAGGCTTTGTTAAAAGATTAGGGGCTAGACCAGTTGTAGCCCTACTAAAAGTTTACGAGGCAAAATGTTTAGCTGTCGCAACGTATGGTTGCCAAATATGGGGCTACACCAACCATAATAAAATACAGCTTATTGAAAATAAGTTCCTACGAGACACCCTTTGTGTTCCACAGTCCACTCCGACTTTCTCTACACACACGGAAGTGGGGATTGGTTTTGTGACAGACCTGATTAGAATCGCTCCTCTCCTTTATTGGCTCAAGATTTGGCTGAACAAAGAAATCACTTTAAACCATGTAATATTAAATAACTGCTTAAAACTGGATAATGTAAATAAAATATCATGGTTAGCATACATAAAATCTGGGTTCCAAAAGATAGGTCGCAAGGCCCTCTTCCGATCGCCAGAAACTATCACGAAGAAGGATCTTGCAATGACCAAAACTGCCCTTGAGACCTTATTTTCCTTAGAACGTGAGGAGCTAGAAATGACAAAGCCAATAGTTAGAGCCAATTATGCCCTGATCAGTTCCCCTGGTCCTGAACCATATCTGCTTGTTGTGAATGCCTCATACCATCGGTTCCTCCTAATCAGATTTAGGTTTAACTTGGTGCACTTCTCTCTGGGCTTTTTTAAAACCTGGTGCACTGTGGATCGTGCAGAACCCTGCTAATGTGATAATAGTTCGAGACAGGACACTCTACATTTTTTAATGTTCTGTAGTTTTTACAAGGATTGCAGGAGGAAGTTTTTGCTGCCGATATTGAGGGAGCTGGGTTTTAGACAGGTTAGGCCAGCACTTGTATATTTACTGCAACTAAGTACCCCACGAATTATGTTTCACGTCGCAAGCTTCTTGGTCGCTGCTATGCGTATTAGGAAAAAACTTGTTTTCCCATTGCAGGTTTTAAACTAGATCATTTTTAACATTTTACGTACAAATTTTATAACTGTAGTTTTTACATTATTTATATTTGAATATGAAATAGGTCATATTATGATCGGGATTCATGGCATGAATTGTGTGTTTTATTCAAAGTTTTTTAATTGTGTTTGTTAGGATTGTATGTGTCTTTTATGATATTAATTTATCGAATAAAGGAATTTTGACTGACTGACAAGAACAATTACCTGAATGATTGTATGAGAGTATGCATACTATGTGAGTGATTGGAGGAATGCAAGTGTAGTGCATGGTTATTTTATGAATGTTTGAGAAGTGTCAATGTGATTAAATGAGTTTATAGATAATAGCAGGATAATTATAGGAGAGCATGAGTACTGTGTAAGTGATCAGATGAGTGCAAGTGTAGTGCACACGTTATTGTAGTTGCGGATAGTTACTGTCTGAGTTCTTGCATGAGTACATGGCTACTAACTGGATGATTACAGTATTGAAATGAAAGTGCATGGTGAATTTATAAGTGCTTGCATATTTGCACACTGATTGGTTAAGTACATGGTGCATGATGGGTGATTAGACGAGCGCTTGGAAGTGATAGGGGAATTGCAGGTGTGCATAAGTACTAGGTGAGTAATTTGAGGAGTAAATCAGTAGTGTATAGGTGGTTAGAGTTCTGCATGTGATTTGTGTAATGACCGAGTGATTGGAAAACTACATAGTGGTGGATGGGAGATTAGAGAGGTGTACGGGAAGTTACAGTGTGATTGCTGCACTGTATTGGTACTACCTGAATATATAAAGGTGTGAATGAGTAGTGTTTACATAGTTACAGGACTGCATGCCTAGTATATAGTACTGGCTAGATGAGTGGAGGTGTGTACAGAGAGTGATAGTGTGATTGGGGCACTGCATGAATACTACCTGGGTTATTGCAAGAGTGAATCAGTAGTCTGCAGCGGGTTAGGGGCCTGTACAGATTATGCACATTTGACTGTAGCACTGCGTGTCTTAATACCTGAATCATTGTACAAGTTCATGGATAGTGACTAGATAGTAAGAGTGCTGGTAGTTGAGAACAGGGAGAGTTTATAAGTGCTTGTGTTTTGGCACAAAGATTAGATAAGGACATGGTTCTGTCAGGATGATTTCAGGAGTGGACAGAGAGTGACAGTCTGATTGGGGCACTGCATGAATACTACCTGGGTTATTGCAAGAGTGAATCAGTAGTCTGCAGGGGGTTAGGGGGCTGCATAGATTGTGCATGTTTGACTGTAGCACTGCATGTCTTAATGCCTGATTCATTGTACAAGTGCATGGATAGTGACTGGATAGTTAGAGTGCTGCTAGTTGGCAGCAGGGAGAGTTTATAAGTGTTTGTGTTTTGGCACAGTCATTAGATAAGGACATGGTACTGGTTGAATGATTAGAGTATTGCATGGAGATCATCTGAGAAAATGCATACGTGTTTGGGTATTGATAGAGGTATTAAATTAGTACATGCCTCTGGTAGATGAGTAAAGAACTGTATTATGAGTAACAGAGTGATTGGTGGACTGAATGGTTAGTACCTGAGGTATTTTACACTTTAATGAGCAGTGACTAGGTGGTTAGAGGTTTGTATGGATAGTGCACAGGTAGTGGATGGATAGTGTTTGGAGCACTTACCCTTACCTTTACAGTAGTAGATATCAAGATATTGAAAACATTTTTTGCAGTTGTTTTTTTATATTTTAAAGTTTAAGAACTGTTGAACTTTAGAATTAGGATCTGTAAAAGAGAAGAAAAAAACCAGTTATAATATATAATAGTGTAATTTTTACAACACAACATAATTTTAGCATTACATAAACTATTTAGTTCGCCTTTTTTGCTGTTCTCAGAATATATTGAATTTCACTATTAATAGTAATTTCAATGTTACTCATCACATAACAGCGGGCAAAAATTAAAACAATCAAGAAGAATGTTTTAAAAAAAAAATCTGTTTCAAAAATAATTTCAACATAGTCAAGAATATCTGCACACTGAGTAAAAAAAACATCCTCAATAACATTACATATAATACAAATATCAAATACATAAAATGCTTTGTTGTAAGAGAATGTTGTCACTATAATATGAAAGAACAAGCAATAATTCAATCAAGTATACTTGCATGTACTCTAAATGATGTTCTTTAAAACATTTGGGTGCTGATTCCAATCCTGTAAAACCCGGGTACGAATCGTCGTACGGAGCGTATTCTCCGTACGACTCGTACCCAGGAAATCCACCGTACAATCCAGCAAGTACGATTCGTAGAGAAATTGCATTTCCGTACGATTCGTACAAAACACCGTACGGCTAAAATATACGTACGAGTCTGATCCTGGACAGCGCGTAAGCGACGTCCGTACGGAGTCAGGCAGCGTTTTACGGACCAGCAAATACGATTCGTCCCTACGCCACTCCGCACAGCTATTTTTTTACGGCAGCCAAAAAATGCCGGAAAAATGAGTCCGACGCGAAAACGGAGCTCCGGTACGCGACGGACTGCTATGGACCCCATCCTACTTGTCATATCGGCCCTCTTAGCCTACGACCTGGTGCACCGAACCCGACGCACACGCCGCAGAAGGTGAGAACAACACCCAGGGGCCAAGGGGGGGTGAGGGGGAGGAAACATACCCCCTACCCAAAGAAAAACCTACAATAGTGAGGACATACATTACCTCCAGGGTCTGGTCACTCCGGGGGGCGTGTCCACCAATCCCTGTGTCCCGCAACAACGGAAGTGGACGTGTACGCGTACCCCTACGGCAACACTACAATAGTGATACGCACCGTACTCCCACATCCATAGCGTAGGTACGGTCCGTAGCACTATAGTAGTGGTGCCATGGGGGTACGCGTGGTATGGACCGTACACACGCTCTCAGAGCGCGTGTACGGCCTGTATCACTATAGTAGTGGTGCCGTGGGGGCACGCGTGGTACGGACCGTACACACGCTCTCAGAGCGTGTGTACGGTCCGTATCACTATTGTAATGGTGCCATAGGGGCACGCGCGTTACGGACCGTACACACACTCTCAGAGCGTGTGTACGGTCCATATCACTATTGTAGTGGTGCCGTTGGGGTACGTGTGGTACGGACCGTACACACCCTATGAATGCGGGGGCACGGTCCTTATCACACGTACCCCTATGGCACCAGTACATTTGGGATACAAGGCGTACACACACCACGAATGTCAGCCTACGGCCTGGTGCAGCATATTATGTTTCTATTGGTGTGTGTGTAGGCCCAGGACAGCAGTGTACTGCACCAAGGGGGTGGGTGGGTGGGTGGGGGGCTGCATAGGATTCCCAGCAGTGGACAGACATGTGAGGGGTGGGTGCAGAGGACTCCCAGCAGTGGACAGAGACATGGGGGTGGGTACATATCCCTACCAGCAGTGGACAGAGACATGGGGGTGGGTGCAGAGGACTCCCAGCAGTGGACAGAGACATGGGGGTGGGTGCATATCAATTCCAGCAGTGGACAGACATGTCAGGGGTGGGTGTATATGACTGCCAGCAGTGGACAGACATATATGGGTGGGTGCAGAGGACTCCCAGTAGTGGACAGACATGTAAGGAGTGGGTGCAGAGGACTCCCAGCAGTGGACAGACCTATATGGGTGGGTGCAGAGGACTCACAGCAGTGGACAGAGACATGGGGGTGGGTGCATATCACTACCAGCAGTGGACAGACATGTCAGGGGTGGGTGTATATGACTCCCAGCAGTGGACAGACATATATGGGTGGGTGTAGAGGACTCCCAGCAGTGGACAGAGACATGGGGGTGGGTACATATCACTACCAGCAGTGGACAGACATGTCAGGGGTGGGTGTATATGACTCCCAGCAGTCGACAGACATATATGGGAGGGTGCAGAGGACTCCCAGTAGTGGACAGACATGTGAGGGGTGGGTGCAGAGGACTCCCAGCAGTGGACAGAGACATGGGGGTGGGTGCATATCACTACCAGCAGGGGACAGACATGTCAGGGGTGGGTGTAAATGACTACCAGCAGTGGCCTGCAATATGAGGGGTGGGTGCATATCACTCCCAGCAGTGGACAGGCATGTCAGAGGTGGGTTCAGAGGACTCCCAGCAATTGACAGACATATATGGGTGGGTGCAGAGGTCTCCCAGCAGTGGACAGAGACATGGGGGTGGGTGCAGAGGACTCCCAGCAGTGGACAGAGACATGGGGGTGGGTGTATATCAATTCCAGCAGTGGACAGACATGTGAGGGGTGGGTGTATATGACTGCCAGCAGTGGACAGACATATATGGGTGGGTGCAGAGGACTCCCAGCAGTGGACAGAGACATGGGGGTGGGTGCATATCACTACCAGCAGTGGACAGACATGTCAGGGGTGGGTGTAGAGGACTCCCAGCAGTGGACAGAGACATGGGGGTGGGTGCAGAGGACTCCCAGCAGTGGACAGAGACATGGGGGTGGGGGCAGAGGACTCCCAGCAGTGGACAGAGACATGGGGGGTGTACATCATTATCAGATGACCACAACTCCATGGGTGTATGTACGCATCCCTAACTTTGGACAATGATGTTAGTGCCATAACAACACATCACTGACAGCAGTGTCCCACTCCCAGGAGGATGGATGTCTTTCCCCCACTGCATGTCTCACCATATGTGGGTGTGAGGACAAATAACACATGCATACCCACCCCTGGCAGATGCAGCACAATACACACACTGAGATCATGCCACAAGACTGTATAGTCATGTCACTGCCTACTAAACTAAGAGAGCCAAAGGGAACACACACTGTCACGCACATCCCAGGACTGATAGGAATGTACAGGTGCTGGGCCAGCCACCAAGACGTTGTCTCTCATGGAAGGAATAGGGTGAAGTTCCCACAGATACAATGCCCACAATTGTGAGTCAGGTTCCCAAATACCCTGCAGAACAAGTACCATATGTGTGCTAGGCCGGCAGTACACACATGCATAGTGCTGAAAAGGGAGAATTTCTCCATGAAGGCATTTCAACATACTCAATACACAAGTACAGTGACTAGCAAGGATGGCACAGACGATGCAGCCGGAGACATTGCTGAGCAGGCATGGCCATAGTTGAAGGGATCCGTCACCAACAAAGGAAATGTAGACACAGGTCAGCACAACAATTGTGCAACTCTTTGCAGGGAACATGTCAGGTGCCACAGAGGAAGGAACACTCCTTGGGACAATGTCTCAAAACCAAAATAACACACACTACCAATGATTCTTTGCAGATACCTTGTGATGGCACGCAGATACCATGGTCCACCTCATGACCATCAGACTCGAACATTTCTGAGAACCATAACACATTGCCACAACACCAACTCCTGGACCCTCAGCACCAACATCAATACCTGAAATGCAATAGTGTTCAAAGTAAAAAAAAATGCTTTATTCAGCATAAAAAACAAATTTTTAAATCACACTATATACAAAGGCCAATGGCCAGTCCATAATAGAAGTCCTTGGGGGGACACATGGGCACGCGTCTCCCCTAGCTTGCCTGCACAGTGGAACCCTCAGGTTCATCGACCGGGGGGGGGGGCATCATGTGGGGAAGGACCAGGCACCGCAGGGACAGGAGGGGGAAGGGTAGGTGTGGTGGGTGCAGGGGTGGACGTCTCCACCACAGGGGGTGGGGCAGCACCAAAGGTGGAGGTGAGCTCGGCACTGCACACTGCTGCCAGGGCGTCCAGGGTAACCCTTGCACCGGAGGAAACCCCAGGGCCAACAGAGGGGGGGGTGGCGGAGGGATGGGGTGCAGCGCTCTTGGGGGAGGGGGTGGACAGGGGGGGACTCAATTACCCTGCCCGGGGACTTCCTCGCCCACTTGCGGGGTGGTGTCACAGTGGGGGTGAGGGCCAGCCCACCCATGTAGAGCTCTTTGGGTGACAGTTTGGCAGGGGAGCCAAGGGGAGTGCTTTTGGAGGGACTGGATTGTGAGGCCTGCGGACTCAGACTGTGGCTGCGTATATGTCTTTTTGCCCCAGACCCAGTGGGTGTGCCTACATCCCCCTGAGTGTGCGTACCAGGAGGTGTGCGCTTGCCCTTACTTGGTGGTGTGCTGCCTGGGTCTGGTGGGGTGCGTGCTTGGGAATGTCTGGGTGTGCATGGGACAGGTATGGGAGAGGGAAGTGTGGATGGGGCTGGGGTGGGGGGGACGAAGCGCTGCAGGAGACTCACTGCTGCCATCAGGGAAGAGTCCATGGATCGCAGAAACCTGCGTTGTTCAGACATCGTTGCTGACATGCCCTCCATGAACGACACCATCTCTGTCAGCAGTGTGGTGTGGCCATGGAGGACAGTCAGCACCGATGCCTGCCCAACCTGCAACTGCCGCAGTACGTCCACAGACTCTGCACTGAGGGCAGCAGGGGTGACAGGGGCAGGGGGTGCGGTGCCTGTCCCGAAGGAGACGTGGTGGGGCCCTGCAAGGACAGAAGGGACCGGAGCAACTGGGAGGGCGGTGATGGGAATGGAGGAGGCGGGGACAGATGTTGGGCTGCTGCCAGGTGTTGTAGCAGCCTCCGCCCCCTCGATGAGGTCAGCCTCAGACCCGTCTGCGTCGTAGTTGGAATCGCCACCAGACAGGTCCTCCGACTGACTCCCCTCGCCCTCTGTACCACTGGCTCCCGCAGACTCGCCAGCACTGTGGCACTGGTGCTGGGTCCCTCATCCAGGTCCGTGCAGGTGTCTCCCTCGGTTTCCAATGATGATGCTGTGGGCAAGGTGAAGATACAGAAAAACATCAGTCACCTGTATACATCTGACACATGAGTACAAAACCAATTGGTCACAGTGCATATCAGGCAATGCATCATGAGTAACAGCTAGATTACTCCGCACATATGTAAGCCCTGTACTCCCCAGTTGTTAGACCCACCATGCCACTTGGACACAAGGAAAAATGGGACACACCAGCCCAAAACTTGAATGAGAAATACACTGAGGAGCTAGTGTCTGGGAACAGGTGAGCACAGCAATACAATGAAGTCATGCCTCCTCTTGTTTACCCAGAAAGAAACAGTAGTGGTGCACCCAAGGCAAAGTAACACACCTCAATACCAAAGGTGTCCCCACACTCCGAGACCTGTAAGTACTTAGGAAAACAAAACGTAAAAATGTTGGTCCCTTGGGAATCACAATACTTTACACAATCGACATGGTCAGAATGTGGGAATGTGCCATTTTGTGAACAGAACACACATGTGCCTCCATAAAAGATGGCTCCCAAGGAGGTACACACAAAACTAAATTTACCCAGTCATTGAAGAAGCTGGCAGCCTTCTTTAAAGAAGCCACTGTTAGAAAGAAATGGTGTTGCAGAAAGTACCTATACATGGGCCAACGGAGGTCTTGATGACTTGACACTCGTAAGTTGGTATCACCAATAGGCCTGGGCGAAAATTTTGTTCCGTTCGCGGAAATTGCGAGAATTTGACATTTTCGCGTTCCGCGGAAAGCGCGAAAATGTCATAATTTCTGCATTCCGCAGCTTAGCGATAATTTGGTTCTTGCTCGCGCTGGAAAAATAATACATTCTCGCGAGCGCGCGATCGCCTTACCTGAATCCCTGCGTTCGCCGACAAGTTTTCTTGATCCGGTCGCGTTCTCCATGAGATGTTGTATTGTTTTTAGCCATTTGCGCTGTCTCGCGACAGTTCGCACCCGCAGTGACGTCATGCGTCGCGCGATCACGTCTTTCTTCTCGCGATCATGCACCGCGAGACAACTGCAAACAAGATGGGCGCGCCCTCGAGCAACCACATGGGTAAGTTGGCGAGCCGCAACCATGCAGAAAATCTCGCGAACATGCGGGAAAAAAACTTCTGCATCTTCGCGATATTTCCGTGTGTTTGCGATAATTTTTAACATTTTAGCGATAATTTGCGAAAGTGGATTTCGCAAATTCCGCCCACCCCTAATCACCAACAACCAAGGACTTACCCAAATTCCACAACACTGGGGAAAAACAGTCTCCTTAGAACAGTGCCTTCTTTTAAAATGTAATTGTATGTTTTAAAATGTGCCAGCGTGTTCCCTGAAAGTGTAAAGGTGGTTTGTTGTGCACTTCCTTGGGAGACATCTGTCATGCAGGCACATTATTGTTCTTCACAACAAAACATCAAACTAAAGCATTTAAAACATGAAGACCTGTTGACAAGTGTTGTGAGTGCCAAAGTACAATACCTTTTGACTAACAACTTGAATTGTGTCAGTTGTCACATGGCCATCCGTTACCTGATGACACAGTTGGCAACACATCTGACCCACTGCCTGTCATGTGGAGTGGCACACATGTCCAAACCCAGGACAATGCATAAGCTAATGGGCCTGCAATTGTGTCGTAAGAAGGCATACCTGCACTGAGGAGACACCCTCATGGCAAGCCAGAATGTCCACACAGATGTAAGCACACAAACACCAAACTACGTAGCATCTGGAATGAATGAATGAATGAATGCGGATTTATAGAGCGCATAGTTACCCGAAAGCATCCCAGCGCTAAGCCGAAACAGAGAGACCAGAGGGGGTATCAGGGAAAAGGAAGGGGTCAAGGGAAAAGGTAGGTTTTTAGGAGTTTCCGAAATCGCAGATGGCAGGGTTCGATCCTGAGTTTGAAGAGAAGGGAATTCCATAGTTTGGCTGTGTTGACCGAGAATCGCCATCCTCCTGTACGTGTTTTCTTTACTCTGGGCACTGTGGCTAGGCGTTCATGATCTGAGCGGAGTGGTCTGTTGGCTTTGTAGGGCCCGACTATGTTCTTTAGGATGGGGGGGCCCTTATCCTGCAACAATTTGTGTGCCAAACATAGGGATTTAAACTTTACCCTTTCGCGTATTGGGAGCCAATGCAAAAGTTTAAGTGCTGGTTTGGCTGATGTTCTGGCTGGGGTGCACGTGAGAAGCCATGCTGCAGCATTCTGGATCTGCTGGAGTTTGTTAAACGTGGTTTCCGGTGCCCCAAGGAAGATGGCGTTGCTGTAATCCAATCTGGACAGGATAAGTCCTTGGATAAGCAGCTTCCGAGAGGGCTGTGAGAGGAGAGGCAGGACTTTCCGAGCCGATCGAAGGAGGCCGAAGCATGTTCCCGCCATTTTGTTTGCTTGGGTCTTAAATGAGAGGTCCTGTTCCATCCAGATCCCCAGACTTTTGATCTCATTTTTTGGGGAGGGGGCTCCCCCAAGCAGGTGGGCCAGATGTATGGAGGTAGGGTGGATCCTTTATGCCCTAGTAGCATAATCTCGGTCTTAGACCCGTTCAGTTTCAGGGAGGATTCACACATCCAGGTAAATATTTTTGATAGGCAGGTGTGGAGGGAGCCCGGTCCATGGTCGGGTTGGGATAGAGAGACGACCAGTTGGGTGTCGTCAGCGAAGCTCACGATTTTAACCCCAAACGGAGCGACTACCTCCTCCAGTGGGGCCATGTACACATTAAATAATGTGGGGCTTAAGGAGGAGCCTTGTGGTACCCCACACTGGAGGGGGATTGCCGCTGATCGTGAGTTATTTTCCCAAACCTGAAAGGTGCGGTTTCTCAAAAATGACGTGATCCAGGACAAAGCTGTCCCTGTTACCCCTATGTCTGTCAGTCGCTGAATGAGGACCTGGAGGTTAACCGTATCGAAGGCCGCGCTTAGATCCAGGAGGATCACTGCCACTGATCCTCCTGAATCCAAAATGCACCTGGCCTCCTCAACGACTGCCAGAAGGGCGGTGTCCGTGCCCTGTCCCGGGCGAAAGCCAGTTTGCCATTTCCAGAGAAGGCCGTTAGACTCCAGGAAATGGGAGAGTTTTTTATTGACCATCCTTTCTGTGACTTTGCTAAGTCTGGGGAGTAGGGAGATTGGCCTATAATTGGCCAGATCCGCCGGATCTAGGAGCGGCTTTTTAAGAAGGGCTTTGACAATGGCTCTATTCCAGCCAGGAGGGACTACTCCTTGCAGAAGCGAGGCATTAATTAGGTCAGTGACTGGTGTGGCGATGGTGGGTGCAATCATTTTTAGGATCCGTATGGGTACCGGGTCGCTAGGAGAGCCACTTTTGATGATGGCCAAAGTTTTGAGTACCTCGTCCACTGACACTGGACCAAAGGTATCCAGCTGAATGGCTGGTTTTGCTGGATGGCAGCTTAAGTCTATTCCATGATTGACTTGGGGCAGGGTAGTTAAGATATTCAGAATTTTTGCATCAAAGTAGTTTGCCAATTTGTTGCATTTGGCCTCAGAGGTGTCTTGAGCCAAAGGGGGGTCCGGCACCTTGAGCAATTCCTTAACGATGAGGAAAGTTTCTCTAGAGGAGTTGGAAGAGTTTTTAATTCTTTCATTGAAGAAATGCCTCTTAGTATTGCACACGGCTGTCTTGTATGTACTCATGGCGGTGCGAAATTCATCTTTCCTGGATCTCACCCAGTCTTTCCTCCAGGAGCGCTCCAGTTTTTTACATCCTTTCCTTAGTAATTTCAGCTCGGGAGTATACCAAGGGGCAGAGTAAGCTCTCTTATCCTTTTTCTGGGTGCTTCTCTTGGGAAGAATAGAGTCGAGTGAATTGGTGAGCCAGTTAACAAGGTTCGAGTCTGCAGTCACAGGGTCAAAAACAGGGGGGGGGGGTTGGACTGTTCTAGTATGGAGGTCCAGTCTTCAACAGAGAGTTTGGACCAGGCTCTGTCTATAACACGCGTCTTGGGGGGTTGGGGTGGCATGGCTCTAATTTGCCAGAAGAAGGGGACCAAAAAGTGGTCAGTCCATGGGAGAGGGTGGGGAGGTGTGGCCTTAAGCGCGTGGATGTTGGTGAAAATCGGGTCAAGCAGATGACCTTTGTTGTGTGTCGCCTCAGAATTGACAAGTCTCAAGTCATGGGAGGTGAGGTCAAGGTGGAGATCAGTCACCACCGAGTCCTGGGGGTCAGTGAAATGGAGATTGAGATCTCCCAGAATCGTGAAGTTGGAGGTAGAGGCTGCTAGTACAGTGACGGTTTCTATCAGGGCACTAACGAAGCGATTGGGGCATCCCGGTGGGCGGTATACGAGTAGGCCAGAGTGACTGTGGGTGATATTTGTATAGAAAAATGACAGCTCTCGCAGTCTTCTGTGCCGCTATCTTTTGCCCTGCATAAAAATGTATCCCTATATAATATAGCAAGACCACCTCCTCTACCAAGGGGCCTGTTCTGGAAGTGTGTAAGGAATCCTTGGGGGAGGGCACTTACGATATCGACTTCAGAATTGAGTGTTAGCCACGTTTCCGTAAGGAACAGGATATCTAGCTTGTGGTCCTGGATTAGTAGATTAATCTCTAGGGAGTGTTTCGGGAGGGATCTACAGTTCAGGAGGGCCATTTGAAGGGAGTAGTGCTTATCTGTAGGAGGGGGTGAACTGCATAGGTCGCAGTTGAGGAAGACCTTTTCCCCTTTATGAATATAGTGACAGTTAGAATGTTTAGAAGGTCTGAGTGACATGAGGTCTCTTTGAGTATAGCTGTATCGATCCGATGTGGAATCGGGCATAGGTTCTGGGCCTAGGGCCGGCTGGGCCCGGACGGGCCCAGACGGGCTTACCTTTGGCGCACCTTCGGCGCGCTGGCGGCGCGCCCACAGCGCGCGTCCGGTGCAGGCACATTTTATAGGTGGGAAGGGGAGGGCGTGGCCTCAGGACGATGGGTATGGCCTCACTTCCCTCGGTAATGGCGGCAGAAGGTTTGATAAGACCCGCGGCAGCGTTAATATCGGCAGCGCGGTAGAAAGTCGCTGATTTAAGAGGAGGGGGAGTGCTCTAGGCAAAGTGAAAAAAACACAGGTAAGATCACAGTTTTTAAAATTACAGCGCTTTGGTTTGTCGAGCGTGACTCCCGGCTTCCGCCTCAGGAGCTGTCTGTGTGGCTAATGCGTGCTGGATCAATAGCACGTCTTAAGTAGCAGTCAGGGGGGGCGTGGCCTCAGGACTGTGGGCGTGGCCTCACTTCCCTCGGTAATGGCGGCAGAAGGTTTGATAAGACCCGCAGCAGCGCTAATATCGGCTGCGCGGTAGAAAGTCGGCGATTTAAGAGGAGGGGGAGTGCTCTAGGCAAAGTGAAAAAAAACACAGGTAAGATCACAGTTTTTAAAATTACAGTGCTTTCGTTTGTCGAGCGTGACTCCCGGCTTCCGCCTCAGGAGCTGTCTGTGTGGCTAATGCGTGCTGGATCAATAGCGCGTCTTAAGTAGCAGTCAGGGGGGCGTGGCCTCAGGACGGTGGGCGTGGCCTCACTTCCCTCGGTAATGGCGGCAGAAGGTTTGATAAGACCTGCGGCAGCGTTAATATCGGCTGCGCGGTAGAAAGTCGGCGATTTAATAGGAGGGGGAGTGCTCTAGGCAAAGTGAAAAAAACACAGGTAAGATCACAGTTTTTAAAATTACAGTGCTTTGGTTTGTCGAGCGTGACTCCCGGCTTCCGCCTCAGGAGCTGTCTGTGTGGCTAATGCGTGCTGGATCAATAGCGCGTCTTAAGTAGCAGTCAGGGGGGGCATGGCCTCAGGACGGTGGGCGTGGCCTCACTTCCCTCGGTAATGGCGGCAGAAGGTTTGATAAGACCCGCGGCAGCGTTAATATCGGCTGTGCGGTAGAAAGTCGGCGATTTAAGAGGAGGGGGAGTGCTCTAGGCAAAGTGAAAAAAAACACTGGTAAGATCACAGTTTTTAAAATTATAGTGCTTTGGTTTGTCGAGCGTGACTCCCGGCTTCCGCCTCAGGAGCTGTCTGTGTGGCTAATGCGTGCTGGATCAATAGCGCGTCTTAAGTAGCAGTCATGGGGGGCGTGGCCTCAGGAAGGTGGGCGTGGCCTCACTTCCCTCGGTAATGGCGGCAGAAGGTTTGATAAGACCCGCGGCAGTGTTAATATCGGCTGCGCGGTAGAAAGTCGGCGATTTAAGAGGGGGGGGGAAGTGCTCTAGTCAAAGTGAAAAAAAACACAGGTAAGATCACAGTTTTTAAAATTACAGTGCTTTCGTTTGTCGAGCGTGACTCCCGGCTTCCGCCTCAGGAGCTGTCTGTGTGGACCACACACTGGTGCCAAAAATGTATGAGCAGGAATCATGTATTTAAACAATTGACACATGCTGCAAAGCACAAACATTAAACCCTGCACAACATCACTGGGTCACTGCACGTTGAGTCTCTGTCCAGCCAATTATCACACACAGGTCAGACCTGGCAAGGAGACATAAGGTTTGTCTATGTATGCCTCACCCGCACAAATCCCCCATACCTGAGACAAAGTGATTGAGACAGATCAAGAAGTAACACCTCTTAATCAGGCTTTACTAAAAATGTGCAGCAAGAATTCCCAAATGTACTCCACATCACCTCGTGAGGCTGCCAACACATATTTGTGACAAACAACCATCGACAGATAGTTGTGAATAGACACACAGGCACTGCCCAGTGTGAGTATGCACAAGCCAAATGGGGTCTCACTGTCCAGTGGACACATGTAGCACACTTTGGATAAATACAAATGAGGCCAGGGAACAATGCCACAGAGGCAAACATATGCTGAACACACTGAGAATGGACACAGTGTTGGATGACACACATGATTACGAGGCAAGGGTGTCTCAGGGGACTGTAGTGGGCACACTGCTCCTTGTTCCTGGAATGATCTGACTGTAACATGAGCAACCGTCCTGGCACTATGCATATCTCCCACTCATGCACATCATGTCTGAGGCACAACATTGACATGCATGCTGCAAGTCTGTTCATTTGAAACCTCACACTCCCATGTTGAGACTCATCATCAGTGCCAACAAATATGGACCCCCAACAGAGTGAACAGGACAGGGCACAGGCAAGATATTAACACATGTCACAGACCACCCTCTCACATGATGCAGAAAGCAATGTGCACTTGGATTAACTCGCAGCCTGGATGACCATGTGCAATTGTGATTACACACAGACCAGGGGACACATGTAAAGCAGGGGAAGGGACGAATAAGAGCACTGGTTGACTTTGGGGAACAGAATATGCACTGCACATATAAACCCTGGCAGTGTATCCAGGCTACAGAGCACTTCCAAAAGCTGGGGACACACAACACAACAAACAGATATGTACCTACCCCCTCCTTGCTGCTGTCTCTCCTGTAACTGCCTATCCAGGTCAGGGAAGACCACCACCAGGACACGCATCATGTGGGTGGTCAGGTGTCGGTGCCCGCCGTAGGGGCGTGGAGGTGAGAGCCCCAGCTGGACCCGGGCGATCCGCCGGGTCCAGCACCGGATGTCCTGCCATCGTTTTCTGACTTGGGGGGGCGCCAACTGCGACTCCCCCGCCATTCTCACGGCCCTGACGATCTCCTTCCAGATCTCCCCCTTCTCGTAGGCAGTTACCTGTGAGGATGACAAAGTGACACAACATCACTACACCTGCTCCATGTCACAGAGACACACATTTGAACATCTTTGATATGTTGAACAGGGCATAGGATGCTGCCAAGGATTAGCATCTTTCTCATATAGACATTGGCCTCTGTGGAAGCCCCAATGCACTACATGGTATTGAAAGTACACAGGTGGCAGGAGGGGTGCGACACACTCCCTGATCATGGCACACACTGTGCATCACATGCAACACCAGGCTGATGGACAGCACCTCAAAGCAGTTACATGCCCCAGGCCACTGACGCAACCAAAGCAGAGTACACAGGCACAGATCAATCACCTGCCATTGGCAACAGCGGATACAAACCTCACTCTGCACATGTGCCACTTGCCTGTGGGGTGTGACAGGTGTTGGGCTAGCTCAGCAAGTCACGCACACAGCACGGCTTACTTCTCACATCAGATGGGTAGAGCTGTTGCCTCCTCCATGCTGCTGTGGTGCAACACTTCACATAGACACTCACCCACATGACAAGGAACCTTCACACACATCAATTTCCAGGAGGGTGTACACATCACTTGGACACTCTCACCACAGCTCCACTCAACTCATACACATCTGTGGGTACAGTCACCTGTCACACCGGGGGGAACACTGAATCACCTCAGGACAATAGCCATAAAATGCCACCAAGGATTTGACAGGCTGAATGTGTCATGCACTATGCAGTGAATGTCACAGTAAGCACAATGCAAGTGAGGAGTGCACACAGGAACTACACCATGCTCTGCATGAGAGACATAAGCCTTTATCCCCCCTGGGACCCACTCGAAACCACATTGCATGTCTGTCACACCTGGACACAATGCCAGAAGTGACAGTCACAAAAAAGGTGCACAGTCAAAGGTAGTGGAGTCAGCACTCACTTGCACCCCTGGTCTCCCATACAGGCTGGTGTACTGTGGGAGGAGGACATTCAGCAATGCCTCATTCTCCTCAAGTGTGAATGGCTGGGCCCTCTCCACAGTCCACGACATGGTGCCAGAGGATGCACAGACCGCAGCAGTGTGGTCGACAGGACAGTAGTGCAGGCAAGTGCCCTCTCATGGGTTCTGGCTGACTTATATCTGTCTTGCTGGGGGCTTTCATTTACAGGAGTACAGAGTGGTTGGTCAAACTCATTTGCATCCTACGTTTCCTCCAATCCCTTTAAACATACACCAATGACACAAATTTGCATGGTTCAAATTTTGAGCATGATAGCAAGGCAAACACCACTTTGCAACATTGTAATTTTTGGGCCAACTGACTTTTCAAGGCCACATGATGGCCACATTGCAACTGAAATCTCTGTATCCATGACAACCAGCATGCATTTTGGGCCTAATACTTGTCCCCTATGTAATTTTTGAATCCAAAAAACATGTACGGTGCGTTTCACACATACCCGTACACGTGCGGCACCACTACAATAGTGATACGCACCGTACTCACACATCCATAGCGTGGGTACGGTGCGTATAACTATAGTAGTGGTACCGTAGGAGTACGCGTGTGTGTACGGTCCGTACCACGCGTACTCCTACGGCACCACTGCAATAGTGATACGGACCGTACACGCGCTCTAAGAGCGTGTGTACGGTCCGTACCACGCGTACTCCTACGGCACCACTACAATAGTGATACGGACCATACACACGCTCTCAGAGCCTGTGTATGGTGTGTTTCACACGCTTATACTGGTGATAGGAGGCGCACACGAAAGGAATGGAGGTCTCCGACTCACACAAGGCTGTACATCAAGTCATTGTCATTGCAGACTTTCATGTGCAGGGCCTAGGTGTGTCAGGCAGTGATATTGCACATGTCTCCTCATGTAGTTGCACAATTGATGTGTGATGACGTGTGTACACATGTCATGTGTGATGGGGCACTATGTGGCACACTTCCCCTTCACACTTTGCACATGTGTGCCTGTAGTATAAACGTGTCAAGCACAGCATCACTGGTATGGCACAGTCACCACCACCCGCAACTGTCCCCTGATGCCAGGGACAGGGACACTAACAACTGACATTTCACGATCAGCGTGCCCCGATGTGACTATGTCATGTGTGTGTCATGTGTTCCGATGAGCTTGCTGTTAGTGTTCCGTCAACTACATCTGCTGTTGCTGCATCCAACATGTGTCTGTGTGGAGATGGGCATGGCACTCATCTACGCACACCATGCAACATGTGGATTCCCACTTAAGCAGGGTCTGTATGCATCAAACATGATATTTTGACATGAGGACATATCTGCGTCATCTCAATGTCTGTGTTTTCTGTTTTCACGTGTACCCCGTCATCGCAATGTGTTTGATCTGTACATTTGACATTCCATATGACATGTGCGTCTAGCTTGCCATCAGCTGTCTGTATGAGATGACATCCTTTAAATGCAGATATGTGGATGTATGTCACTCCTGTGATGTCTCTGGCTGTTCACTCAGACTGGCCCCCAGCTCGTTTCAGGGCATGTCATGTAGACTTGCCAATCAACGGGTGTATCTGGCTTTTCGTAGAAGTATCACCAAACTGGCATACGTGTCCTGGATGTATTGCACAGACCAGACTCTGTATTTAGCAGATGTGTAGTAGCAGTTTAGCATGTGCTCTGTTCATTGACATTGATGTTGTTATGCTCTCAATCTTCGTTATTCATTACAATTTTCTGCAGGGCACTGCCTGTCCGCCGACCAATGCCAGACTTGGGTGCCATGAGGGAACGTGCCTGCATCCGACGTTACAGATTCACTCAACAGTTGATTGAGGACTTGACCGCCAAGCTGGCACCACACCTCCAACCGCGATACAGGTATCCTACTGCGCTGACCCCCAAGATGAAGGTGATGGCAGCCCTACATTTTTTGCCACAGGTACGTTTCAATTCACCATAGCTGATGTTGGTGGCATGTCACAGACAATGTTCAGCCATGTCCTGCGTGATGTTTTGGCAGCCATGTTGGAGCACCTTGATGAATTCATCCATTTTCCGACTCCTGAGGAGTTAACAGGTGTCAAGGGTGATTTCTATGCCCTGGGAGGGATGCCCCATGTCGTTGGGTCCATTGATGGGACACATGTGGCTTTGGTACCACCACAGGCACAGGAGGTAGCCTATAGCAACCGTAAACATTACCACTCTATAAATGCCCTTGTGGTGTGTCTTGCTAACATGCTGATTTCCCATGTCTGTGCACGTTTTCCAGGGTGAGCACACGATGCCTACATCATGAGACGTGGCAGAGTGCCACTAATGATGCTGCGGCTGCACAACGAATGAGCATGTCTTGTTGGTGGGTATACTCTGTTTGTCCTGTGTGTTGCGGTATCTTTGGCTCTTACGGCTTCTCCTGACCCACTTATTTACATGATGTTTCCATGTAGGGGACTCTGGCTATCCCAACATGCCATGGCTGATAGCGCCTCTCCGCAACCCAAGATCAGCTGCAGATCACCGGTACAACAATGCACACGGGCAGACCAGGTGAGTGATTGAGAGGACGTTTGGCCTCCTGAAGAGCCGATTCCGGTGCCTTCACAAGACAGGCAGGTCCCTCCCATATGCACCGGCGAAGGTCTACAAAATCTTCCTCGTGTGCTGCATGCTGCACAACATGGCAGTGGAGAAGGCAGTGCCACTCATCCTGGAGCAGGATGAGCAGGAACATCCACCCGTGGAGGATGAAGGGCTTGGTCACGAGGCAAGTGAGGAGGAGGAGGAGGAGGATATCTGGAGTCCGCTCATACGCAACTTCTTCTCATAATGGTGAGTCACTGGGTCTGAGTGTGCACGCTTGTAGCCTTGGGTGGCATGTGTTGCAATGTGTGTGTCCAGCTGACTGTATGCTAAGTGACTTAGATGTGTGTTCTGATGTGTCACTCGAGTGATGATGTCATTCTACACATTTTAGCTGAGACACTTTCTTTTAAATTAGCATGGGGACAACATTGTTCCTGTTTAGTAAATGACCATGTATGCGGAGAAAAATCTTTTAGCTGACTTCTTGTGTGTCTGTCATTCCCAGGTTCTTGCGCATGTTGTCTGCTCGTGTCATCGTTGTCCTCCTGATATTACTCATGAGTATTGCAACGTGTGCTGAATCGGCATTCCATGTACTGACATGGGGAAATGTCATTTTGGGTAAGGATTACAGCAGGGCATTCTGGCGGTGGTACGTGTTTGGAATGTGTGGGGACTGCTTCTGTGCATGTTGTGTTACCATGCATACATGTCGACTCACCATGGGGCACATAACATGTAGCATGACTCCCATGAATTGATAGTCAGCCTTCGTGACAGTCATCTGTAATGGTTTTTGGATTCTGTTGAAGGCATCAATCTGTGTAAAACTTCCCTCTGAAACATACGGGATGCTACGGGTGGACATAGTGTGGGACATCCCCATAACAGGCTCAATGGGGAATTGCAGCCTCTCCGTGTGCAGCAGGAGGGGTTTGGCTCATCCCCTTAACTTGTGTGCCAGTTCATTTGGATTTACAACATCCATGTTGTGAAGGGGGTGTCCAGCGCAGGTCCCACATGTTCAGTCAAATGACCTGTGAGTCTGTTCATATTGATGCATTTCCCTTAGTGTGAGCCTGAGTAATAAAGGTGTTCCTCACCCTCCAAAGTGCCTCATCTCTGTCAATGCAGGTCTCTTGCCACTTTGCATGCGTCATCTCTGGCATAGTTGTCAAAGATTGTGCATATGAGTGTATGTGTAGTTTGGCAACATGCATGCAGTTCTTCATGGCTTATAATCTCTATTGTGCATGAAGTCCATGGTTGTGTATGTATTTGGGCAGGTTGCTCCCCCCAACGGGCCGTCAACGCCTGCTGAGGGTGTCTCTCCTGTGCGCAGCTCGGCCTTCTGTTTCCTGATCCTGTGTCAGTCATCTTTGGTGATTGTTCATCCATTTTCTCTGGGTGAGCTATGAGTAACCTGACACCTTCCTTTACATACGCCTGTTGCAGTTGTCCTTTCTGACATCCTTGTCTTTGTGTGCTACTTTCGGCCTAGTTTCCAGTACATGCCGCCTGCTGCTGCGGCACCTGCAGCAAGGGCCCACCAAGTTCCTGGATTCTGCAACCCACACGCCTCCTAGATGCTCCTCCCTTCCTCCCTCCACCCATTCTTTAGGCTGTCATCAGCTTGTCTGTGCCACTGTTGCGGCCTCGTGGTGCCAAAGGCAGGACCGTCAGTGCATGCAACGTGCACATTGCACGACCCTCATGTCCTTGCATGATACACATCACACAACAGTCTCATGTTGCAGCCACCCTCCAAGGAATGTCCAACCGAAAATCAACCGCATTCTCTCAGGCATACCCTAAGCGCACACACGACACCTTCGCATGCTGAGTGTGCAACTCCAACTGCCTACACAGGGCTGCCCTGCCTTCCAGGCCCTGTCACACCAACCAGGTCAGGTCCCTCCTACTCCACACCGGCTCCGTCCACCAGCACGCCATTGACTCTGTTACCTCCTCAACACAACAGGCCCACACATCACCTTCATGACAGTGACCTGGATGAAAGCATCCTCAGCACACAACTTCTTCATTGCCATCTCAGACGGATACAAGAGCACCCGCAGGGACAGCACTAACAATCCCGGAGGATGAATTGATATCTATTCCCAAGTACGCACTCAGGGTCACAAATCCGGATTGGCACAAACCCTCAGAGTAACACTCATCTACAAAGCTCCAGGCCTACATCCACAATTCCGCAAAGCCATCAACACGTCCATCGTCACACATGCTGTCACATCCACAGGATACTTGTGGCTGTGGGCCAGGAACTTCTGGCTGGATGAGGACCACACCATCATCCATCATTGGTCCATCCACATTAGCATCCACGTCTCCGACGAGCAACACACTGCCACACACCCCGCTACCAAACCCCAAAGATGCTTGATGTAAGTCAACACAGACATGCTGTGTGGGACACTGGAACTAAGACCACTGCCACACCCTGCAACCTCACACACTGTATCAGCAACTGATACAACAATCTAGCCACGTTGACGAACTTTCCTGTGACGCACATCAACAATTAAGCCACCTGGGACAAGGCAGACCTGCTGCACTCATACAGGTCTAGCAGGACTCTTGTGCATAGCTTGCAACACAAATAACCATCAGTGGCCTTACAACCCTGGAAAACGGCACACACAACCATCCCCATATCATCAGCAAGGACAATTGGAGATCCTTCAGATGGGGCCGAGGACAAAAAAAACACATGACATCAAGGAGCTCATCAGCATCGTGAGTGCACTGACATCCAAAAGACACCCCACCCTTGCAAGGCTGAGCCAATCCATTCCAACTTTCTGCCACTACAAGCTCATGGACATACACGCAAGCCTTGGCACACAGAGGCAGAACGCACTATTATACGCGGGACCAACCCCCCTCAGGTTTTGGACTTCCATCATCAGCAGATACAACACCCGGCTCATGTGCAACATCCCCTGGGGGACCTCCATCAGGCCCCTTCCCACACAACATCTCAACCACATCATTCCTCATCCTTGTAGCCCCCGTCCAGCACGTCATGTATGTATCATTGGAGTTAGCCACATTCCATGGTAGATAGAGGCATGCAGTGACCCAGGCCCTTCTTAGACAATGGACGGCAGGAACGCTAGCTCTCAAGGAACATCACCGTGCTTCCCTAGCCAGCAAATGTCATCAGGAAGACAGTCAACGAGCAACTGACAAACTTCCTCCACGCAAAGAGCTCCAGGCAACCTGCACAAGACCATATTCCACAGTAATCACCCCACTGCAACCGTCATCATTGCCACCAACAACACAACTTTGCTCTGCTCAACAATGGTGAGGCCACCCCCCTTGACCTCTCCACAGCATTATACACGATGTGCTCACACACTGTCAGCTCACACATTTCCAACACTGGTATCCAGGGGATGGACCAGGATGAAATCACCACGTAGCTCACCAGCAAGGCCATGGGTGTGGGACTCAAGCCTTCAGCATGTAGTACAGTGGCATCATCTGGCACATGGCCCAGGGCTCATCTCTCAGCGTGTCAATCTTCAATGTGTCCAGGACCCCCCTCCACCATCACATGCGCACATGACCTCATCATCATCTCGTATGCCATTGACAGCCAGCTGCTCCTCACCCTCACCAAAGACACAGCCATTGCCAGTTCCAACCTTGAAGAAGGCATGAGGTCTGTTGATGAATGGCTGAACATCAGCCACCTGAGGCTGGACTTGTACAGGGCTGAGGTAATCATCTTAGGATTGTCCCCATACAGCTGGGTCAACTCCTTGTGTCCCACCCGCCCAGGGCACTGCACCAGCACCCAGTGGCCACGCACACAAGATGGTGTGCATCATGGACTCGTCGCTCACAATTGCCATGCAACTCACCAGCATCTGTACCTCATGCTGCAACACCCTCCACATGATGCACATGATCCACAGATAGATCCACTCCAAGGCAAGACAGACCGTCCCCCAGGTCCACGACACCAGCCGTGTCAACTACAGCCCCGCCCTCTATGGAGCAAGTACAACCAAACACCCGGAAAAGTTGTCCACATCCAGGGTGCATCTGCACACCTCTGCTTCAACATCCCGCGCCCCAGCCACATCACCGCCCACCTGAGATAGCTGCAATGGATCACTGTCTACTGCAGGATGACCTTCACACTCCTCACCCACACTCAGGAGGCAGTCCACAACCCCAGACCTCAAACCAACCTTGGACGTCTGTCATCCAAGACCCCATTGGGCCAACTCTGTGCATCCAACCTTGCCCTGGCCACCATTCTTCACATCCACCAAACTACAGCATGCAGAACATAGTTCTCCCACCTGGCCAAACATACCTGGGACTCCCTCCCCAGGAACCTCCACATGAGCCATGACCTCTACGCCTTAATGATACTCTTCCAAATTGGTCTGTCTGCACAGTATTGCAAGCCCCCCCTCAGCAGCTTGAGGCCATCACGGGTGAGTATTGTGTTCCATGTCTGTATTGGATGATACATTGTGACCCATGTGTGTCCTGTACCGGACTCAGATCCCAGGGTATGGCTGGCTGGAGTTAGTTCAACACTCAGGCATAGTTTGACATTTCCCCACACGTATGTTGTGTACTCATGCAAAATGACTGCAACATCTTATTAAAGAAATGTAGTTTTATTCTTGGTGGGGGGCGTGTTTTGTGGGGAAAAATAGGTGCTATACACTATGCCTAGAATCCAAAGTTCACAGGGGGAGATGGGATCCTTGGCATTTAAAGTCATCAGAGTCCAGAACACAGTGTTTGTCATCATTGGTCAGACTGTGACCAGCAAGTCCATGTGGCAGAGAATGTCAGTGAATGAGGTGATGCTGTTGTGCATGAAGGCCAGGTGCCAGGTCAGGTGACCTGGGAGATGTGGATGGTCCGCTGCCTCTCACGGTCTTTTCCGTGGACGACCCACCTTCCTCGCTGGACCCTCAGATGCAGGCCTTGACGATGTTTGGGACACTCCATCGGACGAATCCTCCTCCTCCTCCCTCCCTGTGGCTGGTGGTGGTCTTCGCCTGGTGGCACAGGAAGGGTTGCCCATGTTGTCGGCGATCCGACGGAGTGAACGGCTTATGTCCGTTTGCACCGCCAGGAGCTCAGCCAGTCTTGCCTCCATCCGTCCTTGGTGTTCTTGTTGACTGGCGTGTTGCTTGGCCTGCTGGTTCTTAATCTCTGTGAGGGTCTCCACTACCTGTCTGATGGCCCTGGTGTCACGCCGGTATGCGTCCATGATGTTGCGTATGTGTGACATACCGGTCCCTTCAGCTGGCTGGTCAGGTTCTTGCCTCCACCTGCCTCCACTCCCACCACCCCTGCCCACACGAGCCTGGCCTGCCGTTGTGGGCACATCAGGTCTACGGGACCCCTGAGGGATGGCAGTTGCGGGGTTGTCTGCCTCCTCCTGGGTGCCCGGCGAACCTTCTCCCTCCAGGTCAGACTGGCTCAGTTGTTCAGTGCGGGCAGGGCTCCTGGGTGTCTCCTGGGATGTGGCAGGAATGGAGGTGGTCGTTGGCACAGGTGTACCTGAAGCAGGTGCTGCAGGGACTTGTACACCAGAGGGTCCAGGTGGGTTGGGGTCATGCGCGGAGTGTTGAGAGGCATCGCTGCCGGTGGGATCAGGTTCCTCCCGAGCCTGGGACTGTGATTCTTCCCCCCCATTGTTGGGGGGAGATCCATGAGGTTGCCCAGTGTGTGAGAGAGAGACGATGTTAATGCTGTTTCATGTGACATCCATGTTTCATACATATTCAAGTTGGCACAGTTCCTCCAGGTAGTTGTATGTGCCTAGCATTCCCCTCAATGTTCACTTGTGGATGGGTATGTTGCGGGGGACAGATTGATATGTTCTCCTGAGTGTTTGACATGTAGATTTTTGGCTTGGATGCTTCTTTGGCTATGGATTGATCTTGTTGTGTCACATGTCCATTGTGAGAGTGGGTAAATCCATTGCCTGCCCCAGGGGTGTGTGCTTGTGTAAGGGGTGTGTGTGACAGGGCCTGCTGGTGGGTGTAGTGTGATTTGGCAGTGGGTCTCCCAGGTGATGTTTCTGTCCCCTCATGGAGCATGCTGCCATGACAGTGAGTGTGAGTTCCTGTCCTAGATATCTGAGCTTGTGGTGTTGGTGTTTGAGTTTACATTGATCACAGGAGGGCCTTGTGCTGCCTACAGCAGGGCTAAGTGTCAGCTACCTTGTCAGTACTTTGCCAGTCTCTGTGCATTGAGCATGGTGCATGGGTATGTACCTGGGCCATATGGGCTGAGGGCAATGGTGTCTGATTCTGAGTTGAACAATGTGTTGTGTGAGCCCCACCCTCCCAGCATCCTGGACATCCAGTCTTGGGTTTGTGCTTCGTGTAGCCTGGGACATGGCATGGCCTTGCTTTGTGAATGGGGCATACACATGTTAGTGGCATGAGCGTTGTTTTTCAGTGTGGTTGTGTCCGGTGAGGGCTTGGGGGTAGTTGCGTGCATTTGGTGTAGTTGGGATGTGGATGCCATTACCCCCATGTTACGTACGTTGTTTGTGTACTCACCAGGCTCTGCAACTCCTTCGACTCCGTGTACTCCCACCGGCGGAAGCAGGGCCATCGCCTTCTCCTCCCAGGGATGGTAATGTACCGGTCTGCGGGGCAGCCCATCTCCAGTGATGTTGCTCTGGGTGTAGTCCTCGTTCAGTTTCCGCTTGACTGCCCGCCGCAGATCGCACCACCTGGTTTGGCATTCATTCCTGGTCCTTCTGATGGGTGCAACAGCATTCACCCTATCGACGATCCTCTGCCACAGGCGTGATTTTTCGGCTATGTTGGTCTGTCTGACCAATGTTCCAAAGAGCTGTGGCTCGACTATGATGACTTTGTTGACAAGGATGTCCAGCTCCTCCCTTGTGAACTTTGGATTCTTGTCTGTGGGCATGGTGTGGGGTGAGGGTGTGGATGGTTATGGGTGAGTGGGTGTGAATGTGAAGGTGTGTGTGGGAATGTGAAGAGGGGGTATGTGTGAAGGAATTTGTGTGAAGGTGTATGTGTTAAGGTGTATGGGTGCAGTTGTTGGGGTGTGCTCTGTAGCTGCAGTGAGTCTGTTGCAAAAGCTCATGGTTTGTGTGTGTGGGCCCTTTTTATTGGTCCATTTGTGGGTGTACCTGAGTTTGAAATTTTGGTGGGTGTGTTATAAGAGGTGGTTGTGAGTTTGGGCCTCTGTTTGCCTGTTTGGATGTGCCAGGTCAGTCATTTTGATGTTTTTTCAACTGTAGACGTGTTTTGTGGTGTTGTGCGAGTCGAATTGACCCTCCTTGTGCTGTTTTACAGTGTCCTGGTTCAGTACGAGTCGTTTTCGCGTATGTAAGGTGCGTACATACGCGATGTTGTTGTACCGTGCTCGCATACGCAATGTTTTTGTAAGGTCCGTACATACGCGATGCTGGGGTATGGTGCTGGGGTACGGTGCGTCCAAGTACGGGGCTGGGGTACAGTGCTGGGGTATGGTGCGTCCAAGTACGGGGCTGGGATACGGTGCTGGGGTACAGTGCGTCCAAGTACGGGGCTGGGGTACGGTGCTGGGGTATGGTGTGTACAAGTACGGGGCTGGGGTATGGTGCTGGGGTACGGTGCGTCCAAGTACGGGGCTGGGGTACGGTGCTGGGGTATGGTGTGTACAAGTACGGGGCTGGGGTACGGTGCGTACAAGTACGGGGCTGGGGTACGGTGCGTACAAGTATGGTGCTGGGGTATGGTGCATCCACGTACGGGGCTGGGGTACCGTGCGTCCAAGTACGGGGCTGGGGTATGGTGCTGGGGAATGGTGTGTACAAGTACGGGGCTGGGGTACAGTGCAGGGGTACGGTGCGTCCAAGTACGGGTCTGTGGTACGGTGCTAGGGTACGGTGCATCCAAGTACTGTGCTGGGGTACGGTGCGTCCAAGTACGGGGCTGGGGTACGGTGCTGGGGTATGGTGCGTCCAAGTACGGTGCTGGGGTACGGTGCTGGGGTACGGTGCATCTAAGTACTGTGCTGGGGTATGGTGCGTGCAATTACAGGGCTGGGGTATGGTGCGTCCAAGTACGGGGCTGGGGTATGGTGCGTACAAGTACGGTGCTGGGGTACGGTGCGTCCAAGTATGGGGCTGGGGTACGGTGCTGGGGTACGGTGTGTCCAAGTACAGGGCTGCGGTACGGTGTGTCCAAGTACGGGGCTGGGGTATGGTGCTGGGGTACGGTGCGTACAAGTACGGTGCTGGGGTACGGTGCGTCCAAGTACGGGGCTGGGGTACAGTGCGTCCAATTACGGGGCTGGGGTACGGTGTTGGGGTACGGTGTGTACAAGTACGGGGCTGGGGTACGGTGCTGGGGTACGGTGCGTCCAAGTACGGGGCTGGGGTACGGTGCGGACATGGTGGGGGTACGGTGCTGACATACGGGGGGTACGGTGCTGACATACGGGGGTACCTGCGGACATACGCGCTGGGGAGGGAGGAGGCTGTACGACTCATATCACGGGCACAAGTTTACCAGGATACGAGTGGTACAGAGTTTGCTCCGTACAGGACGTTTTACATACGCTTGTGTATTCGGAAGGTCGGTTTGTACATAAAACTGTCCGGGTACGTCTCGTAGACCTTTTCCTGATGTGATTCGTATGTATTTTTCACGTACGAATCGTACTTCACCGGTGGGACGGGACTTGTACGATAAGTACTTAAAAATATACGGATACGAGTCGTACGGGAATGTTTTTATACCCGATCGGAATCGGCACCTTGGTGTCAGAAGATCCTTGGAAAACCGCTTAATTCATATCACTATCTTTCCTCCAGGCCAAATGATATTCCTGAAATCGTTTATACTGAAATTGTCCAAAGTAATCTCATTAATAAATAATAACATATTCCCAAATGGCCGAACTATGTTGTTAGAACTTTGGCTTTAAAAATATTGGGTATAAATTTGGTAATTCGTTAGACAAACGATATCTAAAAACCAAATGAGCATCATTACAATATGTCCATCCTTTATTGCACTTTAAATAGACAGTGTTATGTCCAGATGTTGTGGAAGGTCCATCGTGGAAAATAATTGCTACAAAAGTTCTTCCTGATATTGATAGTTGACCTGCTACAAAAAATTTAATTAAGGTTTCCAATTTTCTTCCGTCAGCTGTACAACGTTTTACCTTTAAAATTATATATTGTCCAAATCTTTCTATAAATAATGTTGATAACATTTCTAATTTGCATTGGCTACACTCCATGTTTTAATTTGCTGCTTTAACTAATTTGTTGAAAGACACTGTTTTATAGTCTGGTATTGTCAAATATATGAATCTTTCAGTATCTATGTTAGTGGTAGAAGTAAATCTACAATTTTCACATTCATGTTCCCAACGAAGTCCAAACAGATTTTCAATTTGAATTCCTTCATCTTCCAATACTGCAAGCATATACATTGGAAATTCCTAAGCATCTTGTTGCACATTCTGTGTACATTCCGTAGAACCACAACGTATATCCAGAAGATTCCGAATATCAGAAACACTTTGGATTTTTTCAAAAATAGAATGTAACAAAGAACAAAACCTTTTTTCTTTATGCTCCATAATTTGCTGTTGAAGATATTCTAGAAAAAATACATTGACCACTACATTGGCATAGCAGTTCATACCTGAACTATTTTCTAACTGATATCCAATAATCTCTTTAATAGTCTCCTTTTTCTTTTTGCTTGGAGCCTCAACATTATATTGATTTTTTTTCTTCTCTTTAACTTCACTACAGATATTCTCATATCTCCATTTTCGACCTACTACATGCTTTTCATATACAGGATATTCACCTAAATTGGGAGCATACAGTCTTCTTAACCGATTATACTCTCATACACAATTTGCACCTGCACTAATCTTTCTCTCATCAAAATCAATCAAATGGAATCCAGATAAACTTCTGACTCAAGACAAAGCAACATATGCCATACCCTCTTTAAATACGGTACTTCAAATGTTTACCAAAGCACTGTCTACACTTAAACTTCGAGATTCATGAATAGTCACCGCATATGTCAAAGAAAGAGGATCTGTTTTCTTCGAACATACAAATCTTTAACAAGCAAAAAACAAGCAGAACAACAAGCAATTTGTTTTACTTCTTCAATCTGATTAAATTTGATTTTCAAACATTTAATTCCACCTCTTTTTTGATATTCAACAAAATCAACAACTTTTCTCATTGCTCCATTTACTAAATCTTTTTCCACAACCAAATTACGCCATAAAATAACCCAGCAGTTGACACATACATATAAATTCTTTTCTAAACCAGCAGTTTTAGATATAGATTTTTCTAAAGAATCCAATTTTGTTATTATTTTCTCCATCAAAATAATAGTAATTCCTTCATGTTCTATTTTATCAATGGCTTCCATTTTTATTATTTGTTCATTTTCCAGCTTTAAAAGTTCTTCATTGAATGTAGAACACTCTTGCAGTGTTGGCATTAGGCAGAATATAGATTTATTTTTTTGTATATTTTATTCAGGAACGATATTTTCATTTGGAAATAAGTTTGTAAGTAGACGACTTTGCAAAGCTTGTTTGCCATGCTCTGTCAATACTCCAATTCTTATGTCTTGAAGAATGGTGCCATAATCAACATCATTTGCCTGTCGCATATTTTTAATGAGTTCTTTGTATGCAAAATATGACCAAATGTTAACGTTTCCAACACTTCCCAAAGACTTTCTGGTGTCTTCATGCACAAGCGTTTTAAATACTGGTTGCCTTTTTACAGGAGTATGTTGCAGTAGATCACCAAAAACTATCACATGTTTTCCTCCAAATAAGACATTGTATTCTGTTTTTAGAATTTGCTGCATTCTTAAATGCACAGAGGCAAGCATTAAGTATGAGACCATGCTCACCTCATCAATAATCAGAAGTTTCATTTTCTTTAGTACTCTTGAAACTTCATAACAAGCTTCTCCAGATAGCTTGTGATATTCCAATGTATTGTCATGCTCTACAGGTAGCATTAGTAAACGATGTAATGTAATTCTTTTAATGTTGTGTACTGCCAACCCAGTTGGAGCAGTTACAACACAAGACAAATGTGAGTCAGTTGTTTTCTGTAGGTAACTGGTCAAAAGTTTAATTAAAAAACTTTTTCCTGTACCAACTTGACCACTGACATACATTCGGATAGGTTGAAATGATGTGCATGTGCATTCTTTTTTTCATGAAGAAAACCATAGTCAAACTGTTGTTAGACTTGCTCATATATTTCTTTCTGTTCAATATTCAGTTGTTCTTCCAAGTTTCCTAAGTCCATAATGTCTTCTTGAGCTTGATGCAGTGCTGTTTCCACTTCAGTCATAGAAATTGCTGCTTCATTTTCAAGAATTGGTTGTCCTAGTGGATCTTGACTCAGTGAAGCAGAACTTTGACTGTCTTGAGAGCTGTCTCTAGCAATCTCAGCTGCAACAGTAGCTTCTTGATCAATTTCTTCATTCAACATTTTGAGATAATTTGCAACATTAGTGCATTCAATGCTATCTTTACATGCATTGAAAGAATCTTCATAGCACAGAAAATCTCCAAGTAATTCTAGTTCCGTACGCCAAGGCTTAAAAAGTTGCAAAAGTGCTAAATAGTAAAATTCTCTTTTATCAGCAGTACCACAACTCCGTTTCCTGTGATTAATCAGATTTCCTTTACTATGTTTCACCAAACATCCTTCTGAACCAATCACTGCATATTTTTCTTCATTTATGTTCTCTGTAGTATTTCACTTAAAACTGTAATATTGCAGCGCTTCATAGAGACATATGTTCTCAAGATGAGGACTTCTATTTGGATAGTATGTATCCAACATGTTTGTTTTGACAATATCTGTGCTTTCCGGTTCATTTAATGCTAAATATTCGATTTCTTGTATAGATTTAAGTACTCGATTTCGCGTTGCAGCAAGACCTAGACTAACCCAAATAATTCTTCTTGACTTTGAATATAAACTTGCAGAGGACAACCGATCTGAGCATTCGTACACTCCAATCTCTCGATGGGACAGCATCTTCAAACTAAAAACTATACAATTTCTTACTAACACTCTTCTCATGAGAAACTTCTTCCTACATTTCTTTCAACTCTGTCTTTTCTGATTTTGTTATGTATGATGTTACATACCGAGCAACAGCAATGGAATTATCTGCAACATACTGGATATCCATATTAGCATTCCACATTGAGACAATAACTGGATTATAATCATTGATATACTTTGATTCTTCACTTCTTTTCAAATTGTAAGTATTTTTGGGTGATTTTCTAGTGATGGTATGTCTCACTGCTGAACTGAAACTGTTTACTCTTCCTTTGGATATTACTGGACATGGAAATCCAAAACAACATTAAGTATAAAACTTTTCCTTCAACTTATATTTCCGTCGACAGTATTTGCCACATCGATGACTTTAAAATCTTAACACTTGTTGCCGTAAGGTGTTTTCTACTGTTAGGTATAGCACATGTAACATAATCTTCAATAAAAGATAAAACCGTGTCATCCGAATCAGTTCCAAACTTGGGTGCATCCTTGATCCATAAAAGCATATGTATATGAGGAGCACCTCTAGATTGATACTCCTTTCTCCAAAAGAAATCAATAACTTCTCCAAGAGGAGGATTCTTTTTGTTGCAGATAGAAGACACCATAGCTCCAAACCTATGATTGAAATATCTGCATTCATTTACAGGATCCAAAGAACACAATTCTCCAGGAGTCTTGAATTCAACATTTTTAATATTTGAATTTGCTTCTTGAAGAAATTGAAGTAAATCATCCCATGCGTATCCAGCACAGCTTAGGGTAACAATCCACGTAGGATTTCCTAAGTTCCTTAGCATGCATTTAAGTTCTCTATGACGATGATACCAATACTCATTAGTACCACGCTGACATGCCATCAAATTAATCAGTTGAGATTCTAAATGATCATCTCTCTGATGTACTTTTTCCCTAAATTCCTTTGCAGAAACATAACGAAGATGTACTCCTGTTTTTAATATGTGGTTGACTGCGTATGAAAGTCCAGACAAGTCACTCTCAAACAACAGATGAAATATATATGGGATACATTGTCGAAATCTTGGCTCTTCTGCGTACAATCTTGTTGTCCAATATTCTGATGCAGGAATTTGTACTGATCGTTCGTCATATCGTCCACCTTTTCCAGTTGGGAACAGCTGGGGAAAACGTGCTTCTAAACTTTTTTCCCAAACACTCAGGGGACTCCCCTTTGCTTTCTTCATTTGGAATTATTCAATAGTATTTCCCACCACATCTTTCGAATGTAAGGGATGTACACTGTAATGTTCATAGATTTCTTCACTTTTGGACATATCCACTTTTCAATTTGGCTACTTGACATTTCGCTATTATCTCCTAAAAGTATTTCTTCATCTTCCACATACACATTTTTATAGTAATCATTGTTTTTTATAAGATACAATGTTGTCTTTTGCACTTTCCTGACATCCACTAATTCCTGCCAGATTTTCTTACTCTTAGTAGGAACACCATTAACTAGAATAATTAGTGGTTCACTTTCTTCTTTCTCTACACCAATAGTTTCAATATTTTTCTTTAAATCTAGAGGTAAATATGCAACTCTTCTTTTTAATCCTCTCTATAAATCTGTGGGAGGCAATTTACCTGTTTTAGGCTCCATATGAACAATAGCCTGAAACGAGTGCACAGATTGAATCAGAATAGACTCATACGTGTTTAAATCTATCAGTTCCAGAGGAATAGCTACCAACTCTAGCTTATTATGGACAGCTCTAGCAGGCATTTTATTATCCTCTAATATGTTATAATAATAGTTACAAATACGCTGATCAGTACCCAAATCAAAGCAATCCTCTACAAACAAATAAGTTGCAAATTCCTTCCACTTATCATTATTTTCTCTTTCACTTTTTAAATACAGATCAACAGTCCTAGTCTTATTTTTATAGTGAGTTCGTCGACAACAAATACAAGTATAATTAGGCCTTTCACACGAAATTGCTTTAAAGTTTGAAATTTGTTCTTCAAACTTCTCTGTACTACTATTTTCCACATTTTCTTCAACACCTTCTTCTAGCAATGTCTCACTTTGTCTACTCTCTTCTTCAGGACCAAAGTAACGAAACTCTATTTCATCACTAACATTTTTTACATCTGATACTGACCCATGCAAAAGAGCACTGTTTCAGTCATTTAAAAATATTGCTGGACTTTTTACGTAATACAATCTTCTGATTAACTTCTGCATTTGAGAATGATGTACTGCTAACATTCTAAAATGATGAAAAACACTTTGACATACTTTTCTAGAAAGGCAAGCCAGAGAATTACCTTGCAAACCAGTATTTTTTCTCACTCTGCAAGTATCCTTGCAACATCTTAATCTTTTGTTTAACACGTTTTTTTAGTATAGACTTGTAAGAAATTGCATAAAATATCAATAGATTCCTGTCGTATACTGCATATACTACAATCCCAAGCATACACTGGGGCTCTAGTATGTCTTCCTAGAACTTCATCAGCTATCCCTTCTTCTACATTTCTGGGAACCATCTTTTCTTTTTCAATTGGACAACCGTTTTTAACCTCATAAGCACGACCAGAGGTATCAACTGCATGCAATAAAGTATTGGTTTGAAAATAGCTTTCTTCATTGAAAAAAGGCTCTGAACTTGAACTGTGTTTCCATTCACCCAAAAAAAATCACAAAAGTTAGTTCTGTTAATTACTCTCTTCTTTTTACTTTTGGTCTTCATACGATATATTGGCTTATCTAGTGATCGAATTCTGTTTAAAACTAAAATGAATAATTTCCTTTTTAAATCAAAAGCCAATCTGTTTCCTCTTTTTATAAAATGCTGATTTTTTTTTATATTTCTTCGCATCTTTCAACAAATTAAAGACAACTCTATTGTGAAACATTCTCTTTCCTATTTCTTCAAACTGATTCTGTCTCCTTTTACCATACATTGTTTCTTGGGAATGCAATTTTCCATTAACTTCTCCTTTTTTCTTATTCTTCTTCTTTGTTGTTGGGACATTCTTTCTACTTTCCACATTGTGCACACTGTTTTTAGACTTTGAAAGTTTTTTCAATAAATTCTTTTGTTTTCTTACCAGAAGAGTTTTTCTTTTTCCTCACATGTTGTTGTTCACCTAATTCTTGCTGTTGTGTTTTCTTCAAATAATAGTCCTTTTTTTGTTGTTTCCTCTTTTCTATTTTTCTAGCCATGGTAAATTTTTTGTAATGATGTTGAACAATATCTGTTTAATAATATATATATATATAATATCATTAAAATATATCTATATAATATTACTATACAAACATGTTCTACATAAAATCCGTTTAAACACTTTGTTTTCAAATCACTATCCATTTACTGCAGTACACAGGTACTAATTGGATAATTGTAGCACTGAATACATGAGTAGAGTTTATGTGCATAGTGGACTGCATCAATACTGGATAGATGATTGTAACACTAGAAGTATTAGTACCTGGGTCATTGCATGAGTACATATCTACTAACTGGATGATTACAGTACTAAATCAAAAGAGAGTAGACCAATTATTAATGCTTTTGTTTTGCACAGTATGTTTGCCTGAGGGATTCTACAGGTGTATAGACAGTGGCTGGATAGTTAGGGTACTGGTAGTTGACAGGAGGGTGAGTTTATAAGTGCTTGTGTTTTGGCACAGAGATTAGATAAGGACATGGTTCTGTCAGGATGATTGCAGGACTGAACTGAGAGTGACAGTGTGATTGGGGCACTGCATGGCTACTCTCTGGATTTTTGAAGGAGTGAATCAGTAGTCTGCATGGGGTTATGGGACTAAATATATTTTGTACATTTGACTGTAGTGATGCCTTAATGCCTGAGGCATTGTTCAGATGTATGGACACTGACTGGATAGTGAGAGTGCTTGTAGTTGACAGGAGGGTGAGTTTATAAGTGCTTGTGTTTTGGCACAGAGAGTAGATATGGACATGGTTCTGTCAGGACATTTGCAGGAGTGGACAGAGGGTGACACTGTGATTGCTGATCTGAATGGCTTCTACCTGGATGTTTCTAGGTGTGAATCAGTAGTCTGCATGGGGTTAGGGGACTACGTATATTTTGAACATTTGACTATAGCGCTGCGTGTCTTAATGCCTGAGGCATTGTACAGGTGTATGGACACTGACTGGATAGTGAGAGTGCTGGTAGTTGACAAGAGGGTGAGTTTATAAGTGCTTGTGTTTTGGCACAGAGAGTAGGTACGGACATGGTTCTGTCAGGACGATTGCAGGACTGGACAGAGAGTGACAGTGTGATTGGGGCACTGCATAGCTACTACCTGGATTTTTGAAGGAGTGAATCAGTAGTCTGCAAAGGGTTAGTGGACTACATATATTTTGCACATTTGACTAAAGCGCTGTGTGTCTTAATGCCTGAGGCATTGTACAGGTATATGGACACTGACTGGATAGTGAGAGTTCTGGTAGTTGACAGCAGGGTGAGTTTATAAGTGCTTGTGTTTCTGAACAGTGATTAGATAAGATCATTCTTCAGTCAGGATGATAGGAGGAGTGGACAGAGAGCGACACTGTGATTCCTGATCTGCATGGCTACTACCTGGATTTTTGCAGGAGTGAATCATTAGTCTGCATGGGGTTAGGAGACTATGTATATTGTGTACATTTGACTGTAACACTGTGTGTCTTAATGCCTAACTACAAGATCAGACAATATAGAACCACTAAATCACTACTCATGTAATTACAAAATCACATATTCACTACCTTTGCAATCCTCTAATCTGTCTTTCACCTCTCATTAATTTAGTAAATATACATACATACAACTATATACATACAATCTAAACTAAGACATGAGTCATAACATACTATGTACTTAAGTATGTAACTACTACATACCATAAAGAGTAAAATGTACTACTTTTCTATTGAGCTACAAATTGTCCATTAAATATGGAACATCATCAAACTGTACCTCTCAACAGACTTAATAAGGAAGAGATTTAAATACCTTTTTATGAGGATTTCTAAAACCACACAAACTGTACAAACTAATAACAGAATCATAATTATTAATATTTTTTAAGTTCATCTTTGAAACAGCATAGTTGTACTTTATTTTACCAAACTATCAATAATTATGCAATATTATTAAACTGTACCTTTTTACAGAGAACACATAATCATGCCTAATAGAGTATACCTGATATGAACATTTTGAAAAGTACATAATCTTAGTGCATATTTAACCAATTGATAATAAATAAGATGCATCATTTAACTATACCTTTCTATACACTTAAAAATATATATTACTGTACAAACTGTTTTTAAACAAACTTCAAGTACAATAAATATAATTTCATCTATACTTTTAAAAACTTATTTCAAACACGATTTTATAATAATGTCAAATCTATTTTAAATTAACCTCAAAAATATATAACTCACCTTTTTAATAAATCTGTTGAATGTAAAATCTCACACAGACAGGATTTTATTTTACACACAGAGAATGTAGATCAACACACTCTGCAAGGTAGAACCAGTATTGGCAAACTTTCCCTCTATTTTTCCATACATATAGACATAAGCAACAAATGGCATTGCTTCCCAGTGTTTTTCAAATTGAAAAAACGAATTTCCATTGGTCATAGAGAATAATACTTTTTAACTGACATCTTCACCCCTTGTCCTTAATGTCAGTTTCCATGGCAACAGGTCATGCAACATTGAACTTAGCTGCCAGCTCACAAGTTCAGCACACAATGTTGCAAATGACAGCAGCAGGTGTGGTTGGCATTGCAATGCTTGCCCTTATCCTTTCTGCAGTACCTTTCCAACATTTGTTAATAACCAATAAGAAACATGCTTTCTAAACAATGTAAAATGCACCCTATATTTGAATGTAGAGTGTTCTTAAACAGCCAATCAAATCTCTACTTTCTTAAAAACAGCATCTTGTCCACCATTTTAGATATATTTTATTCTACCACCTGCCTACCTCAGCTACAGACATCTTCTGATTACCTACAGAGATCCCTTCACGATGCTTTCTGTGTGGATTATTGGACACAGCTATGTTTTCTGGTGCAAAAGGTATGCTGAAAGCAGGGGTATTGACAAAGACCTAGCATTGCAAAATGTAGACATTAAATGGATTGGACAGAGAGGATTAAAGTGGCGCCAATTGATGCCATTGTTTAAATCCTTTTTGCATCTCCAGCCACCTGACCTCATGATTGTGCACTGTGGTAGCAATGACCTAGGCACATTGACTGGGGTAGTTCTGGAAATGCTAATGAAGGACACCTTTGCAGAATTGATGTTGCTTTTCCCCCAAACTGCCTTTGTCTACTCTAACATATGCCAAAGACAGAAATGGAAGTGGTCCTATCAATTTTGTCCACAGATTGAGAAACCTAGAACAAATGTCAATAAAGCGGTTTCTGCTTGTCTCCGAGACCATAGTATGGGGTCCATTTACAACAACAATCTGCGTTTTGATATGGATGGTATCTACAGGAGTGATGGTGTACACTTCACAGATAAGGGAAACAGAGTCGTTCTCAACAACTTAAGACTCTGCATCGGCACTTACATGTAGCTACAAAAATCTCCCAATAAACACAAGGGCTCTTTTTAGAGCCACCCAAGATGCTAACATATAATATAGATTTTTAATGAAAAAAATCTTATTTTTTTGTGTTAGAAGTCGTGCATCCAGCGTGATTGGGAGTCGCGCACCCCTCGTGTTCACACCAGGGGGCTGCACTGAGAGTCGCGTACCCCTCGTGTTCACACCAGGGGGCCGCGCTGGGAGTCGGGCACCCCTCGCGTTCACTCCAAGGGGCCACGATGCGCGCCGCGGTGGGGATGCTACTCAAATAAAAAATAAAATAATAAATCTGCTCCTACCACTCATTTTTATTCGCCCCGGGGCCTAGTCACTTCGTTGTGGACCGTGGGGGGAGCCCCAATGCCCCCACGGTCCCACCAGCTCCCCGCATCCTGCGAGAGCCAGCATTCCTTTTCCACATGGGGAGCTGCTGACATGCAGCTACCCGTGTAGAAAAGCAATTCTGCTCTGGATTTTGAAAGAGAGAGCAGGTCTCCCTGCTCTCTCTTACAAAATCCAAACCAGAGTTTGCTACGGTAGGGCGAGAGACATACTCCTGCCCTACCATAGCAAACAGCAGTGTCCCGGGGGTGGGCACCCCGGGACCCTACAGGAGCCGGTCCTGGGGGGTGGTGGTTCCCAGGGCCATCAAAGGCTCCAGGAGGGGGGCCCCACGGTCCCCCTCACATCTTTTGCAAAGCCCCGGGGAGGTGGTGGACCCTGGGGCTGTGGGGGGCAGTGTGCCCCCCACAAATAATTGATGAAAGCCCCATGTGGTGGCGGTCCCCGGGGCTTCGGCGGGCCTTGGAGGCCCCCAAACATAAAAAAACAAGCCCTGGGGAGTGGCGGTCCCCGGGGCGGCGGGGGGCTATGTGCCCCCCCACAAATATTTCATAAAAAGCCCCGGGGGGTGGCGGTCCCTGGGACTGCGGGGGTCCCCCAGGGCCCCCACAATTTTAATTCATCATGCCCCCCTGGACTTGGCCCACCCAGGGGCTTAATAACAACAAAGCGCGGGAGTCCGCGTTTCGTTTTTTTTTTTATTTTCTCGGTCCGGATTCACGCACCCAGCGTGACTTCAGCCGATTTTCTTTGTTTTTAAATGCTTTTTTGGGCCCTGGGGGTTCTTGTGGGACGCCCTGAGCAGGCCTAGGGAGTCAGGGTGTTTCTACCCTGCCCCTTTTCTTTTTTTGCATGTTTGTCTTACTGTTTTCTTGTGCCTCGGTTACCGAGGCACAGGATGGCTGCCAACACTTCCTGGTTTGAAGTGTTGACAGCCAATTAGAATAAAGCTCGTGGTCGGGAGGATCAATGGATCCACCGCGGCCATAGATATTGAAACTTTTATTTTTTGATTTTCTCAGCAACTACTGAACGGATTTACACCATTTAAGAAAAAGAGTGCTTTCTGAAACAAGGGCTACCTTTTTTGCCAAATTTGGTGTATTTCCGTTCAGCAGTTCGGGCTGTAGCCGTGTCTAAAGTTTCCTATGGGAAATAACATGGAGAAAACACGTTTTCGGACCCCATTTTTTCTCGGCCACCGCTTGGCGAATCACCCCGAACCTTCCAGGATAGGAGCTGGCCGTAACGGGCCATACGTGTTGAAAAGTTTCCGAAGATTCATCACCCGTCGGCAAAGTTATTGCGAAAACAAAAAATGAGTTTCCTATGGAAACTAGGTCTTAACTAGTACTACCTACAGGCGACCACCAGTAGGTAATATATATTTTATATATTACATTCTTTTACACTGAAATTGCTTTCATGGCATAGAAAATGGAAGGAATATCTGGAAAATCCAGAAGTATGCATCTGTTGCAAACATCCAGTCACAGACAATCTCAGCTCCATGGTAGCTCGGCTAGTCGGGATGCAGGGCAGCAGATGCTGAGCGAGTCCTAAAGCCGGTGTCTGGTGTCTCTTCGCCCTAGTATTTAGTCATGGATATTTGACTGTGACCTTTAATACATCTATTTGCATTAATTTAAGATGTTCTGACCTGCCTACCCGTAGAGCTTCTTAAAATATTATTAGCGTTGTTATTCATGCTCTGCACTCATTCAGCACCACAAGTCCCTACTTTATGCAGCAGAATCAGCTCATTTCCCTGGATGGTAAAGCCGTTTCATTCCCGCTGTGCACTGGAAGTGGTGAGGGGGAGGCGGCGTGCACACAGCAGAGGAGAGAAAGTTAATGTTATGGCTTTTCCTGATCAATGATGCTCAGTGTGGGGCCTTTCCACCTTCAGACACAGCACCCATGAGCTGCCGCTAACGCTGGAAATAACCCTACTTAGGCTGGACATAAGTTCGCTTTTCAAGGCCAGTAAAGTGATGTTGGAGAAAGAACCTGGAGAGCGATGGCGTAATGTAAAATGATTGGGTCTCCCTGCAGAATGTGGTCAGTGCTCCAGGGTCTCCCATATCTCACAATATAGTCCTTGAACTTGGTTGTATGGGGTCCCCACTGAATAGTTTGGTGGGCCCTGAAGGGTTGGAGACCACCCTGAGCCGCAGGGACTGAAGGGGCCTGTGGTGCACCCCTGCTGGAGAGGTAACATTATGTATAATTGGATATTTCTTCTCACAAAACTCAAATGTGAATCATTCCCACCTATTAAAAACCTATAAAACTCGGCTGGGTTATCTCTGTAATTTGCCTCTACAAACAAAAGTCCCCTCATGCAACACCCCTATAGCATAGCTAATCGCCGGTGGACCAGTCCACTCATCCTCACTGTCGAGCAGTTCACCTTTGTAATTCTGCATTCCACCATAATTAAGGAAGAAAGGGGTTTGGTTGGTATTAAGAGGTTCCTAATGTCAAGAACAGACACCCTCCACACTCCCCACCTCCACACAAAGAGTGCTGCCTACCACCAATGCAGAAAGCATGCTGCACTGACTCTTTTCTACGCAAACCAATATTTCCCACTGACAGCAAGTGGGGAGCAAAGACAGTTTTTCCACATAAATATTTCTCCTATTGTCCCTTTTTTGTCTGTCGCATCCCGCCCATTCTTGTCCCTCTTGCCTTTTAGCTCTCTTATCTCATATCACTCATAGCACCAGCAGTAGGCAACACTCCCCACCACCCCACAATAGCATGCATGTTCTGCGCATAAATAAAACACATCACACAATTTTGTTTGGGTAAAACCTGCCGCAGGTTTATTACATACACTGTTATGTAATATGGTGGGTTATCTTATGGGCGATCCAAGGGCAGGCAACCATCTGGGCCCAAGGCTCTGGCACGCCCTATAGTGCTGCGCAGAGATACCCTTCGGTACCCATTTGCTTCCAGATCGCCCTGTAACTCTGCCTGCAATGAAAAATAACAACATTCTATGCCTCCCCCGCTGGTTCCACGCTGGGTAAGCAGTTGGGTGGGAGACGGCGTGTCCAGGGCACCAAAGAGGAAGGTCAGTGGGTGGGGGAGGCCTATATACCCCCCCCGGGGGTATATAGGCCTCCCCCTCGCGCCCCGGAAATGACGCGCCCTGCGCGCCGCTGTCCCTGGCTGCCAGAGTAGGGGGACTCCTCCCCTAGGGGTCCCCACACTTAGGAGGGGGTGGGCTGGTGCCTTGCTGGCACTAGAGGCCCGCCCTCCGAGGGCACCCTGCTGGCGCCAGGGCAGCCGCATAGCACCAGCAGTAGGCAACACTCCCCACCCCCCCACAATAGCATGCATGTTCTATGCATAAATAAAACACACCACACAATTTTGGTTGGGTAAAAACTGCCGCAGGTTTATTACATACACTGGTATGTATTATGGTGGGTTATCTTATGGGCGATCCAAGGGCAGGCAACCATCTGGGCCGCCTGCCCACCTGATGAGCCAAGCAGCATTGGGGCGAACCCCATCAGTGCTGCCCCTTCGGTGATCCTCTTCCTGGATCACGGTCCCTTATTACTCACGCCCCTTTCAGTGCAGAGTGTAGCAAGGCAAGCCCCTGGTTGGTCAGGCTCACAACCGCCCGAAGGACTAACGGGGCACGGACACGGTTTTCCAGGAACCTCCCATGAGGCTCCTGGGCTCTGGCAACCCCTATAGTGCTCCGCAGAGTTACCCTTCAGTACCCATTTGCTTCCAGATCGCCCTGTAACTCTGCCACAGCTCTGGAGGTGGCCAACGTCGCCGCCGGAGCCCCTCACCAAAAAAGCTATAGTCTTGCCCGCTAACTCTCCTGTCTAGATCCTCCTGCAAATCTAGATGAGAGAACATCTGTACTGGTTATCGATGCCCCATCTATATCCCAATAGCCCTAACCATTAGCTTGGATCAGCTAGTGTCTGCTGAAACAAAAATGCCCTTTATGCCTGTGAAGTTTGTGCCAAGCACTATTCACCTCACGCCGCAAAGTTCCACTGCGTTTCGGACACCCTGGCACACGATGCCCCACCTATTTGCTGATCACACTGGCAGCCGCCCATCTAGCACAGTGTGTAGCTGGACACATGTGTCTCCCATCTCTGGGACAGCAGCTCACATGTTAGAAGGCCGTTCCTACCCCCGCTTGCCAGCTTGGTCTATATGGGCGAGGGGGATTATGCTTAACCCTGGCACGGTCCCTTTACTTCTTAAATCCATGCGCACAGGAATGTCCATAACAGGCGTATGAGACAATGAGCACGGCTGCCCTCCAGCACTTGTCATGCATCCCTTATTCCTTATGGAAATTTCAAACACTCAGCTCCCTCTGGTGAAGCCCCGTAGGCATATCCGCTCAGAGAATCTGTCTGATTCGATACAGGGCGCACTGTCTGAAATCCAGTGCCTAACACTTGATGTGGGGGATGCCACACACTGCCTAGGTCATGGGAACCTTAAGGAGCACACCATTAACACCCAGGCATACCACTAAATGGGACTGGCTCCACCCAGCTGTAACGCTCCTGCTGGGCTGAGTAACTGCGGCCCAGGATGACCCTTAAACAATCCGCGTGGTGTGCTGCCACAAACCGTATTGGTAATAAGAACCTCAAGAAGCACACAATTACCACCTGGGCTTACTCCTCAATGAGACCGGCTCCACACAGCTGTAGGCCAGAGAGACACAAAACTCAACCTATTTACTGGATTCTGCCACTTGGTACCCTACTGGTTGCAGCTCTGTGTTTATGTGAAGCGCGCGTGCCCACGGGGCATGCAGTCGCTGATAACCGGGTATTTTACCCACTCGCTGATGTATCGCTAACTCCCCTTATTTAGATAGTAGGAAAGCTGGATGATTCCTAAGGACTGCGGACTTAATACTCCAACACAGTTTGACCCCAAAACTTGGGACAGGCCAAGAAGAAATCATACCCTTCAAGGTACATCTACCCCAGCAATGACTATCAACATATTTGGGACACCCGTCGCAGAAGGTGCCCCTTCTAGTCTCAAGTTCTAGCCCCTAGAAGGATAACCAGAGAGCTGACAAATCTGTGGGAGTCAGGGGGGACATACTGTGCAAAACCTGCCCCTTCCTGAATATTGGGACGCCAAAAGGTCTATGATACCCTGTCACCCTTTGGCACTAACGCAGTGTTAACCAAACTTTACTGCGCCACAGCACACTTGTTAGCTGACAACTACCACCACCGCCTGCTGCCCTGGTTAACGCGCGTTTGAATATATCTTAACTGAAGCGACCTGATACCAGCCCTTGGCTGCAGCCGAATGCTCACCCCGTGAACATGGTACCCGATTCTATAAGGTGCCCGCAGGTGTTCCCCGTGAAGGCCCTCGTAGCCAATTGCACAATACATTCATTATTTTGTAAGTGCCTCTCTCTGCGTTGAAATTTCCTGAGTAAGTGTAAAATTATACTTTCCCACCATTGGGCAGGAAACCGGTGGCAAAGGCAGGCTGTTAATTAGTGGCTTCTAACATTGCCGCTGTGTAACTACTACAAAACCACAGTACACCTACAACACGCCAGTACCATTGGCTTTAACAATGCTTGTTAGTTGCATAAGGTAACTGAAGTAACACTTCCGACTTCGCTGCGTAGCATATTGAACATGCCTACATTCAGAACTGGTGGCACTGTCACCTTAACGTGTTGTACAAGCATGAATTGTCTCCCTACGATGAGTAATGAGCTTACCCGCAATTGGGACCATTCCACTAATCAACTTCCACAACAGCCAGACAGGTCACCTGCACGTGAGCCAGGTGAGCACGAAAGCGGGAGCCCTTTGGAAACGGAATAGCGGCGCACAATCCCCGCGTTGGAGACAAAATTTACCTTGTTGTACTGCAAAAGAGGCACATGCAGAGACAAAATAACTATTCTTAGCAAAACAGAGACTGTCCGTATCTTTTGCCTAAATAGGGACAGAAGATGAACCAGGCTATTTTCACTGCCCAAGTCTGTGATGTCCTCTTCGCTACCTCTGGCATGTTTCTCATAATTCGCCATATATGACTGACACCGCACTCTCAGCCTGTGCTTAGTGTGATCTTGGCCCACTTTGGTGTGACCAGAGCCCCGTGAAGTATACTTGGGTTCTAGACCGGTAATGCACAAGTGTTAGGTGTGGAAGATGAAACCATACTGGCCGAGCCCCGGCCAGAACCGAAAACCATTTTACCATTTGTCATCCGTAGCACATTCATCAATAGGATATTGGGAAGGGCCACATGCATAACTCCTGGTGGCCAAAGGACCTTGCTGGCCCAGCGGCGAAATCTTCGTTCAATGCAACAATGCGAAACAGACTTCTCACGGCGCACGCCACCCAGGCGCCAAGCAGGACACAGAGGTTTACCCTAACATCACAACTCCAAAGAAAAGGCACCCCAAAACCCTGCGCGAGTCACTCACCGAGGCACCACTGAAGGATCCACCCCTGAACAACGCCTCCGATGAATAGCAATCTCAACCGCAAAAGGGGACCATTACACTAAGCAACACCACCAATCAATGGAAATCAACCATACCCCCCTGTAAAACATGTAAAATGTGTGTGAACCCAGCCATGGCCAGACGAAACCATAGACGTAGTTTGTCTGGGGCATTGTAGAGAAGTAACCGATACCAGGCAACCTGTCCCTTCCATCTGGGAATCGATAATTATTAACAGAATGCCTGGTGACCTAAAAGAGGCATATCACTCTGCATCTCCCCGCTGTGCAAAGGCTCATGCTATAAGTGAGAACCTCAAATAAGGTGCTTTCTATACATGCCTTTGCATCATCTGTGGTCAATGCAACCTTGGCTGGTGGCGTGCTATACCTGAACCTGAAAATGAAAAAAAAAAACAAAACTCTGGACTGCAGCCAAGAAAGCTAAATAAATGAATTAGACCCACCCCGGGCACTCTGTCCAATTACCGCCAAGAAAGGCGCACCGCAACAGCAATTGAAGGCAGACTTCGACGTTGTTCAGAGAAATGCGTTTGTTTCATGCAACATCCATCAAATTTTTTTTTTTCTGGTCAAAACAGGACCTCACCTTTGAAACATAGGAGGGTGTAAAAGAAATTTTTTGCAGTAATATTAGGGTGCTGCTGGTGTTTCCACATTGAAAACATACCTCGCTATGCCTGGATATTCGCTGTAGACACATTAGGAATTTGGACAAGTGTGTCTGTGCACTGTCAGTGTCCTGGCCGCAGGGGGCATGGATCATCTGTTCAGAGCTGTTCCGAACACGGGTCCCCCCACAATATGTTTGGCCCCGGGCCCCCAACACCCTTAAGATGTCCCTGGTCAAACCGCAACGCCAACTGAAGGCAGCATAGCAAGTTCTGGCCTAGAGCTGCACGCGGTGACGCCTACATAGACGCCCAATATTGCGCGAAACTAAAATCAGCATATGCTTGCGCTACCTTACCGCAAGGCAGTGCAACAGACAACCTGACACTAGTGTCACTATATGCCTTGACTCATGTCAGGTGGCCACTTCCTTAGCACCATACCTTGCTCCTGCCGTGCTGCCCCTCCTATTATCACCACAACTACCAACCCTGACACCCCTGCAAGCGTGACAAGTCCGCCTATTCCAAGGCCCTCGAAGCTATAAGAATGGCTTGGGCAGCAGGCCATAATGATTTTAATGTAAATTGAATTGAACAATGCCTGTTGCGGTCATCTCTAAAATAGACAGACAGTGCCAACTCGTGGCAAGCCGTCACAAGCGCCGGTGTGACAGTTAGCCCCTTCGCTGCTAGGCCTTTTCCTCCCCTGCGCTAAGCCTTTTTTGGGCTATTTGGGGTAGTGCGCGCTTAGGCCCCTGTAACTTTTTGACCACATAAGGTATCCACGCCAAATTTGCGTCCTTTTCTTCCAACATCATGGGGATTCTAAAGGTACCCAGGTTTTTCTTTTTTGGAAAAATGGGAAAAACGGCCTGCAAATGAAAGCGTCTGGGCTTTTCTCAGCAAATGGTATCAAAAAAGGGTTTGTGGGGCTGAAATCACCCTTTTCACAGCTTTTAGGGAATGACAGACTTTTGTCAGAAAACCAACATTTTTTTACACAGTTTTGGCATTTTTCTGGGACATAGCCTATTTTTGCTATTTTTTGTGCTTTCAACCTCCTTCCAGTTAATGGTAGAAATGGGTCTGAAAGCAATAATGGATCCTGGAAAGCTATACATTTTTGAAAAGTAGACAAAATTTTGAATTCAGCAAGGGGTCATTTGTGTAGATCCATCAAGGTTTCTTTATAGAAACTAACAGTTAGATATAGGAAAAAATGAAAATTAGTTGAAAAAAACAGCCTTTTGTGTCAACGTTTTTACCTGTAACTTCTTCTAATTATGACAGCTCTTTGAAAGCAATATACCGTTACATCCACTTGACCTTCCTGGTTGTGGGAATATATAGGACTTGTAGGTTCACCAAGAACCCGACGAACCCAGAGTCAAAAACTGAGCAGCAATTTGCAATGGTTTTTTATTATGTTCCGGGTATATAGCAATTATTGTGGGAAAATGTATACATGGAAAAATCGGTATCAAAGACACCTATGTATTTCTGAAATGGGAACAAATTATGGAGTTTAGAAACAGTACATATTTGCACATTTTCGAAATTGGGAATACTCATACTAGCATGAGAATTATCGGCCATTTTTCAAAATGACTTCTTTTTTACACTAATTCTTTCATTTGGAAGTCAGAAATCCATCAAAAATCAATAGGTAATAACAGTTGCTTTACAAATCTGAATTACCCCAAGTCTCCTAATAAAAATGGTACTGCACTTGTGTGGGTAGGCATAGTGCCCACGACAGGAAATGGCTCAAAACCCAATGTGAACACACCACATTTTCACAATAAAAATTTACCCTTTTTTTGCGAAGTGTCTAGCTGTAGTTTTTTAACACTAGCTCTGCTGGCACCGAGTGAAATGTTGCAAACCTATACATTTTTGAAAACTAGACACACAGGAGAATCCAGGATGGGGTGACTTGACTGCCTTCCACCAGGGTCTGTTACCCAGAATCCCTTGCAAACCTAATAAATTATTAAAAAAAACACATATTCCCCACATTTCTGTGGTGGAAAGTTCTGGAATCTCCGTGGATCCACAAATTTCCACCCACCCCGCGTTCCCCAAAGTCTTACGAGAAAAATTGTACCCCAATTGTGCTGGTCGGCCTAGTGCCCGCGACAGGAAATGGCGCAAAACGCAACGTGGTGACACCTCAATATCTCAGTGAAAAATGACCCTTTTTTGGCAAAGTGCCTAGCTCTAGTTTTTGAACCCTAGCTCTGCGGGCAACTTGGGAAACCTAGCAAACCTATACATTTTTTAAAACTAGACACGCAGGGGAATCCAGGATGGGGTGACTTGACTGCCTTTCACCAGAGTCTGTTACCCATAATCCCTTGCAAACCTAAACATTTGTCAAAACAAACATATTTTCTCCACTTTTCTGTGGTGGAGAGTTCCAGAATCTGCGTGGATTCACAAATTTCCACCCACCCCGCATTCCCCAAAGTCTTACGAGAAAAATGGTACCTCATCTGTGTGGGTCGGCCTAGTGCTCGCGACAGGAAACGGCGCAAAACGCAACGTGGTCACACCTCAATTTCGCAGTGAAAAATGACCCTTTTTTGGCAAAGTGACTAGCTGTAGTTTTTTAACCCTAGCTCTGCGGACACCTTGGGAAACCAAGCAAACCTATACATTTTTAAAAACTAGACACCCAGGGGAATCCAGGATGGGGTGACTTGACTGCCTCCCACCAGGGTCTGTTACCCAGAATCCCTTGCAAACCTAAACAGTTGTAAAAAAAAAAACACATTTTCCCCACATTTCTGTGATGGAAAGTTCCAGAATTTGCATGGATCCACAAATTTCTACCCACTCCGCATTCCCCAAAGTCTTAAAAGAAAAATGGTACCTCTCTTGTGCGGGTCGGCCTAGTGCCCGCAACAGGAAATGGCGCAAAACGCAACGTGGTCACACCTCAATATTGCAGTGAAAAACTGACCCTTTTTTGGCAAAGTGACTAGCTGTAGTTTTTTAACCCTAGCTCTGCGGACACCTTGGGAAACCTAGCAAACCTATACATTTTAAAAAACTAGACACCCAGGGGAATCCAGGATGGGGTGACTTGACTGCCTCCCACAAGTGTCTGTTACCCAGAATCCCTTGCAAACCTAAAAAATTGTCCAATAAAACATATTTTCTCCACATTTCTGTGGTGGAAAGTTCCGGAATCTGCTTGGATCCACAAATTTCCACCCACCCCACGTTCCCCAAAGTCTTATGAGAACAATGGTACCTCACTTGTGCGGGTCGGCCTAGTGCCCGCGACAGGAAACGGCGCAATACGCAACGTGGTCACACCTCAATATCGCAGTGAAAAATGACCCTTTTTTGGCAAGGTGTCTGGCTGTAGCTTTTGAACCCTAGCTCTGTGGGCACCTTGGGAAACCTAGCAAACCTATACATTTTTGAAAACTAGACACCAAGGGGAATCGAGGATGGGGTGACTTGACTGCCTCCCACCAAGGTCTGTTACCCAGAATCCCTTGCAAACCTAAACATTTTTACAAAAAAACAAATTTTCCCCACATTTCTGTGGTGGAAAGTTCCGGAATCTGCGTGGATCCACAAATTTCCACCCGCCCCACGTTCCCCAAAGTCTTATGAGAAAAACGGTACCTCACTTGTGCGGGTCGGCCGAGTGCCCGCAACAGGAAACAGTGCAAAACACAACGTGGTCACACCTCAATTTCGCAGTGAAAAATGACACAATATTGGAAAAGTGCCTAGCTCTAGTTTTTGAACCCTAGCTCTGCGGGCACCTTGGGAAACCTAGCAAACCTATACATTTTTGAAAACTAGACACACAGGGGAATCCAGGATGGGGTGACTTGACTGCCTCCCCCCAGGGTCTGTTACCCAGAATCCCTTGCAAACCTAATAAATTATCAAAAAAAACACATATTCCCCATATTTCTGTGGTGGAAAGTTCCGGAATCTGCGTGGATCCACAAATTTTCACCCACCCCCCATTCCCCAAAGTCTTACGAGAAAAACGGTACCTTACTTGTGCGGGTCGGCCTAGTGCCCGCGACAGGAAACGGCGCAAAACGCAACGTGGTCAAACCTCAATATTGCAGTGAAAAATGACCCTTTTTTGGCAAAGTGCCTAGCTCTAGTTTTTGAACCCTAGCTCTGCGGGCACCTTGGGAAACCTAGCAAACCTGTACATTTTTGAAAACGAGATACCCAGGGGAATCCAGGATGGGGTGACTTGACTGCCTCCCACCAGGGTCTGTTACCCATAATCCCTTGCAAACCTAAAAAATTGTCAAAAAAAACATATTTTCTACACATTTCTGTGGTGGAAAGTTCTGGAATCTGCGAGGTTCCACAAATTTTCACCCACCCCGCATTCCCCAAAGACTTACAAAAAAAACAGTACCTCACTTGTGCGGGTCGGCCTAGTGCTCGCAACAGGAAACGGCCCAAAACGCACCGTGGTCTAACCTTAATTTCGCAGTGAAAAATGACCCTTTTTTGGTAAAGTGACTAGCTGTAGTTTTTTAACCCTAGCTCTGCGGACACCTTGGGAAACCTAGCAAACCTATAAATTTTTAAAAACTAGACACCCAGGGGAATCCAGGATGGGGTGACTTGACTGCCTCCCACCAGGGTCTGTTACCCAGAATCCCTTGCAAACCTAAACAATTGTCAAAAAAAACACATTTTCCCCACATTTTGTGATGAAAAGTTCCAGAATCTGCGTGGATCCACAAATTTCCACCCACCCCGCATTCCCCAAAGTCTTACGAGAAAAATGGTACCTCTCTTGTGCGGTTCGGCCTAGTGCCCGCGGCAGGAAACGCCGCAAAACGCAATGTGGTCACACCTCAATATTGCAGTGAAAAATGACCCTTTTTTGGCAAAGTGCCTAGCTCTGGTTTTTGAACCCTAGCTCTGCAGGCACCTTGGGAAACCTAGCCAACCCATACATTTTTGAAAACTACATACCCAGGGGAATCCAGAATGGGGTGACTTGACTGCCTCCCACCAGGTTCTGTTACCCATAATCCCTTGCAAACCTAAACAATTGTCAAAAACAACATATTTTCTCAACATTTCTGTCGTGGAAAGTTCCAGAATCTGCGAGGATCCACAAATTTTCACCCCCCCCCGCGTTCCCCAAAGGCTTACGAAAAAAATGGTACCTCACTTGTGCGGGTCGGCCTAGTGCTCGCGACAGGAAACGGCGCAAAGCACAACGTGGTCACACCTCAATATTGCAGTGAAAAATGACCTTTTTTTGGCAAAGTGACTAGCTGTAGTTTTTTAACCCTAGCTCTGCAGACACCTCGGGAAACCTAGCAAACCTATACATTTTTAAAAACTAGACACCCAGGGGAATCCAGGATGGGGTGACTTGACTGCCTCCCACCAGGGTCTGTTACCCATAATTCCTTGCAAACCTAAAAAATTGTCCAAAAAAACATATTTTCTACACATTTCTGTGGTGGAAAGTTCTGGAATCTGCGTGGATCCACAAATTTCAACCCAACCCACGTTCCCCAAAGTTTTACGAGAAAAATGGTACCTCACTTGTGCAGGTCGGCCTAGTGCCCGCGACAGGAAACGGCGCAATACGCAACGTGGTCACACCTCAATATCGCAGTGAAAAATGACCCTTTTTTGGCAGTGTCTAGCTGTAGTTTTTGAACCCTAGCTCTGTGGGCACCTTGGGAAACCTAGCAAACATATACATTTTTGAAAACTAGACACCCAGGGGAATCCAGGATGGGGTGACTTGACTGCCTCCCACCAGGGTCTGTTACCCATAATTCCTTGCAAACCTAAAAAATTGTCCAAAAAAACATATTTTCTACACATTTCTGTGGTGGAAAGTTCTGGAATCTGCGTGGATCCACAAATTTCCACCCACCCCGCGTTCCCCAACGTCTTTCGAGAAAAACGGTACCTTACTTGTGCGGGTTGGCCTAGTGCCCGTGACAGGAAATGGCGCAAAACGCAACGTGGTCACACCTCAATATCGCAGTGAAAATTACCCTTTTTTGGCAAAGTGCCTAGCTCTAGTTTTTGAACCCTAGCTCTGCGGGCACCTTGGGAAACCTAGAAAACCAATACATTTTTGAAAACTAGACACCCAGGGGAATCCAGGATGGGGTGACTTGACTGCCTCCCACCAGGGTCTGTAACCCAGAATCCCTTGCAAACCAAAAACATTGTCCAAAAAAACACTTTTTCCCCACATTTCTGTGGCGGAAAGTTCAGGAATCTGCATGGATCCACAAATTTCTACCCACCCCACGTTCCCCAAAGTCCTACGAGAAAAATGGCACCTCACTTGTGTGGGTCGGCCTTGTGCCCCGACAGGAAACGGCACAAAACGCAACATGGTCACACCTCAATTTCGCAGTGAAAAATGACCCTTTTTGGCAAAGTGCCTAGCTCTAGTTTTTGAACCCTAGCTCTGCGGGCACCTTGGGAAACCTAGCAAACTTGTACATTTCTGAAAACTAGACACCCGTGGGCTTCCAGGGTGGATGCCCCAACGTTTCCTTACCCAGAAACCCCTGCAAACCTCAATTTTAGCTGAAAAAATCACTTTTTTCACATATTTTTGTGTGGGAATGTTGTGGCATCACCAGGCTCACACAAATTTCCCACCACCCAGCGTTCCCCCGGGTCTCCCAGTAAAAATGGTGCCTCACTTGTGTGGGAGGCCCAAGTACCCGCGACAGGCAAGGGCCCAAAATGCAGTTGTTACCCGTTAAGCCTCCTGTCTTTGTTCGGTTGTCCCACACCCACACTACATCTCCCATAATGCCCTGTGTCTGGGGGTGGAGTTGTGTGCCTTCCCATGCTGCCTTGCGCTGCCTGTTTAAACTGGGCGTTCTCCCTCTGTACGGCGCTTGGCTTCCTTCAGCTGTGCTGGACCACGCCCTGTGTTTGTTACCCTGCAAAAGTTACTCGCATTTCTGACCCTGGCGAATGCTCCTATTCCTTTCGCCTCCTCCTCTGAGATCCTGCCTGAACGGAACTGTTTGTGAGACACCAACGTTTGTCCTCGCTGGACCCTCGGACTCCCTCCTGCCTTCTAGATGTCTCGCTGCTGTTAAAGAAACCTTAGGGGAGCACCGCGTTTAACTTCCGAGGGACGTCATCTTGGATTTCTCAAGCTGCTGCCGAATCAGAGAGTTAACGCGCTTTTCCCCTTCACTAACTCTCACGAACTCCCCAACATCAACCTTGCCCATTTTTCATTCGACGGACTCTTCGCTCCTGCCGGTAGGAAGAATCCGATATCATTATTTTGAGTGCTGTTTTGTTTTTTCTGTTTCTTCGTGAGCACTGAATGTGGCTGGGGCAATCATAATCCTGGGAGACGTGCCCTTTTGTGTTCTATTGGTGCCTCGAGTCTTTCCGTGTTCCCCACGATGAAAAGAGACTGTTTATTGTAAGGCTCACACCGGAGACCTCTGTGATTGCTAACTCTGGGTCAGAGGAAAACTGTTTTCTTTTTGGACTTCGCGAGGAGAACAGGTGTACTTGAGAAAAAGTACTTTGGAGCAAGAACGAATTATAACCTGGCTCCAAAACTCTGAACTCCATTACTAAGGGAGAGATTCTGTCAAAGCCCATAATCACCTTATCTCATTTTAAGACGGAGTCCCCTCAGTGATTAGATGCTGATTTCTAAGACTTTGTTTAACCATTGGCCCGCTATGTGAGTATGAGAACGTGCACAACTGTCCTAGCCTATCTGGGGTATATACACCAATCCAATTCTCTCTCCTGCACTAACCAGCCCCTCTTCTTTGTCTCTCCTGTTTATTATTTTGTGTGCTACAGCATTGCCCCTCCAGCCCACTGCTGTCGATCTGGTCACGTGGTCCTGTGGTTGTCTCCTCCCTCCCTAGAGGTATCCATCTCTGGTCGTGGGCTTTACTAGTACCGACCAGTAGACCTACCTTATGGGAGAGTTGGGACCTTATCCTCGCTCCTGTGGACCTGGTTCTTCTCCGGATCTAAGTTCCTGACCCGACAGCAGTGAGGCGACATCAAAATTGCCCATCTCAAAACCTCCTGGTTTTGCAAGGGGTGTCACGGGTTTTTGGCCCGGTGCTCGGCGAAACCTACCAAACCCATACATTTCTGAAAACAAGACACCCTGGGGTCTTCCAGCGAGTTATGGCTTTCGTGGATGCCCCAACGTTTACTTACCCAGAATCCCCTGCAAACCTCAATTTTAGCTGAAAAAATCACATTTTTCACACATTTTTGTGTGAGAAAGTTGTGGTATCACCGGGCTCACTCAAATTTTCCACCACCCAGCGTTCCCCCGGGTCTCCCGGTAAAAATGGTGCCTCACTTGTGTAGGAGGCCCAAGTACCTGTGACAGGCAATGGCCAAAAACGTAGTGAGGTGACATCACAATTGCCTATCTCAAAACCACCTTGTTTTGCAATGGGGGTCACTTGGGTTTTTGGCCGGGTGATCGGCGGCCATCTAGGGAAACCTACCAAACCCATACATTTTTTAAAACTAGACACCCAGAGGCTTCCAGCGAGGTATGGCTTGTGTGGATCCCCCAAATTTCCCTTACCCAGAATGGGTTTGGTAGGTTTCCCTAGATGGCCGCCGAGCACCGGGCCAAAAACCAAGGTTACCCCCCCTTGCAAAACCAGGTGGTTTTGAGCTAGGCAATTTTGATGTCGCCTCAGTACGTTTTGGGCCCTTGCCTGTCGCGGGTACTTGGGCCTCTCACACAAGTGAGGCAACATTTTTACCGGGAGACCCGGGGGAACGCTGGGTGGTGGGAAATTTGAGTGAGCCCAGTGATGCCACAACTTTCCCACACAAAAATGTGTGAAAAATGTGATTTTTTTCAGCTAAAATTGAGGTTTGCAGGGGATTTTGGGTAAGGAAACATTTTGGCATCCACGCAAGCCATACCTCCCTGGAAGCCCCCGGATGTCTTGTGTTCAGAAATGTATGGGTTTGGTAGGTTTCCCTAGATGGCCGCTGAGCACCGGGCCAAAAATCCAAGTGACCCCCCTTGCAAAACCAGGTGGTTTTGAGCTAGGCAATTTGGATGTCGCCTCACTACGTTTTGGGCCCTTGCCTGTCGTGGGTACTTGGGCCTCCCAAACAAGTGAGGCACCATTTTTACCGGGAGACCCGGGGAAACACTGGGTGGTGGGAAATTTGAGTGAGCTTTGTGATGCCACAACTTTCCCACACAAAAATGTGTGAAAAATGTGATTTTTTTCTGCTAAAATTTAGGTTTGCAGGGGATTCTGGGTAAGGAAACGTTGGGAGATCCGCACAAGCCATACCTCCCTGGAAGCCCCCGGTTGTCTATATTTCAGAAATGTATATGTTTGGTAGGTTTCCCTAGATGGACGCCGAGCACCGGGCCAAAAACCCAAGTGCCCCCCCCTTGCAAAATCAGGTGGTTTTGCGATAGGCAATTTAGATGTCGCCTCACTATGTTTTGGGTCCTTGCCTGTCGCGGGTACTTCCGCCTTCCACACAAGTGAGGCACCATTTTTACCAGGAGACCCGGGGGAACGCTGGGTGGTAGGAAATTTGAGTGAGCCCGGTGATGCCACAACTTTCCCACACAAAAATGTGTGAAAAATTTGATTTTTTCAGCTAAAATTGAGGTTTGCAGGGGATTCGGGGTAAGGAAACGTTGGGGGATCCACGCAAGCCATACCTCCCTGGAAGCCCCCGGGTGTCTAGTTTTCAGAAATGTATGGGTTTGGTAGGTTTCCCTTGATGGCTGCCGAGCACTGGGCCAAAAACCCAAGTGACCCCCTTGCAAAACCAGGTGGTTTTGAGCTAGGCAATTTTGATGTCGCCTCACTACGTTTTGGGCCCTTGCCTGTTGCGGGTACTTGGGCCTCCCACACAAGTGAGGCACCATTTTTACCGGGAGACCCGGGGGAACACTGGGTGGTGGGAAATTTGAGTGAGCCTGGTGATGCCACAACTTTCCCACACAAAAATGTGTGAAAAATGTGATTTTTTCAGCTAAAATTTAGGTTTGCAGGGAATTCTGGGTAAGGAAACGTTGGGGGATCCAAGCAAGACATACCTCCCTCGAAGCCCCCCCGCATGTCTAGTTTTCAGAAATGTATGGGTTTGGTAGGTTTCCCTTGATGGCTGCTGAGCATTGGGCCAAAAACCCAAGTGACCCCCTTGCAAAACCAGGTGGTTTTGAGATAGGCAATTTTGATGTCGCCTCACTACCTTTTGGGCCCTTGCCTGTCACGGGTACTTGGGCCTCCCACACAAGTGAGGCACCATTTTTACCGGGAGACCCGGGGGAACGCTGGGTGGTGGGAAATTTCAGTGAGCCCTGTGATGCCACAACTTTCCCACACAATAATATGTAAAAAAGTGATTTTTTTTCAGCTAAATATGAGGTTTGCAGGGGATTTTGGGTATGGAAACGTTGGGGGATCCACGCGAGCCATACCTCCCTGGAAGCCCCCGGATGTTTCGTTTTTAGAAATGTATGGGTTTGGTAGGTTTCCCTTGATGACCGCCAAGCACGGGGCCACAAACACAGTTGACCCCCTTGCAAAACCAGATAGTTTTGACATAATTAGTTGTTTGATTCTAAGCGTGAGAATTTCTGCACACTATTGCAAGGAAAATGTGACAGACATTTTGAGGTTTGCAGGACATTGGAATAAATTAACTTTTTGGAATTCACTAGAGAGACATCACCATGAACTCCCATGGGTTTACGACAATATCTACAGTTGGTGGGTTATTCTTACATGGAACGTATACCTTGGCAGAGAAACTAAAAAGACAAAGATTCCTGCACGGCCATCTATTCCTCAAACACACACACATACTGGTTGGATTTGGCACGAGGGCGAGTGATGGTTCAGTATATTAAATTTTATTAACAAGAGATTTCACAAAAATGAAATGCACTCTCAATAAGTAAATGGACAAAAAACTGAACCAATGACTCGCAGCTCGTGAGCTGTAAAGCCACGGCAAGGCACCAACCGCTTTACAGGCCATTCACACACCTTTCATACGTGATGCACACAAGACCATTCACACCACCAGGCACAAAAACAACACATTACAACATTCACAAAAAGGGATAAGGTACACCCTGCTTCAGAAAGACAAATATTACTGCACAGCCATCTGATCCTCAAGCACAGACACATACTGGTTGGATTTGGCATGAGGGTGAGTGATGGTTCAGTATATACAATTGTATAAGCAAGTGATTTCACAAAAATGAAATGCACTGTTAATAATTGAAAGGGCGAGAAACTGAACCATCGACTCACAGCTCATGAGCTGTAAAGCCACGACAAGGCACCAACCTCTTTACAGGCCATTCATACACCTTTCATACGTGTGACACATACAAAACCATTCACTTCGCCAGCTGCGGGCCCATCACAATACAACACTCACACCAGCAGACAGCGCCATTCAAGGGCCCATCATGTTCACACGCGCACATTCCTGACACAGCAACCACACAAGCTGATGGATTGCGTGGGGTGGCACTCAGCTAGCAGTGTGTGTAGTGACCAGCAGCAAGTCACTACTCACACACCGCCAACCCGAGCACCAGTCCATGCACACAGCTAGCCGAGCGCCAGTCCACGCACACTGCTAGCCCAACACCAGTCCACGCACACTGCTAGCCCAACACCAGTCACGCACACCGTCAGCCAATTGCCAGTCCACGCACACCACCAGCCAAGCGCCAGCCTACACACACCACCATCACATTTAGGATTTTTTTTAGACAAAAATGAAAACACAAACAAATTGAAAATAGATACACATCTACTAACACAAAATCTGAAATTAAATACATTGCACTAATGCCAACCTTGAAACAGAATCAAATTTTTTAAAGAATACAGACCAGGCAGTTCACTTTACCACTCATATATGCTCCCAAAAACTATATTGCGTGTGGTATGCTCTAAAACAAGCAGGGACACACAGCCCAGGGTTAGAAGGACACTCAGGGCAGTACATACGAGTCTCCTTCCGCGTACCTCTTTGCCAACAGACTCTACATCTCCTAGTGGGAAAGTCATTTGAGGATGTGGGAGGAATGTAATCTGAAAAGTGGCGATCTTTCAATCGAGCCACATCCTCCACCACTTCAACTCTAGGAACACTTGCCTGTTCCACAACATCAAGGCTGCCTATCACAGATTGCTGAAACTGAACAAAAGTCAACTTTGATGCAGGAGAACACTCCTTGAACACAACAAAAGCATTGAAAGTTGCTAAATGAAAGAGATGGATGGCCAACTTCTTATACTAAACGTAACCCTTACGAATAGCAGTGTAAGGTTCCAACCTCTGATCTACTCTATCAACACCACCCATGTGCTTATTGTAGTCTAAAATGCACACAGGTTTGCGCACTTCAGAAATCTGATCCCAAACAGCCACAGGTGAAGTACTCTCAATGTGGATGGTAGTCAGCATGTACACATCCCTCCTGTCCACAAATCTCACAGCTAGTAGTTCATCACTACGCAAGGAACTGCACTGTCCCCTCTGAAGTTTTCTGCAAACAAGCTCTTTTGAATAACCTTTACGGTTAGAGCGGATTGTGCCACAAGCAAAAGTGTCCACTTTGCAATTCCTTAAACAATTGCACAGCAGTATAGAAGTTATCAAGGTACAAATGGTGGCCTCTGTTAAACAGTCCTCTAGCAAGATCCTACACAATTTTCTCAGAAACTCCAAAAGTGGATGGACAACCAGGGGGGTCAATAGTGGAATCCCTACCAGTGTAAACACGGAAATTAAAAACATATCCTGTCCTACTCTCAGACTACATATACAGCTTATATATATATACCAAACGGCCCTTGAACAAGACCAAAGACTCATCAATAGATATTTCTTTCCCCGGAGTATAGATCTCTGAAAATCGATCTACAAAGTGACCAAGAACAGGCCGAATCTTAAAAAGACGGTCACAGTCAGGGTGATCTCGTGGCAACGCCAAAGAATTATCAACAAAATGCAGCATCCGTAGCAAAAGCAAATACCGATCACGAGTCATAACTGCAGGAAATATGGCCGTTGCCATCAAGGGACTGCTAGACCAATATGAAGCCATGGACGGCTTCCTTATCAAACCCATCAATAAAGTCAAACCCACAAACGTCTTCATCTCTTCCAAATTTGTGGGAGTCCACCGGGTAGCTCTAGAGTGGGGCCTAAGTTTGTCACTGTTGTCCCTCAAAAACTGTTCAGCATACAAATTAGTCTGCTCAACAATCTCACGCAAAAATACATCATCCATAAACAAGTGAAAAAACTGTAAAGGCAAAAAATGTTCACAATCCACTCTACACCCTGCATCACCACTAAAGGCAGGCAACACCGGCTGCACCATGTTTGGATCAACCAAGACTACAGCACTTCCAGTAGGAAGCCTAGCAGGCTCAGGCTGCAATCCAGATGCCTCTTGCACCATCGGCACAGCAGTATCCTCCTCTAAAACAGGCACTTCATCCGCACTGAGAGTAGCTTCATCTGCACTGAGAGTACCTTCATCATCCGATGATTCCATGTGGAGAGAAAACTCACTGCCTGAATCTTCCCCTCCCTCCTCTCCCTCAGACGCACTGTCAGTCTCATAATCCTGCTCAGAGGAAGATTCAAGAAGCATACCAACCACCTGCTGAGCAGTCATTCTACGGCTAGCCATACTGCTTACTAATACAAGTAACTTGTCAAACAAGTGAACAACAACAAACACTTTGTAAAATAAGTAATAAACAAAATGCACCTATATCAGAAATACCTATACTCCAAAACGATACCACTCACTTGCCAGATGCAGATAAATTCACCACCACCTACTCTGCACAGACACAGTATGGATCAACAATATCCCACTAAAAAGAAAGAGAAAAGAAAATTACAAATAAGACAATGCAAAACACATCGCAAAGAATTCCATGCACAAAACACTAACTAAATAAGCTGCCATCAAGACACCACTTACAAATTACAAAAAAATTCATTCATATATGACACAAATACTAATTTGGAGTATATACAACAAAAATGTTTTTCTTAGCAAAAAAATGCAACTACGCAAAACTGCAAAACACCACTGTCGAAATCGCGAACAGGAATCAAAAGCTTTATACTAGAATAAAAAGGAGAAAAAAACATTACAATCACATATGCAAATAATGCACCAGTCCACACACAATCCACCAGCCAAGCTAAGGGGTAGGTGACCCTAAGAGTATAAATAAAATATTCACCCCCATAAAAGTTGAGCAACCCTTGCCCTTGAGGCCACTCCCAAACACTAAAATAAAAAAAATAAAAACTAAGGTGGATAGTGGCTTCTGCCCCCCTTGAGGACAGATGGGCCTAAAAACATACTGCTATTCTGCCACCCAAAAAGGGCAGAAATTACCACAATCATCCTCCCATAAAAGGGAGCGACCCTTGTCCAAGGGGCCGCTCAACAACATAAAAAATAAAACGGGTGTCCTAGTGGCCCTACAAATAAACAAATCAGCCAATCTGCCCCTCAGGGTGGCAGAAACGTCCAAATTAATACTCACAAAATGGGAGCAATCTTGCCCAAGGGGCCACGCCACAAAAAAAATCCCTGGTGGTCTAGTGGGCCCAATTTAAAAAAAAAACATGGCCATATGGCCCCCTGCGGGCAGACACAGCCTCAAAGATTGACCCCAAAGGAGAGTGACCTTTGCCCAAGGAGTCACTCTCCACAAATAACTCCCTGGTGGCCTAGTGGGCCCTACATTAAACAAGCATTTGCAAAGCAATCGGTCTCGCCTTTGGCACCTTATATGCACTTAGCTATGCAGCACATTAGCCTGCGCCCTGAAACATCTGCTGTTCTTTGACATGGAGGGAAAGCAAGCACCAAACTGCGTGACACGCCAAGTTTTGGAACACACGGGGAGAAATATTGCCTTTCAGCGGGAAATGGTATAGTCCAAAGCTCTGTTTTTAATATAAAATCTGGGCCTTTAGTGGTCATATCACTGAAAATACAAGATTTAAAAAAAATATTATTGTCTATGGGTGCTCGTGGAAGACAATTTCTATGGACTGAAAACTAGAGAATGCGTGAGTGATTCTGGTATTTTACTGACCTCTGCTGGCCGTTTTCTATCAAGAAAGTTAAATAGAGTCAGTTGATCAGAAAAAAAAGTCCCTAAGCGGAAGCAGACAAGTCCTAGGGCTGATCTCCAAAGCCCACAAACCATGTAAATATAGAAGTATATACTAAAGTATATACAAGAGGTCGTGAATGCTCGACCTAAAAATGGCATAATCTGCATCCCCATGGGGGCAGACTGCCAAAATCATAAGCCCCCAAAGGGCAATGACCCTTGCCCAAGGGGCCACTCCCCACTAAACACTCCCTGGTGGTCCAGTGGGCATTTTTTTTTAATAAAGAAAATTTGCACCCCCAGGGGGGGCAGACAAAGCCTGAAAACATTGCCCCCAAAAAGGGGAGCGACCCTTACCTAAGGGGCCGCTCCCCCAAACAAACTACCTAAATAAAATGGCCCCCAAAGGGGAGTGACCCTTACCCAAGGGGCCACTCCCCACTACATTGATGTAAAATGGCCAGTGGGCCAATTTTATAAAAAAGAAAATGTCTGCACCCCCCCCAGGGGGGGGCAGACAAAGCAAGAATATATTGCCCCCAAAAGGGGGAGCGACCCTTGCCTAAGGGGCTGCTCCCCCCAAACAGACAATTCATGGCCGTTTACAAAAAAAAAATCCCTGGCGCTAGTGGGCATTCCTGCTGCACGATCGTGCAGCAGGAATGCACAAAAGAGACATTGAGGGAAAGGAAAGCCCTTTCCTTTCCCCCGATGCCTCTTTTGTTTAAATCCCCCCCTCCCCAGCCCCAAAACTTACCTCTTTGTTCACCGACGCGCAGGAAGCAAATGGCCTTCTGCGCGTCGGTAAACAAAGGGAACCCTCAATGACGTCAGCGCGCCTCGCGTGTTGACGTCATTGATGACGCTGAGGGGGGGCACGGAGGGAGGCAGGGGAAGGTCTTCCCCTGCCTTCCCCGTAACAAACCCGCAGATCGACCACCCATGGGGGGAGCGCCAGCGCTTCTCCTGTGGGTGGGTGTCATGACGAGCTGGGCTCGTCATGAGCATACGGCGACTGTGTGCCATGACGAGCCCAGCTCATCATGAGCACAGAAGGGGTTAAGTGAAGTGCACAGGTGCAAATTCCTTTTATTCTTCCCAGTGTGAGAGCCAAACTATCCAACGGTCGCACTACCGACCCACAGCGCTCCGCTTACCGACCCCAGTGTGCCTACCTGCAAAGCTTCACCCTGCGCCGCTAGGGCCATAAGTTCCACACTTACCACATCACTAAAATATTTCTTTTAGATCGAGACAGAACCTCCTATCTGCTAAGTGGTGGAGTCACCTATTATTTCCAGTGATATTAGTGAGCTGTTGCTGTGTTACTGTGAAAAAATACGTCGCCATCCCCCAAAATTGTATGCAAACACATTTAGAAATTGAAAGGGTACGTCCGTGCACCAACCGTAACTTACCCCAAGGGGGCAAGAAAGGGCTGGACTGTTCACATTCAAGGCTGTTCCAAAAAGCCTTTCATTTATGCCACACGTTTTATTATAATTATTTATGAAGGAGACAAAATTAAATCACTGCCAAACCAAGCACTTTTACTTGCAGACAGCTACAGTGTTACAATGTCCCTTAAACATTTCATTCCATCAACTTTAAAAAGAAGTAAAATTATTCACCATCTACTAGACAATTAAAGTTCATGCAAAAAAATAGCCACTATTTAAGGTTAATATAAAATTCTAAATTAAATATAGCACATGTTGAACTATCATTGTCACTGAAGAGAAAGGAACTATTCTAAGGCATATGTGAACAATGTGCACGTACTTTGTCCGGTCACCCAAGGTGAGGAAGCCAGTTGGAAAAATTGGTTTACCCATTGCCCCATGCATTATGCTGCAAGTAGGTGGAGCCAGAATATGAGTGACACATTAGCAGACCAATGGATGAAGCCCACTGACCAAAAGGCCCTCTTTTTGTGTGTTTATATTTATAATATTTGGGTTTTTTTAAATTTTATTTTTGGTTTTTTTGGGGGGCGAAGCACTAGCCAGACAAGATAGCTAAAGCTGAGCCAAAGGCCATACCTAAAAGGTTTGTCCATCTGAGCACACCATAAATCATTGAATCCTGAGTAATTTTGAGAACATTTTCGCTCAGACATCTCAAATCTGAAAGTCGGTCCCACTCATGGCCAGTCTCAGCAAACTCATAGGCCCTAATTATGAGTGTGTTGGAGAGTTGGTGCTGGTTATCACACTCAATAAAATTAGACTCCCCAGTGTTCAAAATGCATTTGGTGCAATAAATGGCACATATTCTGAATTTTGGTGAATAATGTGGATTTTTGTGCTGACGGCACCAAAATGTGCATGTTACAGTAAATACTGCACTATTTTCCTTATTAAATCCTGGTAGGTTTGATGTGCCGAAATGTAATAAAAGGTGGGATTATGAACACTCTCAGTAATTAACAAGATGTGATAAATACTGCATAACTCTGAATGTCAACCACTGCGCAAAATATCGTTTTTACAGGAGTCGAAAAATACCAACCCACTTATAATGTCCCGGTTTTCCACCCTTCTCAGATGCACTGGCAGATTGTACATCACTGTTGGTAGCAGGTGCGCAATGTCGGCAGACATAATATTAAACGGGAACAAATGCTAAATCAGAAGACCACATGTGCTGTGAAAAGTTGCGTTTGAGGTCTTCCTGTCACGTGAACGTACCATCCCCTTTAATTATTTTACCGTTACGATGACTGAGGGAGTTAAGTTGCCAATTATTTCATCCTGTTTACCTACAGCGAGGAGACTCTTTTGTTCACTCTAGAGGTCAGGCCGTGCCGTACTACACTTCCGCCTTTAATCTCAGCACGAAAATTATTTAATACATTTTCTAATGCCTATTTCAAGCTGCATGAAAACACCCAGAGACTCAATGGGTGTTTACTCAAAGGTTGGAAACAGTCCTAACAGAGCTAAAAATAGAGTCGTTGGCTTTCCTGCCTCCCAGAAAGGAGCTTCAAGGAAATTTGATCCGAAGCTGCAAAACACAGAAATGGGGATTGTAATATCTGCTGTGTCTGCTGGACCCTCAAGGGAGGGCTTCGGACCGTTTGTTATTCTACGAGAAATACCTGGGTTTCTCTTGGGAATTTTTGTTTTTAAATTTATATTTCTGTCAATGCCGAGAAAAGCGCTTCAAACCCCATCAGAGGTAAAAGGCGCTATATAAATGCAAACCTTTTTTCCCTCTTCTACTCATCCACCGCTCAAATTACTTTCATACTTTCATATTTCACTATACTAATTCAACCTAATCCTTTATGGGTTCCAGAGTAGTGTGCTACTCTCCAAAAAAGCGCTTTGACGCCTCACCAGGGGTAGTAAGCGCTATAAAAATGCAATTACAATACAATGCAACGACTGTTGTTACCATGGTGACAACCGGAAACACCAAAGTACCTGCACAATTTCCTTCCCCTACCCTTTCTCTATCCACCATTGTCCTCGAGAATCATCTGAAGAGGCTTCCAGGGAGTGGAAAACTTTGTATCAGGTATTTGTGGGGTGTAGGACCCTGTAGTGATTCTCCGCACTAGCCCATAAAGTAAAAGATTGTCTAGCATAGTTGCCGATGTGGCGGGAGCTGGCCCCGGCCCGCCCCCAACTCCCTCATCAACAACCGAAACGTGCGCAGGAGCAGTAAGAGGGAGGTGGAAGGGGCATATAGGCCGTGCTGAGAAGAAGGGGGAGAGGAGCGAACGCTCTTCTGCCGGGGGCACTGAAGCCCCTCCCACCTCCTCGGCGCTTGCGAGGTATCGCGTGGGACAAGGCTCCTCGCGTGTACGGTTGGCCCTAACACACAGGCACCGCATCTGGCGGCTCAGCCCGGTACCAGCAAGGTACGTTTGAAAGAAGGGCAAAAACCCCCGGGGGACTACGAGCTGACTGGTTCACCCCTACATAATGCGAACGTGGCCTCCTCTTACAACCTTAGCCCCCTCCCCGGTCGGCCATACGCTGACCACGACCAGGGGATGGGGCTGCTGCCCTGTGCACCACGGGAGCTGCCCTACGCACCTCGGGAGCTGCCCTGCCCCCCCTCTCGGACCGCAGCCACGGCAATGGCCGGGCTTTGCGATCGTGCCTGCGAAACAAAAAGGGGGGCAGTAGCACACTCATCGTGGCACAGCTCCTGGGGATCCCACGAAGGAATCTGAATGGCGTGGACGGCAGCGACCAGACCACACAGACGGCGTGTCCAGGGCGCCAAAGAGGAAGGTCAGTGGGTGGGGGAGGCCTATACACCCCCCCCCCCCCTTCCTCACGCCGCAGAAATGATGCGCCCTGTGCGCCGCAGCCCCTGGCTGCCAGAGTAGGGGGGACTCCTCCCCGAGGGGTCCCCACACTTAGAAGGAGGGGGGTGGGCTGTTGCCTTGCTGGCACTAGAGGCCCGCCCCCCGAGGGCACCCTGAGGGTGCCAGGGCAGTCGCATTTTAACTGCTGTAACTCTACTGCCTATCTCTTATTTCTGATTGCCTCTCATATCCAAGTTCCTCCCTGAGCCACGGTGAAAGTAACCACAACTCACTGCTGACAGCTTAATTTATTTCACTTGACTTCATGTATCTGCAACTTGTGAATTGCACTTAAGAATATTCCTGCCATCTGATTTCAGCTCCTGGCAACCAAATCCAATCCTTTCCAGTATACATCCCTAGCCTGCTCCGTGAGATCACTGCACCCAACACAGTATATATTCCTAAACCACCTCCAACAATCTACGTCTTCCAAAAGTCTGCCAGCTTCCACGTTTCACCCTACAACCATCAAACGCCAGTTTCCTGTCCCGCCATTTCCGTTCTGGAGTCTACAGTTTCCTACTGATTTCTGTACGTAACTTTGACCGTGGTAGAATAAGAAGGGCGCAGCTGTCTTTCCCTCCCTTGGGACAGTCCCTTCCTTGAGCATAAGCGCTTTTGCCCCAATAAAACAGACGCGCTTGCGCAGCAGACATTAATATATCTGCTTGTTTTGTTGACTGTGGAGAGCTTTAGAATGATGAAAGCGCGCTGCAGCGGCATCCTCCAGGGATCGACAGGAGAAACTCTGGACTCGGAGAGCAGCGAAAGAGACAATAATCACACCGGGAGAGGGCGGCCCGTGTCTGATCCCAGCAGAAGGGGAGCTGGTGCGCGCGATCTTGTGACACGCAGCATGGTGCAAACGTGTGGGCGAACAGGAGGCCATGCAAACATCATGCGTGAGATGCTGCTAGGAGAAATTAGACCATAACGAAGAAAATGCTTCGCATGAGAAGGAAACAATGTAACATGCAAAGAAAACTATAAGAAGAACACAATGTACGCCACGCGGCCAACAAAACGACAGTACATATATATATACCCGCAACCAGAAGGGAAACAACGCATGGCAGTTGGGGGAATGAACGCGATAAACAATTGTGTTGTATTATTTTAAAGTAAATATATTTAGAAGGACGGAAAAATATTAAAACAAGGTACGAGAATGGGGGAACTTGTAGTGCACAGTAACGGGACATTGAAATCTAGATGTTTACTTAATGTATTTATAATTTATTTGTTGCCTCTTACTGCACGAACTCCACCCAAACAGGGTCTAGAGCGCTGTTCGATGTGTAATTTGCACCCTGATTGTTCACTACTTTCAATCGTCTTTGGGTGAAACAGGGAGCATGAGGCAGAGTAGAAGAATGTGTAAAAGAGAGAACACCCCTGCACTTGGTCCACTCCAGCCACACGTGCACAACCATGTATCCATCAACACAACAGATTACCCTTAGACTTGTGTACTTTAGTTAAGGGAAAACATTGCCACAATTTAATTATGTTGCATGCATGATCACATAAGCCCGGTCATAAATCAAGATGACATGCCATCAAACAGTTAAATTCCCATAAATTATGGAGGTTTTATACATAATTTGTAACAAGGTCATAAATCCTGCACAAGTGACAGGCCATAAATCCTGCATTGTTCCTAGATCATAAATAAAAGTTATCACATCAACATCCAGCCCTGTCATCCACTTATCTTCCTTTCTGGCATCTTATACTGTTGAGGCAATCATGCATGCCGCTTTGGTGGTCATTAGGTTTCTTGTTGGTTTAACTCTGCTTGTGAAGAGGGTAGCCTTTTACTGCTGCTTAGGCCCGACTCACTACCTGGTCTGGGTGTTTTTTTTCCCTGCTTCAGGCCTGGGCTGTGAGGGCCGTGCTCCGCTTACTCCCACTGTCGGCCCCACTCACCCTGCAATACGGCATCCCTAAGTGACTGGCCTTTATTTTGGTAGACCGCCATGCCAGGTGAGCCACCTTACCAAAAAATGTCCCCCATTTAACCGCCAGCACTGCAACAATTGCTGTTTGGTTTGGGTGGTTGGGAAGGCAGGGTTCAATAGGGGTGGACGGAATTTGCGAAATTCACTTTCGCAAATTATCGCGAAAATGTTAAAATTCTCCGCAAACACGCGGAAATATCGCGAAGATGCAGAAGTTTTTTTCCCGCCCGTTCGCGGTATTTTGTGGGTGGTCGCGGCTCGCCAACTTACCCATGCGGTTGCTCGCGGGCGCGGCCATCTTGTTTTCACTTGTCTCGCGGTGCATGATCGCGAGAAGAAAGACGTGATCGCGTGACGAATGACGTTACTGAGGGCGCAAACTGTCGCGAGACAGCGCAAATGGCTACCAACAATCCAACATCTCATGGAGAACGCGACCGGACCGGGAAAACTTGTCGGCGAACGCGGGTATTCAGGTAAGGCGATCGCGCACACGTGAGAATGTATTATTTTACAGCGCGAGCAAGCAAAAAATTTCCGGTAAAATGCGGATTGCGGAAATGTTTACATTTTCGCGCTCTCCGCGGAACGTGAAAATGTCAAATTATCGCAATTTCTGCGAGCGGAACGGAAATTTAGCCCAGGCCTAGTTATAAATCAGTCCTTATGGGTCAACGGGTCTGGTTTGGTGCCGGCCCTTGATGACATCTTGTTAAGGGCGGTCTGTGCAAGAACACATGACACACAATGAGGTAAGCTTGACGCAACCAGGTTAAGCAGGCTCCAGTGAGTAGAATGTGGGGCACAGACAAGAAAGTATGTCACAGTAAGGGGAATTTGGCCCACACACACAAAAGAATGTGTTGGATACAGATGCGCAGAGGGAGGAAGAGATTCAACTGTGGTAAGAAGGAGTCTTACAGACATGCACACAAATCGCACCCTCATTCTCTTGTGAAGTGAAAGAGCTATATAAAACTGTTAAATACACCCTGTGGCAGTCAAATTAACGTGGAGCACAAAGCAAAGACAGGGTGTATTAATGAAAAACGCGTGGGAGCCGAAGGTGAGAGAATACATAGCAGTGAGGAGAGTATTTTGGCACACAGGAGAGCACGTGACAGTGGGAACACGAAGCACACTTGTTAAACGAGTGTTTGTGTAGAGCTGAGGGGTGTGGGGAGGGAAGGGTGGCAGATTGTGGCTCCGCTTCCAACCTCTTGTCTATTTACTCAGGTTTCCTGAGTCACGTGTGCGGTGGAGGCGGCTAGGGATGCCAACATTGTACCTCTTCCTAGTACTGGCCTGCCTCATTAATGAATAGATTCCCCTATTCATGACAGCGGCTTCCTATGAAGACACACATTACATATGTATCCCATGCATACCGCACACCTATTGAAAGTAGGATCTGTGAGCATCACAAACTGTATGGAATGTGTCACCAGGCATGCAATGCCCATTGAGCTGAAAGCATGTCCTCCCCCACGTCCTGTTCCATAGCCCGGGCTGAAGCTGTGTGGGTGTTTTACTCAGGGAAAGCCTGGGCAAAGTATGTCTGGAGAAGAGTGCGTCCGAGTAAACATTTTCTTTTCTGGGACAGACAACTTATCTTGCTGCCTTCGGTGTGCTCAAAGGAGGCGAGGGAGGGGGTCACAGTTGATTCACAGCACCCAGGACAAAGACCCAACACTGGGGGTTCGAATTGTGCAAGGCAGTGTGCTTTACTGATCACCCTTTGTTTTAAAGAGAGACCATGCATGTCCATTAACACTGGTATAAGAAATTGCATCTGCACTTGAAAGGCAATCTCTGCCATCTTCCTGTGCTTTCAAGCTAACAAGTCGGAAATAGCTAATTGTCCTTGTTGGACCTGGTCCTTTTTGAAGATTTATCCCCTGACTTTTTGTCTTTTGCGTAATATTTTTGTGACCCTTTTTTTGTTGGCTTTAGGACTCTAGTCATATTACCACTGCTAGTCAGTGCTAAAGTGCATATACTCTATGTGTAAATTGTAATTCTGATTGGTTCTGCATGATTGGCATATTAGATTTACTGATAAGTCCCTAGTAAAGGGCACCGCGTGTGCCCAGGGCGTGTAAATCAGATTCTAGTAGTGGGCCTGCAGCACTGGTTGTGCCATCCACATGAGTAGCCCTGTAAACTTGTCTCAGACCTGCCATTGCAGTGTCTGTGAGTGCAGTTTTAAACTGCCATGTCAACCTGGAAAGTGCACCCCATTTTCAGGCCTAACCTTCTTTTTTACTATATGGAAAGCACCCCTAAGGTAGGCCCAGTGTACCCTTATGGGCAGGGTGCAGTGGATGTAAAAGGTAGGACATGTACTGGTGTGTTTTTCATGTCCTGATAGTGAAATACTGCCAATTTCATTTGTCACTATTGCAAGGACTAGCTCTCCCCTAGACTATCTTTGGAGCGGCCTTGTAACATTTTACAAGTGTAACTTTCAATTGGAAACAGCTAGAGATTTCGAGTTTGGGTTCTCTGAGCTCAGAATTCAAAAATGCATCTTTCAGTGAAGATGGTTTATAAATTGTGTGTTTGAAAATGCCACTTTTAGAAAGGGGATTTTGAAAGGTACCCCATAAACCATCAATCTTAAATCATTTCACAGAGAAAAACGTTTCACAATTATTTCTCCGAGTCTCAATAAATGAAGACTGGTGAATTGTTTTAGAGAGTCTTCTCCATTGTACACTGAATATATCCTAAGTCACATATGCAAATGTAACTGTGTACCCAAAGAGATGAAGTGGAAGCAAGTCATTTAATATTATTTTTCATTGATATAAAATATAAACAAAGGCATACATTCACATGAAACAAGTATATACACAAAACAGCTGTAAAACTGATCCCCACCCTTCCAGCCTCCCGAGTAAATGCCTGATGCCTGCTACCACTAGTTCAGCCCTGTTCAGAAGGGTAATATCTGCTCAGTATCATGAATCTCATTTTGGTGCCTATTTTATTAAGGAGAGGAAGTTGGTTGTTCTTCTGCAGATAGTCTCAACACTTAGAAAACAGAAATTCCACGCAGAAAAGAAGGTACTGTGGGGACGCGCTGATCAAGAAGGGTGTCTGTTGCCACCAAAAATACTTGCTTCTGCTCATTTTCAATCCTGGCGGGAGCCTAAGACCAGATTGTGGTGCTTCCATGCATTGTACTTCCCTTACTGCACCAATCCAGTCTGCCACTCGCCCTGGTGGGACCACAAGTCCCAGGGCACACCACGAGGAAGCTCAGCCCCAGTTCCACAGTTGCAGTAGGTGAGAGGGGGAGGAGTCACGACCGCTCTATAAAGAGCAGCCTCTCCCTCCACGGCGCGGGACATGCCCGGGCCAAGGGCGGGCCCGTCCTGCGCCCGTCATCACCAGTAAGAGCCAGGGCAGGGCCACCCCCCTTTCGTTTCCAGTCTACCAGCGGGTTTTGAGGAGAAGCGCGGGCTCACCTTGGCCCCTGAAGGTACTGTCTATCGATGTGCAAGCTATGATTACCAACTCAAAGGAACTTTGGATGCTTCCTGCGTACTAGTGTAGTTGGCTGCTAAGATCTTACTTATAGTGGGGGGGGGGGGGGGCATACCGGTATGGGTAAAAGAAAGACTATGGAAAGGGGAGGAGGGGGGGGAAGAGGCTGGTAATGCCAATAGACCTCATAAAGGGAACAAAGCCAGAAGGATGGCCAAGCATGCTGCTAACAATTGTGTACTTGACCGAACTGATAGTCTAGTGGAGGAGTGCGAGGCCATCTTAGTATCTGAGCCAAGTCTGCAACTAGATGGGGATTTGGTTCATGAAAATGTAGCTGAGTTGGGGTTGGAGGGTTCGCACAAGGATCCTGCCACTCCCGCTTTTCCCGCCATGTTTCTTATAAAACCGAAAGGTACAAAGGGCAGTGGTGGTGAGAGAGGAGTGGTCCCAACAAAGGAGAGTTTCATAGCTGGTAGTACTGATAACCTCTCACCAGCTGACAGTAGTGACCCCTATACCTATGCACCCCTAGTTCCCTGCACAAATAGGTTCTCCATCTTGGAAAACATACATAGGAGAGTGCCATGCAATCATCCAGCCAATTATCAGGAATAACCGTGAATGCTGTCTTAAATCATCCATTAGCCCCCCAAGCCACTGCTATGGATACAAACAACACACTAGCTCTTCAAGACCTAGTGAAGATGGTACATTTATTACGGGATGAGATAGGGTCCATGAGGGTTCTGATTGAAAACCTAACTTCTCTGGTCGGGTCCATGCCTAACGGTGGGGTGCGTTTTCCGGCAAATTCAACCCCGAGGAACACCATCTCTCCCTCACCAAATTCTGACAGTGCTCTGGCAAAACCATCGGGAGCCCCAATAGCTGGTGGCCAGCGTAAATTCATCACTTCTTACAGTGAGGCGGCTAAACACCGAAAACTCATAGCTCCATCACCCACTAGAAACAGAGCCCCACTCGCCACAAAAAATGGTTTAAGCTACCCTGCTAAGGAAATGGTGAGAGAGTACCTGCCACCTAGTGGGAGATGGAATACTTGTCCACCGGTAAATCACCAATATGTCTGGAGAAGGAAGAGGGGGCATGAATGTAGGTAAAATACATAATACTAATAAAATTTATATGACAAATGTCCCTAAGCTAGCATCAGAGAAAAGTAACGAAAGTGCAGACTCTTTGACTAATAAAGCTATCCACTGGCTATGCCACATTAGAGGGTGTCAATCCGTGATTAGGGAAGACATCTCTAAGGTGCATAGGCTCACTTCCGCCACTGAACAATCTGACTGCATCGAATTGACATTACAGACAGAGGAGCTGGTTGAAAATCTATTCGCCCTTGAGTTTAGAACTAGCCCCCCTGTTTATTCTTGTATCCAGCTAAGGAAGGCCCTACATGACAGTCAGGTGAACCATTCTCTTGGGCAGCAGTTGGAATGCCGGGTGGGAAGTTCTGGGCCAGCACATAATGACTGACTGTCTGGCGAATACGCACAAGGACTATGCACTGACAGCGAAGAGGACTTAGCTGCCACTATTGTTAGATACCAGCCCGATAGCTGTGACATTGCTAGTCATACCCCCGAAACGAGATCTGCCAATGTCATGCGATCTATGCATGCTCCTAGCTCGGATCTCCAACACCAGTCTATGGCCAATTTCTTAAGGCAAGATAATGATCCATTGCATGCTGGTTATGCCCCTACTAGGGGCTCACTTATGTCATGGAACATTGCAGGTCTGGGTTCAAAAATATCATTACCCGATTAGCTCATTTTTGTCAATGGGTTTGATATTTGTCTTTTCCAAGAGACTTGGCTCTTGGCACCGCAATTTTGTGCAGGCTACTTACATTTTTATGTCCCAGCTATTAAAGGTGCAAAAGGTCGTCCAGCAGGTGGCCTTACTATATGGATTCGTCAGGCACTGGGTCTTAGCATTAAAGAATTACCATAAAAAATATACTGTCTAAACCAATAAGGGAGCCGAATTATGAGCTTGGTTGGTTTAATGCTGAATGCTCTGCGGCTAATAGAGCATTAAGAAAGGCCCTTGTAAGCAAACCCAGAGTGGCGTCCGCTATATCATCACTCAGGGCAAACTATAAAAAAGTTATAAAACGCAGAAAGGAAGAGCTTACTAATAACAACTGGGCAAATCTTGTGCAGGCTAATGTGTTAAAAAACAGCAAGAATTTTTGGAAGGCAGTTAAGGATATGAAATCTATGGGTAATATCCCCACACCAATTGCATGTAACATTATGAGTGAATCTTGGGAAGATCATTTTAGTAAGATTTATGCTGCCCCAATTTCCAATAATCCCAAAAAAGAATACATATACACTGGTGGGATATTGATTGAACTATATGAGGTCGAAGAAGCAATAACTCAAAGCCTGGGGGGCAAAGCCCCCGGACCAGACGGTCTCCCTATCGACCTTATTAAAAGTAAACCTGATTTTTGGGCGCCACTTCTTACGAATGTTTTTAACAATCTCACCAACTCATCTATCCCAGACACTTGGTCAGTTAGCACTATTGTCCCAATTTTTAAGAAAGGAGACCGATCCAACCCGAGCTGTTATAGGCCAATCTCATTGATTGATAACACCCTAAAAATCCTGGGACGGGTGTTATTTAACAGAATTAATTCATGGGCTGAGGATAACAAGATCCTGCATCGGTCTCAATTGGGTTTTAGGAGTAGGGTCGGCACTGTTGAACAATGCCTGAATCTTCACCTGATTGTCAGTAAATACACCGTAGCTAAGAAAACACCAATGTATCTGGCATTCATGGACCTTACCTCAGCCTTTGATTTTGTAAACAGATCCCAGCTGTGGAAAACCCTTTTAATTCTCGGCCTTGACGACTCATTAGTCTCCTTTTTAGCATATATACACAGAGACCTGAAAGCCAGGGTTCGCATTGGAAGGAACGGTGAGGTCTCTAAGCCAATTGAAATTGGTAGGGGGGTCAGACAGGGCTGTGTCTTGGCCCCCCTCCTATTCATTTTATACATCAATGACCTATCTAAATCTCTACTGCCCCTAACTGAGGACGTCCCTAGCATCGACGGGAATAAAATCCCCGCGCTGCTTTATGCAGATGATGCTGTGCTAATGGGGCGTACCCCTAATGCCCTGAGAGCTTTGGTCAACGGTTTTGTGGAATTTATGGCAACATTAGATCTGTGTACTAATTTTAAGAAATCATTTTTAATGTCATGTGGGACTAAGAAGTATTTTAACCTTTCTATTGTATCTAACTCTACCAGATTGTCTAGCACCAGCACTTTTCCGTATCTGGGCCAGGTCTTTGCATCTAACGGTTTGTGGAATGATCACATTGCCCATTGCAATAGGAAATTTATTAATTCTATTAATACAATTCTCAGGCTACCCAAACCCAAAAACATAGAGGTAGTGCCTGCTATTGTCAAAATTTACAGACAACAATGCATTCCAACCGTTACGTACGGCGCAGAGGTATGGGGGAACACTGCCAGCTCACCTATCCAACGAGAAGAGAACAGGTTTTGTCGCAAAATATTGGGTGCCCCATTTTCCTCATCTACATATGCTTGTCACGGCGAGCTTCACTTATCCTATATAGAGGATTTTATTAAGGCACGCCCAACATTACTCTGGCTTAGGATTTGAAAAAACCCGGCCGCACAACTGACTAGGGAAATTATCCTGGATTGTTTAAAATGTGACAGAGGGCTGGTCATATCATGGTTGGCCGGAGTCCACAAAAGCTTAATTAGCCTGAATTTGGAACATCTTTTTATAAACCCTTTAGCCCACAACCCCCCAAGCATTAAAACTGTGGAAAAACTACTCTATGCATCGTATAAAGAAACTAGGCTAGCAGCTGAACGTAATAAAACCTCAGTTGCTAGATATATGCGAATAGAGCATGTATCCACAGTAATGCCTACATATCTCTTAAAACCTGTTGGCTGTTGGGAACGGGGTCTATTCTTCAGGCTAAGGACCGACACCATGAAATACTTACTGTCTTTTCCAACTGGCTATTCTCTGAACCTTGATCACACCCCCTGTCCATGTACCCACAATCTGAAACAATCAATGTTACATTTCTCATTCTTTTGTTCCTTCTATTTACCGCTCACGAAAAAATTTCTGATTCCGTACTTTAAATCCCGATGCGTAACTGATTATAAAATAGCCTATGAGTTGATGCTTGCAATTGATAATGATGAATTATGTTTCCGATTTGGATCCTTTTTAAAAATGGCTGTACGTTTTCGTAATTCTATGATTTCGGACTAATTTCTTCTATGTCCAACTGTAAATAATGTTTTTTAACTGCACTTTTATGGATATGTTGTTTTTATCCGAATAAAGTTCATATTGATTGATTGATTGAGAATTACCATCTAAGAGCAGTGATATTCAGGTGATAAGGATAAACCTAGGTCCCCTAGGGAATGTTGACATCTACAATGTCTATGTGAGCGGAGTCCAAGGGGGTAAGTCCCAAGTTCTAGTGGCTTTGGACAGCCTCCTCGATCTCCATTTAACGGACAATAATATAATTATTGCGGGTAACCTGAATTCAACCTTTGAAGCACTTGCTACCCCTGACTGGCACCTTACAGATGAAGAAGACGCCCAATGGGGAGTCCCAAAATTAGAACTTGACCCAGTAAAGAAATGGACAGAAGTGGTCATCCAGATTAACACCATCTGTTAGGAAAGGGGGCTTAGGGCCCTCAACGGAAGGAAGCCGCAGGATAGGTTTGGGGCCAATACGTTTAATAATGGGTACAGTAAAAGTAGGATTGACTACATTCTCTCTAGTGTGAAATTCTGGCAAACAATTGACGATATGGTGATAAAGGACCTCCTTGAAAGTGACCATAATCCTTTGTGTGTTACTCAAGGTTGGTGGAAGTCTGTGCTGCCACATGTGGGGGAGCTTGAATCTCATGCCCCGGATGTTGTTCCCACCAACGACATGCGACGGCTCAAATGGTCATATATAATTGAAAATCCTGAGACTTTGAGAAACATCATCAATGATGTAGACTGCACCTCACTAGAGATTGAGCAAATTCTGTCTACTAGAGGAGACTTGGGGTGTGTAACACAGGCACATGATAGCTTTTTCATGCGCACGAGATCCCATTTTATTAAGCCCATTAGAACCAAGAAATTAGCTGACCCGAAACCTTCACGGTGGTATAATAAAGAATGCAGTCTAGCAAGAATTTGCCTTGGTTACGCAATTAGGGGCGGGGAAACGGATGTTGTTCGTACTGCTAGGTATGAATACAAAAAAGTTATTCACAAAGCCAAACGCTTATGGGATGAGCACAGATGGCAGGACCTTAATGAAGCCAGCTCGCAGAACAATAGTAAATTATTCTGGAGCATCATAAAATGGGGCAGAGGAGCCAGCCAGATCAGCCTCAAAATCATGTCTCGCAGGAAGATTGGGTTAAATATTTTAACTCGTTCCGTGCTCATGACGGAACCACGCCGTCATGAGCCACGGTTGGCGCGTGCTCATGACGGAGTGGTTCCGTCATGCTGCGGCCGTTGGCGGCCGCGCCGCCCCGCCCACGCGGCGCTAATTCCCCGCCTGTGCGGGCGATTAGCGCTGTGGGCGGAGTCATGACGGAACCACTCCGTCATGAGCACAGCCCAACCGTGGCTCATGACGGAGTGGCTCCGTCATGAGCACCGCGCCACCGCGCTGCCCCCCCGCACCCCCCAGCGCTGCGGCGGAATTTCCGCCGCAGCGAAGGGGTTAAACCCCAATATGCCTGCAGCCCCCAAGAGAATTGTAGGGAAGATCCTAGTTATGTATTTTATTTGGATGAGGCTTTTAATAATAATGATATTTCACTAGCTCTTCGTGCAGTGGCAGGAGGTAAAGCGCCGGGACCTGATGGTGTCCCCGCTGATGTGTTCCTCCACAATAAAGTAAGATGGGGTAGATACATTTTGCTGGTGGCGAACGCAATGGTTCAGGGTGCCCCCGTACCGGATTCCTGGAAAGGGGCTGAAATAATTCCAGTATACAAAAAAGGACATAAATCACTCCCAGGGAACTACAGACCTATCAGTCTTATAGATATGATACAAAAGGTATGGAGGTTGATCCTGAATAAAATCGTAGCCTGGATTGATGAGAGTAGTATACTGTCCCCCTTTCAAGCAGGCTTTCGTAAATATACTAGTACCATCAACCAAGTCTTCCGTTTGATCCTTTTGTATTGGAAGACAGTGACCCTGGGCACAGGTAGCCTCTATGCTGCCCTTGTCAATTTAAGAGCAGCATTCGACCTTGTTCCCTGTTCCTGTCTGTGGGCGATGTTGAGTGAACTAGGTCTTTCTAAAGAGCTGTTAACTCTTATAATGAGGTTGCATGAGGGAAATTATGCTAGAATCCGGTGGGGGGCACAGGGTAGGGTCACCACCCAGTTTCCCGTAGAACGAGGGGTGCGACAAGGTTGTGCTATGGCACCCGCGTTATTATTTTTGTATATTAACGGAATAGTGGATTGCTTGCTGCCAGTGAATACGGATGCCCCTATTTTATCTGGTGTAAAAATCCCGATTTTAATGTTCGCGGATAACACATTAATTATCTCAAAGACTCCTAGTGGCCTCCAGCGAGCCTTAGTAATTTTTGAAGATTTCTCTTCTGCTCACGGCCTTGAAGTTAATGTGGCAAAAATGAAATTTATGGTTTTTAACCCGCACAGAAATTTTAAAGGAAACATTTTGATGAATAACCAACCACTCGAACAGGTTAGGGCTTTTACTTACTTGGAGATCCACGTAGAGAGGGATCTAAAGTGGAATTATCACACTGATATAGCTGCATTAAAGCACCGGCAACTTTCGGGAGCCCTAAGCACAGAACATAAAAGGTCACTAACAAAACCAATAGACCAGTGCAAGGTTATGACTCAAAAGTTGTCAGCTCTGCCCTTTATGGTGCTGAACTCTGGGGGTTAGAGAACATAGCTAGCTTAAGTGTTTCTGAAAATAATTTCCTGCGTAGTATTACTAACCTGCCCCAAAGCACTCCATTAAGGCCGTTAAGGTATGATCTTGGTAGAAACCCTATTTTAGATGTTGCCAAACTTCGCCCTATACTGGCGCAGGTTGTGGACAACACCTGAACTGTCATCATACGCTGCAGGTTTCCTCGATGTAATAAAATCTGATGGCTTCCATAAAATCGGCTGGCTAAGGGGAGTTAGAAATAGTCTAGTGGGCTTAGGTATGAAAACGCTATGGGAGAATCCAAAAGGGGCCTCTTTCTCCTCTAAAAAGATCTTAAAAGAGAAGTATTGGGAAATGGTCACCCATAATGTTCCGATTAATACGGACTCATCTTCATTGGCGGGAATCTTTCTGGAATCAAAATTCATCCCCTGACTCGAAAAATAATGGGACACCATTACTAAACCAAGGGACAGGAAATTGTATTTTCAGCTGAGGGTTGGTTCACTGCCCCTAAGATCTCTTACTTCCAGGTGGTCTCCACCAAGCGATAACATATACCCGGCTTGTGGGATCCACATAGAAACAGTCGCCCAGATGCTCTTTGCCTGTTCCACTTATGCTACCCCAAGGCGGGTTTGGCTGAGCCCAATGTGCAAACTACTTGGCACAAACACAAGTGCTGAAGCTGAAAGGCTTATATGCATCAGTACTTTGCCATTCATTACAATGGCGGTTGCTAAATACCTAGTGTGGGTGTGGATAATAAGGCTGAAATCAATATCTGGGTAAATTAATGTTGAGCAAAATGTCCAGTTTGTTTAGTTCAAACTAAGAATGTGACTGATTCTATACCTAACTGTTTTAGTTTTATTTGAAACAGATTTTTAGTGAAAGGAAGCGAGTAATATGAAATTTGTATTTTTTCTACTTGCCTAGATCCTAGTTTTAATCAGTTTTTTCACCAGCAGGATTATGTATAACCTAATCAAGACATTTTTAAGTGTGTAATTTTAAATGTTGTTTGTAATGTGCTTTTATGATTACATGTCGAATAAAGCGTGTTTGGATTGGATAGGTACTGTGCATACAGAGAGAGTGGAGCTCTGCCACAAACATACATTATCATCTTATAGATCTGAACTTACTCCTCTGCAGATAGAAATGAGCTCCAGAATAAAGGCAGACAAGTCCCTATACAAAGTGCTGAAACCATTCACAGATAGAGCAAAGACTGTATACCCATAGGTAATTTCTTTCATTGAACTGGAGCTGAGTTCCTGCATACATAGTACTGTGAACCTGGGCTGACAGATCTGAGCTCTTTCAAGTATGTAGCTGAGCTCCATTGCAGACAGTGGTGACCCCACCCTCCCCAGGTATAGATCATGGTGAGCCAGTTCACAGCCAGAGTTGAGCTCTTTCAGCATTCAGTCCTATAAATGTAAAACCTGAAGTTCTGTGGGAACTGAGAAACCAGGACCAGCTAGTATTCTGTGGAAGTATCACACATCTGTCCTCCAGGTTAATCTTCTTCCTAGGGATGAGGAGGAGAAGGTGGGGGGGGGGATGACAGTGAGTGAGAAGGGAATGAGAGAAGTGATTGATAAGAGAGAGAAAGACAAGGTAGATAGTAGTGAAAGAAAATTAAGCATGTGTGCAAATATGGACCGAAAGATGAGAAGAAATGAGGTGCGCATGACTGAGATGGAAAAGAACAAAGATTGTGTGTGAAACAGGAGACACCAGAGTGAGAGATGTATGAACAACATCACAACAATAATGCTAAGGCAAACGTTATGTTAAGGGTATTTGTGAAGTGCGCAGCTCGCCCTTGAGAGTATCCTGGTGCTGAGAAAGCAGGGGTTATGTCGGCTATGACTGGGACTTGTCCAGGGGAAGAACCATGTTTTCAGTTCCTTGTGAAGCTCAAGTCCTGAGGGGGCAGCTCAAATGTGTAGGGGTAGGTCGTTCCAGGCTTTGGGCACGAGGCAGGGAAAGCACGAAAGCTGACTTCTGTTCTGAGTATGTGGGGGATGTGTGCGAGTAGGATTCTGGCTGAGTGTTTGATGGGTGTTAGAATAAAAACATCTTGGTGGTGTTGCTTATGTATTGTACGTCTTAGGTTAGCATTCTCAGCACCATTTTATGTGTGGTCACCATTTTGCGCCATGATCGAAACTAATTCTCTCTCTGTCTCTGAGAGAAGCAGCTTTGGTAATTTTCATTTCCTTCAACGTTGGGCCTTGCTGTACTAATGAATACACTGTTCTTATTAGCGCATACCTTTCCCACTAGATAGAGGCCTGCTCCGCTAGTACAGCCAGCCGCGACTGAGTCCGTGAGCACTTGAAATGTTGTTCTAAGACCGTGGCCGATTGTTAGAGGATTTAGCTTCCTGCCAGGACAGCACGCCTGCAATTGGAGCTGAAGGGCAAAAGTGCACCGCGTTTAAACCACGTTCCTTCCACTGGAGGTGAAGGCGAAAGGGGTGACCACGCTTGCACCTCATCCCTTCCCCCGGTGCTGAAGGTAGGTGGAGGTCTGTCCGTGCGCAGCATCTCTATTAATGAAATTCAAGTTGAGGGCAGTGTTTTACCATGCTTGTTATTCACGTACATTTAAGAAATCATGAAAATCCTATTTCAATAAATGGTGGCCCACTGACAGGCTTGAAGGTGTCTTTGCAGATCTCACTGAGGGCAGGTAGCACAGGAGCCGCCCCAGTGCAAGCCCACTTGGGTCATAATTTTAATTCCTGATTACTCATCAGTGGATGCAGAGTATATTTTGCCCTAAGAAATCCGCTCCAGGCACTCCCTTGGCAGGGTATGCTCAGACGTGAGTCCCTTGCTCACTTTGCCACTGGATTCAAGCAAGCCTGGCTGAAGACGGATGAAATGCCAGAAACCGGTCCTAGGAAGCTTGTTTCCGGTCCAGGGAAGACATGGCTTGGCAGTTCGGGCTGGACTGTTCCCATGAGGCACAGGGTCAGACTGATTTGCATATGGCCATGTCTGAACTGGGGTGGCAGAGTGGGCTAAAGAACGGTGATGGATTAAACCCAGATCTGTTGACTGGGGGTGAGTGCTTGCAATGTTCAACACTCCGTCCATCATTTCCTTTGGTTTTGCTTTGTACGCCATAAGTTGGCAGGGTATGCTCAGACGTGAGTCCCTTGCTCACTTTGCCACTGGATTCAAGCAAGCTTGGCTGAAGACGGATGAAATGCCAGAAACCGGTCCTAGGAAGCTTGTTTCTGGTCCAGGGAAGACATGGCTTGGCAGTTCGGGCTGGACTGTTCCCATGAGGCACAGGGTCAGACTGATTTGCATATGGCCATGTCTGAACTGGGGTGGCAGAGTGGGCTAAAGAACGGTGATGGATTAAACCCAGATCTGTTGACTGGGGGTGAGTGCTTGCAATGTTCAACACTCCGTCCATCATTTCCTTTGCTTTTCCCTTGGAGTATACAGCAGTTCTGATGTTAGCGAGCGCAATCATTCTGCAGACAGCCACGTGTCTTGTTAGGCCACTTGGCGAAACAAAATTTGTTCTGCTGTTTTATTTCTTTGATGTGTTGAGTTAATACACCAAGGAATTTCGTGACATCACAGAGAAGCGGGCTTACAGAGTCCTACATGTCTCTTATAAGATGTATACACGGCGGTTACAAAAATCAAGTATGCATGTGTCTTCCCACTTCAGTGCTTCCGATCAAGCAAACGTAAAGCATGTGGTAACTTTGCAAATAGCCACATTCTCCTGTCGGCGTCGAGCTTTTCTTTAGCAAGCTGCTGACTGTGCAAGTCAGCTGTGATTTTCTTATACAGATTACCAACACCTCAGTAGCGAGGCGCTGTTGACAGCGGGGTGAGCCTCAGGGATCAGTTTTGAATGCAAATTGCATACTGTCTTAGTGTCTTTGCTGCTGATGAGGCACTGATCCGCAGCAAAGACACTAAAACAGTATACTGTGCCAGAGCGGAGTAGCTCTGAGTCAAAGGGCAGGGAAAACTTTAAGAAAGGCTGCAATGGTAGGTAAACAAGTCATGTGCCATGCATAGGCTGTGGCTATGCAGAAGCAGAATACACTTTTTTGTCCTCTACTTTCTATTTAATGTTTTCGTTTTTTGTGTATAAGTATTTGTTCATGTTAATGTGCTCTTTATTCTATCTAGTGCTTTTGAAAAAAAACTGAATAAATACTTTTGTAAAATAAATAAACTTTTACAGCTTTGTGACTCCTAATGCAGACGAACCGTTGAATTGCTTTATTAACCTTATTGCTTTGTCAAATTTGCTTGAAAATGCACCATTTGCCCGCTCTTTTTAAAATAAATTCTCGGTGGGAGAACCCCCCAAATCCCCTTCGGTTGTTCGGGCTCACTCGCTACGCTCGCATGCCGTAGTGCACTCCACCGCAAACTTTACGCCACACCACTTTCAGATGTCACCAGCCGCCACTGATTGACTCAGAAGGCTGTAGCATATGATAGAGAGAAACAGAGAAACCAGAGACAGGGATTGAAATTGAAGATTGGAGGTTTCAATTGAATATTGATAAATCTTATGTGACCCAAGAAGACAATGATACGTTTGTGGAACAATTGTTAGATACTCGACCCCCACCCCCATATGCCCCGCAGAGGATATATCCGGCTCTTCCCTCACAGTCCCAGCTGCCCATTTTTTCTGTCTCTGCTGTTTCTGCTTCTGTTACTGTTGATCTGACTGCCTTGGCCATGACACCTCCTGTTGTTCCTTTATCCTCGCTGTTTGTGGCAACTATGACTGTTAGTACTCATGCAACACCTATTGCTGAGGTGTCTCTTTCGCCTGCTCTTACACCTGCGACACAGCCAGCAGTGAAATTAGTGCCTACTACCTCTGTTATCACTCCCACTGGGTTCTTCCATTCCCTGACATCAGAGTAGTGGGACAACAGTATGTGGATTTGAGGATAGAGACTGGACGGAGTTCAAGGAGCGAATGGGTCCATATTTGCGATCGGAGATGGGAGATGCAGAGAAACAGGTAGTGGGTAATCAGGCAGTGCAGTGGGCCTGAAACCCCATTTATAGTGTGGAAGATCTGTGGACTGTGATGAAAGATTATGAGCCTTTTGTACAACAGCATGCCCTTAAGCATATGTCTGCTACTTTGATCGGTCTTTGGGAGCAGTGTTTCAATGACGCAGCACCACAGATTCTATATGATATTAAGGATCATGTATATTTTACTGATATGGTGCCTGGTCAAGTTTTTGGCAATGTTGCAACGTTGGTTGCTTATCGGGGTAGACTGCTTGAGAAGAGTCGCACCCCGGTATCTCAGTTTCCGATGCGGGAGGTTCATCCTATCTATCATCCCAAAATAATTGATCAGCATAATGTTGTTACTAGACCAGGGGTAGCAGCCTATTTCCAAGAACAACGGGTTTATACTCCGTGGAAGAGGAGTGAAGTCTTGTCTCTTAAGACTCAGTTACCTGATCCTAGGAAGACTCCAACTGCTTATTATAAAGAATTGTCTGAAGCTGCCTCTTCTACAGTGATGGCACTTGCTGATATTAAAATGTTCTTTGGCTTACTAGTTCCGGTCGATATTGGGAGACAAGTACAGACACAGGATCATGCTGCGGAATTGGGTGGTGCCTGGGATCTAATTTAAGTATGGGATCAGGAACGTAAGCCAGGTGATAAGCCTAGGCCAGATATACTTGCTTTGCCCGGCCGTATCATTACGTATATGCATTCTTTTAGCCCTAAGAGAAAAGTTGATTGGGACAAGTTATTGGCTTGTTGCCAGAAGAAAGAGGAAATTGTGTCTGACTTTTTCACTCGGTTTGAGGGTGTGTCTCTAGATTATAGTGGGCAGGATTTGTCGATCAAAGGTGGTGTTCGATTGTTTGTCAATAGATTTGTCTCCAATTTGCTTCCTGAGATTGGGACCCGATTGCAGGCTTCCGAGAGCACCTGGTCCATATCTTCCCCTTCTTTCATTTTGAATATTGCGGAGTATTATGAACACAGGGAAAATGAGGATAAAGTGAGGCCGGAGAAGAAGCACAAGGATTTAAAGACATAGGTATTGTTGCAGCAGGCTTCTAGGGGGAATGGTAGAGGACGTGGTGGTGGTTTGTCCCGACAGCTTCCACACACTAGCAAGTCTACGAATACCACGCCTTTCGGGTCGAATCAGTGTGCATATTGCACAGAGGAGGGACACTGGCGTAGCGAGTGCCCTGTGTTTTTGCAGAAGGTGGCGGACCAGAGAGGACTAGATTCTCGTGAACTGGGTTGATGACCCTCGGGGATGACAGTGTCATGATGATTATGACACGGATGAGATGATAGGGATATCTTACAGCTAGGACAGCCAGGGACAAAGTGAGGGACCAGTTTCGATACCTGTAGATCAATGCAGCCCGTATGTTAGTGCAGATGTGCGTGGTTCGACTAAGGCGCTTATGGTAGATACAGGTGCAATAAACAGTTCTATTTCTTGGTCCCTGGGGTGGCTCTGTCTGGCTTAGTGCCGGTAGCTGCCGTGTCTCTACGTTTGTATTTCACAACGTTGTAGTTTATTTTATTGCCTCTGCGTTTGTATTTCATGTTATTGTTGCCTGCATTGTAAATTTGATCTGTTACTGCCCTCTGGTGCCCCTTCTGTGCCCCTCTCACTGGTGCCATTCCGTTGTTCTTCGTCATGTTTTTCCCGCTGTTCCCGCCCCCGCAACCACCTCCCAGCTGCACGACACTCCCCCTACTTAATGGTGGCTGCTGTGGGGGAGCGCGAGCAAGACCTCTGACCCACAGTTGAGGCTCGCTCTTCTCCCCAGCAGCTCCGCCGTGTCCTGCTGCTGCGCTGTGCTCAGAGCCCCACCCTGGTAGGGTTCGAGACCGCCCGGTGCAGTTAGCTGCCGTTTCTCTGTGTTTGTATTTCACTCCATTGTAGTTTATTTTATTGCCTCTGTGTTTGTATTTCATGTTATTGCTGCCTGCATTGTAAATTTGTCCTGTTACTGCCTTCTTGTGACCCTTCTGTGCCCCTCTCACTGGTGCCCTTCCATTGTTCCTCTTCCATTGTTCCTCTTTGCATTTTTCAGGCAGTGTCCGCCCCGCCTCCCAGCTGTACGCCCCTACTTAATGGCGGTCGCGCAGTGGACGCCAGCAGTCCCGTGCACCTAAGGCAAGCCCTTCTGCGCCCGTCCGCTTCATGACCGCCGCCAGCGCCAGGAACCCTATACCTCCAAGACCCTGCAGATATGACTCGACCGCCCTCGACACACTCAACCCCAGAAGTCACAATGACTGCAAAAGAGCCCCGCCGAACAGCACCCACGGACAGTTTTCCTGCAGACACTGCCGAAGATCCTTCATCATCCACCTGTGCCCCCATAGCCCATGAAGGCCCACTGGACGCTCGCACCATCAAAGCCCTGATATGCATCCTCCTCAGCGTACGCTCGCTACACAAACACACCATAGAGATGTGGTACCTGTTCGACACCCTCTCGCCCGATGTCACCTTCTTCACGGAAACCTGGACCAGCGCCACCTCCTGCCTGACATCGCCACCGCCATCCCCCGACGGATACAAGATCCAGAGAAAGGACCACCCCCTCTGCACAGAAGGAGGACTCGTCATCGCGCACAAGCCCTCCCTCTGACTCTCCACCTCCAGCACGAGGACCCCCACTCCAACACAGAACTCCTCCACTTCCAGATCCAGATCCAGACCAGCCCCAGGAACATGCTGCGTGGCACCCTCACCTACAGACCCTCCCTGAACCTTGCACCCAGTCCACAACCACCATTGCCAACCTCGTTGCACCCCACACCATCACCTCAACAGACTACATCCCACTCAGAGACCTGGATTTCCACCTCGACAACTGCAGCGACCTCGACTCCATCACCCTCCTCAACAACCTCTCCAACCTCAGACTCAAGCAGCTCGTCACCACCCCTACTCACAGAGCAGGACACACTCTCGACCCCATCTTCGCAGGAGGGACTAACATCCACTTCAGTCACACCTCGCAGCCCCTCTGGACGGACCACCACTGTTTACATTTCACCTTCAACACCACCACGGCACCCAAACCCGCCCCGGCCCGTCACGAAGGAACTGGAGCAAGATCATAGAGGAACACCTCAACACCACCCTCCTCCTAGACCCCCCTTGTGCCAAAACCGACGCCACCTCCGCAGCCAAGGAACTGCACCACTGGATCTCCAGCTACGCCGACAAGCTCGCACCCTTCTGATGCCCTATGAAACAATGCCCCCTAAAGGTCGCCTGGTTCACCACTGAACTCCAAGAAGCCAAGCGCCCCTGTAGACGCCTCGAGAAAACCTGGCGAAACCGGAAAACCACGGAAGATCTGAACAGCTACAGGAACGCCCTGAAGGTATACCACCAGCTCATAAGAGCCACCAAGCGGACTTTCATCAAGAACAAAATCCCCACCAACGCAACCAATGCCAAAGAACTCTTCAATGTTCTATACTAACCTAATGACTTTGTCCCAACCATACGCTCAAGACCATATCTTGTGGGGTGGGGATTTTAATTTTAACCGACACCCTGCTCTGGATAGGTCAGATAGCCCAGACAGACGCCCCTCAGCTTCAGCCAGGGTAGTAGAGACGTCTCTGATGAGGTTGGACATGTGTGATGTCTGGCGGCACAGACACACTCACCAGGGTGGATACACGCACTACTCTGCACATCACAATACACGCACAAGAATAGACTATTGGTTCGCTTCACAGCACCTGCTTCAGCATATTAATGCATGTACGATCCTCCCCGCACCTACTCTGATCATTCGCCACTACTTCTTACACTTGCTTCCCCTAAGAAACAAATCCCCCCATTTTTATGGCGCTTCCCGCCATACTCCCTCCTCGACACTGTTTTCAAAGAGGAACTTGCCATGTCCATCAAGACGTTTTTCGTGACAAACGTTGGATCAGTGGACTCATTTCAAACTGTCTGGGAGGCTTTTAAGGCTTATATCTGGGGGGGGGGTGACCATTTCAAAACATGCGGGGGTTCTTAAGTCGATATGCAGTAGGCTGACGGCTCTGGAGCGCAAATTGAAGGATCTTGAGTCCTCCCGTGTGATGGTCCAGAGCGAAGAACTCCATCTGGAACTAGCGCAGACACTCCGAGAATATCAAGAGGAAGTTGACGCAGAAATAAAACACCGCGGGAAATATGCCACCGCCCGAAACTATGGTGAGGGCAAACGGCCGGGAAAGGTTCTCGCACAAATCCTTAAGCAGCGCAGGGACAGAACTACAATACCAGACATTAAGCCGCAACAAGGAGATCCCCCGCTCACGGAGGCTCAGGTAGCGGAGCAATTCGGAAATATTACGCAGAACTCTACTCCTCCCGTGGACGCAGCCCAGACGAACGCATATTAGACTACCTGACCCATATTAAACTCCCATGGATATCTGACTGGCATCGTGTGTTCCTGATGGGCCTGATCGAGCAGGAAGAAGTGGTACTTGCCCTCTCGGAGATGAGAGCGGGTAGCGCACCGGGGAGTGACGGTCTCACCGTGGCCTTCTATAAGGCATTCCAGTTCCTCCTAATTCCACACTAACTTACACTGTTTGAGGATATATGCACCTCAGGAACGATGCCTCCGACTATGCGAGAAGCGATTCTAGTAACCATACTCAAACCGGGGAAGCCGCCAGAGGAGTGTGCATCATACAGACCGTTGTCCCTTATGAATGTAGATGCTAAAATCTTTGCGAAGCTGCTTGCCAATCATCTCAGCCCACTTGTCACCACTCTGGTGGCACCGGAGCAGGCTGGCTTTGTACCTAGCCGGAACTTCACCTATAATCTGCGCACCGTTTTTGCTGCTTTACAGCATACCCGCTCAGAGGTCCCAGCAGTTGTGGTATTTTTGGACATGGAAAAGGCCTTCAACTCAGCCAAGTGGCCTTTCATGCAACATGTCCTGGACCGCATGGGAGTGAGGGCGGTTTTCCTGCAACTCCTCTTGACACTATACTCCTCCCCCACAGCACACATCCGGATTGGATCCCTGGTCACTGACCCCATACAAATTTGCAGGGGCATGAGACAGGGCTGCCCTCTATCGCCAAAACTGTATGCCCTGACGGCAGAACCTCTAGCTTGCGCCCTACGTGAATATCACGGGCAGAGGGGCAAACAGTTTCCAAACTACCGTCTAATTGTATCTACATACGCAGACGACATGCTTATCTATGTTAGAGAGCCTGAGACCAACCTCTCTTCGGTTCTGCGTGAGGTGGTTCTCTTCGGTTCCCTCTCAGGCATAAACGTCAACTGGAACAAGTCAATCATGTTCCCCCTCACCCCGGCCACAGTTCGATTTGAGCCAGAATATCCCCTGCAATGGACCACAGAGGTGGTGCGATACTTAGGTATCCGGTTGCATACCGACTGGGAAGTTGCCCTGAGGGAAGATTATGGAGTGGCTATCTCCAATCTGGAGGATGATGTCGATAGATAAATCAGTCTTCCGCTATCATTGATGGGCAGAGTATCCCTCATGAAAATGATTGTCCTACTACGTTTCCTCTTCCTCTTTACAAACATTCTCATGGTCCTGTTCAAAACATTCTGTCGGCATCTACACTCCCTAATGGTGCAACTGGCGTGGGCGGGCAAACAGCCACGCGTTGCCTGGAAGATATTGACGTTGCCATATACGATGGGGGGCCTTGGTGCTCCTGACTTGGAATTATACTATAGTGCTGCTCAATGCATACATGCATATCACTGGATACACGGACACTCTTTCATACCGCACATACAGATTGAGACCATAGTTGCCGATCCCAAGCCTCTACCTGCCTTGCTGTTCTCGCCTCGGGACAGGCGCACTGGCATAATGGACTCTCTAAACTCAGTCACACATGCTTGGCATTATATACTGGGCGCTCATGGTGTCATTGGCTTGCTCCGTGCAGTGACAGAGGAGTCATAATTGCATTGCAGACTCTAAACATACATACCATAGGAGACCTCTTTACAGACGGCACTGCCCGTTCCTGGGAGGATATAGCGGAGGGTGATAACGTTCAGACGCCCCTTGTGCAATTCCAATTCCATAGCGTTAGACACGCTCTCAGGTATCTACTTGGGGAGGATATGGTGGATCCCAACTCTGACCGCTGTTATTAAAGCACAGTCACCTGCTTAATTAGTATCTAGAATATATCGCACCACGCTATCTGTCAGGGACGGTGCATACACCAAACCACGACTGGCGTGGCAGCGGGACTTACAGGTAGAACTGACAGATGATAAGTGGCTTTACTGCTGCTTGAGTGCCAAGCGAATCTCGCTCAACGGACGTCATAGATTAGTCCACTTTAAATTCCTTAACAGGGTTTACTATACGCCGGAACGATGATACCGCTATGGCCTACGCGAGGGATCCCAGTGCGAAAGATGCAGGGAACTAATAGCTGATTTCCTTCACGTGGCCTGGGTCTGCCCGGGGGTTGCCCGCTTCTGGGGTGATGTCTTCACCAAATGTAACTGCATTAAGGACATGACAGTATTTCCTGACCCGGTCCTAGCCCTTCTGGGCTAATCCAAACCACTTCCCAAGAAACACACACGTCTTGTCGACATGGCATTCCTTCTAGCGAAGAGATGCGTAGCTCTTTGTTGGCTCCGCGGCCCGACACCTACCTTGGCGCAGTGGTCCAGAGATATGCTGTACTGCTGCACTCAAACAGAAAACTATAGCGAGTTATTACCACCCGCAACAGACCCAAAAACTTCTGGGCCCTATACATGACCAGGAAATCCACTCTGACGACCTCTGACCATGAAGACACTGCTTCTCTGACGAAGGCAGGCCGCGACAACCAGGACCCTACCACGCAACGAGAACCTTACTTTGGACACTGAACACTCAACCTCCAACGCAGCTTCCCACCTGGGAAGAGACATGGCAGCTAAGGGGCTCTGTATCATTCGGTTAGCGGGACCAACCTTGTGTCTCATTTACTGGCTGCTTTATCTCTTTCTTTCATAGTATGTATCTACGATGTATGATCATGAACCGCTGCATATGGATATCATCACTTGGACCATGTCAATGTCTCTTTTTCATTGTTTTGTACTATTTCCCTTGTTTTTAAAATTCAATAAACATATTAATAAAAAAAAAACTCTTCAACGTCGTACAACAATTCACCAAACCCCCCAGCGATGTACAATCCTGGAAAGGGTACCCCTACCCTACCTGGGACCACCTACTTTAACTTTTGAGGTCCTTCAAATGGATTATATTGAATTGGACAGGGTCAATAACTTGAAGTACATGTTAGTGGTTGTCTGTGTATTTAGTAAATGGGTTGAGGCTTACCCCACTAAAGACAATACTGCCAATGCGACTGCAAAGGTACTCCTCAAGGAGTTCTTTCCTCGCTTCGGTTTGCTCTGTTTGATCTGGAGTGATAACGAAAGTCACTTTAATGCCAAAGTCATACAGTAAATTTGTGACTGTTTGCACATAATATGGAAATTCCATGCTGCAAACCATCCGCAATCAGCAGGTTTGGTTGAGAAGTACAATGGTACTCTCAAACTGAAGTTAGCAAGGATTCAGGAGACAACAGGGTTACAGTGGCCAGATGCTTTACCATTAGCTCTTTTGTCGACAAGATCGACAGCACATTCTAGAACACGATTGTCACCTTACAAGGTCGTGTTTGGACGCCCGGCAAATGTCTGGGGTGTCTCGTGCCCTCTTGATTTTCCGATATTAAGTATCCATTGTTGACCGACTACCTGTGCCAGTTAACTTAAAATTTGTGGTCTATTCACCAACAGGTCCGGGACACTCTGCCAGACATAGCAGAGGGGCCAGGACATGACATCCAGCCTGGTGATTGGATTCTGGTGCAGAATTTTCAGTGGAAAAAGAGTTTGGAGCCACACTGGAAGGTACCTATGACCAATGGGTCACCGATGGAGTTGGGGATACCGTGTGTATGGTGTGTGACGGTGTCTCAGTTTGTCCCTTTCAGCGATGCAAAATTAACATGGACCCAAACAGATGCAGAGAATTATGATGCACAAAATGCAGCCGTCCATCCAGAAATTTGAGCCATTAAGGAACAGCTGTTTGTTGTCCCCCCCTGTGCCTGGAGTTACCAGGTACAATTTGCACCCTCGGCTGAGGAATAGTGCATCAAAGGAGAAGTCAGATTACTCAGGGATGGATTGTGTAAGTCAGGATGTACTTTGCTATAGTACAAACGGTGTTAGCTCAGGGTGTTGCGAGATTGGTACACGGTTCTGACATTAGACAGGATAAATCGAACGTGCTCCCCAGGAGGGGGGTACGTTATCCTGTTCAACGTGAGATTCATCGTGAGTTTAGGACTGAGCAAGCTCCACTGCCGGTGCTAAAGAGCGCCAACGTTGATGACCAAAAGGAGCCTGTACCAGTGAGGCTCTGATGGACACTGGGAACACTTACTTTTACTAGCAGTTTTCTTGCATTCTTTTTCTTGCTTCATAATGCATCTGTTTGGTCGACCTATTGAGGAGGAAGAACAGCCTTTTGCGACACGCGTTTAGCGTGGGGTTGGTTAACAAAGAGTTAAATAGTTTGCATATTAATTGTTGTGATTACGCTAATAAAAATACTTTGAATATCCTGGTTTATAGAGGAGAAATATCCTGTACATTACATGGTTGGTACAACACCCACTCCCCCTGAGCACATTTTTGTCACTTTGGCTCCACACAAATTAGCGTATAGGTTGTCCTACACCAATAATGTTTTTTATACAAATGTTGCATCAAGCTCATAATGTGTCCAATACAACTAATTGTTTTGTGTGTGGATTTCTCCCCTCAGTTACTCATAAGAGCGACAATTTATTATCCATGTGTTTGTCATATATTGGTAGCTGTGAAGGTTGGTTTGAATTGTTCATTATGGTGCACTACCATTTCCAACTCTCTACTCTGGTCATGACACCTGCTGATTCTCACACTGTGGTAGAGTATATACGTTTTCATCACAGGTTTACTCCCATAGGACAGGCAGAACAAGAGACCTTTGGTACATTATCCCCAAATTCCTGTATGAGCACTTATGAGAAAGTGAAGAATGAAACAGGGCTTTGAATGGAAATGGCTGATATCCAAAGGTTCAACACCTCTGAGTATTTTTAATCTTTCCAAGCTCGCAATATTACTAAGGACAAACCAATGCCGATGTCCGTGGTCAACACAACAGCTAGTTTCTGTGTCCAGGGGACTGGGAAGGTAAAGGTGGGGGGAGAGTAAATGCAATTTCACATACAGACTGAGAACGATTAATAGTCCGCCCTTGGTCCAACCCCCTAACGTTTATTTAATCTGTATATCCCAAGCTTATGTCTGGCTTCAGAGGGTATGGTTAGATAGCTGTTATCTCTCTTTCCTCCTACCCCCTGTATATGTTGCTCCATCCTGTTATCATAAAAATCATCAGCTGCAGCGTAGGAGTACATACTTGCCCCGAGTCAGAAAGGTTGTTGACACAGAGGACATGAATCAGACAGATACCACCGCACAACAGTTTGAGGATGCTATACAGGGTCTCCTACCTTTTTTGGGTCTCATGGCTAATAGTCTTCAACTTTGTAGGCTAACAAGAGTTGTGGAGGGGGTTATTAATACAACTGCTGGAATAATGACAAATATCACTGCTGAGCTCCAGGCTCTGAGATTAGTCACTTTGCAAAACAGGATGATGTTAGATGTCATCCTTGCAGATTGGGGAGAGGCCGGTCACGTAATTGGTATTAGCTGTTGCGTTTATATACCTGACCACACCCCCAGCATGTATGCAGCTATACAACAATTGCATAGACTTTCGTCTGACATACACCAAGAGATGAGTCCTTGGACCCTATCAGGTGGTTCTGGAATATGCAAAACACATGGGGTTGGAAGATTCTCATCTTTCTGATTGTGGTTTCTAGTATTATTTTCACTTGTTGCCTCTATATACACTGTCGCCCGACTTGTTGCACCTATTGTGTTAATGCTCTCACCCCCAAACAGAAAATATCAGTTCATGATACTAATGCCGCGATCATGTTGCAGAAGGACATTGATAACATGAATCAGATCGAGGGTATCTTTGAATGCTGATTATGTACGCACCAGCTCATAGTGATGTTTCTCATCCTTGCATCAAGTTATTCTTACCTTTGGTAGTAACATAAAATTGTAAGCTTCTGCTAAAAGGAGGGTCTGTTAGAATAACAATGTCTTAGCTGTGTTGCCTATGTATTGTATTTCTTAAGTAAGCATTCGTCGCACCATTTTATGTTTGGTCGCCTTTTTGCGCCATGATCGCAACTAATTCTCTCTCTATCTCTGCGAGAAGCAGCTTTGGTAATTTTCATATCCTTCAAGATTGGGCCTTGCTGTACTAATGAATACACTGTTCTTATTAGCTCATACCTTTCCCCCTAAATAGAGGCCTGCTCCCACTAGTCCAGCGATGGGCGCAGGCAGTACGACCTTAGCATATAGATAGTGTGTGCCCAGTCCCAGGATCGAAACTTATCCTTATGTACCTCCTTTGTGTAGCTGCATCCGTCTGGAAATTTCCAGTCTGGATGTGCCTTCATGGTTCTGGATCATACGTAAAGTATCACCATGTTTTCTGAAGTCACTCCTCTCTGCAGCACCCCAAGCGACTGGGCAGACGGGGCTACGCTCGAGCGTATCTGAATAATCATATACTTGGTTTGTATTCTCTACTGTCTGACCGACTCTTCATTTGTATGGAAGGCCAAGATGTGGTCGCGAGTGACTCGGTGGCCCTAATTGGGTTACTTTATTCATGGGTGTGTTGCGTACTGGTTAGTAAATGGAGAGACACATGAGGTCTTTGTCAGGGAGGGTGATGTGAACACAGGAGAAAGCTTAAGTGTGAGTCAGGCCATTGTGTTTTGTATGGTCTGGAGTCTTCTAGCAGTTAGACGGTGATTCCGATATAATATGTTGCCGTAGTCCAGCTTGCTGGTGATGAGCGTTTGTGTGACCATTCTGCATGTGCTGACTGGGAGCCATTTGAAGATTCCATGGAGCAGTTTGAGGGTGTGGAAGCAGGAGGTGGTGACTACCTTGCCTAAAGCAAACTTTACAGCATATTGCACCCATTTCTTTGCTCCCTTCATAGAAAGTAGGGATGGGCAGTAAACTCCGCTCTGCCGGCAGAGTTTTGTCACTCTGTGATCCACTAGAAATGTGGAGTTCGGCAAAAAAACTCCACCAACCAAGTGGAATTTACTGGTGTGCTCACCCCTTGCTTCAGCAACCCCACTGTGGGAGACTTAGTTGTGGCAACAAATGAGGCTCTTGGCCCTCTACGACCCTCAGCAGACAAGGGGACTTCATCCCCAAACCAGTAGTTTGCCAGTAGGCCCCTTATCAGGGTATTTGAGAAAGGGGGAGGGCCTCCGATGACATCTCAGCAATCCCTCTTTAGGGGACTTATTAGTGGCAACAACACAGGTTATTGGCCCCCAAACATCCTCAGCAGCCAAGGGGACTTCATCCTCCAATCAGTAGTTTGCCAGGAGGCCCATTTGCAGAGTGGTTGAGAAAGGGGTTGGGGCTTCTCACAACGTCTTGGCAAACCCACTGAGGGGTACTGACTTGTGGAAACAATAGGGGTTTTTGGCTCATGGAAATCGGCTGAGTTTTTCGGCAACTCCCCGAAATATCCGGTGCATACATTACGGAACACAGGCACATGAGTAAAAGACTTGCAGGTCGAGAAAGGAGACCAAGAACAATGGTTTTGAAGCAATAATAGGACCCGTGTAACTAATTAGCATAAGGTCTTGACGAAGGCATAGACCCAGTAGGGCTTGAAAGCCAAAACATGTTGACCACTCTTAAATAATGTCACAATGACCACTCTTGAATGATGTTACTGTTAAGTCACTCTTCCTAGAACATCAGATTTCTTTTAATCTTACCCCTGTATCTTCTACCAAGATTAAAGGAATCATTGAAAATCCAGGAAGTAATTTTAGGCACTATTAGACGGATCCCACCAGTACCTTCAATCGATAGGAGGCGGTACTCATCTAGGGAAGCGAGTACCTAGGTGCGAAACCCAATGATGATTCTACCCAAAGTGATCACAGTGGTGATTAATATACGCCACTTATCGTTAAGTTTGCTTGAGGGTTCCAGGAAAAGATTGGTAAAGCCCGGGTCCTCTCAGATTAGCAGGTTTGAGAATATTATGGTCATGGAAGAAGAGTGATATTCTACACTTCTATATCCCCCCATGTTGATTTGTGATGATTGGTGAAATTGGATGTTTGATGAGTTTTTTTAAAGTTCTAATCATCAACTAAGGAAGGAGATTTGAATCCAGCTTGGCATTGACTGAAAATTGTGCAATTCTGGGAAATCACCTAATCAAAATGTGCCTGAAATGCAAATTTGCCAGATACTAGTATAAGTGGATGTGTAACAAAAAGGTATAAGCCACCTCTTGAAGAATACGTATTTGCATCATGTTCCTTCACCTTCTATAATGGGCAGTGCTCAGTTGCTCTTGGGTTAGGTCTATGCTATAGAACTGCCAATATGTGAATGCTTCAACATTATAAACAGGTATGCAGCTTTTTATTCTCTGTGGATACCCCTTCCTTTTGAGCTGTTGGTGAGCCCACCAGATTTTGTGATAGCTAGTTAGTCTTCCCATGATTTTCTGTATCCCATTTTATTCGTCGCACCTCGTCTACTTTTCAAGTCCTGTGGGAGCACTTTATTGGGCACATTAGGAGATTCCCCCACACACATCTTCTTGTTCCCTGGAAGCATGTTATCATCATGCAGTTCATGCTATTTTTAATCAGAAAATACACTTTTCCAGTAAGCCTTCGGTGCTTTCATTTCTGACATGCACAGGATTTGCTTGGTACCAACCATCTTGATGACATCTGATACTCTCTGGTCTGGTGGACACTCTCTGATTTCCAGCAGTGCTTCATGTCTCAGCGAAATACACTAGCAAAGACAAAAGATTTGGCTCTAATGTGCTACTGAATACAAGAAGAGGCATGGACATATGCCTTTTCCATGTCTTAGCACATTAAACCCAGACCTATTGGCTTCCCAACTGTGTATTGTAATGCTGTCTCGGTTCCCAGTGAGTGAAATGGTAGCCCCACCAACACAGATTAGTACTAGCACCCCTCTGAAGTTCGGGTCTAGTTGCGCCCCTTGTGTCACTACAAGGAACCTATGTTTAAGAACGATGAAAGAGAAGGAAGAGAGCATGTGCAACCAATGTTCTTTTTTTTTTTAATATTTTTTTATTCATCATCAGAAAAACAAAATAAAAACATTGATTTGCTTTAACGTATATATCTAATACAGCGACAATCCTTCAATTTCGGTTTAGTCACTTATAATAAACAAAAAGATGCAAAACATCAATTGTATATAATTTTGAAGAAAAAAGAAAGAAGAAGGGAAGTGGTCAGAAATCTTAAGAAGGAGACACTAACAATAAAGAAAGAAAAAAAAAAAAAAGGGGGGGACACATATAGATAGTGGTCAGACAATTTCAACATCGTCAACTATAATCCTATCTAAATGAACATATGTCTACCCCCTCTTAAGCTAGCCGTCTAATTTAAGTTTCCATTTTTCAACTGGGGCCCATATCCGTTTCCCAAGCTGCCTTGCTTTCATACCTTTTTTTTGATATAATGCTTTCTCTAGATTATAAAGGGCTAATAATTTTATGAGCCATTGTTGAAACGAAGAAGGATTAGAGTCCTTCCATACCGTTGCAACCAATGTTCTAAAGTGTTCTTATTGTCGACATATTAAATATAATCAAAATGCCAATCTTAAACTAACGAGACCACGTGTGAAAGGAGTCTTGTTACTGCAGTTCACTTCATGCATTGTGAAAGGGTCCTCTGTGATTCTAAGAGCGGAGGTACTGTCCCATATGTGCATTTTAAAAAAATTAATTCGAAGCTATCTCAAATGTAACCTACACAATACAAACTCTAGTGCACAGCGAGAGGCGGAAGCACAATAAATGCCAATGAGAAAGGTAGGAACGTGCGAGAGAAATGGTCAAATATAAATATAGCACATTGAAGGTGTGGAATAAAGCCAAAGCGGAGCTTGTGTGAGCACAAGGATAGTAGTCTAATGCCAAAGAGAGAGTCTGTGAAGGATGGTGTAGTACTCAATCAGAGGTAAGGGCAAAATATAGGGATAAAGGTTAGTGACACGGCCAAGAACATGACTGTAAGGAACAGTCCAAGGGAAATGTTCATACCTAAGGAAATGTCTGAACAATGGAGCTTGTGATACACTAGTGTGCGGTTAAAGGTGCAGTGAGATGACGAGATACACAAAACAAGCACTGGCAAAGTCAATATGTCTTGCCTATGTGAGATTGATTGGCTTTGCTAATTTATTTTAGCTATGTTGCAAATGGCTGAAAGTAATGTAAAAACGTTGTATGACACAGCTAGCATTACCTTTGTTATAGCGGTTTTGTTGTTGTTTATGCTACACTGAAGCTAGCGCTGCTGTATAATATGACTAAAAAACATTGACAAAGACAATAGATCTCGCAAAGGCGAGCCCTATTGGCTTTGCCAACACTTGGCGTGGAATGCCATATGGTGAGTTATAAGTATTTATATTGTGCTCACAATGGCTGAACTGCTAATGGTATAGAATGGAGAATTACCTTGCCAAGGTGTTCGTGTATCTAGATTGAGAAGCATTTTAGGACCTTACCAAAACAGTAAAAATTTGCAGTATAAATGCTATTAATGTAAGCTAAGTTGTAGGTGGACAGAAAAGTCCAATAGGTTACAGCTTTAATTACAGTCTTGCTTTAGGCTATATGTTACTTTGGGTGCAATGGTTACAAAAGAACCAAAAAAGCACTCCTGGCTGCTTGTTTACTAGTAAAATGTAGCAATAATTGGTGTTTAGTGTGTTTCCTAGAGTTTTTGGCCCCTCTGCCACTGCAGCTGCTAAACTATTCAAATCATGACCCTAGTGCCAGCATGGTCATTTCTCTTGTGACTACTAGTTTATTAGTAAAATATAGCAATAATCAATGTTCAGTGGATTTCCTAAATCTCTTGTCTTCTGTGCCACTGCACATGCTGCATCATTCAAATCATGACCATAGTGCCTACAGGGTAATTGTACTTGTGACTGCTTGTTCAGTAGTACAATATAGCAATAATTGGTGTTTGGTGGGTGTCCTACAGCTTTTTGCCCCGTTGCCACTGCACCTGCTGCACGCTTCAAATCATGGCCCTAGTGCCTGCAAGGTAATCTGTACTCGTGACTGCTTCTTAAGTAGTAAAATACAGCAATAATTGGTGTTCACTGGGTTTCCTAAATCTTTTGGCCCCTATATCACTTCACCTCTGCACCACTGAAATCATGACCTAGTGTAGTGCCTGCAAGGTAATTGTACTTGTGACTGCTTGTTCAGTATTATAATATAACAATAATTTGTGTTTGCTGGGTTTCCTACAGCTTTTTAGCCCCGGTGCCACTGCACCTGCTGCACCATTCAAATCATGCTCCTAGTGCCTACGCGTTAACTTCACTTGTGACTGCTTGTATAGTAGTAAAATATATCAATGATTGGTGTTCAGTGGGTTTCCTAAAGCTTTTGGCCCTTGTGCCACTGCACCTGCTGCACCATTCAAGTCATGACCCTAGTGCATGAAAGGTAACTGCATTTGTAACTGCTTGTTTAGTAGTAAAATATTGCAATAATCAGTGCTCAGTTGGTTTCCTAAACGCCTTGGCTTCTGTATCACTGTACCTGCTGCACCATTGAAATCATGACACATCAAAGTGAAAGGCAAGCATTGTTAAATTGTGTTACAGTGTGGATGACTCTTTCCTGTGAATGCGCCATAAGCAGTGTAAATTGCCCAAGATCACAATATGTTAGGCTGATGCTAAGAGTGAAATGCTGTTTTGTACTTTGTTCCTGAAAAGGCAGATTCACAAATTAAATGGACTCTCCAAAGAACAAGAAGTTTGCAAAAAACATGCAAATGTTTTGTAAAGCTGAGGAACAAGATATCTTTTGAGATGGCTGTCTAAAATAAAATAAATAAAAAGGACACAAGCAGGCTCCATGGAGAAAGTATGCTGCATTCCTCTTTCCCATAAATGCTTTCACTTTGAAGTCACAAAAACAAAATAAACACCAGGCTTCCATGAAAACACAGTTTGACATTTGACCTCGTTCTTTGAATGCCTACAAAATGTGATGAGAAAAAAACAAGATTCAAAGGCCTGTTTCTTACTGAAAAGTTTGTGGAAGAATACTATGAAGGCGGCTTTAGCATGGGGAGGTACGAACCCAAGCTACACAACCTAAAGCAAATAAAGCCAGGAAATGGAAAGGCAGAAAGTGTGAATTGCGAACCACAAAGCCAATAACAAGCCACTGGAGGAATGCAATCCCATGTCCACTTTTTAAAAGTCCCCAAGATGTCTTTCAGCAGCAACCGAATAATCAGTCCATAAACAGGATTGGTAGTCATTGATTTCACATTGAGCTGAGCGTACCATGAACATGGATTGTAAGAGGTGAAATACAAATGATGATTAATATGTAAGAACAGGCATAGTGGATAATATGGAGCACAGTGGGTGTGTGTGAGGGAGATGAAGAATCATAGGTGATGATAGGTACAGACATGAGTGCTCACTAGACATTGGATTGTGTCTGCTGCACAAGAGCTGCGTGTGTACAGCGTTCAGGGAGGGACTTGAGCAGTTCTAGTGCACAATGAGTGATGAGGTGAACCTTATTAACAAGGTAGGTTGACCAGATGTCCCGGTTTTCAGAGGACTGTCCCAGTGTCCCGACGCTTTTCCTAATTTTAAACACATGCCCGGGTTTTGGGGACAAAGGTCAGATCATCCTTTCAGAGGCACATCCTAAGTCTGAAACAATTTAAGTAATTTATTTGTTTGTCAGGCAGCACAGAAATGGGTCCCCTGCTGCTCCCAGCAGAAAGATAAAGTGGTGAGAAAATCAGTGGGCTGCAGGGTGGAGGTACTGCCATAGCTAATATTAAATTGCGTTGCGTTGAACAGCTGAAACGCGCAGATGATTATTGTATTTCCTGAATACATTTTGGTGAAATCCGCAGGGGTGCTGACATCATTGTTGAAAAAGAAAGTGTTCAGAAATATATATATATATCTACTGGCGGTTAGGACCTATTTTCCATAGGAAATGCGCAACATTCTATTCCCAATAACTTTGGCGCCGGTTGACGAATCTTCACGAAATTTTCAAAACTCGTGGGGCGCTCCGGTACGCTCATGTTTTGACAATTTCGGAGTGATTCGGCAAGCGTGGGCCGAGAAAAAAGGAGGGTCCCAAAATGTGTTTTCCCCATGCAATTTCCCATAGGAAACTTTAAACACGGCTACAGCCCAAACTGCTGAACGGAATTACACCAAATTTGGCAAAAAGGTAGCTCTTGGTTAAGAAAGAACCCTTTTTTTAAATGGTGTAAATCCGTTCAGTAGTTGCTGAGAAATTCAAAAGTAAAAACACATATATATCTAGGGCTGCGGATCCTCCCGAGCATGAGCTTTATGCTAATTGGCTGTCAACACTCCAAACCAGGAAGTGTTGGCAGCCATCTTGTGCCTCGGTAGAACCGAGGCACAAGAAAACAGGGGAAAAAACAGCGCAAAACACGAAAAGGGGGCTGGGTAGAAACACCCTGACCCCCTAGGCCTGTTCAGGGGGTCCCACAAGGACCCCCACGGTCCAAAAAAGCATTTGTTTTTAAAACAAACTGTGAGATTCGCGCACCCAGCTCGAATTTTGTTGAAATTTCATAAAAGCGAAGCGCGGGCTCCCGCGCTTTGTTAGTATTTAGCCCCCGGGGGACAAGTCCCGGGGACAATATTTTTAATGTAATGGGGGCCCAGAGGGGCCCCTCAGCCCCAGGGACTGCCACCCCCCGGGGCTTCAAAAAGAAATGGGTGGGGGGCTCAAAGACACCCAAGCCCTGGGGACTGCCACCCCCCGGGGCTTTTAAAAAATATGTGGGGGGGCTCACAGCCCCCCAGCCCGGGGACCGCCACCCGCTGGGGCTTTAATTTTAAATGTTGGGGGGCATCCAAGCCCCCCAAGCCCCGGGGACCGCCACCCTCGGAGCTTTAAATAATTGTTTTGAGTGTAGAGGGGGCACACAGCCTTCCGCTGCCCCGGGGACCGTCACCCCCCGGGGCTTTTTAAAAAAATAAATAATCCTGTGTGGGGGGGCTTGAGCCCCCCACATGCCCCGGGGACCACCACCTCCCCGGGGCACTAAGTATTTAAATTTAGGGGTTAAAGACCCCCAAGCCCCGGGGACCACCACCCCCGGGGCTTTGTAAATGTTGGGAGGGGGGTCGCGCAGCCCCCGTCCTGGAGCCCTTGATGGCCCTGGGAACCGCCACCCTCCCAGGGCCGGCTTCTGCAGTGTCCCGGGGTGCCCACCCCGGGACACTGTTGTTTGCTATGGCAGGGCGGGAGCCTCACGGCTCCCGTCCTGCCATAGCAAACTGCTTTGGTATTTGAAAGAGAGAGCAGGAAACCTGCTCTCTCTTCCAAATACCAAAGATGATTGCTTTTCCACCCGGGGAGCTGCATCTTAGCAGCTCCCCATGTGGAAAAGCAATGCCGGCTTCCGAAGGACGCAGGGAGCCAGCGGGACCGTGGGGGGTTTGGGGACCCCCCCACGGTCCCCAACGTAGAGGGCCAGCCCTCTAGGCCCCGGGATGGGGTCCCCGGGGCCATAAATGGCCGAAGGAGGTGGGCTATGCGGCCCCCTTCCAAAGCATTTTTTTTAAAAAGACCGACATCGCGCCGGAGGCCCCGTCCCCTCCTTGCAGCACTCTGCAAACACGTCCCCTGGCGCGTTTGCAGATGGGGAACTAATTCCCCTTGAATAATGGGGGCCAAATAGCCCACCAGTAACCTCCAGTATGCGCCAGGGAGCTGCATTGCAGAGAGGTGTTTTGAGGCCACGCCCCTATTTACACCTCTCTGCAACGCAGCTCTGTGGCGCTTATTGGAGGTACCTGGTGGGCTAGTTGCACCCCAGGGACCCTCAGGATTCAAGGGGAGTTAATCCCCCAATTTAAAACATGCCACGGGGCGTGTTTGCACAGTGGTGAATGGAGGGGGCGAGCCTGAGTTGACATGTGTGCAAACACACCCTGTGGCGCGGTTTATGTTGGGGAATTAATTCCTCTTCAATCCTGGGGGTCCCTGGGGGCCAACTAGCGCACCAGGTACCTCCAGTAAGCGCCACAGAGCTGCGTTGCAGAGTGTTGTAAAATGGGACGTGACCTCTGAACACCTCTCTGCAACGCAGCTCTCTGGCACATACTAGAGGTACCTGGTGGGCTAGTTGGTCCCTAGGGACCCTCAGGATTGAACAGAAATTAATTCCCCAACTTAAAACGCGCCACAGGGCGTGTTTGCAGACATGTCACCACAGGCCCCGCCCCCTTTCTTCACCATTGTGCATACGCACCCCCTGGCGAGCTGTAAGTTGGGGAATTAATTCCTCGTCAATACTGAGGGTCCCTGAGGATCAACTAGCCCACCAGGTACCTCCAGTATGCGCCAGGGAGCTGCGTTGCAGAGAGGTGTTCAGAGGCCATGCTCCTTTTTTACACCTCTGTGCAACACAGCTCTGTGGTGCTTACTGGAGGTACCTAGTGGGCTAGTTTGAGCCTAGGAACCCTCAGGATTCAAAGGGACTTAATTTCCCAAATCAAAACAGCCACAGGGCGCGTTTACACAGTAGTGAAGGGAGGGGATGGAGCCTGAGGTGACGTGTGCAAACATGCACTGTGGTGTATTTTAAGTTGGGGAAATAATTCCCCTTCAATCCTGAGAGCCCCTGGGGGCCAACTAGTCCACCAGGTGCTTCCAGTAAGTGCCAATGCGCTGCGTTGCTTTGAGGTGGTTCAGGCCGTACCCCTTTTTACACCTCTCTGCAACAGTGCTTACTGGAGGTACCTAGTGGGCTAGTTGGACCCTAGGGACCCTCAAGATTCAAGGGGACTTAATCTCCCAAATTAAAACGGCCACAGGGCGCGTTTACATTGTGGTGAAGGGAGGGGATGGAATCTGCGGTGACGTGTGCAAACACGCCCTGTGGCACATTTTAAGTTGGGGAAATAATTCCCCTTCAATCCTGAGGGCCCCTGGGAGACAACTAGCCCACCAGGTGCTTCCAGTAAGCGCTACTGCGCTTCGTTACAGAGAGGTGGACCAGGCCGTGCCCCTTTTTACACCTCTCTGCAACGTAGCTCTGTGGTGCTACCTGGAGATACCTGGTGGGCTAGTTGTACCCCAGGGACACTCAGGATTCAAGGGGACTTTATCCTCCAAATTAACACGGCCACAGGGTGTGTTTTCACACATGTAACCTCAGGCCTCCCCACCCTTCACCAGTGTGCAAACGTGCCCTGTGGCCCGTTTTAAGAGGTAGTTTTAATACCCCTGCCCTATTATGTACTAGCGGCTTACAGAGGAGGACATGGTAATCACAGGGGTACCCCGACGCATAGTGTTCCCTAGTGTATGTAGGTGTTTTAACTGTATTCTAAGTGTCTTTTAGCATAGCACTGGCTCTAGGACTGGTTAGTCAGAGTCAGTTACCACCAGTACCCATCTGAAAAAGTTGAGGGTACAGGATGATTTTGCAACAAGCCCTCTTCTGCTACCCTGTTTGTTCTTTCTGCATGTCTTCCTTCTTCCTGCACTTTTCTTCGTCTTTGAGGACTTCTGTTGCTCTTTCTGCATTTCTTTTGCTTTTTTCTGTGTGTTGTTTATTCTTTCTTCACATGTCGTACCTCTGTAGGCATTGGTAGAAACTAGCATTTAAAAAACCTTAGAAATTCACTGAAAAAAACGTAGGTTTCAGGGGCGTTAAAGTTAGTTGGACATTTCACTCGTACAAAACCATAGAAATTACCACGTTATAGTATAACTCGCGTGTCCGCAATGCACTGCTGATGACGTCACATATGACATCACTCATGACATGGTCAGTGACATCACTCATGACATCACTGATGACCTCATCCTTGTGATAGAGTGGCCGACCTCCTCTCACCCTAATATAACCTTTGATACATACACTCAAAAATAGAAACTAACATTTTCAAAACAATGGACATACCAATACCACTTACAACACACCTATTCAGTAATTCCAAGATCTACACACACATCCACTCATTTACCAACAGTCCTATACAGTCACTCATACCTGTATTCACTCATCATATGTACTCATACACCTATATATCCTGTTACACAGTGATACTCATCCATAGAGTTACTCACACACATAGTCACACATGCAAACAAACTATCACACATCCATTAAATTGCATATACAGTTATACGCACACCACCACACTTACTGCTACAGAAACTTACACATACTTACTCTCTTAAGCAATCACTTATAGAAACACATACTAATTTATACAGGAACTCATCCAATCTCTCACTCTCACATATACTCACTTATATACACCAATACTCACACATACTAGTTTAAAACATATGTAGTTACTCATAAAGACACTATTGAGACAGTCATTCATTCACTAATACACCCATGCACACACTCATCCACCCATACAGTCCTGCACACATGCTGTCTTCAACACATACAAACAGTGAGTCACTCATTCATTCATCTATGCACTACGTAATACCCCCCACGAACCATACAGACACTCATACTGATACTCATACTGATACTTAAAAAAACAACTAATAACGTATATAGACAATCATGTAGCTACTCACCAACCCATGCAGCCACTTATACACAAAGTGAGAGACTGATACAGATATTTACATATTTAAACATTACTCACTAACCCATGTATTCACTAAGATACACTTAATCAATCAGTTATACAATCAATTTTTCAAAGAAAAAATCATCCATTTAGACACTTATATACCCATTTATCCTTCCATCGACCTTGAGATATATATATATATATCGTTCAATAAATGCCGTTTTTCTGCCAGCAATGGGCCTCTAATTTTGTTTTGCTGTTTGTTTTGTTTTGCAGATATATATATATATATATATATATATATGTATAAAACATATTTAATTTTCAGAAAAACACACATTCACTGGATGATGTCATCAGTGATGTCATGAGTGATGTCACTGACCATGTCATGAGTGATGTAATATGTGACGTCATCAGCAGTGCATTGCGGGCGCGCGAGTTATAGTTAGCTGAACTTACTATGACGGGGGAATTTCAAGATTTTGTACGAGTGAAATGTCCAACTAACTATAACGCCCCTGAAACCTATGTTTTTTTCAGTGAACATGTATATATATTACCTACTGGCGGTCGCCAGTAGGTAGATATAGTTAGGACCTATTTTCCATAGGAAATCCGCAACATTCTATTTGGAATAACGTTGGCGCCGATTGACGAATCTTCGCGAAATTTTCCAAACTTTTGGCCAGCTCCAGTCCGCTCATATCCTAAAGATTTCACGGTGATTTGTCAAGCAGGGGCCGAGAAAAAGGGGGGTCCCAAAACACGTTTTCCCCATGCATTTTTCCATAGGACCTGTTGACGCAGCTACAGCCCGAACTGCTGAACTGAATTACACCAAATTTGGCAAAGAGGTAGTCCTCAGTTCAGACTCGTGCCTTTTGCTTAAATGGTGTAAATCTGTTCAGTAGTTCCTGAGAAAATTAGAATTAAAAAGATAGGTATATCTATGGACTCGGAGGATCCGCGCACCCTCCCCGCACCCTCCCGAGCACGAGCTGAATGCTAATTGGCTGCCAACACTCTGAATCGGGAAGTGTTGGCAGCCATCTTGTGCCTCGGTAGTACCGAGGTACAAGAAAACCGAAAAAAAGGCACAAAACGCGACAAGGGGGCAGGGTAGAAACACCCCTGACCCCCTAGGCCTGCTCAGGGGGTCCCACAAGGACCCCCAAGGCCCAAACATTTTTTTTTTTTTAAATCGCGGGATGCGCATCCCACTGACAAAAAAAAAAAGAAAGTGCGGACTCCCGCGCTTCGTTTTTATTTACCCCCGGGTGCCAAGTCCTGGGGGCAATATGTAAATGATAATGGGGGCCCAGAGGGGCATCCCAGCCCCGGGGACCGCCACCCCAAGGGCTTATGGGAATTATGGGGGGGGCTTCATTATAGATTGGTGGGGAGGCTCAAAGGCCCCCCCAAGCCCCGGGGACCGCCATCCCACAGGCCTTTAAGTCAATCTATGCGGGGGGCTCATGGTCCCCCCGCAGCCCCGGGGACCGCCACCACCCGGGGCTTGTTTGTTTAAAAAACAAACAAAAAAACCCTGTGTGGGGGGATTGATCCCCCCCACACGCCCCGGGGACCGCCACCTCCCCGGGGCACTAATTATTTATCATAGGGGGTCCGTTACGGACATCCAAGCCCCGGGGACCACCACTCCCTGGGACTTTAAATCAAGTGGGAGGGGGGTCACGCGGCCCCCCCCTGGAGCCAATGATGGCCCTGGGGACTGCCACCCCCCAGGGCCGGCTCCTGCAGTGTCCCGGGGTGCCCACCCACGGGACACTGCTGTTTGCAATGGCAGTGCGGGAGCCTCGCGGCTCCCACCCTGTTATTGCAATTTGCTTTGCTTCATTGAAGTGAGAGCAGGGAAACCTGCTCTCGCTTCAATGAAGCAAAGCAGATTGGTTTTTCCACATGGGGAGCAGCATGTTAGCTGCTCCCCATGTAGAGAAACAATACCTGCTCCCGCAGGAGGCGGGGAGCCGGCTGGGACCGTGGGGGATTGGGGACCCCAACATGGTCCTCAACGAGGTGGCCAGGCCCCGGGGGATGGGGTCCCCGGGGCCAGTAGTGGCCCGGGAGGGGGGCAACACGGACCCCTCCTAAAAAGAAAAAAAAAACTGCCCCGGGAGATGGGGTCCCCGGGGCCAAAAGGGGCCACAGGAGGGGGGCAAGGCAGCCCCCCTCCAAAAAAGAAAAAAGAAAAAAAAGGCCATGCCCCGGGGGATGGGGTCCACGCGGCCCCCTTCCCGATTTTTGTTTTTTATTTATAAAAAAAAATTATTTTGCTTAAGTGACCATAGCAAATGTCTACGCTTTTTAGATAGGTCTTTACACAACTCCCTTGTTTCTTGGGTTCCTACCATTCTTTGTGCTCTTTTTGCCTTCTTTAGTTTACGTATTATTGTGGTTAGTTTTGTGTTATTGAGACTAAGTTGAGAAGTGTACATTGTCGTTCCATATGGACTGACTTTATGGCTGTTGACAAGTATAGATTTTAGAGTGCCAATCCACCCTGTCCAATTATCCACACTGGGTTGGATTCCAGGATGCTTGTCTTTACGCTATGTTTTTCTTTCCATACGTTAAATAGCCTGACCTGATGCTTGTTCCATTTTAGCCTTCTAACTAGTGTGTGTTCTTCAATCCCTGTTGAGTGTGATACTACAGTTGCTGGTTCCCTCTGTGTAATGCTGGAATTTAGTTCCACCTGCAACAGTTTCGTGTGATTTTACTTCAAAATTGACTATTTTTTGTGCGAGAAGGCTGCATAAAAAGATGTAGTCGATTATGGAACAGTTCTTAAATGTGGGTATGCCCGGGTGTTTGGAATCCAAACTTTTCCAGGTTTCATTGGCGGACTTTAAGTCATAGTTTTGCAGAAAGGAATTAAAAGCTCTTTCAGAACTGGTTAGACACAGCCTTTCATTCTTATGTATTCCCAGGTGGTGCAGATTAAAGTCTCCTACAATCACTTTGGCCAATAGCGGTTTGATATGAATGATTTCCTTTATTAATGTTATAATATTTTTTGTGGCTTCAAATTTTTCCTGACCGTATGCATTTAGGTACAGGTTTATAACTAGGATTGAGGCACTATCATCTCTGTCCCTTTCTCCCTCTATTACAAGCGCCTGTAATACGTCAGACTCGATTTTTACCCTTTTTACTGTTATCTGTTTTATATGTTTTACATAAATTGAGATTCCCCCTGAAGGTCTACCAAACCGATTATGTTTGGTTGCTAGTTTATGGAAGCCGGCATAGCCTTCAAGGTGTACATAATCTGTGGTCCAAGTCTCTTGTAGGCATACGATATCTCCTTCCTGTAATATTTTTGTTGCTGTTTCATGTTTAAGTGCTTTACGTAATCCTGCCACATTCCAAGAGATGATTTTGAGTTTGGTAGGTGATTTATGATTAATGTAGGGTGTACTGGACGTTTCTGATATTGTCAGTTCTGCGGTGGATGGCCCTTGTTGATTCCCTAAAGTGTCTGATGTGTCCACTTGGTCATCAGGAATAAAGAGTACCACTTTGTAACTCTCTGCTTATCCTACTAAATTGATCGTTCCTTTGAGTTTTCAGTAGCCCATCTTCATTTACTGTCCTACGTGTGGTCATGTCCTCCTGTCTCCTTACTGATGTGGTGAATTTCTTGTAGTTTTCGTCTAGGTTTATTTTTGAGGTGCCTCGTAATATCCCTTGTGGGTGCTCTTTCAGGCATATATTTACAAGATGCCTAGCACATAGAAACACATATTTACAAGGACGTGCAAAAGTCAGGACAGGCCAGATATAGTCCTGCCATTAAAGGCGTTAGTCCTACTTTTATGTCTGACTGGTCCCGGTTTTTCCTTCTCAAAATATGATGACCCTAACAAAAGGGCATGGAAATGTAATGAAGAATTATATTGAAAGACTTAATTAGACGCTGAGAAGATGTGTGCGTGTAACACAGATGCATGGGAGAGTGTGACGGACAGGCGAAGCAGAGTACCTCCGACGCTAAATGCACGCATATCCCAAGCAGTCCCCTGTGTGGGCGCGCTGTGGATTACTGTGGCTTCCCTCGACGTTTCAGACTCACTCAGGGGATTGTTTGTCGAAAAACATCGTAGAAGATCATAATGCCTTCGTGTCTCTTTGTGGGCTGAGATATCATATTAAATTAATTCCCAGAGGAGCTGTAAGAATGCAAATACAACATTGAGCAGCGGTGGCTTTTCCGCATCCTGGTAGCAAATATTTGTCTTTCGCCTTCGTTCCTGTGTAGATTCTGCAATCCTCGGCGGCCCCGCTGTTTATCCTGGCTCTAATAAGGTGTGTTGAGAGAACATACACAACCCAAAAGCAGCTCTCTGGCGTCACTCCGGCTTGTCTGTGTTCAATTATTTTTCAGTATGTCTGCACTATATTCAATGTACAGATATATTCAAGGAATCTGCGCTATATTCAATGTGCAGATATATTCAATGTATCGGTACCTAGCCTTGGGGGTCATTGCGCATCTAGGGCTCCTTTTTTAGTAAATGAAAATACGTGTCCGAAGAAATAGAGTATTTTTGCAGCCCTCCGACATTCTCTGAAAAGCTTTTCAACATCGGAATTCTGAAATGGTTCGCTTTACCAGATGAAAGTGACTATTGTGTCTTTTGCTCGAACTTATGTAGCGTACGTCCTTATTAGATCTAATAAAAATGTTTTACATAGGGTATGTTTTCAGAGAACAGTCAGTGCTCTTCTCCTGGCCAATGACATTTTGCACAGAAAGCTGCACGAAAAATAAACTTGAAGTGAAAGATTCTACTTGCCATAGGAAAGATCTAAGAATTGTAAATTAGCAAATGAATGTCCTCATACATTTTGCAGATTGGTATTGTTTGATTAGAAGGAAAGCTATCACATGATTTGAAAAAAATCTTTGCAGCTGCAAAACAACGATAACCAGGGAAAGTTGGAAAGGGGAAAACTTTGCAAACAAAAAATACAGTCCATATATATTATGAGGTGTTCCTTCTTCAGCATTTGGGTAGGTTGATGTACACTCCGTACACAGTCATGTCACTTCACCAGCCACACTACGTTAACTATAGGTCACCCCTTCTCCATGCACTAGCAATACCCTTGCATATTACATAAGTAATAGCATGTGAAATAATAGCATTGATAAATCTTAACCCCTTCGCCGCGGCGAGAATGCCGCCGCGGCGCTGGGGGGGTGCGGGGTAAGCAAGGTGCCGCCATGCTCGTGACGGAACCACGCCGTCATGAGTCACGGGCGAGCTGTGCTCATGACGGTTCCGTTACGACTACACCCACTAGTTATTTTGCCCGCACAGGCGGGGAATCAGTGACGCGTGGCCGGAGCAGCCGCAGCATGACGGGACCACACCGTCATGAGCACACGCCGTCCGTGCGCGTGGAGGGGGTTAAGACATCTAAAAACGCATGGTTTTTCAAAACACAGTGCATGGTAGCATGGCAAGCTATAGTTAAAGTAGTGTGGTGAGTGAGGTGGCTCGACTGCGTACGGAGGTGCGCGACTTATAGTAGTTTGAAGGTGACACATAAGTGTACGTGTAAGTTATAAATATGACATAGTAATTTGAAAGTAGAGTGTAAATCATAAACTTAATTTATAACTACAATTTTAGAATTTCTAATGTTTGTGTAGTTCAAGCTGGGTTTGTATACAAAGAAGAAATAAAGTTTTCCTAACTATAACTGATCCTTAACTTTTGCTTTTTTCATGGAATTTCAATGGATTTTAAAATTGTATTACTTTGTTTTTATAATCATACCATTTACTGTTGTCGAGTGGAGTGTCATTAAGTGGAGTGTGGTACAATACAGTAGAGGATCCTGTTGTAAAGTGTAATGACATGCAGTATAGTGTCGTGGAGTGGAATATAGTGGAATGAGGTGCGATGGAGTGATGTAGACTGGAGTGGCATAGCAGAATGGCATAGAGTGGAGTGACATAGAGTGGAGTGTGGTACAGTGAATTGGGATAGAGCAGAGTGGCATACAGTGGAGTGGCGTAGAAAGGAAAAGCATATAGTAGAGTGAAATACAGTGGGGTGACATACAGTTGAGTGGTATAAAGTGGGATAGCCCACAGTGGAATGTGATACAGTGGACTTGCGTACAGTGGAATAGGGTAGAGTGGATTGGCGTACAGTATAGTGCATACAGTGGAGTGCCATAGACTGAAGCGTTGCACAGTGTAGAGCAGGGGTCTTCAAACTTTGTTGCCCTAAGCCCCCATAAGCTAAATATTTTGAAGTCGGGCCCCCCTCCAAAACTTTATGGCAAGGACTGGAAGAGTTGGAGGGGAAGGGCTACGCACAGAGGTTTGGGCTTGAGAGATCATTTCAGGGGGTACTTTTTCTGAAGCACATAATCCACAGTAATGTGAGACTTATAAAAGAGTAAATGGTTGAAACAAAAACAGAAATTGATCAACAAACACTGCTCCCAATAATTGGTGGAGGTGTGAGCCCCTCACACTCCTGGGCCCAAATGCAACACCACCTGCTTCACTGATGATAGCTGCATCCCTGAGTAGCAGTCTATCATGTGCGCCTCTTTCAACCCTTCCCCACCATGCCGGGCCGTCACTCCAGTCTTGATACAGGCTCTCTATTCCTTTCAGAAAAATTAGCTCCCAAGCATTGTCCCTTCTGCAGCAAGGGTGCCCTTTGCTCTAATGCTAGCAAGGTATTTGAGCCACAGAAAAAACCCTTTTGGCTGAATACACATACTCAATTCCACATTCACATAAGGAACCTTATATCACCAACATGTAAACAATAAACATAGGATCCAAGAAATAAGATAATCAAATGGAATCACAATGAATAGTACAAATGTATTAAATTCAGTATACAACAATTTAAAAAGACACATATATTAAAATTCACAATATCTCTCTGAATTCATCTAAGGACAATAATTAAAAAACCATTCCAGTTAAAAAGTACCATCCACTAAATTAGACCAACATTTCTCAAAGATTTCAATACATCAAATAAAAAACCCAAAATAAACATTGGGAGAACAGGCAAGAAAGTTGTTTCTTAGTCACAGGAAGAACCACTAAATCAGACACAGATCAATTGTTAAGTAATGAGAAGATTCTTTATATTCTTTTGTTCTCAATAACAGTTGTCCACATAGACTTGTAGTGGGCTTCCCTTATCTGTGCATCGACGCGTTTCGGTGGGCACTATATTAAGAACATCACCTTCTTCAGGATAAGACAATAGCTCCCAAAATAAACATAAAATTCTGTAATAATAATGACAAAAATCAAAAAAATATAATTAGACATAACCATTGATCTCTCATTTCTTAGTCCCACTAAATCATCAACATACTGGTGACCAAAAGGTTTCCTCATTCTCACATACCGACCATCCAAATTTGCATCCATCCATCAACAGTGCCCAAATAGGCACTATGCACCATGTAAAGGAAATTACCTTGATAATGTCCTTGAGAATAGACTAAATCATCCTCAATTGGGACCAGAGGGGAATGTTTCTCATTTCTCCCACAGGCATCTGCAAGGATACAGCCATATGTATATATCAGGGTAGCAGGCTTATGTGTATATCAGACTAGCACTATCCCTGCTTTTATATAATTTACTTATGGTTCTAACCAATATAACATCTTTAGGCAAATTACCTCGGAAATCTTGGTGATCACACCTCCTCGGGCACTCTCCGCCTCAAAGTTCCACAATAAAATCGGGAATAATCCAACTTTACAAATTTCCAATGTATTTGATGCCTGTCATCAAGAAGGGGAGAGCAGTCCTTACTTTTCATATTCTCACGAGTAAGAAAATCACAATTATTCTTACACATAATATCACCCATATATTTAGTTACCTCCGGGTTCACAGCTACCCTTCTGGTTAGTCTCCTTTCTTTTAAATCCGACTAGCATCAAATACCTATTATGGGAAAAGAGTGATTCTTACTACTCATGCCTCCAATAAAAATACTCTTTTTCATTAGGGCACCTCATAATGGTTTAATACCTTCTACTATTTGAGGGAATCGAAAGGCAGTCTATGGATCCTTTCTTTTCTTCTATCACATCAGCTTCTGATCTATGCCATCACGTTAAAAGTGTAGATATAGCAGTTCCGTTCTGGTATCTATAAACAAAAAATAAAAAAACACTAATTTCATAATAAAAAGGCTCGAGAAGTCTCCTATATTACAACAGAGCTTTGAACAGAGCCTCATTGATACACATCCTAGAAGGGCATGGTTCTATGTCACAAACCTAACTACTAACAATACCAGCCCGACTCAATCCGCAAAGGTTTAGCGGACAGAGATTGACATAAAAAAGTCCCACAAACTCAACTCAAAACTAACATAAGTGTGACCCGACTATGTCCGCAAAAGCATAACGGACAACGAGTAACATCAAAATGAGGCAAGAGGGCCCAATCTCACTCACCAATAGATCTATCTTCCCTCATCTAACCTCATAGGTACTACTATCAGACCCACATCTCCATATCGGATCTTACCTGGAGGCTGCTCAGGAAACTGGGTATGCACCGCCGTCAAATAATTATACTCAACTGATCCTGCAGACCGAATATAAACACTCCCTTTCGCTACCCACATGAACACAGCCCGAGAAACTCTTTCAGCTGTGTAAGTCATGTGGTCCACGTCTTGGAAATGGCGGCCATCTTATAGTGGATATCTAAATCTGGATACTTAGATACTCACTCTGACATCTTCATTGTGTCGTAGACACGCCCATAAAAATAAAAGCCTAAAATATGGGCAGAGTCATAACATTCAATTCGAGGTACAATTATCATCTCGACTTTGTAATCACATGATGCGCGTATCGAGGGTTGCAGCCATCTTGTAGTGGGGTTTATAACTAAAAGATAGGGACACTGCCCCCCACACTATAATTGTATAATCGGCACCATTCACACTTCTTCCTGGGGGTATACCCCACGGCCAATTGGGTTCCTAGTATTTTCTAATTTGAGCCAGGATTATTGCAATATCCTGGGTATTCCCCATATGACTGATTGGGTTTCTAAACTTGTCTGTTATGGACCGATACTGGGTATTCTCCATATGACCTATTCTGTTTCTATTCTTTTCTGTTATGGACCGATACTCATTCTGACAATAAGGCCACACCCTCAACTCACACCAAAATTATGTGGGAGGGAGATATCCTAAATCAGTCACCATTCCTATCCCTACCATAGATCATCCCAGTTATTATTCTTGAGTTTCTTAATGTAGAATTCACCCAGTGATTCTGGTACACTCAAATAGGGAGTTAAAACTAAAGCATTCTTATAGAACAGATATATTATTGTTAGGGACACAAATAGGATATTAGTCCTCAAGTTGCCCCTATTAAACCACACAAGAGATATATAAAATATATGTATTTATTACTAAACACTCTCTAATAACCTCTTTATGAGATTAGAGCACTAAGCACACAATATTAAATCACTAGAACAACAGTAAATAGCACAATACACAGCGGGCTCCAGGGGGGAGACCGAACCATATAATAAGAAAGTGGTATAACAACCATGACTTAACTAGACACTGTACCTAGAACACATAGAATCGCTGGGACCCCAAGGAACCACCCAAAGTAGTGACACCGGGGACCCACGGAGGACGGGTGCAGTGTGTGAACATAGGTGCGAGCTCCGTACAATCCTATGGGAAAGTCGCGGTTGGGAATTTTAAAGATTAAGGACATTTCGGAGAGGACTTTAAGTAAACCCTTTGAAACATAAAAGGTTCTAAGGCCAGCACCCTTGAGAGTACCGAGATACCCGTGTTACCTATCCCAGAGGAGCCGGGTGCATAGGGGTCAAGTGATGTTGGAAACCTTTGTCATTTTCAATGGCGTGATGCGGAAAAAGTGCTGCTGCCGGAAAGATGAAGAGAGTCCGGTGGGATCCAAGCCTGGATCAAAGGTGAGAAGAACCTAAAAGCAGAGGGGACAGAGTCTGGGTCACTTCAGGGTGACCAGGGGCACAATAGATGAATGCCCACCGATGTTGGGTGCTTCAGGTGAGATGATGTGATGCTTGACTCTGCAGCCACGGGGACCAGGAGATGTCAACGATGAACAAAGTTTGGAGGTGAGCTGTCCCACGAAAGATGTCGAGTGCTGTGGGATCAGTGTCCGGATTGCCGGATTGAGCACCAACAAGCCTTGGCAACTGCAACCCACGCTGGCAGAGTAAATAAGTTTCGGTGAGGACCAGCAAGGTCCTGGGGACTCTCCAAGCAATGGAGAGTCAGGGCACATCTGGAGCAACCAGAAAAGTTCATTGAAAGTCAATGTTACCTTCACAGGGACACACAGGCCAACAGACCAGGGATCGTGAAGGGATCGCAAGCTGAATCACAAAACACCAGCCCACAGAACACTCGTGGAGTGTAGGCCAAAGCTCTTCAGTGGAATTACTGCTTTTGGTCAGGACTACAAGTAGCCAAAAGCACAGCCTCAGGGATTGCCGAAAAGCATATGCTGCTGCAAAATTACACAGTGCACAGGGGTTCAGGTTGCACGGTCCCCACGAGGGATGCGGGTCCCAGGATTGCTGAGAGAACTGCTCAACCTCAGGGATGCTCAGGAACCCACCTCCTGTGTTGCAGAAATCTTCGGAGTCCTCAGGAGCTTGGGAGATGCAAACCGGTCAGATGCATTAAAGGTGCCTGCCTTGCAGGGGATTAACTCCTTTACTCCAAGGGAGATTCTTCAGTCATCCAGCGTAGTGTAGATCATCGAAGTACTTGGTTTCTGTAGCAGAGTTTAGTCCAGGTAAAAATCTAAAGTCCTGTAGTCAGGGGTTCCTACTTCATACCCAAGGAAGGGGTGAGAGAAACTCTGGGGACCCACCTAAGGGAGGGTCAGGACAGAGGGGTAGTTACACCCATGTCCTTTGTCCAGTTTCGCACCAGAGCAGGAGCAAAAAACCCTTTTGAGCTGGACTATGCACAGGGACAACAAATGTGCCCACAGTGCAGACTTCAAACACTCTCAGAGTGCACCCACCCAGCCCCAATCCACTAAATCCTGTCTGGGAGGTGGTCACACCTCCTTGTGACAGGAAACCTATTGTCAAGGCTTCCCCTGCTCGAGCTTGACTCATCAGCAGGAGGGCAGACTCGTGTCTGTGGTTGGCAGCATCCATTTTGTGATGTGCAGGTCGAGAAAGCTGGTACCGGGTAGCCCAGTGTGTCACATAAGTCCCTCTAGAAGGGTGGAATCATACCTCCTACATGAGTTACTGATGTGAAGGTATGATTTCAAGGTTTTTGACACCAAACACGACATGTTTTCTAAGCAGCCGTTTTAAAGTTAGCATTTACCGCGAGGTTATAATGCACTTAATTATATATGGCTGGCTGCATCACAAACAACCCTGGAAAATAGGTTCCGAAGGCTGCAGAGGGACTCCGCTCATGCAGGTGCACCCTCTCACATAAAACCCAGCACCCTTCCTTCAGGATTGATAAGGCCTGCCATAGGGGTGACTGATAGGTTTATATGTGCAGTGATTTAGAATAGATATAGTGAACCTATATCTAAGTAAGGGGTGCATGCACCACCTCACACAGGCTGCAGTAGCAGACCTGTGGTGTCCGTTTGAATGGTCTCTCAGGGGTGGCATAATACATGCTGCAGCCCCTGGGAGGCCTCTGGGGTACCTATGCCCTGGGTACATAGTATTTGGCCTGGGTGGTAAATTCCATTCCGCTCATGTAATTTGGGTAATTTGGGTAATTTCACGTTCCGCGGAGAACGCGGAATTGCTCAAAATTCTGCATTTTTCTGCTTTGCGGAATGTTTTGCTTGTTCGCATTCTCAAAATGCGTGTTCGTGAGATATTTCCCCCCGAGCACTCAAAAGGCGTTTGCAAAAAAAGCATCGCGAACAAGCAATTCCGCGTGTTCGCAGAATTTCTGCATGCTCACGGCGATTTTCTACCGTTTCACGGAGCTTTGCGTAGCGTAACTATGCAAATTCCACCCACCCCTACATAGTATACCATATACTAGGGACTGATAAGGGTACCCCAGAATCCAATCTGGAGTGTACCTAAAGTACATGCAATCAATTTAGAGGAGAAAGCAGCTAGATTGGGGTCCTAAATAGGAGGATCCTAGTCAGACTAAGTCGAAAACAGTGATACATCAGCAAAAAGTGGGGGTAACCATGAGAAGCAGATCCTACTCTCCTACACGCCCCGCCCCTTTCCCTCAGCACCCTGAGACCTGTTCCGGGTGAGTAGATTGCGCTCCATAAACCCCTGATCGATCGATTGTTTGATTGATTGATAGAGGCATACATTGGAATAGCATATCCCAGAATGGCACACACTGTAGTGGTGTACATTGGAGTATGGTAGAGTGGAGTGGCGTACAGGGGAGTGGTGTAGAGTGAACTTGTGGAGTGAGGTACAGTATAGTGGCATAAAGTTCAATCGCGTAGAGTGCAGTGGGGTAGAGCAGAATAGAGTACTAAAGAGTATGGTAGAGTGGAATAGAGTAGAGTGCAATGGTGTACATTGTATTAGCATAGAGTGGAGTGGCATTCAGTGGGGTAGTGATGAGTGGAATAACGATGAGCTTTGTGGTGTTAAGTCTAGTGATGTACAGTGGAGTGGCATATAGTGGAGTGGAGTAGAGTACAGTGTCATAGAGTGGAATTCCATAGACTATAGCAGAAGAATGTAGTGACGTACTGTGGAGTGGCATTTTGTGGAGTGGCATAGAATGCAGTGTTTTACAGTGTAATAGCATACAGTGGATTATGGCAGAGTGTAGTGGTGTATACCTATTGAGTACAGTGGAGTGGCATACAGAGGAATATTATACAATGCAGTGGTGTACCAGGAAGTGGCACAGAGTGAAATGGCATGGAGTAGAGTCTAGTGTCATAGAGTGAAGTTGCGTACAGTTGAATAGCGTACCGTGGAGAGGCGTGCAATGGAGGAGCATACAATGAAATGGCATAGACTGGTGTGTAATAGAATAGCATGGCGCACGGTATAATAGCATAGAATAGAGTGGTATAGAGTAGAGTGGCAAAACGTGATGTGTGTTAATTGAAACAGACGTAGTGTGAAAGTGTATGAACGGGTGTAAATGTTATGTGGTAGGAATCTACATTATGTAAATATACATTTTGGGTAGAATATGTAAATAGTGTAAGTAGTGTTAAAGATATATCTTGTAAAAAATGTAGCTATATATATATTCACTGAAAAAACCATAGGTTTCACACAAGTTATAGTTAGCGGACATTTTACTGATAAAAAACCATTGAAATTCCCCCGTTATAGTTAGTGCAGGCAACTATAACTCACGCGACCGCAATCCTCTGCTGATGCTAATACTGTATTTAGACACTTATTTACCCATGTCTTCTTCCATAAATTTTTAGCTATACATATATTACAAATATTTTTTTTTCATAAAGACACATATGTCATCAGCAGAGGAATGCGGTCGCGTGAGTTATAGTTGCCTGCACTAACTATAACGGGGGAATTTCAATGTTTTTTTATCAGTAAAATGTCCGCTAACTATAACTTGTGTGAAACCTATGTTTTTTTCAGTGAATTTGCAAGGTTTTTTAAATGCTAATTCCTAACTATAACGTTTGTGAATCCTATGGTTTTTTCAGTGAATTTGTAAGTTTTTTTAAATGCTAAGTTACTTTACGCCGTTCATGGCGTGCGCGCCCACTTTACGCAGTTCGTTCCGTGCGCGCACGGTGCGCTTCGCGCACCGTGCGTGCACAGTGAGCACGCGGTGCGCTTCGCACACCGAGCGCCCACTTTACGCAGTTAGTACCGTGCACGCACGGTGGGCACGCGTTGCGCTACGCGCACCGCGTGTCCACGTTACGCTAGATGGGCCATGTACGCATGATGCGCTTCGCGCACCGTCCGCACACGGAGGCCGTATTAGGCTCATCGTTGTCAAAGGTTATCTATTGATTTTTCTGTAACAACATATGCCATGCACAAAAGTTGCCCTTCGGGAACTTTTTGCACACGGGGTGGGGAAAAGGTGGATAATGGTTTTTTTTTAAATTTATTTTTTACCGTACGCGTACGGTAAGCGTAATCGGCGATAGGTTCTTTTGGGACACCATAACCATAACTAGGTGGTTGGGAAGCCTCTTTTAATGTTTTCCGACTTTGATTTTCCTCCCCCCCCCCTCAGAGTGCGAGAGAGAAAATGGCGGCCGACACTTCCTGGTTTCGACCGATTCGAATGTTTACTAAGATCTAACAGCCAATCAGAATCGCGCTCGCGCACGGCACCGTACGCGTACGGTAAGCTTACCGTAAGCGCGCGGTAAGCGCACCGTAAGCTGCCACGGATATATATATTGATTTAAAGGCTATTTTCTCAGGAACTACTGAACAGATTTATACCAGACCTACAAAAGGCACTTCCTTGACCTGTAGACTACCTCTCTGCCAAATTTCAAATAACTCTGTTCAGCCGTTCGGGCTGTAGCTGTGTCTAAAGGTCCTATGGAAAAATGCATGGGGAAAACGCGTTTTGGGACCCCCCTTTTTTCTCAGCCCCCGCTTGACGAATCCCCCCGAAACTTTCAGGGTAGGAGCGGAGCGTAGCGCCCCATTAGTTTTGAAAATTTCGCGAGGATTCATTGACCGGCGCCAAAGTTATTCAAAATAGAATGTTGTGGTTTTCCTATGGAAACAGGGTCCTAACTATAACTACCTACTGGCGACCGCCAGTAGGTAATATATATATATATATATATATATATATATATATATATATATATAGTGCCACAGTATACCGTGGTAAGTTCATGGTATATCATGGTACATGGGGCTGACAAGTGATTATCTGATTTGGTTAATGGCTGTGTTTACCAAAGGTAAAAGCCAGTTCTGTAGTTTTTATCACAGTTTTGCTGTGTTCTGCGGTCTGTTTCACTGCGTTCTGGTATAGTTTCATCATATATTTAAGTATTAGGTTTTGTTGCTGTTCACTACCTATTACCACCTTATTTAAGTTATAATAGGTAGAGATTTTTGTTTATGAGTTCTATATAATTGTAGAACAGTGTATGGTGAAGTGTGTATTTTTTTTAAGTAGCACGATAATTTGTAATTATTAACTCGCTAATCCGTAGACTTTTTTGTGCATATTTAAACATGTTAAAATAGAAAATACACTTTAGTGCTCTATAATAGTAAAATATAGTGTATTATACTTTATTCCTAATTATTTAACATTAAAAAAAAAAAATCTTATACTGCAGTACTCCCGAGGTAATACCGAGATACTTTCTTTTTTAAATATATAGAAACTTAAATTAAATATTTGTCACTACCTATTACCACTTTACTAAAAAAATACTTACCTAGATATGAAGGCGTAATGCAGAGCACTGCACCTAAAAAGAACATGGCTATCTTTAACTGTTCTAAAGGCAGTCATTAACTAATCACCTAATCACTTGTCAACGCTATGTACCGTTGTACTATCACTAAATTCCATGAACGTTTGTGAAAATACTGCAACAACACATATCACTGAGTTAAAATACCTCATAACTTAAAATATACTTACTTTACTTACCTGTAGTAGCAAAAAGAATCATCTGCACACCATAATGTCTAATCCTCCCAAATGTCATTTAGATCCTGTCAGCATTTTTCACGCTTTGTGAAATAGAAAAGTCTATGTAAAATGCATTGGACTGCAAGTTTCACCACCTGTTTCTTCCAGAATATAGAAATTACATAGTGCATAGGTGAAAAACTACAAAAAATGTATTAGGCATCAGCCAACAGTGATACTAAGGGCTCCATTAGGATGGCGTGCGGATTTTAGTCTGCCGGCCACCCTAGCGGTGCTGGGACCGGCCACCAGCGGTACGGCGGCCCCGCACCGCCAATTAGAATGCGACCACCACCCTGGCGGTCGCATTCCGCATCTTCAACATTGCGGCGGGTGCTGCTGTAAGCAGCACCCGCACCAATGCCAAAGAGGCATGCTGTGCATTGCCATGCACAACGTGGCAGGCACCGCAAAGTGCCTACCTCCTTATGCTTGGCAATGAAGGGGGGTACCATAGCTACCCCCCAAGTGCAGCCCCCCACCCCCCAGGGGCCTGCAACGGGCCCCCAAAGCAATTCCCGTCAGCCTTTCCATGGTGGCATCACCGCCATGGAAAGACCTTTACCACCGGGCATCATAATATGGATGACAGTGCCTTCCAGGCACCTCCACCATATTATCCCCGAGCTCCGTCCGGCTGGCAATCATAACGATTGCCGACCTGCAAAAAAGCGGCGGACGGTCTTTCCGTCTGCCGCGGTACTCCCCGCCATGGTAATATGGCGTGGGATAAATGTGGTTGTGATGGCAGACGGATCGCCACCACCAGCCGTGCGGTGACGATCCGCCCACCATCATAATCATCTCTTAAGTGTCAGTTTGCTAAACCATCAACCTTCTTTTTCCCACCACTCTACACTTTACCTCTTTTTATCTCATTAGGCCTGGGTGAAATAAAAACTTTGCCTGCGTAATTTGCATAATTTTAGGAATTTCACATTACACTTGTTATTCCAAATTCCTGCAATTATGCCATGCTGCATAATCGTCTGCAAAATTATACTGTGATCGTGCAGTAATAACATACAGCCAGAATGTGAGCCGCTTTTGCTCCCACCACTTGTGTTTTTTGCGCTATTTGTTTTCACAGTCTAATGCATCATTGCGGCAAAAAGTGATACAATGACCCATTTTCTGCTAAAACATATTGCTGAATGGTGAAATTGGATTTCCACAATTTCCCAGAAATGTCAGACAATTACATTAAAGCAAATTATGCAATTTTCACACATCCCAATCTCATTCTTGCATGCTCTTTTTCATCCCACCATTCTCCCATTGTCCCTGTTCTCCTGTCTTACTGTTATACTTTTTTCTCTCTTCTCTGCCCTTCTCTCTTGTTTTTCGTCAACAAAATACGTCCCCAAAACCTAAAATAAAAATACATAAATCCCAACCCCAAAAATATGTGTGTTTGCCCACTACCTGCCACCACCAGCATAAAATAAGAAGTGCACATATCTCTTCTCGCTCTCGTTTGATTAACTCACCTATGGCTGTCAAAGTGCTGCACTGCTGTGTTATTGATTCCTTCTTACACGCACTCTGTCATCTTATTCGCAGTTTTCTTTCTCCCTGCTCCCACCTTACACCCTCCTCTTCTACCCTATCTTCTTTATCATTCTGTGCTCGGAAGCAGCTGCTTCAGCTGTATGTTAGCACATTGTGAATGCTCAATAAACAAATAGATCTTTGTAAAGTTGGAGGCCACATCCTCTCAAGTGCAATGGTCCATGTTCTCTCTGAACTCTTTCCTGCATGCGGAAGCAGCGTGGGATCAATTTAACCTTGAACAAGATTTGTAATCCCAAAGTGAAAAAGGTCAAGTGAAAACTAAATTACACTGGTGTGCTTTGCTTAATTTTGAGAATGTCACATTACTGCAATACAAGTCGGTGTTGCTTGCACCACTTGTGTTTTTCGCACTATTGATTTTCTACAAAATGCATCCCTGCAATAAAATTGACTCAAGGATGTATTTCATGTAAGCCTGGCAAAGCACTACGCTACGCTTGCGTAGTTTGCGAAGTTTGCGCTACTTCGCGAATTGCACGTAGCACAGTGCGAACCCACGTAGCGGTCATTTTATGCTTGCACGGGGTCCTCAATGTCAAGTTGGCGACCGCGAGCAAGCAAAATGACATCCCGGCGAGACTTTTTCCTCGTTCGCGATCAGCAACATCAAGTTGGCGATCGCGAGCGTGGAAAATAAACCGCGAGGAGGTCAGGTTTCTCATTGCGAGTGGTCGCGTATGCTCGCGACCGCTCACGATGAGAAACTACCAGTCCGCGTTGAGAAAGCTGCAGCTCGAGTAAAAATCTACTTGAGCGGCAGAAAACTACAGCTCGCACTGTGCAAGATGCCGTTTTCAATGATTGCACAGTGCCGGTTGCTTGTCTGCACTGTGCAATCATTGAAAACAACATCTTGCATAGTGCAAACAGGGTGCTACGCAGTTCGCGAAGTGCTACGCGTAGCTCGCGTAGTGCAAAGTGCACTTTGCATAGCTTCGCGTAGTGCTACTTCGCGAACTACGCCCAGGGTTAATTTCATGCTAAAATATAGTCCTAAATGACAGGTTCGAATTTTGCATAGTTACGTTCATTTCACATTTTTTTTCCAAAATTTCACGCAATTAAGTGAAAGCAAATTACATGAATTTTACTCACCAATAATCACATTCTTGCAGGAGCATTGTGAGAAATTGGATTGATTATTGAGGAGGGTGTGTGCCCTTCTTAAGTAACAGCCATTTCAGAGTGAACCACAAAAAGCCACTAAATTAACCTGTGCTTAACCATCTGGTAATTTAGCACGAAAATAGTTCAGCTTAATTTAGAGGCAATGTGTAAAGTATTTATACAGGGCTCAACCAGCAATAAAGTGAAAAATGCAACAGAAGAAAAATCCCATACCAATTTAGAAAAATAGAGGAAAATGTGTTCAATTATTTGACACCAAAACAACAAAATTAGAATCAGTTGGCAGAGTTTGAGCCACAAGAAACATGGCTGCCCTTTAATATACTCCGCTGGGGCTTTCCCTAATACCCGCTTTTTTTTAACAAGAATGGGGGCTTCAGCCGATTGGAGAAAGAGGTCTGGGCGCCAGGAGACAGGGAATGACTCTGGCATGGAGACGTTCAGGGAAAAGACATGGCCCTGTCCATATAATCGCCGAGTTGGGCCTAGAGGAGTGATCCACTGGCTGCTAAAAGATACTTGAGGTAGATAACCATAGGTGAGTGCCACTGCTACATTCCACCACACAGCAGACTCCGACTGAGATCTGTTTAAGGTGCTGGCAACCCACTACAATGCGGTAATCCACCTCCCGACATTCAAGTATGACCGTCCGGGCCCAGACTTCCTCGTAGGTGGCACCATCGATGACGGCAGTACAGAACTGTGATCCCTTTGACTACCTTGCCCACCTACTCCAGAGGGGCCTCTGACTACACAATGAGTGCAGGTGGGTGACTACAGGGGTGGGGGCAGTACTGCCATACCAGCTGAACACTACCTCACGCTCCCACACCCGGACACAGATTCTTCCTTGCTAAGCTTTCTGAAGTGAGTGTTGGCAACAGCGATTGTATAAAAAGACGATCCTGCACCAATCTACTATCCAACCCAGCAGAGATTTACAGCTGCCAGATGAGACTGGGCAAGTGGTGAGGGGGTGTTGTTGCTGACACATTACTTTTACAGCAACAAAGCAGTCGCTCATACCCCACATGCGCATTGATGCAAGTCCTGCTATTTGAAGCCAACTATCCACATTGGCGAAACAGACAAGAGATCAACTCCTGTCTTACTTAGCAGTCCTTTTAGGGATTATTTGGGGTACCATAGTCACTGCCAATGCCATTCCCCCTTCTATATTGAAAGGGGTGGCAGGATGGTTGAGCTGATCCTCAAATCGTGCAAAAGATGTACATCTTGAACTGGGCTCCAAACATACTGCACCCACAAGGAAACAGTGAACCGCCTCTCTGTCTCTCATAATAACATTAACAGCAACCCCTATGTAGAAGTCAGACTGACTCACCTCGATGGAGTCATTAAACTAACTTAGGGGGTGACACGGCTGATGCTAGTTCATGTGGAATACATATCCATTGATGCCACTGTCTTCTTAATGTTGCATCAACTAACTTTCTCAGAAGCGGTGTCTGGCACAAAGAGCAAATCACAGATGGATGTTGTGTCTGGGAGCAAGCAATGAATATGGAGGTGCTCCTGAAGGAACTGAAAGATATCAAAAGCTCAATGTATACAGTGGAAGCGTCCTTGACTGCTAAGATGAGCAAATTAAAACCTATACACGCTGAACAACTTTCAAAACTAAACTAGACTCAACAGACACCAGGATAACAACACTGGAGGACAAATGTTATAACTCTCCTTACTGGATGCAGACAATATGATTCCTCCAATGAAAGTCAAACACCTACGGAACCGCGGCAGTAGGTGAAACAATAGCCATCTGTTTGCTGTGCACAAAAAAGAGGAAGGAGATGACATCCAGGGCTTTTTGTGTAACTTTATTCCATATCTACTTAATACGTAATTCCAAATCCCTTTCTAATTTGAAAGAGGCTAAAACAAGACAGACCGGATGCATCAAATCGCCTTCAACGGTTGTAACGTGTCTTGTGAGCCATGTACGAGACCGGCAGATAGTAAGACTAGCACTCCAGCATGGACTCTCCATCTACAAAGAAAATTCCATAGCGTTCTCTGCAGACTTCCTACGAAACACATCTGCCCTCTACTGAAACAGATGGGATCCCATATGGTCTGTTGGACCAGACTACGAAGATTCTGACCATCAGCGGATCAACTGGAAAATTTACAGATCCACAGCAACTTAAACAACTTTTAGAAACATTAGACCTAACTTTGAGGGATCCCATCAATCTCTGGATTGCCCTGATCTCAACGGAATGATGGGTGACAACACTTGTCAAGTACCTGTAACTCCCAAAAGAATGTATTTAGCCCACCCACTGACTGCAACACCAAGGCACAGAATAAATCATGATCACCCCTCAAGCCCTAATAGACTGTTGAAACAGAGGGCGGACCGGGATAAATGCTCCCAGTCCTTCACTGACTTCCAATATTCTCTCCATCCTGGCCTATACATTTCTCCCACTCCCCCATATTTCAAGCAAGTAACAAAAGGGAAATAATCCTGGTGATGATAGAAATTGCTCAGCCTTATAATGTTTACAACAGTAGCTCTTGAACTCACAACCATTCTACTTAATACCTCGGATGCCTCACACTCCATTTTTGTCTTTGTCGACATGTGCAGAAGCACCTACTAGGGCAAGTTACGTTATACGAGTTGATCATCTAAATTATCCCCCTCTGAGGATTGTCGTCAATACTTAGCAAGACTACACAGTTGAACATTGTTGATTCCAGCATTAAATCTCTCTCACTGTGGTCACTCAAAATACATGGCACAAAAGGATACATGCGAGGCAAGAAGAGCCTGAGCTTTTTAGGATCAAATAAACCACACATATGGCTGATTCAGAGGACACATGTACTTTAGAGAAAAAGACAGGCTAAGGAGACACTGGATAGGGAAGGTGATTTGCATCTTAGATACAAGATCCCCGCTGCCACAAACTGTGCCCACTTCACTGTCGCGTGGGAAAGAAGTGGTGGCTATTTTTCTTCCCAAACTGTTAGCAGCAAAATTACGAAAGACCTGGATTGACCCCACGCTAGATATGTTTGCACAACTCAGATTCCAATCCCAAACATACATGGTGGGCTCCAACTACGCACAGACAGGTGACAAGAAGGTTTGTCTCGCTAAATTTAATAGAATCCTGACAGGGAAAGGGACACACTTGCTCCTATTAGGCGGTGACTGGAATCTTGTCCAAATCCTGTTCTGGACTAATCCAGATATATAGACTTATGCCACATCACTGAGCGAGGTATTTTACACAACATGTTAAGGGATCATAGGCTAGTAGACCCTTGGAGGCACACTCACCTGACTGCCACAGATTACTCCTTCTACTCATGACCGCATAATTAGAATCCCACATAGATTTTTTTTCTTCTTAGTACCTCCTTTCTGCCGAGTGAGCAATGCATTTTGGATCATGTTTCGATTCCTTTAGCCCTAGGTTGCTGCCTCCAATTGCCTTGTGACAGAGTCTGGAGAATGGAAACCCATACTTACAAACTTCCTGTGAATAAACAGAAACTGTGGGGTTACTTACTGGAAATGTGGATGGCAACGTCGGTGCAGTCTCCTCTCCACATGTCCTGTGGTAAGCTGGTGAAGCATACATGAGAGGCTTGATGATCGGGGACTCTGCAGTGGCAAAGATGCAAACTCTGCAATGCAGGCTTACCTTAGAAGAAGAGATTCCGAATATGACTCACACATATAGGAGAGCACTTACACCTGCGCATCTCCGGGTACTCATACCCAAAAGTTTTGAATTAAACTCCCTGCTTACAGCAGCCATTGAAAATTCCCTTCAGAGAGTCAAGATTTGCCCCTTGAACAAGGAGAAAAAGCAGGAATAACTTGCCTTCCAGCTGAAGCAATGGGCAGCGCAATCCACAATATCCACTATATACGGACAAGATGGCAGACTAGCCACTCATCCGAAAGTCATTGTTACAGAATTTGCACAGTATATTTTCTGTCCTCTGTGCCAAGGAATACCCAGAGAATAACGATCAGGAAATCAAGTTCTTCTGAGACTTTCCTATGCTGAGCATGATGTTTGACAGTCAATCAGCTCTCTTTTATTTAATTTTTATTTTTAAACACATTTTATTGACTTTTGGTACAATACAAGGTCTTATACTCTCATCTCACTGACTTACAGGGCATATGCTGCATAGTTATCGTTTTTATTACATTCGTCATTCCTACTAGCACTGTTGTATTCTTGGTATCCTCATGCTTGGTTATACTTGTTTGAACTCCCCCCTCCAACATCCCCCAACACCCTCCTCCCTTTCCCGCACTGCAGGCCATTAAAAAACTTTCTTTCCATTATTTGTCGCTTTCCCTTGCTAATCATTGTTGGACTGTGCAGTCTTCATGCTTACCCTTCCTTATCGTAACAGTTCACCATGCTAAGTCTATGGGCTAGTCCCCCCGGGTTTCAGCTCTGTGTCAGGTCCATGGTCCTGTCTCTGGGGGCTCCCCTGTCTAGAGTTCGTCGTTGGGGGAAGTATTGCCGGATTCCTGGTCATAGCGTTTCATCTCTTCCACCAGTGCCTCCCATGCGTGGGCCCACTCTATTCTGCCTAAGCCTTGTTTCGCATTCCTCAGCAGGACTCTACTCTCGCAGCCTGCCCATTTCCCTAGCTCTCATTTCCACCTAGTGATGCTATGGCCATCTGGTGCCTTCCATCTACTGGTGATTTCCCGCTGGACTAGGATGAAAACCTTGGCAGTGACATTGGTCTTGGCTGTGTGCGGGAATATGTTGAACAAGCAGTGGGCTGGTGTACATGGTACTGTTCTATCAGTGATTCAGGCTGTTTCCCTCGTTACCTCCTGCCAGTAATGCACCTGTGCCCAGCAGTTCCACATCATGTGGATGAAATTCGCTCCTACTTCCTTGCATCTAGGGCATTCTGCATCTTCCCTGTGAAAGTATTGGTTTATTTGTTCCGGGGTAAAGTATGCTTGGTGTAATGTTTAAAAGCTTATCTGCCTGAATCATGTGTTTCTGGACACATTTGGTGCCCTTTGCAATACGTTTTCCCAGTCCTTGTCCTCCAGAGAGCGTCCTATATCCTCCGCCCAGTGGTTCCTTATCCCATCTAGCGGCTTGGCAGAGTCTCCCCCTATCGCCCTGTATAGGCAAGTGACTGCCTTTATAACCCCTCCGGCTTTCCCAATATATTCACATGTGGCATGTTGTGGCAGTTCTATTGTGACCATCTTTCAGTGCCGTTGTATCGCCCCACTGATCTCTCTGTGCAGCAAAAAGTGGCCCCCGTGGGATGTCTCAATCAGTACTGAATTCCTCGAATGGGAGCAGTTCTCCATCTCTGTACAAATCCCCTATTCTTGTCGCCCCTGCCTGTACCCAGTCGTACATGCCTCCCATTATCCTCTGTGTGGCAGCGCTCTGATCACCATCAGCGGAAGTTCCGGTGAGTATGGGTGTTTCGTCTGGGTCTTCTGGAAGCACCTATTCCAACACCTCTGTATCACTCTATTCTCATTGATGTGTATGTTTTGTGGCTTTGCGGTCCTCATTAGTGTTCGGAGCAGTTCATCCCTCCCCAAGGTGAAGGGGGGCACCCCTCTTTCTGGTGTGATCCTCCCTACTATCCGTTGAGTGAGTCTCTGCAGCTGCCCTGCCAAGTAATATGCTTTGAAGTCCGGGGTCCCCAGCCCTCTCTACGTCGAAGGCCGCTTTAACGTGGCTAGGGCCACTTGTCGCCTCCCAGTTCCCCATATGAAGGCTGAAAGGCATGCGTCCACCTCCCGGAGCCATGCTCTGGGGATCCACACAGGGAGCATGACAAAAAGTACAGCAGTCGGGGAAGGGCCACCATTTTTAGCAAGGAGATCCTTCCCGCTAACGAGATGGGAAGTTTCCCCCAAAATTCCATGCTATCTTTTAGAGCCCTCAGTGCCCCCACCCCTAGGTTTCCTTTCGGTACGTCCTCGAGCGAGTGGAAGATCTTTGCCCCCAAGAATCGGAAACAGTGAGGCTCCCACCTCACGTCACTCAGCACCTCGGCTGGTTGTCGGTCCGCTACCATGGGGAACAACCAGGACTTTTGCCAGTTTACTCATAGGCCCGAGAGAACCCCAAACACCTCCATCATATTCCCAGCCCCCCGCAGCTTGCAACACCCATCGTCCATGTCATCACTGCCAAAAGAAAAATACTAATCATCCCTCTTGCATGTAAATGTGACAGTTTAGTTTATTCCAGGTCCCCAAAGCTAAAAGAATGCCTGGGAAGGCAGGTATTTGCAATTTTAATGTATATTGTATCCCTAAACAACCGTTGTTCTGCTCATCTCTAAATTTGATGAGCAGCGCCACCATGTGGTAGACTGTTCTTGGTATGGGGTTGACAATTAGGTGACCAATTAAGTGCCGGTACTTAGCACCAGAAAGCCCCGGCTCAAATTAAGCACTGAACCCCTGTTCCATTCCCATCTTTGCTAACACAGCGTAGAGAAACTCCCACTCCAGGCTGTCAAAGGCCTTTTCTATGTCTATGGTGCATACCACCCCCTCCCGCTGTGCACTGCTTCCCGATCTCAGGATTGAGCTGAGCCGCCGTATGTTCAGGGTTGTGTTTCTGCCTAGCATGAACCCCGCCTGTTCCCGGTCGACCATAGATGTCATGCATAGGAGCAGTCTGGATGCCGGCAATTTACTTAGGATTTTGAAATCGAGGTTAAGCATTGATAAAAGCCTGTAAGCCGTGCAGTCAAGGGGGGACTTGTATGGTTTTAGAAGTGGGATCACCACTGCCTCCCGGGTGATCTGTGGCAGGGTTCCCTCCTCCCTGGCTGCTGCATACAGTTCCACCAGCCTGGGGGCCAGCTCCTTTACGTAGGTGGTGTAGAATTCCATAGGGAATCCATCTGTTCCTGGGGTTTCGCATTTCGCCAGGCCCTTAATGGCTACCCTAATCTCATGTCGTCTCCCAGTTGGTCTGCGTCGTCTCCGAATTTCATGGAAAGGGGGATCCCCTCTACGTAATCTTGTATCGCCTCTCCCCCTTGGGGCCCAGAGCTCTTGACAATTAGCTCTTGATGGAGAAATAACAGATGACAAAGTTGCAGAAGAAATGAAAGTGATGTCAATAGGCAAGGCACCAGGAATAGATACATTTCTCATAGAATTCTATAAAATCACAGCTGACTATTTGGTGCTATTACTTGAAAAAATGTCTAGAGCCGTTAATCCACAAGCTCCTCCCTTACTGCAATCTACACAGGCTTTCATACTGCTGATACCAAAACTGGATAGAGACCACTTGTGCTGCGAAAATTACCATCTGATTTCTCTCAATAATTCAGATAAGAAGGTTTTTGCAAAAAAGCTAACTAATAGTTTCAAAACGTGTACCCTATCTCTCTTCCATGCCATTCAAGTGTAATTTGTCCAAGGACTAGCATCACACAACCACCTGCATACATTGTTTCATAATTTCTGGACCTCCAGGAATAACAACACTGAATGGATGGCTCTCTCCCTCAATGCCCAAAAGTATTTTGATTGGGTGGAGTGGGGCTACCTTTACAGAACCCTGGAATGCCAAGTTAATGGACGGGTGTTCCTCACATGGCTCAAATGGCTATAGTATACACCAGCGGCACTAATCAGCTTCAATGGATCTGATCTCCTCACTTGAGTGTCTGCAGGGAGACCAGGTAGGGGTGTTCATTCTTCTTCCTACTTTTCATCTTGGCCCTAGAACCCATGGTGATAACTATTCAGAAATTACAAGCAGTGGAAGAAATACCTATGCCAGTAGGGGACGTGAACCTAATACTTTATGCCGAAGATAAGTTACCAGCCTGATCCCCTCCAGTTATTTCCATCCCAGCTATAATGGGGATTGTTGATTGTTTCTCAATCTTTAGAGGCTATCAAATCAACTGGTCCAAAAGCGAGGCCATCCCCATGACCCCGGTTAGAACAGTACAAAGCCTGCAAGGCCTAGAGTTCTGGTGGATGTCAACACTAATGCAATATCTAGTAGTTTCAATTCAGGATAACCCACACCACATGGTATCTGATGACATCAGTTATTTCATGGATCAGATACAAAAAGACAACACGACATGGCAACATCTACAACTCTCACTATGGGGATAGGTTCTAAACCTTCAAGATGGTCGTGGCCCACAGCTTTAATTATGTGTTTGGCATGCTGCCAGTGTCTTTCCCCCTGTGAAAGTTATGCCATATAGACTCTTAGATCAGGTGATACATCTGTCAAGGAGCTGCCACGAAACCCTCAGCAACTGAATTCCGTGCAACCACCACCTCTGTAGGTTGCCACACTCTTGGGATGTACCCAGTTTGCCTACTAGTTCTGCTCACCTCTCAAAACCCCTGACTTGCTGCTTCTAGAGAATCATATTCAGAAAGCACCCGATAACATTTCTGTGCTGTATAAAAAGACCATAACGCCCGGGGCATGTGCCAAACTGATACTTCAAGGCACACTGATGATATAGGAAGCAGGTCACAGAATTCTTAAACAAAAGGGGTGCGTCCACTCCTCGGCTCCACTTTGCCACAGTGCAGAACGTACCCTGGAAGGAAAGCCACTTGCATGGTCCCTAGGGTCTAGTATGGGCATTGAGGCACTAGACAATTTGATTTGCAATGGGCAGTTAGTTAACTTTGCTGGCCTACAACAGGAATACCATCTAGAACAAATGCAATACCTTTGAAACCATCAATTAAAAACTGTACTCTTATGGAAATTGGGATACGACCAACAGGCTCTTGGTGACTCTACTCTCCACTGGTACTTATCAAAATGGGGGTCATAGAAACTCATCACAGACCTCTATACCACTCTTATAGACCACACATACTCAAAACCCATCTCGACCACCTGTACAAATACTAGAAACTGTATTGCTCACCCTCCCTGACTGCAACAGAATGGGAAGAGCTTCTCTACCACCATGACACGAGCCTAAGGGAAGCGTGACTGAAAATTAGACACTATAGGATCCTTAATGAATGGCATTGGTCACACTTTAAGCTCCACAGGGTGAAGTTAGCTGTTTCTTCTTGTTGCTGGAGATGTGAATGCATTCATGGAAACATAATACAGATACTGTGAAGATTCCCAGTGGTTCAACCCTACTGGTAAGCTGTGTGGGATAATCTTCAGAATACCACAGACTTACAGATACAGCCTTCTATAGATCTAGCCCTCCTGTTCAACACACAATGTGAATGAGCTCTCCTCACACAAAAACACTGGCTTGAATCCTCTGACAGTTGCTACAATTTGCATCCTGAGACATTGGAATTCCTCCGCCCTGTCATTGGTGAAAGAATGGGGATTGACTACGGCTGACACTGCATCACACGAGAAGGTGATATAAATTGAATGATCAGATGGAAGTGTTCAACAGATATAGAAACACTTCCTGTCTTAGTAACTTGGGAACCTCCTGCTCGCTAGAGCTAGCCCTCCTTCTGGTTCACCCATCTAACTAAGTTAAATGGAGGCTTTGAAGTCTCTGACCCAAGATAAAGACACTCCCTTAACCAATAAGTTGGCGATAAATGGCCAAAGACGTGTGATTACGCTGGAAAGATCTCTCCCTCTGAGACAGTTTTCTTTTTACATACTATGACCCTGCAACCAACTTATCAAACTCAATCATCGGTTATCTTAGTTGTGAGTTGAGACCCAGGGTCACTCTCTACCAGGCCAATAGGCAGACCCAAGAGCCTGGATTGGAATATCATATCACAAGATTTGTACCCACAGCACACCATGGATTGAACCCACTAATGGAGTGTTAGTTTAATGTAACATCCAATTACTGTGTACACTACCTTTGCAGCTGCTGCATGGCCATAATGTTTCTACTTTATACCTGAATGGACAGTTACATGTGTTTATCTATAATCCGAATAATTTAAGATTCTTTTTTTTATTCAATCAGTTAAACCCAAGATATGCAATTTTAAGGTAAGTGGAGAGCCTAAAAGCACAAAGCTCCACTCAAAGTTATCTGTTCTTGCTAGACCGGGTGTAAGTCACAAGTTCAGGGTGACCACGATGTAGCTTGTGCATGATACAGGGACTGTGTTAGTCCTGCTGAAAAAGTTACATTCTAAAGTCCAGCACAAAGAGTTCCATTTGCAGTTTAGAAGGTCACAAGGAGAAGGGAGAGCTTTGTGGATGGTTGTCACTGTAGCACAAAGAGCAGGCGAAGCATCCATAGATCCTGTCAGGAGTCACTGGGCTGTTGCTGGCGCATTGCATGAGCTGTTTGCCGTGGGCTGTCAATGCTGTAGCAGGAAGTGCTGATATCACATTGCTAGATGCCACTAGCAGTCAATGTAGTGTGAGGTTTTGGGTTCACTAGAGCTTCATATTGGCATTTGGCGCAGGCAGCAGGATCTTGGCACAAACAAGCCTGTTTACAGTTGCAAAGAGCCCAATACTTCAGAATTTCCCCTTTTTCTCCAAGAGGAGCTCAACTGATGCCCCACCATAGGTACAGGACCTGGGAGGCACCTCTTGGGAATCAGGAACTCACACCCCAGGGCTTAAGCACATCCAGTCGCAGGTCCAGTCAGGTCCAGTACAGCAGGTCAGCTGGGCAGTTGCATGGTGGCCTATGGAACTTATTGTGTCCCTACAGCTCAGAATAGGAGATCAGTAAGCTAACCATTGGAGTTACTTTACCTGGGGATAAAGGGTGCAGGGACAGTCTTCCTTCTCAGACAGCAGGGCAGGCCTCCAGTAGCAGGATAGTCCTCAGGCAACAGGGCAGTCCTTCTGCAAAATCCACGGGCCCAGGAGTGGATTGAAGAGTAGGTCTGAGGGTCCCCTTTTTATAGCTAGTGCTGACTTTGAAGTTGAAGAAATGTCTGGAGTCTTCCCCCTACAGAAGTATCTTGAATTTCCTGCATACCTGCCCTGGTCCCAGTTTGTATGCAGACACCATATGCTAACATGAAGTCCTTTGTGTTTGAGCTGAGGCAGTGTCTCCGAAGTGCAAGTGTGATAGGTGAGAGCTCCACCACCCTCATCAAGTCAGGATGGCCCATCCTGCCAAATCCCACACCCTCTATTGTGTGGCTGTCTGGGAGGAATACAAAAAGGCCAACTGCCAACTACGCCTGCAGCCTGTTGCCCAGTAAACAGACTGCAGGCACCAAGTGGTTAGTACAACAACATGTCAACTTTCTAAACGTGACATTTTCCAAATTGTTTGTTAAAATCTGCTGTTACGATTAAAGAAGCTTTTTAGTTACAATTCCTCAAACATGATATTTTTACCTGCTTCCAATCAAGCGTTATCACTTATTTATATAATAAGGTAACCTAATGTTATCCTATAGGACAGGTAGGCCTCAAAGTAGTGAAAATGAATGTAGGTGTTTTTCCACTACCAGGACATGTAAAACTTAAATGAACATGTTGAACTTTTTAAATACACTGCACAATGCCCTACGGGCTGTTCAGGGTCTCCCATAGGGGTGACTTATATGCATTAAAAAGGGATGTTCAAGCCTGGCAAATGGTTTATTTTGTTAGTTCGAAATGGCAGTGTAAAACTGCACACACATGCTCCAATGGCAGGCCCAAGACAGGTTTAGAAGGGTTACTTATGTGGGTGGCACAATAAGTGCTGCAGGCCCACTTGTAGCATTTATTCTACAGGCCCTTGGTACCTGTACTACCACTTTACTGGGGACTTGTAAGTAAATTAAATCTGCCAATTGGGTGTAAAAATTTGTTTTACCATGTTTAAAGGAGAGCACTTCAGCACTGGTTCACAGTTGTAAAGTGTACAGAATCGCAGATCCAGCAAAAACAATACCCACAAAACCGAAAAAGTGAAGGCAGAATGTTTGGAGGACTACCACCCAAAGGTGTCCAGTCTAACCCTTCTCAATGAACCTTGCAGTCTCCTTAATGAACTCATATTCTGTGGCTTCAGGGACGATAGCCATTTACTGACAGTCTTGCGGAAGCTCAAGTAGGTCCAGGAAGTCACCAAGCTAAAAGGAAGGCAATTGCGTCCATGTTTTAAAAAAATATATATTTATATTGCATTCATCTAGTTGTGCAGTACTACTTTGTAAATGAAAACAGCACAGTCTGAAACAGCAGTGGCACCTCCAACAACCAAAATGACAAGCCACAAATACATTCTTGTGACATTCCTTATAGGTACTCCAGCCATTGTCCATAGCAGGTCTCGCCATTATCTTTCACTACCTAAAAGTACCCATGTGCATCAATGACATCCTTTCTTCTTCCATAATGAAAACATTGTCACCCAATGCTTTCTCTCCCATCCTTGACATTGTCAGCTTCTCTCTCCTAATGGGCACCTTCCACCTTGGCTTTAAAGTCTGACAGTACTGCCTGAAATCGCCTCCCCTCAACTCTAGGTCTAATTATTTGGCCTGGGCTAAAATTTCGTTTCGTTCGCGGAAATTGCGATAATTTGACATTTTCGCGTTCCGCGGAAAGCGCAAAAATGTCAAAATTTCCGCATTCCGCAGCTTAGCGATAATTTGGTTCTTGCTCGCGCTGTAGAATAATACATTCTCGCGTGCGCGCGATCGCCTCACCTGAATCCCTGCGTTCGCCGACAAGTTTTCTTGATCCGGTCGCGTTCTCCATGAGATGTTGTATTGTTTTTAGCCATTTGCGCTGTCTCGTGACAGTTCGCGCCCGCAGTGACGTCATGCGTCGCGCGATCACATCTTTCTTCTCGCGATCATGCACCGCGAGACAACTGAAAACAAGATGGCCGCGCCCGCGAGCAACCACATGGGTAAGTTGGCGAGCCGCAACCATGCAGAAAATCTCGCGAACATGCGGGAAAAAAACTTCCGCATCTTCGCGATATTTCCGCGTGTTTGCGATAATTTTTAACATTTTCGCGATAATTTGCGAAAGTGGATTTCGCAAATTCCGCCCACCCCTACTAATTATCACTGATAGATCATCACTCATCTCCCTTTTCTGGCAAATGTACTTGAGACACTTGAAAAAATCGACTGAAAGAGCACATGATGCCGGATGGAGGTCAACGCCATGTACCACATGGTTACATATATATGGACTTAAGCATTGAAAATCTAGACTTACTTACATGCTGATATTGTATTTCAATATTTTGTCCTTTATAATCTGTCCCACCAGTATTTTGGGTTTGTTTTGGAGGGTGCGCACTCTCCCGAACATTTCTAGAGTCAAACGTTCACGGGATTCAAGCAAAATAACAAATGCAAAATATTGTTTTTCTACACAATCCGCTGACATTCAAGAAATGAATAGACAAAACTGCATCATATTTGCAGCAGAAAACGTGGATGTTTATTTCTGTCCCCACATTAGGTTCTTTTTGTGAGCTGTATTGTTTTTTCCCCATAAGATCACTGCCTACATAAAACTAACAGTCTTTAAGGAAAAAAAATGTTTATATACAAAGGGTGTGTATGCAAATATTCTGGTCAGACTTTTTTTGCACTTTGTACTGCCCTTTCATTCCTTTTCTTTAAAGATGTATATTTCTATTCACAAAGCCAGTTGGGCATGTAAGCTCAACTACATATGGAAATTGATTGATAAATTACAACTGCATATTTGCAATTGTCATTCACAAAATGAGACTTTGCACTCTTAAAGGGATTTACTTTTAGATTATATATTCCTCGTTTTATTAAGATTATTAAGATTTGGTTCTCCTGTGAGGTACACATAAAAATAGGACAGAGAATATGAAAATGATCACAAATATTACACAATAATCAGATTACAATTACATACTCTGTTCTTTACCACAGTGGATAGGGTAAAAATACATAAGCAGTTTGTTATTATAAAAATTCAATAAGAAATCACTTCATACAAGTTACGATTTCGTTGTTGAATAAAAATCATAACTGCCTAGCAGCAGATGTTTCTATACCAATTATTCTATAAAAGGAGAGATTTAAATCCTTTATGACCAATTCTAGATTCTCCCTTTAGCAGCAAAGAGGTATGTGCAAAAGTAAACAGAGGGGGGACAAGGGCACTGAATAAATAGGATATCAATAGAGATAATCACCATTATAACAGGATATAGAAATTGTGATTACGTAATTAAAACCTTTACCCCAACAAATAGAGTTTTAGAATTAGAGAATTTTGTAGGCATTTGACTTTCAGTCACCAGTGTGTTTAAACGTTTGTTTGGAAATCTCACAATAAGAAATGCACAGTTAGTATTACGCATGCGTACAGCCTCATTAATGTCTAGCTCATGTAGAGACCACTTTTGAATTACTTGTTATGGTTCAATCTTATGATACTCATTGTAGTTTTCCTGTTCATAGAATCCCGTGATGAAGGGCAATTGTGAATGCCCGAAATGCATTGGGATCAGCCACAGCGCCAGAAGTTCATTTGTTGAATTTGGATTTATTTTCATTTATGGACATTTCTTCTCAAGACTCACTTTGTATGAATATTAAATCGACTTGAGCAACACGCTGTTTACCCGTACTTTTGTCACCTATGGATGTTTTGTACAAACCTTATTTACCTCATCGTTTTGATTTGTTGTTTACATTGTTGAAACGCTTTTACACTGCATTGTCTAAATACATTCCACTGTTATAGTGGACCACAGTAGTGTACCTCGTGTCTAAGACGCGAGTCCTAATTATCTCTCTCTCTTTGAATTGGGTGGCTGAGCAGAGCCTCCCCACAAGGTGCACACTTCATATTGTAGACACATAGCAATTTATTTTTCATTATAGTATGTGCTGTTAACTTTGAGTGCAACTCAGCTGTTCCTTTTCTTTTTCTCTTGCCAAGTCGACATGGCAGTTTCAAACTGCGCACAGACACTGCAGTGGCGGGTCTGAGATACTGTTTCAGGGCTGCTCAGGTCGATCATATAGCATTGTAAAGGTTTTTGATTTGTTCATTGACAACCCCAGGTCACCCATGAACTCTACAAATCTTTTCAGCAACCTTTGGAGACATAACACTGTTCTAGACATCAGGACACAATCGTCGGCGTACATGAGGACCTGGAGGCATTTCGTTTCGGCCCCTGGGGGATCCGTTTCTGACCCTAACAAAAATGTCTCCAAATCATTAATTTAAAGGCTAAGCAAAGAGGGGGAAGAGCACAGCCATGTCTAACACCCCACCCAATCTTAATGGGAGGGTGTAGATTCTCCTTTGTGCCCCTATCTAACACATCCCTCTACTTCCTCATGTAGTTTGGATAGCAAATATACAATTTTGGGGTCAGTGCCTATTGCCAACATCTTCTTCCATAATTTACCTCTGTCTACATTGTGGAATTCCGAACTGAGGTACATGAAAGCAAGGTGTAGACTCCCACAATTGATAGGAAAATTCTTGCTAATAATGAGGAGTAAATTCAAGTACTGATCTACGGTTCCCAACCCCTGTATTAACCCGTAATGTGCTGCAGTTACAATACCCTTCTCAGTGGCCCAGTTCTTCAAGCGATCCAACAGAATCTGGTCCATCACTTTTGCAATTGAATCAATGAGTGGGATAGGGCAGTAACAACAGGGTTCCACCCTATGCCCTTTCTTAACAATCGGGACGATAACTGCGTTGGACCAAGACTTGGGTGATGTTAGGAGGTGGTTCTAACCATCTGAGCCGCCTGGATTTTTCGCATTTTGAACACCTAATTTTTTTACTTTTACTGTGAGAGAGCCTCATAAATTGGGATGAAAGAGAATACATGTGGATTTTACTGGTGTACCCCTGGTGATAGTATGCTGCTGCGCTGCAGCTGGAGTAAGGGGCACCGGGCTAATTACATGCAGACATGTGTGTACATGCGTAGGGGAGACTCCTGGCGTGCGCAGACCAGGAGCAGGTACAGAGAATGGTGTGGCAGGAATTATGCAGTGTTGGGTGGTGACACAGAATAGGCTTTATACTATGGGAAGACACATGTGAGGGAAAGTCAGTGTGCTTTACTGTTTTCACTGAAGGAACACTCCATTATTCTCCTATGAAGATGGCGACCACATGGGGTACTTTCACTTCACTAGGGCCTACAAATTACAGAAACGCACCAAAGTACACTGTAAGTTGTGGGAAAATAAGTATTCTGCTGAGTCCAAAGCCATATCTATACTGCTTATGGGTCATTCAGAAATGTCATGTTCCTCTGACTCAGCTCATAACGAGAGCCTGGCTGGGTGTGAAACTGCCAGGCGTTATTAATGGCCTTCCTCCCCAAGCTTTAGCATCAGAGGCCTAGCCCTTCACTGCAAGCATTCAAAGGGTGAAGGTCTCCTCTCCAAGAGGGAGAGATGGTGGGTGGAGCTGCAGGTTATCCATCAGAAGCTATCACCTGTTGCCAGGCACCAAGCTGCTCTGGAGAGAAGGCAGCAATTGGGGAAGGAGGCTTTTCAGAGACCATGTGGCATGAGACCCCTGGACAACGCCATTTTAAACCATCCCAGAGGCCTGTGCAGGAAGGAGGGAGCAGGAGCAGAGAGGTGATGTCACTGCAGGATAGGGCAGCAGAGCCTTCCTGCCATTCCCCTCCAAACTCTTTTGAAAGGTCTTGGAGAGGAAGAGGAGCTCTCTCTGGGGGGTGGTCTGCGTGAGGAAGACTGGTGCTGGAGCATTGCGCCATGGGCAGTTGGAAGGAGGAACCCCCTGACTGTCCCAGGACCCTGGATTGTACCTGTTGAGGAGTCCAGGACCAGTGCGCAGAAGTCTGGACCTCTGCACACGAAGAAGAGAGGCCCAGGAGGAGAGCCAGGTGAAAGGCTAGTTCAGGGAGCCAGTGAAGGTAGCTCCCTACCGAGTTCACCCTCTTGGAGGCCAGGAGGGCAAAGGAAAGGGCTTCAAGTGCCTGGAGCTGGTCATTCGGGGCAAGAAGAGGCCAAAATTGGCAAAATCTGCCACCTGGGGACTGAGATACGCCCCCCAGAAGATAGGCGACCTTTGACTTCTGAAGAGGACCGACGACGAAGCGCATGGGGCTCCGCCGCCGCCAGTCTTTGATGTGCCCCTGGGGTGGGTCAGGAACCGGGGCTGCCACACAAGAAGCCAAGTTGGGGAGCACCATTGCACTCCCTGTGAAACTGCCCCAACATGGGTGCCAAAAGCCCACCCTGGCACCCAATAACCATGGTGGGAGGGGAGCGCCGTCATACCCCCTCACAGGAGAAGAGGAGCCAGGGGGCGCCGTCGTGCTCCCCACAAAGAATCCCCTGGTGCCTGGGACCCTAACTCCAGGCCCCGTTGCCCAGAAGAAGTCGGGGAGCGTAAAGTCTGCCTATGGGGCCCAGGATCCCAACTCTGGGCCCTAAGCCCAGAAGCCGTACCAGGGAGCGCTGCTGCGCTCCCCGTGTAGACCTCCATGAGGGCCCGGGATCCCCAACCCGGGCCCAGGTGTGCCCTGCGAGGGAGTGGGAGAGCCCCCGCACTCCCCTGCTGCAGGAGGAAGGCGGAGGGAGTGCCGTCACACTCCCCTGAGGTCAGGCCGGATCAGCAGCAGCCTTCATGCCAGAACAGAGGTGCCGGCTCCCGCGGCAGCACACAAGGGTGCTGGCCAGATGGGGAGCCAGCGGGAGCCTCCGGGGGTGGACTTCCCGAGCGTTTCTCCTACGAGCCGGCAATGCAAGGTGCCCGGGTGGGACTGGGCCCCGAAGGGCGATGCAGCGGTATGGTTTGGTCTCCCCGAGCTGCCGAAAAAAAGCTTACCTGCCAGTGGGCAAGGCCCTCACTCCAGGTTATGGTAAACCTACGGCATTAGTGGGCAAGATGGTGTACATACATGGGAGTGGTGGTACTAGACCAAACCCCCCCGCGGGAGGGTTGGGAATGTTATGCAATGTCACAAAGTAATTCCAACAGCTTATGTATATTTGTAAATTGTTGCATAGTATTGAGTAGTGTGTGTGTTTATTAAATTTCCTTTTCCTTTTATAAAGCAAAGTACAGACTGGACAGTCAATTATTGAGTGTTATTTCTGCGTACTGGTAAGTGGCGATTACTAGCCCACACCACCTCCCTTGAGTGAGCCTTAGACTGCTCTGCAACGCTACCCTCTGAGAGTCAAGTACTACAATGGGGTGTTTGGTTCCCAGTGAAGGACAAATGTAGTCATGTTATTTGAGCAGGCCTCATAGATACTGCCTCGTTTTTAAGTCTCGCCTAGCGTTGCAGCGCGAATGCGCTGCCATCGCTTTGCGAGGCATGTAGTATATACTGTAGTGTGGAAGCTTCGTGGAAGCTCCACCCACTCTCTGCCCATTGGCTTTTGTCTTAAATGCTGCCTACCGATTGGTTTGAGGCTTGTTAGTCCCTCCTCATTCATCATTTGTATCCTTCCACGGCTATTGGCCCCTTTACTCTTAGCACTATTTTCTTTTAGGCCTCATCTAGCATTGCAGCGCCCATGCGCTGCCATCGTTTTGCAAAGCATGAGGTATATACTGTGGTGTGGAAGCTTCGTGGAAGCTCCTCCCACTCTCTGTCCATTGGCTTTTGTCTTAAATGCTGCCTTCCGATTGGTTTGTGGCTTGTTAGACCCTCCTCATTCTTCATTTGTATCCTTCCATGGTTACTGGCCCCTTTACTCGTAACACTATTTTCTTCCCTGTTTCCCCACCCCATCGCCCCCTCCCTCAGTCTGTGACTTTTCAACCTCCCCTACCCCTTCCCCCCCCCCCCACTCTTGTTCGTGTTTTCTTGCCTGCCGGCACTTCCGTTTTCATCTTTAGTATTGCTACCTTGAAATATGCGTGTTCAAGATGCGTGCTGTGCAAAACGTCTAATAAGACTCTAGGCAACATTCGAGGTATGCATGGCAACTGACGCCCCTTAGTTCACAAATGGCATTGTTGTCGGGCAGGAGGAGCAGCAGTGTTTTAACTCATCCTTAAAACCAGCACTTTTAAAAACTTCCTCTCAATTCAGAGCTTTAATCTTGTGTACTGAGGTGACGCGCTAAAGAAATGCACTTTTTTTAATTCTGAAGAGACATTATCGCAGATTTACATCAAAATAACTGTATGATTAACATGCCGATCATTTTCACGTCTCGCCCTCTGGCTTGTATACGCTTGGCTCTTCTCCGGCTGGCTCTACCTGCTAATTAATATATTGGCTTGCGCACCTCTAACAAAGAGAGATGAATGGATACATGACAGTGAGCCCGGTAGATGGTAGAAAAATAGACTGGTGCAGACTAACAGACAAAGTCAATCTCCATTGCCTCACGTCAGAATCATCACTTTCAATAACCTGGAAATCTGCCGGCAACTCCCGCATGCCCTCACCTATTCTTACCAGAAGCGGCAGATTCAGAGCTGTGCCCTGCTGGTGCAGAGGAGCACGGCAGAGTCTGTAAAAGCGCTAGGATCCCTAGCCTCTCCGGGCGGGCATCTAAGCCTTCCGGGTTCCTTCACACTCAGGATAAATTAATACATTTTGTTCTGTGCTTTAGTCGCCCCTCTGTGAGCACTGTCTGGTAGATAAACCTCTGTGTTAATAAACACATTCAAAGAGGTGGTTGGGTACAAACAAACAACAGCCACAATACCGTAGGTTTTGAACGTGTAGTTAAATAACTGCTCATCGAGTACCTCATTGGGGATCATTCCATGGCACTACCAAAACTACATTTGGAAACATTTGCTCAACTGTAAAAGACTCCCTTCTATGGGTCATTTAACAATTCGGGGCTTTGGGGTTAGATAACCTACTTTGGATGCTGTGTAAAAGAGTAAATACAAAAATTAATGCAATAAAACTAAGCAACCAGTACTGTCTAAAACACTGTGAAAACTGACAGGCATTCTGGCATTTTGTTTAGTTAATGTCGATTTCCTCATAGATGCGAGTAAAGTACTCTTAAAATCTGAATGAAATCTGCACTCTTTTAACTAATAGCACCGGGCGACCTTTGACAACTAGGCAATGAATACATTTTCATGTACCCCCAAAGCCCCCCTGCCCCGTTGGCAAACTTCATTGCCTCCCAGTGTTTTGGCGATAACCAAGACGCAGGATAGTGAGTCAAATAGTCCAGAAAATTAAAGAGAAGCTGGGATTCAGATTCACATGCTCCGATCGCGTTATTTAGTCTCAAAGCACTACTTTTATTAATGAGTTTCGCATTATTAAAGCACCACGGTGTGCATGTGTGGCGACACTTCACCCATGAGGTACGTACGAAGCAATTGTTGACACAATCCACACTGTGTCTTTTTCAATATATTTATTACGAAGTGCAGGACCTTTCCAAGGGATTTTGCACACTACATACATTCACCCAAAAAATCAAACATGTAGGTAAAAAAGAAATTGTGATTTACAACGTCAATAGCTCTAACTCACAAATGCGAGACCTATTTGCATTGCAAATGCTTGTTCAACAGGTGGACACAGTCAAATGATCTGAGCAGGACATTTTCGAAGACTGAGACCTTGCGCTAGTAAATTAGCAGTAGTGTAGCAAGGATGCTGTGGGCCCCCAGTAGAAGCAAAAAAAATGACCCCTTTGACTGCTGCTGGGGTAGTAAAATGCAGCAAATATGGTTCAGTGGACCCCATCTGAGCTGTGTGATCCGTTGCCACTGCACCTGCTGCACCAATTGTAGCTGCATCCCTTAACTCGTCATTAGCACACACAAGTTCAATTTACACTTGCAAGTTGCTTTGCGAATTAGACCCTGTTAATTGTAATCATTTCTAAATTTGCACCCACGAGAGGATATAAACTTACATGGCCAGATTGTTGATGGGATCCCTCATGTGAAATGACCACCCATGGAAATAAGTGGCAAACATCATAGATCGTTTTATGAACTAAGAACATCAAAAATACAGATTGAGCATCTCAAAACAAAAAAATCCATATTAAGACCTGTTCCACAGAACAAACATACAGAGTTAGCAATCCTTTTGACTGTGTAATAGACCTCTTTTCAGCTGATGAGGAATCATGTTGCTGGTAAGGATTAGGTAAGTAGTGTGTGTTTTATGATTTTTTTCTTGAGGACATTTATCTAATGCTGTTAAAAAACTATTCTTTTAAACGCTCCTTTCTGTTCTAGTTAAAATAATTTCAGTGACACCCTCCCTCTCTTGGTCCACTTCTTCTTCATAGTGGTGAAGTCATCATAACTCAACGCGGAGACGCGCGAGCGCGCGATCCAAGATGGCCGCCGCGTGAAAGTCTACGCGCGTTTTCGGCCCGTTTTTGCCGATTTTAACGCCGATTCCAGTCAGTAAACTGCCCTGGAGGAGGTCGCTGTGATTATACAGCTCTTACCTGCACTGTGGAGCAAATTCAAGCTTTTCTACACGGCGGAAGTGGGTTTTCTCGCTGCCTGGTTCCTGCTCCCTGCACAGCTTTCAGGTACAGCCAGGCTTTCAGTCAAGGGGGCGGAGCAAGCTTCTAGGAAAGGGCCTGGCTTGGGCCTAACCACTCCCCCAGCCCATTTTAGCTGCTGCACCAGTCATTCCTTGGTGTTTTCCACAGCTCTCATTTCCTCCTTCGTCATTTTGTGTCTGCATTTATATTTTTGACTCTTTTTACCTTAAAATGGAGAATAAGAGTTCTGTTAATAAAAGGAAGCAGCAAATTTCACCTCCTCCTGCTAAATCAAAGGTAGTGGAGTCTTCTGAACCTTCGCTGTCTTTAATATTGGAGGAAATTCAGGCACTTCGAGTCAATACAGATACCATTGCCTCTGAAGTAAAAAATGTGCGTAAAGATATGGCCAGCCTTTCAATGAAAATATCAGATAATTCCATCAAAATAAACGATAATAAGGTCAAACTTGACTCATTTACCCCACTGGTGGCAAAAATTTCTCCTATGTGCTCAACATTATTGGATTTGGAGAATCGTAACAGACAATATAATCTACGCATATTTAATCTTCCTGAAAATGTTGAGGGGGATAACTGTAGATTATATTTGGAGAATTTATTACCTGGTCTTCTACAAATTAAATTCTCCGAAAAGTTTGAAATTGATAAAGCCCACAGGACTCCCTCACACAGGAATCCTCAACATACAAAACCGCGACAAATGATTTTCAAAGTTCTTCGACACCACCATTTGGTTTTAATCAGAAAAGCAGCTAGAGAAATCCCTTCTTTGATGGTTAATGGGAATAAAATATTTATTCATCAAGACTATGCCAAAGAAACTGTTTCAATTCGCAAAGAATTCACGGCTCTTCGCCCGCAACTTCGCAGTTTAGGCTATAAATATGGTCTTTTTGATCCATCGACGATGCGCATTTGGAAGGATAATTTTTCGAAATCTTTTCAACGTCCAGAAGATTTGAAGCATTTTTTGGATCAGCAGTCTCTGCACTCTATGGATACCAATGACTCTGCTACTTGATTTTTGCCAGTTATGTTTTTTCTTCTGACACAGTTATGAAGTTTCTCTTTATTGGGCTCCAGCGGTTTCGGTCATGCTTGTACAGCGTGTGTGCGTTTCACATTTCACATTTATGTCTTCTGTTTGTCGTTTTTTCTATGTTTTTTCATTTTTTCCTTTCCTTCTTCTGTCTATGGAGCTACCTGTTTCTCATTTTCTTGATCCTCTTTTATCCTTCACTTCTTGTATTCCTTTCTCTTTTCTTCTGTTATGGCTAATATCCATGATATTAAAGTAATTTCATTAAATGTTAAAGGATTGTGCCATCCAGTTAAGCGTGCAAAAATTTTAGATTACCTTGGTTGTTGCAAAGCTGATGTTTGTTTTATACAAGAGACTCATATAGATGATAAAATTTTAGATTATATGCAGAAAAAATGGGTTGATGTTATTGTCTCTTCTCCTGCCAATGGTAAAAAAAATGGTGTAGCTATTCTCTTTGCAAAAAAATTACACTGTCAAATTTTGAGTAAATCATCTGATAAGGATGGTAGATATATACTCGTTAAAATTAAAGTTCATGACTCAGTTCTATATTTATTAAATGTTTATGGTCCTACCGCAGATGATCATATTTTTTGGTCTAATCTTACAACAGAGGTTCTAAAGATTGGTAATGTTCCTTTAATTGTCGGAGGTGATTTTAATGTTATCTTTGACCCCTTGTTAGATAGATCATCTCTTACCAAGTTTCGCCCTTCTAAGGTATATTTTGCTTTCAAATCATTTATTCAAACCACTAAATTAGTTGACATTTGGAGGTTACATTTTCCTACAGAAAAATGTTACACATTCTTTTCAAACCCTCATAATTCCCATTCTAGAATTGATTGTTTATTGGTTTCCAGGCACCTAATTGGTTCAATAACTGCTCCTCTTATTGGTAACATTGATATTTCAGACCATGCTATGATTTCTTTGGTTTTGAACTTGGAGTCAACTTTTACTAAACAATCTAGATGGCGAATGAACACCGGTGTAATTTTGAATGAGTATAACAAGCCCAAGCTTTTAGCTGCTATTCAAGAATATTTTATACTTAATCCTGAAGGGTCTACTTCTATGATAAATAGATGGGATGCTTTCAAAGCTTATATTAGGGGCGTCACCATATCTATTATGGCCCATGAAAATAAAACCTTTCATGCTACTGTGAAAAACCTACAAAAACAAATTGCGAAATTTGAACGACTTTTTATTACATCCAACAATCCTCAATATAAATTTAAACTACAAAAATTGCGCTATGAATTTAACTCAATCCTCAGTAAAAGGGCAGGTATTCAAATTTCTAATGCTAAAGCTAGATTTAGTTTTAATGCCAATAGATCCGGTAAACTATTAGCTAATTATTTGCGCATAAAAAAAGATAAAACTCAAATCAACTCAATTCTTGGTCCTCATGGTAATATTGCTCTATCTCACAATGAAATTGTTAATGAATTTATGAATTTCTACTCGGCATTATATAATAAACCAGATTTTCTGGAGGTTTCCTTATTGGACTCCTTTTTAAAATCATGTAAATTACCCAAGATTTCACAATCTAATCAAACTAGACTTGATGCTCCTATTACCAAAGATGAAATCCTATCAGCTATAAAATCTCTGAAAAAGAACAAATCTCCGGGTCCTGATGGGATCCCTGCGGAATTCTACAAAGAATTTCAGTTACACCTTTTACCATTTTTGCATCAACTTTTTACGTTTTTTGGATCCACTGGAACTACTTCTGGTTCTTTTACAGAAGCTTTAATTATAGTACTTCCAAAACCAGATAAAGATCCCACCAGAGTGTCTAATTATCGTCCCATATCTTTAATTAACCAAGACTGTAAATTATATGCTAAAATTCTTGCTACTAGATTGGGCCCCATTTTAGATTCTATTATACACCCTGACCAATCTGGTTTTATGAAGAATAGATACTCTGCTAATAACACGAGAACTTTGCTACATATAATTGAACAAAGTCCCACGTTATCGATGCCATCTGGAATTTTAGCCTTAGATGCTGAAAAAGCATTCGATAAACTTCATTGGCAGTTTTTATTCCATACGTTGTCCTCATTTAATTTTGGAGATACCTTTATTCGTATGATTTCAGCTTTATATTCTGCCCCTACTGCTCGTCTCTTTATTAATGGCCAAAATTCAACTCAATTTTGACTTTTTAGAGGTACAAGACAAGGTTGTCCTCTTTCTCCCCTCTTATTTTTAATTGGCATTGAACCTTTTCTTAACCTAATCAGAATTTGTGACCGTATCAAAGGAATCACTATTAAGGATGTTACTGTTAAAACCCTTGCCTATGCGGATGATGTGCTCTTATTTGTTAGTGACCCTATATCTTCTTTTCCCTCATTAATGGATATTATTACAAGGTATTCTGCAGTTTCTGGATACACTTTAAATACTAATAAAACTGAATTTTTCCCCTTAAATGTTTATTGCACTCCTGATATGCTCCCCATGCAGGAAATTATTTGGCAAAAGAATAAGATAAAATATCTTGGAATTTTATTTTCCTCTTCCATAAAATCGACAATCAATCTAAATTGTGATTTCATCCTAAACTATATTAAAGACAAAACGTCTAAATGGTCAGCATTACATCTTTCATGGTGGGGTAGGATGGATTCTCTTAAAATGACTATAGCTCCTACAATATTCTATACCCTTGCCATGGTTCCTACTCAATTTCCATTAAAGTTTTATAAAGATGTTGATAAACTTTTGTCAAAGTTTTTATGGAACAACAAACCTCCTCGTATTGCGTATAAAAAATTAAAAGTTCCTAAATGTAATGCTGGATTTGGTATCCCGGACTTTTTTCTTTATCATAAAGCTTTTATCTTAAAACAAAGTTCATTATGGTTTAATTGCTCCTTTTTAAATAATTCTCCTACGTGGCTTCGTATTGAGAAATCAATTACGAATCCATTTCCTTTACCTTCTTTGGTGTCCATGCATAATAATGCCCCATTTATTCAAAAGTCAGTTATTATTAAATCCACTAAAATGTTATTTAATGATCTTGACTTAATTTTTCTTGTTCCCATGAATAACACTGTTGAATTATCTTTATGGTATAGTAATGTTATTAAATTGAATAGGAATGTTAATTTCTGGTTTTCATGGATTAAGGCTGGCATTTTTTATCTTAAAGATGTCTATTCTAATAATACGTTTATTTCTTTTGAAACGTTGCAAACAAGTTTTGGTTTATTTGAATCTGATCTTATTAAGTATCAATATTTGTGCAATTCAATTTTAGACTCTTTTCCTACTGCCATCCCCTCTACTGTTACAGTTGACTTAGCAATTTATATTCAAACAGTTTCAAAATCATCTCATGGGGTGTCTATTTTATATAAAAAATTATCTGATACTCTAGGTAGCAATATAGAGAGGATTTCCACGTTTTGGAATAATGAACTTTCACTTTCCTTGTCCACTGACACATGGAAAGATATTTGGCTTAATAGTATATCTGGGTGGTTGCCTGTTTCAATCTACCAAACTAATTCTTATATCCTGTATAATCGTATATGGACTCCATCACGTTTGTTCCAAGCTAAACTTCTCCCCTCTCCTGATTGTTGGCATTGTAAATCACACCCTGGCTCATTACAACACATGTTTTTTGATTGTCCTTTGGTTTTTAAATTTTGGTCTGAAGTCTGGGATATCATTAAGAAGATTTTTAAATTTCAACTTGATCTTTCCTATCAGTTAATAATCTGTAAATCTGCCATTCTTCCACAAAACATACATGATTTAGAGAGTAAACTTTTTGATTTTCTTATTTCAGCTGCTTTAAAATCCATTACTTTTTGTTGGAAAGATGTCTCTGTATTATCTGTTCATGCTTGGTGGTCATGGGTTATTCTTTCCAGAAGAGGTGCTCAATTATCTATGAAGGGGATCACTCATAATTATTTTTCTTATCAATCTTTTTGGTTACCTGTTGATGAATATTTATCCATTTAATGCTGTATGAATAATTTTAATTCAAATTTGTACTTAATTTGATCAGTTTTATAATGGCATATAGTAGCTCTGTTTGCATTTTCTACGTCAATTGGTATATTTGTACCTTCCCTTCCCCTCCCTCTATTCTCCCTTTTGGTATTTTTTGATTATGTATTTTCTCATTACCTAAGATAATTTTTTCTATGATTTTGCTTACGATATATAATGTTATTTAGGTATTATTGCTTAATCATAATATTTTATGTGCTGTCTATCTTTTTAGTTGTATTTGAACAAAATTCAATTAAATATTTTGAACACAAATCATAACTCAACGCGCTCATGATCAAGAATTGTGCTCACACTAGCATTTCTTTCCTTACAAAGCAACAATAATTAGAGTGAAGGTTGCTAGTGACTGTTTATTGGTTCACCTCCTGTCTCTCCAATCTATAAGCAGCTGCTGACATTGTCTTTTTCAAATACCGTCCTCCCCACCCCCTGCATTGTTTCCCTAAGTTCCATACTCAAGGCCATGATGTTCAACCCATAAATGGGACCCCTAGTATCTTATTTGCCCATAAATTGCATCTCCCTCCACTAATATACTCATAGCACACCAACTGCGCATCATAGGTGAATGACAAAAAATGCCTCAGATCCCACCTCAACGCCATTCAGGCATGGATGTCATGTCCACCATCCACGGTAATTTTAACATGCCATAATCAAGTTGCTCATTAAAGCCAGAACCCTTTGGATCCAAGCATGGTTCTGTCCCCACCCTACCTCGCCACTCCCCCAAAGACTCTGTCCACTCCTGGAGGAGAAGAAAATCCAGATGGCATTTAATCTACTCCCGGCAAAACCTGAACCATCTATCCCTTCACCCACCAAGAGTTCCTGCTCAACCATCCAGGTAGATATTATGAAATGCAGTGAAACAGGTGGTGGGCAGAGCCATGCTCAATGACTTTTGCAGGCATCATGCGGCTCATTGAAAGCTCAGACGTTTTAAGGCATGGGCAAAGTGGGCTCTAGCTCAGGGCCCTCACCTTTTCTAGGGGCATAACGCAAAATGATGGGGGCCCATGCGTAATATATAAAGTGGCTCTCAGGTTTCCAAAATCTCATAAATATTCACTGGTTTTGCACTGAATGGTGGGCCCCCAAAAGGACTGGGGACCCTGTAAAGGTTTGGGGGGACAACGAGGATCATTGTCAATGATCAGACAATAGTTGCTGAGGGCATGAATGAGCTAAAAGTTGATAATAAATTCAGAATTGTTCTGGGGGCCCAAATTATGTTTGGCTCAGGGCCCCCAACATCCTGAAGATGTCCCTGATTGAAATCTGTTTTTTAGGCTGTCACCCTAGTGATCACCTGTCTCAGAAAATGTGACTGCAACCCTAGAAACATCTCTACCCACGCTTCTTCGATTTCGAAGCCTAATCCATAATCTTACTAGCCATCCTCAAAAAAGCAGACTGTTTCTGAAACAAGTTTATCATCTCTGGCGTCCTTGAGATCGGAGACCTAGTGACAATGAACAGCATGAGGGCAAACCACCTGTGCCACTGCCTACACTTTGGAATGAACTGCCCCGACCCTTCCTTGTGATGACAATATCCAATACGTCTGGAAAATAAAGACGTTTTTTGTTTTGTTTTACCAAGTCCCTTTCACTCAGTTACTCACTCCTGCCTGTGTAAGGTCTCACCTGATCTCTCCCTCCCCCCCCCCCCCCCCACCACCCCTGCAACACGGGGTTTTCCTGTCACACAGCACGCGGGGATTTCCAGCAAGTACTACACGGGCATACCTGGCATGAATCACACGGGCAACCCCGTACAGAAGCCACACAGTGTCCCTGGCACAAGCCACACGGGCCATAACAAACATTTCTAAGAAGAAACAACGGTGACATTTACAACCGGCATCATGCCTGTTCCTCTATAAAAAAAAACATAGGGACACTGAGCGGAAAGTGTTTGTTCGCTGTGAAACCAGCATCGACTGCATTCCAATGTTTTCTTGGCCTGACGCCTTGTGCGCCGCACGCTGATTACGTTTTAATTGGCAATTCTTGTCTTAATGCGAGATATAATTACAGAATCCCACACATTGTCTGGAATAGAAGGGAGCAGGGATGGGGGGGTTGTTACTTCAGGAGTTGTAAATACCCATTTTATTATACACGACCAATATAATCTTCCTCTTACCATACACACAGAGGGACGGCGTGAATATGTCCACATGAAACATGTAGTGCTGTACACCCGCGCAAACAAAGTCAAGAAAAGCTGCTGCATATGAAAGAACAGGGCGGGCTTTAGGGCAGTGTGACTGGTGCGGCCGCACTGGGCGCTGACCTGTGGAGGGGGCGCTGACCTCAACCGGGGCGCTGTGCTGAGTAGTAACTTATGATTGTAGAGATGAGGGGCACTTTTCCCTGGTGGTTGTGACAGAATTCCGAGGAGACGGTCATAGGGCGTGGGGGCGCCAAACATGATTGTCGCACTGAGTGCCACCAGTGCTAAAGCTGGCCCTGTGAAAGAATCCACTCTAAGATTGCCTTTCACAGCAGTACACACGCTTTGTTTAACTCTTAGATTGGGACAGGCAGCAGGAGGGAAGATGGTTCCACCTGCAGCTGATATCTGATACTATCTAACTTCATACCCTTTCTCAGCCACTAAACTTGTAACTGGTGGAAACTGACTTGCACCTTTTTGAGTCAACTAGCCTGCAGGTTATAGGTACTGATATTGAACGACCATCGTCTGCCCCTCATGGGGTGACTCAGATATATTTGCAAGATTAGGCAATCCTTAAGGCTTCTGCTCGCAGTAGCAAGTAAGGGTTTCAGAAAAGCACTGAGGCCTAGTTTCAAGGAGCTAAAGAAGACAGCAAATGATGGTAACAACAACGCTCGCCATTTGGAATGAAAATTCCTGTCACATGAGATGTGCCTTCTCGACTCTACAAAAGGCAACATGGTTTCTGATGGCCAAAGCGCGCGAATGAGCATTCTAGAGTCTCAAGACCATAACATCTCTCTCTGGAGAGGTGTGGTGCAGCGGCAAGGGCAGCTGTCTTCAGAGCACAGGGTACCCGGCTCGATCTCCGGCACCGGCGGTAGGTCAACCCAGCACCATGTGACTCTGGGCATTAGCTTACTTAATTTCCACGACGTCCCCCAGCGCCTTGAGACCCGTAAGGGTGAGTAGTTAGTTCAAAGACGGATTATTTATGTTTCTTGAACTGAGATGGCACTTTCTATTCAGTTACCTTTCTGACTTGAAGCCTATGTAAAACAAAAATGTTGGATTGGAAACGGTTTCTTATATGTTTGAGGAACAAGATGGACTGCATGATTTTAAATGTTTTGCAATTTGTTTCGGTGGATGCCAGTAATGCCCAGACAGAGGGAGTTACAGTAAATGAGACATGAGCTTACCAGATCCCTTATGAGCATGTCTGTGATATGTGACGAGATATATAATTGGGGTTTTGCCACTTTGATTGATAGTTCGATTGTTTCCCAACTTTTGATTTTTGTGGCAGAGTACTTGTCACCTAGGTTGTCTACTGCTGAGTCACCAGGTGATTATGGCCAGTTAATGGCATAGGGATTGAAATTTGATATCCACTATTTGGTATTTTTATTTTGGACATTTGAAGGACCAGCCCCCTTCCATATTCCCAAGTATGAATGTCTGACACAGCTTGAGACGTGATTGAATTTGTCTCCAGTCATTTCTGGGGAGCCCCTGAACTTATCTACCAAAATTCAAGCCCAAAATTATCCATGTGGCAGTTGAATGTCATATTGTGGTTAACACGAGGGAGAAGCCTAAGTAGAGCTTGAAGAACAAGAAGAGAGAGCAAGTGGCAAATATTGGCCTGTGGGTGAATTAATGACCTCTTGAGTTGACTATTTGTCATTTTTACTGAACCCTCAGCACCTACATATATTGATTAGATTTCGTTTTATATCCCTCTAATGTTCAGTTTCCCGGCTAATATTTACTGGGTGAATGACCTACCGCCATGTCCTTCTGACTGGAGAGCAGCACAGTCAACTTTTCATATTTTATTCTTCTTTACATTTTATGGTCCTCAAAGAAAAACCTGTTTAGTCCCTATGCTTCCCAAACACAAATGTGTCCAATATAGACCTGCACTGCACTTTATTCAACAGCTGCCAGATCCCTTTGTCTGCTATGCTGTAGTATCCTTTTTGTGGGTGGTGGCAAAGCACAGTTGTTTTTTTGCCTGAGATGTTTTAATACTTGTGCTACTTTGGTTGTCATTCTAAACATATGAATGTAAACTGAACTTATTTTAAAATGATGTATGTTTTTTAGAGGTATTTTTAATGGGATAACATATTTTAATTCATGACTGATTGTACTTTTAGGCATTGAAATAATGCGAAATAAAGAGGGAATGTTGAAGGATTATATTTATGAGGTTTTGGAGAAAAGGTGCCATAATAGTTAGTTTCATCACATATGCAGGAATGGGGCCCAGGGGAGGTGATAAGAGGCCCATCCTCAAAACTGTACTGGGATGACCGCCTATTGGGATATTGGTAGAACAGGAAATGTGCAGATTGGGTAGGGGATTCATCAGTAAGTTTCTGGGAAATGTAAACCTTTAAGAAAGTTCTGGCAAGGACAGAGTTACCTGGAAGGAATGATTGAGCTGTATTACGTGTGAAATAAATACATTAAAAGGAATTTTGTGTTAATGTGGGAGTGGTAATGCAGACTTGTGTCATCATACATTTTAATATGTTGACCATGAGAATTCCCTGGTGTTGCAAGTATCTATTTCAAGATAATAAGTGAAGAATTGTTGATGATTTGTATTCACCATTGCTTTGGAAACCCATTCATTAATGTTGTGCTGAGCTGTGGCAATATAGGAGCCCCAGAGGATGGTAGGAATAGCTTGATTCTGAGAAGGCTGTGGCTCACTCATGTGCTTTCTAGGAGATCATAACTGGAAGTCTGGCAGAGTAAGAGTTCAGAGCTGGTGAGAGGGATATCGATGATGCGAGTTGATGCATGGATGAGTGTTCACTTGGAGAAGCTGACAGTTTGCAAGCAGAGTGCTATGGTATAGTAACTCACTCTCGGGGTGAGACTGAAAGAGATTCCAGGCACAAGCACGGATCTCCTATATGATTGTAACATCTGTTTGAACCCAGAAGCAGCTGCACTGATATCAAAGAAAGATCTAAAACTGAGGTTTCTAGCATACAAGAATGCGGCTAGAGAGAGACAGTCTAGTAATTTAATAACCATAGCATCTTATAATGATTTGAATTTGAGGAAAGGTTTTCAGGCTTACCTTACGATTGTGACACGTAATTCCCATCGATTTGTCCTAACCCGTTTAAGGCTCGGGATTGTCCATCACTTAGTTTCATTCCCGCACATGAAAATCAAATCTAATACACTGTGCCCTTGTGATAACGTTTCAAAGCAAAGTTGCTGTCACTTTTTACTGTTCTGTACATTTTATTGTTATTTTAGGAAGTTTTATCTTAAACCTATCTTTTTAAAATACAATGTTAGGTCCACAAAATTAGCAATGAAGCTTTTAATGACTTTGGAAAGCCCTGATATTTGTTTTTTTGTCGCATTATATGTGTTAAAGTGTATAAACATAAGGAAGTCTATAATTTGTTCCGCTTAGCTTCCATTGTTTTGCGTATTTTGCACATTTAGTATGTACTGCTTGCATCCTTTTATGCATTTTAAATTCTGAGTTGTCCATGGATGCTTAACGCACTTTAAAATTGCCTCTTCACTCAGCACTTTTTGTACAGTTATAATGTACTCGTCACTTTATGCAGAATTAGCACTTTGTTAATTAATTCTAATGAAGTATTGTTAGTAACCCTCTTACGCTTCTTTAATTTTGAGTTGTCTACGGATGCATATCGCACTTTAATATTGCCTTTTTGCACATAGTATTTTGTGCATAGTTACAATATACTTGTTACTCCATGCTGATTTTTGCACTTGCCAAAATAATTCTAATGGATTACCAGATTGGTATGGCAACGGTTGAATTTGTATATATAAATGTATAGTGCTTATTGTATAAGACATTTTGGCCCGCTATGTATTTTAAGTTTTTATTTTTTACCTGTCTTGCTTATATGGTTGTATTTTACATACCGAATAAAGCTTTTGACTTGACTTGACTGTTCACAACAAACTTTTTTCGTAGTACGTGTGTAAAGCACTACATGAAAATGTTTGTAACTGATTGAATTTATACACATTTTGCCAGGGATTTTATACGAAGCACAATAGGATTGTAAGGAAATTATAGGAATTTTGGGGTTGATTCACGGAAAATAAAGCATTCTAAGGTGCTATCTCTATTAGGACAACAATGTTTCAAGAAGGAGTAGGACCCAGGTTGTGATTGATTGGGTGCTCTTCTAAATTCTTGCTGTGCCTGGCAGGAGCACATTTTAAGTTACATTTAAAAACAAATAAACTCAACTCAGAACTGGCTGCTAGATTGCCAAGTTTCATAACCTAGATCTCGATTAGTACCTCTGGTGATACAACAAGGATGAACTTCTCCTATACCAGGAATGGTACCTTGATAGGTGGCTTGTAGGTGCTGAAAGTTTCCTCTGCTGTGAACGTTTCTGGCCATTTTCCTAGATTGTCTATCTCCTCCTCAGCTACCAAGCACCATAAAGCCTGACTCAGGTCCTCAAAGCAGCTCCTGGACCTGCGGAATCTGTCTCAGCCATGGTGCACAGACTTTGGGTGAGCAGGAAAGTAAGTCAGCTATGTGTTGCAAGAAGTCAGATAGCTCTTAAACGAGGCGCATTTGAAGAGTATACAACCTGCCATTTCACAGTAACATGTGGCTGATTTGTGCAGCAGATCTCTACAGTTTTAAGGACAAATCTTTTTTTTAAAAGGTGATCATCTTCTTTTGCTACATTTTGACATTATCCCAAACATGAGAGATGATTTCTGGTACATAAAAAACGAAATCACACAAAGACTTTCTTGTCAAGCTTAACTGTTTTATGCGATCTTTCCTTATAAAGTGACCCTTTCCTGGCATTAATCCTCTGTCGGCAGAATCGAAGGGGTTAGTTTTGGATGTCTACCCAAGCCTCTTCAGAGCATGCATAGGATTGGATGGGGATCAGTGCTTTAAATGGGAAAACATAAGTGCAGGTACTCATTAAAATGAGCTAGAGGTGTAGTGAGCGGGCGGGCCCAGGGGCGGGGCTAAGGAAAAGACATGAGGATACTTAACGACTTCTTTATATTAGTTGCAGCACATACCAAAACACATGAGACGTGTGTTTATATAAACAAAGCAGGTTAACTTGTTAAACAAAATGAAAGAGAAATGCGATAATATGTTAACATTTCCTTTTTTTGCAATAGTTGCACCTTCTTGAGTTCAATAAAATTTTATTAGTCAGTGGAAAAGAATAAACCATTACATAACATCAGTTTGGGAGGGGAAAGGAGGGGGAAAGTGGGGAGGAAGGGGGGAGGGGGGAATAACAGAATGTGGCACGTAGAGGAAAATATGCAATAAAACAATAATCATGGGCAATGAGTATCTGAACAGTTAATCATGGGCATTGAAAAAGAAGAGAAACCGAGAAAAAAGAACAATGCAATTAAGAAAAAACTTGGATGTGGAAAGGGTATCAAGGGGGTTTGGAAACCTCTTGTTGGGCAGGCGTTGGGCGAGACGAATGAGCAGTACATTTATCTAGGTACAACGTAATGGGGAGCCACATTTCTGCTCGTTTAGTAGCTAATTGAACAGGAAAAACAAAAGCATTATCGAGTCTGTGGTTATGACAGACATTATACCACCATCCTTTGAGAGAAACATTAGATGCAGTTTTCCAATTTACAGTAATCTGCTGAAAGGCTACAGCTAATAACAGATCTACAATGCGAACACACATATCCACATTATCCCAACCCGGGGACAGGCTACCCAAGAAAAGATGAGTGAGGGAAAAAGGAATACAAGTATGAAAAATAACATTGACTTGAGCCCATACCTGTAACCAAAAGTCATGCACATACTTACAGAGAAATATCATGTGAAATAAGGTAGCATTAGGGGAGCCACACGACCAGCAAATGTCTGGGGTATTGGGAAAGCGTTTGTGCAGTGTAGAAGGAGCGTGAAGTAATCTGTTGTATATAAAGAATAAAGATTGTGTCAGGGAGGCTGCTCTGGAAGTTTTACTGAGTTTTGTCCATATTTTATCCCAGAGAGATATTGGCCATTCTGTTCCAAGGTCGGTCTCCCATTGGATCTCAACCTTAGATTTAGGTCTAAGTGATGGATGTGAGTGAAGATGTTTATAGATAAGGGATGCTTTGGGGCTTGTACGTAGAAGAGAATGGAGTTGGAGCGTTGGGAGTTGTTGAACAGGGGAGGGAGAAGAAGAACCCGAGAGCCTCTCATAAACCTCTAAAACGGTACGTTTAAGTAATAAGTATTTAGGGGCAAAAGATAAAGGTAGACCAAAGGAAGAACTAAGATCAGAGAAAGAGAGAAAGATGGAATCAGAAAAGAGTTGCGAAATCCATATCAAACCTCGGGACCTCCATGTTTTCCAATAGAAGGGCTTATTACTGATTAGAAGATATTTATTATGCCAAATGGTGGAAAAGAGGAAATCGGTAACAGTCATGGGAGGGCCAGGGGCCTCAGATAACAAGAGCTTAAGGGTATATTTGTGGATAGGAGTAGGAATCGAAGAAGGTTTACGAGAAAAAGCAAGATATTCTGTAAAAGAGAATGGAGAAAGAAGAGTGCGCTCAAACTTGAGCCACAAAGGGCAGGGAACAATGATATCATGTAGCCAGAGGGAAGCTTGACGTAGCAAAAAGGCCTTCTGATATGCAGGAAAGTCAGGGAAGTTGACACCACCCTCAGAGGCGGGGCGTATAAGTCTAGCGAGAGACATTCTAGGTTTTTTAGAACTCCACAAAAATGAAGATAACGTTAAGTTGATCTTCTTAAAGAATTTCATTGGAATAGATACTGGGATATTGGATAAGGTGTAGAGAATAATGGGGGAAATCATCATTTTAATAGTATCAAGGCGACCCCACCAGGAGAGATATAGGGGATGCCACTTTGTAGTAAGGTCCGTGATTTTTTGTGTACATTTGGACAAACAAAGAGAGATAGTGTCAGGAATGGAGGGGGTGATATATAGCCCCAGATATTTAATATGAGTGGGGCACCAAGTAAATTGAGAGTCACAAAATTCTTGTTTGAAAGTGAATTTGGTCAGGGGTAGGATCTCACATTTATCATGATTAAGTCTATACCCAGAGAGGGAGGAATAATTCCGAACTTCAGCCAGAAAAGCAGGGACAGATTCCGCGGGATTGGAGAGAAAAAGTAAGATATCATCTGCATAAGCAGCAAGTTTAAGATGAAGGTCCGCAAACTGAAAGCCATGGATAGCAGGATTTTGACGTATTCTAGATAAAAAGGGTTCTAGAGCGAGGTTAAAAAGAAAAGGGGAGAGGGGGCAACCCTGACGAACGCCCCTACCCAGATTGAAATAAGAAGAAATTTGACCATTGGCAATTACTGCGGCTCTGGGGTGCGAGTATAACAGGGAAACTAAAGAAATAAATTTGGGGCCAAAGCCAAACCAAGTAAGAGTGTGAAAAAGATATCGCCACTCAACTCGATCAAACGCTTTTTCGGCGTCAAGGGCAATCGCTGCAAGTGAATGTTGACAGCGGGAAGACTTTGATAGAATATTAAATAGAAGTCTGGTATTATTCGTAATATGTCGGCCCTTAACAAACCCGGATTGCTCTTCCCCAAGAAGATCCGGGAGTAGGTGATCCAATCGGACCGCCAGTACTTTAGCAAAAAGTTTATAGTCAATATTAACTAAAGATATGGGCCTATAATTTTTGCAATGTTGTACATCCTTCCCAGGTTTAGGTATTAAACATATGTGAGCATCCGAGAATGACCCTGAGGAAGTACCTTGGGCAATAAAAGTACGGAGAAGAGAGTGTAGGCGTGGGATCAACAGCTTAGAAAAATGAAGATCGAATTCAACGGTAAAACCGTCGGGGCCAGGGGCCTTATTAAGCTTAAGGTGTTGCAAAGCAGTGAGTAGTTCCTTTTGTGTGATGTCAGATTCTAAGGAGGAAAGGTCAAGAGGAAAAGTGGGTGGTGCGTGAATGGTGGAGAAAAAATGGGCAAGAGAGTTGGGGGAGGGATGAGTTTCAGATGTGTATAATGTTTCATAAAAATGGGAGAAGGCAGCCAAAATATCAACATCTTTATGCTTCAGAGTGTCATTAGAGTCATAAACAGATTCAATATTGAACTTATCATGCTTAATCTTTAAATAGTTAGCTAGGAGCTTCCCTGCTTTATTCCTACCCCCATAAAATTTAGCAGTAGATTTTAACAAGTATAGGGAGGCGTCCTCCGTAGCTTTCTCATTAAATTTCAATTTTGCAGCAACAAGGGCTGTCAAGCTATTCTCAGAGTGGGAGGTAAAGTATGCGTGTTCCAACTTCTTAATATCTAAAAGGAGCTGTTTGGTGGATCTTCTGGCAGCCCCGCGCTTACTCGCAACGTATCTGATGATAAAGTCACGTGCAGCCGCTTTAAAAGCGTCCCAGAGAGTATGGTCCGGAATATCAGTGTGGTCATTAATCAGAAAAAAATCATCAAAAAAGGAAGTGAAAGTAGACGTAAACTTGGGATCAGTTAGGAGCGAGTTATTAAATCTCCATCTTCTGGGACCATTAACCTTAGGGAACACATCAACGCTTGTAAGGACGGGGGCGTGATCCGAAAGTAATATCGGGCCAATCTCAGAATGTAATAGTGATTGAGCAAGGTTGTGGGAGACAAAAACATAGTCAAGTCTTGACTGGGAGCGATGACATGGAGAGTAAAAAGTGTACTCCCGTAATTTGGGGTTGCAAAGGCGCCAGGAATCCACCAATTTATGCGGTGAGATAGCATGACTAAATAGCTTGTGGGGTTTGTTGGGAATATAGGGGGCCATAGATTTCCTATCAATAAAGGGATCTAGAGGTTGATTACAATCCCCCGCCAAAATAAAGTTGTGGTCCATAAATTTAGTTAGTAATGGAGAAAAATCAGCCCAAAAGGAGGGCTCACCCGTAGTTGGGCCATAAACATTAAGAAGGGAAATTGGAACACCTCTGAGTGATAGCTTGGCAAAAACCCAACGACCGGAAACGTCCGATTCTTGAGTGAGAACCTGAAATGACAGAGACTTGCGACAAAGGATTACCACACCATTCCGTTTGCCATCACCCTGTGAGTAAAAGAGTTCGCCCACCCATCCACGTTTGAGCTTAACTGATTCTACATCGTTTAAGTGCGTTTCTTGAAGGAATGCAATATCAACATTCAATTTGGCTAGGTGTGACAAAATTCTTTGACGCTTAATTGGGGAGTTAATACCCTTCACATTCCATGATAAAATATTCAAGGACATAACGATAACCTATCTACAAAAATGTGAAAAAAACATATCAAAGAATGGAAAGCCCATGTACCTTGGAAAAGACATGAAAAAAGAAGAAGAAAGCGAGAACCAGTGTAAACATGCTGGAAAAGAGGAGAAGAAGAGGATAAATGAAAAACTAAAGAGTAAGTGCACCAGGAGGAGCAAGGAATATAACTCTTATATAAGCAGAAGATTTCAGTCGAAGATAATATGCTAAAATATAAACATGTGAACAAGAATACATACAAGAGAAGAGGGAGGAGGAAAGGGTAAGGAAAGAAACCATCAAATGCACAGGGAAAACAGATAGGGGAACGGAGAAAGATCATACCTACAAAGGAGGGGTACGAGGAAGGGTGGAGGAGGGAAGGAGCCACATGGGTGAGGCAGCACATCCAGGAGCAGCGAGGCAAGGACCAAGAGACATCATCAAACACGGGGAAAACTTCCTGTAAGACGAAAAAAGAGAACGAGAGTTGAAACAAATCAGGACATCATGCGAGAAGCGTGACTAACAAGAAAACATGGGACAACCATCATGCATAAACGGTAACAAATCAGCAAAATAAGCTACTGGAAGATCAGACAGAGTCGAGTGAACTGCAACTGAGAGAAAATCTCTGAGCAAGTACAGGAAAAAAAAAATACAACAACCACATGAGAATTATGAAAACATTAGTCAACCATGAGCAGAGGTTGACGGTCCGGAGGCGTCCATGGCAGATGACTTGTGCGCATTGATAAAACTTTGTAGGCGCACTGGGTCTTCATAGGTTGTAGTCTTGTTATTATAGGTAACTTTAAATAGACATGGGTGATACAGGCCATATCGCGCACCCATCGCCCTCAGATCTGCTCTTAGGCTCAGAAAGACCTTACGGCGGGTGGCTGTGGCTTTAGCATAATCCTGTGCAAAGAACAAGGGCGTGCCAGACCAAGCTAGATTCAGAGCAGATTTAGCCGCCGTTAGAACCATCAAAAGGTCAGTGTATTCCAAGAAATAGATGATGACCCCTCTAGGTCTCTGTGAGGAGGAAGCAGAAGAAGGTGGTCGACCCAGTCTGTGAGCACGTTGGATGTTAAGGGACTTGTCCAGTGACAAATGCAAAAGCTTAGGAAGGAACGACTTGAAGAAGGCGATTGGATCAGATCCCTCAAGTCCCTCAGCCAGTCCGTAAATACGGAGGTTATTGCGTCTATTTCTATTCTCCAACTGCTCCACTTGTTGTTGAAGGTCTGAGACTTGAGATTTTAGGTTGGAGACCACAGAGGACGTCTCTTGAAATGACTGAACAGATTTTTCCATCGAAGTTACCCTCGTTTCCATCTGCGACCAATTATCTGTAAGGACCTGGAGTTTCATATTGGTCTCTTCCATGAAAGGACGCAAGGACCTTATCTCTTCTAACAACAACTCCATTGATACTGGACTGGAGATTTTTGGAGGTGAGAGAGAATTTGACTTAAGTCTTTTTGTGGTAGATTTAGAATTATCCAGCGTACTTTTGGAAGGATCCATTGGTGTGTCTGAACCAGACGAGTTAAGAGAGTCTTCCAGTTGCGAGAAAGCAGAGAAAACCTTAGAGTTCTTCACTAGCTGGGGTTTAGTCGAACGAGGCAAGTGCGACATTGATTTAAGTTTACCCATGTAGTAAAGGCGCAGAATGACTGATACAGCAGATGTCACAGGAACAAAAACGGGGTAAATTGAATGTTTTATGAGGAGGATATGGCCAATTTCACAGCGCTTAAGCTAAAAAACAGTCGTTAAAGCATACATGGACAGGCAAAGAAGGTCGTTAATGAGGAGATTACGGTAGCATGTATACAGCATATATTGCAGAGATTTGGCAGCAGCTCACCGCAACATATGAAGCGATTTTAATCCACACAGCAAGAGGTGACAGGAAGCGCCTCGCGACATGCCTCTCAGGAATCCACATTAAATAGCAATATCAATGATAGAAAGCAACTAGGCATGTCATAGAGACACCCCACCACTCGTAAACAGATTCAGGGCACATCGTGGATAAAAGAAATTATGCCTTGAGGAACGACTTAGTGGTAAACATGTGGAGCAAGGGCACCGCATGAAGGGACTTTATGTTTGCGTAGCACATAGGGTGAGTGGTACCATACTGCAGACTTGGTGCAGGGGAGCAGAGCAAATAAATGAGTTATAAGCCCATTAGAAATGTATAATTAGCGCTGGGCTGACTGAAGAAAAACCGGCACAAAACGCGCATCATTTGGCGGATCCAAGATGGCGGCCGCCGACGTGAGAAACTCGTCAGAACTTACGAGTTCAGTTGCTGTGTCACGGAGGCATAAAAATTGTTCCACTGCTGCCAGGCGAAGTCAGGACATGTTCCGACACCTTTCCATTCGAGCGTCTTCAGGAGGCGAGAGCAGGAACCGGCTCGTCCCTCAGCGCCGCCCCGGAGCTCTACTCGGACGCCGCCACCACCATCAGGCGCCAAGCCACGCCCCCATAGTTGCACCTTCTTAATGCCATACTGTTAATTGCTGTTGTTTGGCACAATATTATATATTTTTGATCACTTGAGTAGGAAGAAACTGAAAATAGCCCCACTTCTAACCAAAGATCTTATGGCACGAAGCAAATGAAGCAAATCATCATGATCCTCCCCAGAAGATATCTCTTGTAGCTTCCATCAATCTATCCATTCATCCTACCATATACCAGCTGATGTCCACCATTTAACCTTTACATTCTGTCTATTCAGTCTTTCATCCATCAGTCAGTGTTTCACCATTCTGTCTGTCCACCCTTCATATCCAAACCTATCCATCCATCCATCCTTAAACCTATCCATTCATCCTTTTACTCATCCATCTCTTTAGCCACACTTTCGCTCATCCTTCAATCCGTTTGCTCATCTATCCATCAACCCTTTCACTCCTTTATTCCAGCCACCCTTTCATTCCATCCACCCTTTCACTGAATCCCTCCTTTCACTCATTCATCATCCACCCTTTCATCAATCCTCCCTTTCATTCATTCATCCATCCAATCTTTCAGTTATCAACCCATCATCCGCCCTTTTATTCAATCATCCACCCTCTTTCACCCATCCACCCATGCTCTCACTCATCCATCCATCCATCCATTCATTCATCTATACATCCACCCTTGCTCACTCACCCTCCCACTCACTCACCCTCCCACCCTCCCTACTACGTTATTTATGAATCTTTGTTGCCGAGCAGACATGTACACTCAAAGTGCCACCCATTTTCTTTATAATACCTCCTGAGAGTGTTTTGATTCTCTCTCTTTCTCTCACTTTTTTCTTACAAAAAACAGGCATACAACTGCAGGCAAACACACTAACATAGGCAGACACACAAAAGGCTTGGGCATGATAAAAGCCATTTTCTACTCTTCACCTACCATGGCTTTTTTAATTGCCACCAGGGCCGGACTGGCCGTAGCCTGATTTCCACTGCCTGGGGACTGACATGATTTCTGTGTTTGAATGAATGCACAGGATAGTGTGAATGTGATTGACAGCACAGGACCTGAATGACCCTGCTCTGTCAAACACAGCGCGATGGTGAGCACCCGGATGTTATTCGAATGAGCCCTGCTGAATAGCTCAGCTGGGGCTCAGATCGGGGCTACAGAAGCAGCGCCTTAGCTGCCAGAGACACGTTCCACTCCTGCTCACTAGCACTCACAGTCAATAAGCCTACCTTTTCATGAGTGCGGGTACTCGACTCGGAAGTAGAGAAGTGCCGGTACTCAGTGTGATGAATCTAAGAAGTGCCAGTACTCAGTACCCCTGAGTACTGGCCCATTTAAAGCACTGATGGGGATGGAAAAAGAGCACCCCCATTGTATTTTTCTCCATGGATTAGGCAGCATACTTAGGCCCTCGTTACGATTGGCTCATTAAAGGGCCTCACTATTCCCCACCCTGAGGGAGCCCTGGAGTATTGGTAACCACAGGGGTGGGAAAAATCCAGACCATATCGAAATGGACTCTGAGGGTCCCCTTAGATATTAGGAATTACCAGGGAAATCAAAGATTACTCAATTTCTCTCAGATTTTCACACTTTGATGCTGTCTGCTTTCAGAATCCAACATCTCCATGTGAAAAGGAACAGATGTGGGGAACACAAGTGATGCAGCGGAAGAGGTGAGGTGGGTTATTATTATTATCATATGTCCCACACAAACCTTTACAGTACTAGTAGAAACGTAACTCTAATGACTGGCCCATAAGTCACTATTTTCCTTATAACAATATTAAAGGTCCTCCGACAGATCTTTGGTAGAGCTAAAAGGGACTAAGTAATGACATTTGGAGAGCTGTTCCTTCATGAGGACCTGTAATGAAGAAACAGCTATATGAAAATACACATCATATATTTATCAGAAATAAAGCATAACACTTGAAATAATGACAAACACTATTATTTCTCTTATTTTTGTGTGAATGGTCAATAACAAATACAAACTGTAAATCATCATTTAGTTCACTGTTACAGGTTAAATCCCCACAAACATTACAAGATAAATGATTCCAACTTGTCGAACAAATTAGGTATAGAGGAGGGAAAGGGAGAGAAAGATAACATTCAGTAAATACACGGCTGTTAGGATATAGCATGGGCAGCACCATCAGCCGATGAGGTGCAAAGTCTCTAGGAAAGTTCTAATGTTTCCAGTCAAGTACACCAGCCAGAGTTCTCAGGAATCAGTAAGACATACAGCAAACCACAAACGCAGGACAGGTCATCAGTCTGTGAGCAAGCGGACAATCATTTTCCTGCCAGCATCTTTATAGTAGTGTTGCTACTTTGTTTTGGTTCTTTTCTAACCCTCTTCAAGCCTTGCTATTGGTCAGTACTACGGGGAGGTAAGATCTCCTGACGTCGACTTTACAATTTTCTCTAAACAGTCTTTGTCTAAAGTTATACAACTTCCTAGAGAGTAAGAGGAAAGACTACAGTTTCAATTACACATACTTGCAACTGTTTCACTTCTGACTTCCTACAAACCTCACCTACACAGGAAAGAATACAATTGTTTTCTACATTCTAAGGAAGCATTTGTAATTTTTGCAAGGACATTGGGAAAAGAAGCACGTTAGCACATCCCCTAACAAATATATTTGCTGAGGCCTACATTTTCTAGCAAAGAAAAGAGGAGAGAGAACAAGTATTTTCTAAGGCCTACATAGCTTTCACGAAGAATAAAAACTTTTTTCTCGTGTTTGCAGTTGCTTATACCTGCAGTTCAGGAAACATAAAAACATTTCAATTAGACAGACAAGATAGATAGTAGTTTCTTTCTCATTCTTTGATTAAGTTCAATTTATTCTGACTTTCATATACGTGCACATTTTGCACATTTCTCTGTTGTACTTAAAAAGTTTGCACGTCAGTAATCCATTAAAACACACTCATGGATGGATTTCTCAGAGCAGATTTTATCTACTAAAATCTTGCTCCATCACCAGCGATCACAACCTTCCGATGGGGCCGGAAACTGCTGCTCATAAGTGACCTGGGTGTAGATAAAGAGGAGACTGTACCTTAAATGACATTTTTCAGCTGTGTGCAATCTGCAAGAGTAGGTAAAGGCAGGGCTTTAAGTGGTCCGGGTCTCACCGGGAATGTATGACGATACATAGCATGCCATTACTACGCATGCTTTTAGTGCGACTTTTTTACATCGCAAACAGCATTAGTACGCATAATATTACTATGCTTACCTTAACTTCGTAAAAGCATGAATAATATAACAAATGTATTTTAATGCACAGACCATTACTTCGCATTCCACAACTATGTGTACATGCCCCTACACTACACATACATGACGACACTACACTGAAACCTTTAACACTACACACCACTACTCTTCCCTAAACCCCAACTCACTACCCCCAGCACAACTCCCTACACTACAAAAACACAACACTACCCTGAACCCTAATACGCTACTCCCAGCTAGGCCTGGGCGGTAAATTCCGTTCCGTTCGCGGAATTTGCGAAATTTGGGTAATTTCGCGTTCCGCGGAGAACGCGAAATTGCAAAAAAATCTACGTTCCGCAACTTCGCGAAATTTTTTGCTTGTTCGCGTTCTCAATATGCGTGTTCGCGAGATTTTTCACCCCGAGCACGCAAACAGCGATCGCGAACAGGAAAAAAGTATCGTGAACAAGCAATTCCGCGTGTTCGCGGAATTTCTGCATGCTCGCGGAGATTTTTTACCGTTTCGCGGAGATTTGCGTAACGCGATTACGCGAATTCCGCCCACCCCTACTCCCAGCACGACCCCCTACACTACATATACACCAAAACACTACCCTAAACGATAGTACTCTACCCCAGTCTGACCCCCACGAGCCCTACTCCTGTCCCTACATTCCCACACTACCCAGCACAGCCCACCTACACTACCCTTAACCCTAAAACACTAACCTACACTACACATACACCACAACACTACCCTAAACCCTACACTCAAACCTTAAACACTACACATACCCCTTAACACTACCCTCCACCCTTAAACTGTACCCCCAGCACGACCCCCTACTCTACAAAAACACACTACATCCCCCTTACCTCACTCTCCTCGTGGTTCCTCTCTCCTCCTGGTAACTTCCTCACGTTGTGTCCGAGGGGCGGTGCACGTCGTTGTGAGGAAACAGCCTCAGTTTCCTTACAACGACATGGATCGTTTTCTTTTCAAGCATATCATTACAACGCATGCGTAGTAACAACGCTTGCGATGTAACAACATGCGTACTAATGGTACGCGTTGTAACATCGCAAGCGTAGTAACGCTTGCAAAGTAATGGTATGCGCAGTAGCAGCCACGCACTAAAGGCTGTTTACCCTCACCGGTGCTGAGCACCAGCAGTTCGTTAAAGGGGGCCTCGAAATGGGTCTCTATCGGGTTCTGTTTTGTGCCCAGCTACAGTCGGTCCGTTTTTTTCCAGACTGCAGTGACAGCCTGCACATCAATGTGGCCTGCTCACACTGCTCACTTCTCAATAGTGGACTGAAAGAAACGGCAAAATACAAGTCGGGCGGCACACTATGCTAGGCACAGATTTTTAGCTTATGTGTTTTAAGCCACGCCCTTAATTTATTTGGCCATGCCCCTTTGAGAGACTCCCCAGTTATTTCATCTCACTTAAAGCCCTGCCTACACTATCTGTCTACGTGGCTGAATGGCCTGAGTTTGAGATGATTTATTCAACTTGTTTTATTTTTCCACCCTTTTTTTAGAGGGAGAGCTCAATTGAGAATTTGCTTGGAAGAGGCAGGATGGAAAAATGAAGTGAAATGTAGACTCATAAACACAAAGAGAAAGCCCCTGAGCAGGGCTCTTAGTGGGCTGGGTCCTGCCGGTGCTCAGCACTGGCAGTTTTAAAAAGCAGGTGCCGAGACGGGTCCCTTACGGGCTCTCCCTTTTTGTGCTCCCGTTCAGGGTGAAAAAATAATCTTAACTCTGCAGCAGTACCACCCTGCACTGCCTTTGATGTGACTTCAGAGACTCGTTATAGTTCTTTCAGTCTCATCATTTCAGATCTTTAGCATTTTCGATGTTATATACTTTGCGAAGATCACAGAGAAGATAGTTAACAACCAACTGACGGCTCATGTTAGAAAACATAGTCTTCTCCACCCGACCCAATCAGGTTTTCGAGCCTCTTACTCGACTCTGTTTTTGTCTACTGAGACCATACGGAAATATGTGGATGAAGGACAAACAGCGGCCTTAATTCTATTAGACCTAAGTGCCGCATTTGACACTGTAGCCCATCATTCGTTGCTACAGTGTCTTAGAAAGGGAGGGGTGGTTAGTAAGGCTTTGGAATGGATGGAATCCTTTCTGCAAGACTGCAGTTTTAAGGTAGCGCAGGGACCCTATCGGTCAAAAAACATCATGTTGAAACAGGGGATGCCACAGGTGTCCACCCTCAGTCCGACCCTATTTAATCTTTATGTCACTCCGGTGGCTGAGATCACGGAAAGATTTAGGGTTAAGGTTGTGTCCTATGCTGACGATACTCAACTGGTTGTGTTCCTCACACAACCAGATGAGAAGGCAGCCAGTAACTTCACAACATGTA